>NC_137776.1:22599258-23199258 GCF_963455305.1 Plecotus auritus | reverse complement strand
CCCAGGCAGACCATGGTGCGAGCACAGCTATAGCCACTGTGTCTAAGAGGTTCTGAGAGTGTTGACGCTCCTGACTCATCTTGTGGCCCTGGGGGCCTGGCACACGAGGTCCTCAATCCATGCCTGCTGGAGGCAGAGGGACCCCATAGTTACTTACCTCTTGGTGTTGGCATAGGGCGCCTTCCCACCCAGGGCCACCCAGAAGTTGGCTGGCTCCTGCCCTTCCACCACCACTTGCTTCTCTGTCCGGGAGATGGTGTCAGCAACCATCTTGGCCATCTCCCGCTCGTCTCCGCTGCAGCCCTGGGAAAAGGGAGGCTGGATGTACTGGGGAGACCATTTCTGGTGCCATGCTGACCCCCACCCTTCCACCACATTCACTGAGCTCCGGAACTGCGAGGGCTCTCTTGGATCAGGACCCCAAGCACATGGCCGATGCAGGGACAGGTCTCCCATTCTCTGTCCTCGACACTCCAAAGAATGACGGAGGAGGCAATAGAAGCTTCACTCACAAGGCAGGAGAAGGACTATAAGAGGCTGAGAGTCCTCATTACAGAGGTAGTTGGAGAAGGAGTGACAGGCACAGGGATAGTGAGAGAGAGCCTAAGATATAAAGACAGACCAATACTGGGATAGACAGGAGTGGCCAGAGACACACAATGAGAGACTGACTCAGACAGAGGCAGGGAATCTGAGCATGCCAGACCCAGAGCTGTGGAGGAGGGGTCGGGGCTAGAGGCAGCTGGGCCTATTCAACCAGAGGCTCCCACCCTGTGCCTGGTGTGCTCTGAGGCTGGGGGCCTGCACACACCTTCCCACACCACAGGTAGCAGCAGGACTGGGTCTTGAGGATGAAGACATCATTGGAGTTGAGGGAGGTGGCCCGGGCTGGGACCTCAAAAGCCTTAGTGTTATTGGTGCTGGTTCCTCGGACCTGAAAGAGCCGTGTGGCGGGCACGGGCTCTGGGTTCTTAGTCCGGGAGGTGCCTCCCTGGAGGGTGTGAGGAGAAAGCAGAAGTATCTTAGTAACGATGAGGGGGCATTAGAGGGACACAGAAAACCAGGGAGGAAGAGATGTTGGGGTAGGGCCTGCCTGCCCCTCCGGGTCCGCTGATACATCAAATTAATCTTTCTGAAACATTTGGTCATGGCACATCCCTGCTCAAAAACCTGCAGTGGCTCCCCACTGTTTATAGACTAGAAGCCAGCCCTTCAGATGGGCCTTTGAAGGCCCCGCATGATGAGGGTACAAACTGCCTTCACTCTGCTCTCTCCAAACCTTCCAGTTTACCTTGGCCAGGCTCCTCACTGTTCCCCACAGACCCTTCCTCCAGGCCTCCTTCCTTGCTGTGGCCCCTGCCCTGCATGCCCTCATCACACCTCTGCTGAGCTCTTCGGCTGACTCCAATGTCAAGACTTTTTTCAAACCCCCTTTCCACTAGGAACTCCATGCCTATTCCCAGATCACTGTATTCACATTCCCCTTTGAATTCAACGTGTATTCCTGGCATTTAACCACATGGTGCCACAGGCTGTTAGCTCACTGCTCTCCCAACAAGATGGTAAATAGTATGAGCAAGCATTCTCCCCACTTGGCGCTTTGCAGAGGGCTATGTACTTAGTAGGTTCTCAGTAAACAGATTGTTGCTTAAATGAATGCAAAGCTGTCTGTTTCATTATGTTGGAAGGCACCAATGCATTTGAACAAGTCCATGGTTTAGGTAAATCTAGCCAGAATAACTTCCTTTTTCATATAAGAAAAAGGATCTGAAGAGTTGAGGTGTAGAGAGAAACAGTGCTTGCACATACTACGTGCTCATCACATGGATTTTTAAAGCACTGAGTGGTGTTTCTACATCAGTAATGGAGCCTCAACAGTCCTCTCCTGTGGAGAATAGGCCTCACCCACAGCCCCGCCCCCATCTCCTGGATGCCCACCCTGCCTCAGTCCAACAGCCACACCTGGTAGACCACCATTTGTCCCTTGAAGATGGACATGAGATGAGGTGGCTCCTTGCCCATCGGGACTCGGATCTGGACCGGTTCATTGTTGTACTTCTGATCCAGTATGACGGCTTGATAGGCTGAGGCTGTGATTTCATCCTGGCTGGCCTGGCTGCCCTGGGATGAGCAGAAGGGAAGGGGTGGGATGAGGTCAAGTCCTGAATCTGACCCCACTCCTGGCCTCAGCGACAACTCCATCACCAATTCTAGCCCCAAACCCAACTGTCTTCCCCATCTAACCTCACCTTGCCACAGCCAACCCAACCTGCCCCTGATTTCAGTTCTGATCCCAGCCCTATACCCAACCCTTTCCCAGCCCCAGCCCAACCTGACCCACCTGAAACCCCAGCCTTAACCCCAAACTTGCTCTCTTCCTCGCTGTACCTTTCTCTGGGAAACACCATGGCTACCACATCACTCACCCCCAGCACCTCCCTGCTTCCTCACATCTGGACACAGAAACCCACAAAGCAGGTGAAGGGAAAATGCAAGAGGTCATGAAAACGAGAAGGGAGACTCAAAAGGGAAAAAAAAACAAATGAGAAAAGGGTGTTGTGAATGGGGGTTCTCAGTATCAGGGGATCTCACAGCCAAAGCAGTCCCAAGATGGAAAAGAGGTGAGCTCCCTATCACCAGGAGTATTCCACACAAAGTGGATGGCCACTTGGCAAGGGTATAGTGGGGTAGGAGCTGAGCTGGCCATGTTCTGGAAGAGTGGGCGGGCCTGACCTGCCAGATGTAGAGCAGGTAGTGCGGCTTCTCTCCGATGAGGTAGGTGTAGAGCAGCAGGTAGCAGTCGCCCCCATAGAAGTGGCCCAGCCACTTGGACTCCACAGGCACCAGCTCTAGGTTCTCAATGCGCCACACCTGGGGCCAGTACCAGGCGAGTGTGAGGTCTGGTACAGGCTCCACCAACCCCTCTCACCCAGGCAAGGCCTCCCTCCCCTCATCATACCTGCACCTCCCCACTCCCGTCATCTACCATCCTCTGCTGGGCAGCCACCTGAGGTTGGACATGCATGGACGTGGCATCGAACTTCACCTGTTCCACCTTGGCTGGAGTGAAGGGAATCATAGATGAGGTCCCCTGGGTCCTCACAACAGCCTTGAGGGGTAGTTATAATCCTTAGACCCATTTTAGAGATGATGAAACCAAGACCAGAGAGATTCAGTAGCTTACCCAAGGTTACACATGGCAGAGTTATAATACAGAACCGTATCTCCTTGTCCCTAAGATTCATGCTTCACCAGGGCACCCCAGGGGAGCCAGGAGAGGGATTACCCTTTTATCCTCCCCCAGGTGCCTGGCACTGAGCTTGCCCTCAATCAATATTATCTGGTGAGAGACTGAGCTACTTGGTTTCCAGGGAGACCCAAGCCCATTCCAAATGAGAGGCAGGTCATTCTCAGCTCCCGTTTGTGACAACTCTTGAGTGTATCCATATGCCCTCATGTCCCCACACCAGCTGGGGAGCACAGACCAGGGTAAAAGTGCACACAGAGGAGGGGTAGCCCGGAAGGAGTGCAGGAGGCAGATCTGAGTGCTCTCCTGGCCCCACTCCCGGCTCCAGCCACCCTGCCTTGCCCAGCCCTCACCCACGGAGCCCACAGTGTGGGTTTTGCCCAGGCCTGAGGTACGGCTGGGCACTGTCCACTTCTGGAAGAGCTGCTGGAAGACGGCAGACTCGGCCCCATCATTCTGCACCTCCACCTGCGTGCTCGGGGGGTACTTCTTGGCTTTGATGAAGTTCTGGGGAGAGATGGGGAGGCTGGGGCTGTGTCCCACTCCTAACCCCCAACCCCTGGGTACAAGCCTAAGCCTGGTTCTTACCCCTGGTCCCAAGCCCAAACCGGAATCCAACCCTAGTCCCAATGCTGACCCTGCTCTGGCCCCAACTTCAGGTCCAAACCAGACCCTAAACTTGACACCATCCCAAACCTACCTCTGACCCCCACCCCAAGGCCAACTCTGAGACCAAATTTGACCCCACTTCAATTTTAACCCCGGCCGTCAGCCCCATTGTCAACCTGAATCCAATCCTCAACCCTACACTGACCCCAAGTCAGTCAGGGTGACTGACTCCAGCCCAACAATGACCCCAAACTCTGACTTGGCCCTGCCCCATGCTGACCCCATCTTCTCTGTGGGAAGGGCGGCCTCCATTTTTCTTCCTCCCTTTTCTGAACTTAGCTTGAGGTAGGAGCCCACATCCTCAGGAGACCCCCATGTTGCCTGGTGCTCAGCTCCCTGGTGTGCAGAGAACCCTCAAGATGGCTCTAGAGCAGACCCTCAGACCCCAGTGGGGTCAGGCCCAGAGCTTCCCCTGGCCTCTGTGCTCCAGTCTGACCCTCTTCCCCCTCCCTGGTGGACTCTGTTTCTCTCCCCTCTCCCTACAATTCTCTTCCCGACCCAGTGCCCACCAGGGCCTGGCTTATGGCTCCTTTCCTCTCCTGGGCATTGGCCTTCTTCCCCTTCCACACGTAGATCTTCAGGCCGCCCTGGTCCAGGATGTAACAGTCCTAAAGGTGGGAGACAGAGACCCAGAATGAGGGCCTGATGGTGCGCAGTGCTGGGCTGGGGAACTGCTGGCACAGAAAGTCTCCCTCCCACACCCACCTGGGCCCCCCTACTTCCAACCCCCTGCCCCCACCCTAACCCACCCCCCACACTGCTTGGCTTGAGGAAGCTTGGGAGCCAGGGCGGGGGGTGGGGGTGGTGTCCAGCCCTCTCACCTCGTGCTTGAGCAGGTCTTGCGTGAGTGGCCGCGTGGCGACTTCTCTGACCACCAGCTTTCCCTCCGTGTCGGACACACTGCGGGACAATGGTACGGCATAAACCAGGGGGGCTCACCCCCTCAGCCAGCACTCTGCCCCCTTAGGAAGTCCCCCACCATCCGGGAGGAGCCCAGCGGGGCACTCACTGGTACAACTTGAGGGCGGCCTTGAGCGCAGGCTCCACCACTGTGTCAGGCACTGCTGCCTTCAGCTCCCTGCGCTTGCCCAGCACATGGTTCATGACCTCCATCAGCTGCGGGGACGCCTTCTCGTTCTCCCCGTCCACCACGGCCACGTAGGTCCGCCCACCCCTCTCCTGGTCCCGGATCTCCTTGGCCAAGGTCATGCCCTGCAGAGAAGCCCGGTGACCCATGGAAGCTGGCAGGGACAGGACCAAGCCACAGCCTGCCCTGCAGCAGCCCTGAGGGGTGAGGCACCTCCTACTTTTCTCCTTGGAGGAGAAACCAGGTAAGAACCCGCTGGGAGAAGGGTGTTTCAGGTGGACATTGTTCGCCTTCACTTTTCACATTGTTTGAAATTTGTGATTTTACTTCACAATTTTGGACAAAAGCTGAGCTCTGAAGATCACAGTACTCAGTCTCTTTGCCCCATAGCATGCTCAAACACATGTGCACACACACACAGTCATATACACACATAGCTTTACATGTGCACACACACATATGCACAAACCCACACACCCAGACAGCACAGTTTCTCCTGTCCTCACACATAGACACACATACACCAGGGTGAACAGTCCACATGTTCTCACACACACACACACACACACACACACACACTCTGGCTCACCCTCCTCAGCCCAACATCTACTGTTCAGTTACGGGCATTGAGTCCCAGGCTACTCTCTCTCCCTCCAAGGCGATCTCAACCATCCCACATTTCTATCTCCAGCTCAGCTCTCTGCTCTCACCTTATTTATCCAACTTCCATAAGAGTCCCATTTTAAGATGTCCAAACTGAACTCTGGATTTTCTTCCCAAATCTGTTGCTCCCTGATCTTTCCCATCTCAGGAAATGTGACTCCGTCCAGCCCTATACTGGTAATTGCTCAAGCACAGTGTGAGTTCTGCCTCACCCCTCTCTCTCTTCACCCCCATGCAACACACAAGTCTAGTGGATTCCACCTTCCCAGGCCAAGGAGCCAGGGCACCTGCCCTACTCCTCACCTGATGGACAGAGGGCTCCCTGGGCCCCGTAGCCCTTTCATCCCCTTTGTCACTCAGAAGTCAGGTGGCCTTCAACAGCCTCCTTGACACTGAGAACAAATCCCAACCCTCTTACACAGCCTTTTGACCACATAACACGCCCCTATGAGACAAGCTCGCCTCCTCTCCAAGCTCCCTGAACACCCCCGTCTCATGCTCTCACTGCTCAGGCAGCCCCCCAACCCCAGCAATTTCTCTCCTGCCTGAGGGCCTTCTCCTCCCCACCCTCATCAAATCCCAGGAGCTTTCCCAGAATTCCCAGCTGTACACCCCACCCTTCACTTCTCCATTATTCCATTCATGTCCATCCTCCATTGGATGCTCAGCTGGAGGCCAAAGCCAGGGCAGGGCTCTGCCCCTTTCATTCATCACTGTGTCCCAAACGCTTGGCAGGATGTGCCACACAACAGGCACCCATTAAATCTCAGGGGATTCGCCACAGGTGCACACATGCCAACTCCAACATGCATACCTGTCCCCAAAGACATGGAGACTCAGATCCACCTTCAAACACCACCCCTGGGAAGAAGGCCTGGGGAAATGGAGGCAGCTGGGCAGCAGAAGTCTGGGGGAGGCTGGGTGCTGGTGTGCAGGGCAGGTGGGGACAAGGTCGGGCTTGGGGGAGGGGTGATGCATGGGTAGGTTTACCCTGAGTCTTTCCATGTGGTTACTCTCTGGCCCGTTCCACTGGATGATAAGCTTCCCGAGGTCCAGGAGGAAAACATCCCCACGGTTGAAACTCTTCCAGGACATCTCCACCTGGAGAGCCATGGGGGAGGTGTAGGCCCCACTCAGACCCCTTCCGTCATCCATCATTTCTTCCCCATCGCCTTCCAGACCCTCACCCTTCTTCGGCCTCTGCCCTTCACCCGAACTGGGAGGGGGACAGAAGGCTATGCCCTAGGGCTCTGGTTGATGCCCACCTCTCCGGCCACCACGTTCCTCTTGCCCTTCACATGCAGCAACCGCTGGACCTCGCTCGAGTTGGTCTCCACGTGCTTCATGCCGGAAGCCACGCCCCCTTTCCGGATCCTGAGAAGAGAGGTGAGCTGATCCCAGAGAGTGGGCTGGAAGTATGACAGGATGTCTGGCTACAGCAGGGTCATCTGAGGGCTGGGGCTAAATGAATGCATGAGGCACCTCAGGTGCAAACTTTAAGGAGACATTCACTCTCAGGGTCATGCACGTGTAAGATCCGTGCATTGCCCGCATTTGCATGACCCTGGCAGTGAGTGCCTCCTGGAAGTTTGCTCCCTAGACCGCTTCATTCCACCTTAGACTCTCCCCTGCTGGAGTCCTTCAAAGACAGGTGCATGGCAATGTGGAAGGACAGTACAGGACTCTGAGGGCAGGGGCTGAAGAGAAGGCTAAGAGGGTAGATTCCGTGGACTGAACTGTGTCCCCTCCCAACCTCATATGCTGAAGCCCAAACCCCCAGTGGGATGGTACTGGAGATGGGACTGTTGTGAGGTAATAGATTTAGAGGAGGTTTAGATGACGTCTTGGGGTTAGTGCCCTTATAAAAAGAGACATCAGAGAGTTTCGTTCTCTTCACCAGGTGAAGACACAGTGAGAAGGTGGCCATCTGCAAGCCAGCAGGAGAGCTCTCACCAGCAACCGAATCAGCTGGCACCTTGATCTTGAACTTGCCAACCTCCAGAACTGTGAGGAAATTAATTTATGTTGTTTAAGCCATTCAGTCTATTTTTTTATTTTTTTGTATTTTCTGTTTTGCTATGGCAGCCTAAGCAGACTAAGACAGAAGAGGTGCCAACTCAGCCCTAGCTGGTTTGGCTCAGTAGATAGAGCGTCAGCCTGCAAAGTAAAGGGTCCAGGTTCGATTCCAGTCAAGGACACATGCCCAGGTTATGGGCTCGAATTAGGGGGCATGCAGGTGGCAGCCAATCAATGATTCTCTCTCATCATTAATGTTTCTATCTCCCTTTCCCTGAAATCAATAAAAATGTATTTTTTTTATAAAAGAAGTGCCAGCTCAAATGAGTGAGTGCTGCTGTAAGTGTGGGAAGAAGGGGAGCAGCAAGACAAAAGGGAGGAGTGGGGACTATGGCTAACTGGAGAGCTCCTGGCCTATAACTACAGACCAGTAACAACTTGGTTCCTGACCATGTGTTTCTATGGGAAAAGTCCAGAGACTGGAATGTGAGCTTTTAGTGTAAAAGGCCTGTTTTAGAGAAAGGAGCAGTCATTTGCCAGTTGGTTAGAGGGGAGACTTGATGTGATACCCTGAAGGTTGGTTTACAAACATTCATGGTACATGGAGTTACAGAATTTCAGAATGGCATTTGGGCAGCCAAAGACAGCACTTAGAAGGATGAAGACCAAGGACAAGGCAGCAGCATAAGTGGGGGTGGGGGAGTGGAAAAAACATATCACCCTCATGGGCTCCCCCACAGCCTCAGGCTCCCTTCCCAGCTCCAGCTCTGTCCCCCAGCCTCAGGTGTGCTTCCCCTGCCCTGGTCCCACTCCCCAGCCTGCAGCGCGCCCCTCCATACACAAGGCCCTTCTTGAAGTAGCCACGGAAAGCCTCGCTCTCATTGCCCTGGACCTCTCGGTGCTGCACAGCCCGGCCCTTCAGGAAGTCGTCCATCTGCGTGGTGTAGATGGCAGCCGCCCCTTGCTCATCCTGGGACGAGGCCTGGCCAATCCAGTAGTGGATGTCATAGGACAGGTTGCTGCCCGTCTTGTGGATCTAGGGAGAGGGGATATCCAATGTGCCTGAGATCTTGGGCTCCCACAGCGCTCTCCCTCCTCCCTGCTTTGCATGGGGTCCCATGCCCATGCAGCCTGGGCCACAGATGAGCCCTGGGTTGTGGCTCCAGCTCTTCCTCTGAGACAAGGGGCAAGCAGCTTCCCCTCTGGGCCTTGCTCACCTCCTCTTGGAAATAACTGAGCTGGACTATAGCAGCATTTCCCCAAGTGCTGTGCGTGGACCAGCAGAGGTCCATGGGTGATTAGGTGATATACAAGCAAATGTATATATGAAATTACTATGTAAATATTTTATAGCTACTTTCTGTTTGGGACATGGGACACTGCTTTCCACTTCGGTGATGACATAGAGCTATATTTTTAAATAAATGTATTTAATTTTTTAAAGTGTGTTATATGCCCGGTTGGTGTGGCTCAGCAGTTGAGCAACGACCCAAGGAACCAAGAGGCTGCTGGTCAGGGCACATGCCCAGGTTGCAGGCTTGATCCCCAGTAGGGGGTGTGCAGGAGGCAGCTGATCAATGATGTTCTTCTCTCATCGATGTTTCTATCTCTCTATCCCTCTCCCTCTCTCTGAATAAAAAAAAAACATTTTTAAAAAAGTTTTGAGAAACAATATAAATGCATTAATAGTACAGGTAGTAGCAGGATGTGGCCAAAACCAAGAAGGTGATATGAAGACGGTTGTGAATTTTGGAAATGTGGACTCAATTTGGGTGACATTCCACTAGCTCAGAAGGTCCCCGAAACTATGAATCCACAGAAGGTCACCTCAGCTGGGAGCTCAGTGGCCCAAGGGCTGGAAGAACCTCTTACAGCTCTGAGCCTACAGAGCTGCCACTAAGCCGGGCACATGGCACACCTGGTGAGAACGGTCTGGGGCTGAAGCGAGGCCAGCTCTTGCCACTGCCCGAGCCTCAGGCTTCCTCCCTGACCCAACAGAGGGCTTTGCTTTCTGTTCAGCCCTCTCCCCCACCCGCCCCTACTCACAGCGAGGAGTATATAGCAGTCACCATCAAAGAAGCTACCAAAGGTGTTGGGAGGAACAGGCACCATCTGCATGGCCTGGGGAGAGAAGGGAGGTCAGAGGGGCTGCCCTGGACCACTCAGGACCCAGGCTTCCTCTACCCTTAAGCACAGGAGTTGGGAGAGGCAGAGAGCTAGAAGGAGGAGGGCATGACAAAGCTGATGAGGAGAAGGGATATGAGGAGGGGAGGAGGTAAAGGAGAAGGGGAAGAGATCAATGCCCAAGGATAGGGGAGGGAGCACTTGGAGACTGGCACCAGGGGCTCCCACCCAGCAGGGAAGGATTGGAGGACAGTAAGCATAATCCCCAGCCTTTTCTTCCCTCAGTCCTCTTCCCCACCCCACCCCACACGCAGGCAGACCTCACCTCAATCCTCCATATTTTCACCCCAGGGGTGGTGATGTTGAGGGAGCCTTTGACTTGGGCGCTCAGTTTGGTCATGGTGATGAGCCTAAGGGGGAAGAAGTGTGAGAGGAAGGACTGAGGAGCTGGGAGCGCTTGGAGTTCAGGTGCTGCTCTTCCAGCCCAGCCTTGAGAGCTCCCAAAGGTGCCAGGAGGCCAGGGACCTGAGGGAGGGGGGTGGGCGGCGGGGGGGTGGGGGGGAAGATAAGGCTTGGCTCCCTACTCTGGGCCCTGATTGGCTGAGGGCCCAGACCCATTTCTTTTCTTTTTTTTTTTTTTTTTTTTCCTGAAACCCATTTCTAATCTTGTTACTCTCTTCCTCAAACACCTGACTCCCTATCACTTTCTGAATAAAGCCTCCACTTCTTAGCCTATCACTCAAGGCCCTTCTAGCCCCAAACAATTTTTCTTTTTGAAAATTTTCATCAAAGATTGGTTTTTAATAATCATAGAGTTGTGTGTGTGTGTGTGTGTGTGTGTGTGTTTTAAAGAAAGGAAAGAATAACAAGGGCTGAAAAGTGTATGCACCCAAAAGAATTGACAAAACAGGTGTTCAAACAAATGCTTGTACGTGAAGTTCATAGAAGTCTTTTTCACAATAGCCCCAAAGTAGAAACATCCCAAATGTTCATCAGCAGGTGAATGGATAAACAAAAGGTTGCATATTCCCACAATGGAGTATTATTTATCACAAAAAGTACGGTACATGTTATAATATAGATGAACCTTGAATACATTATGTTTAGAGAAAGAAGCCAGACACAAAAGGCTTGTATGATATGACTCCATTTATATGAAATACTCAGACTAGGCAAATCCATAGAGATAGTATGGTTTTCAGGGGCTGTGGGGAGTGGAAAATTGGGAATCACTGCTATTGAGTATGGAGTTTCCAATTGGGATGTTGAAAAATTCTGGAGTTAGATAGAAGGTGATGGCTGTGCAATGTTGTGAATGTGCTGAATACCACCAAATTGTATGCTTTGAGGTGGTTAAAATGGCCAGTCTTATGTTGTGTGTTTTACAATAAAAAAGTGTATGCGGCAGTTTCCTGTTCCTTCCCAGCTGCCCCCAAACACCCCGCAATCACTGTTCTCCTGGCCCACAAGATGTAGACTCCACAAGGGTGGGGTCAAGTTTATTTCTTCAGTACTGAATCCTCCCTCCCCATGTAGCACAGTTCAGCACTTTGCTGGGTGGGTGGGTGGGTGGGTGGATAGGTAGATGGGTGGGTAGGTGGCTGAGGGGATGGATGAATGAATGGATGAATGAATGAATGAATGAATGAATGAATGAATGAATGACAGAGTGAACTCTTCACTGTGAACCACCCTCCACTTGCTCAGCTGGGAGAAACCTCCCCTCCCCAAGCTCTTTCATGGTATTGTTTATGACACTTTTGGTTTTGACTTGTAACTGTGTTCTCCACTGCAGCTGCTCATCAGAATCACTTGGGGAGCTTTTAAATCATACTGACTCTCCTGTGGGCAAGCCACTTCCCAGGCATCCTGATTTAATTAGGTGGAGTAGGGCCCAAGCATGGGTGCTTTCAAAACTCCCAAGTGGTTCTGATATGAACCAGGGCGGAGGACCTGGTCCCCAGTTGTCCTCGTTCCTGGTTTTCTGCCCCTCCCCACCAAGCCTATCACCCAGCCTGGCACAGAGTTACCCTCCATGAGCGCTCCTCAAACTGACCCGTAATGAATGAAAGATCAGGGTGCCCCACAGGTCCAGCCTCGAAATGACAGCCTGGACTCTATCTAATCTCTGCACCTTGACTCTGAGTCACCTCTTGGGACAATGACCTGGCCTTTTACTGCTCAGAAACTCCCTCTTCTGAGTCCTGAGTGGTGACCCCTCACCCTGGCACTCTGGAGTTTGGGGCAAGGTCTCCCGGCCCAGCTCCCCTCCAGCAGATCAGGGCCACCTGCCAATAGCCAGCACAGAGCTTGTGCATGGGTCCTGCCTGATGTCCCTGCTGGCCCTGGTTCCCTCCATGAGTTCAACCCACAGGGACCCAAGGCTCCCAGGACTCCTGGCTCAGTAGAACCAATTTGGGTGCAAAGGAAGAGAATGTTTGTCTTATGTCAATCACCACCTTTGTCGACATCCCCTTTTCTCCAAGGCAGATTCTTTGACACTAGCTGTATGAACATGGGCCCTGTTCTTCATCTAGGTTGGGGGGGTCAATTAGATGATCTCTGAAGTCCCACCAGGGACATGCTCTGATTCTAGGAGTGAACAGCAAGAGGAATAGAGGGTAGGCACGAGGAGGCACTTCTTGCCCATCAGAGAGGAGCTTCAGGTAAGCAGGACTTGAAAAAGCTCCCAAGAGAGAAATAAGGATTGGGAACCTCCAGCAGCCTGGACAGGTAAGGGGGAGCCTCCTCATGGCCAGGGGTGGGCAAGTGGGTTATAGAGAGGGTGGCTTAGAGAGCGCCCCCCCCCCCAATGCTGCTTCTCACCCTCCCCTCCCTGTCCTTGCTCCTGCTGTCCCCTTTACTGATAGCCCTCCCCACCTTTCTTCACTTGGCTAATACTTAAATGTTCTTCTGGACTTAATTTAGGTCTCATTTCTCCCAGGAGACTTTCTCAGAATCCTCAGGCTAGTTTAGGGCCCCTTGTCTGGGGCCCCAAAGCATCCGGACCTATGGCTGTCTTGTCCCCCCGGACCACATGGTGATGAAACGACCTGTTTGTAAACCTGAGGTCCTTTAGGCCAAGAACCTAGACATGTTTGTCTGTGCAGCCCCATATCCTAGCACATAGTAGGTGCTTAGCAAATAGCTGAAAGACTGAACTGTGGAATGGAAGGGGACTGACGTTTTGGGGGCCTTGGAGGGAGTTAGGTTTCCTGTCTGGCCAGGTCCCATCTTTCTTTTCTTCTCTGCTGCCCTGTTGTCTTCAGAGTTCGGGCCCCAGAGAGCCTGGGATGCTGTCACAGCTCTTAGTCCTCAGTTATGCAGTCCGAGCTGGACAGAGATGTGGCTGTTCCCGAAACAAGGACACCTTTTTGCTTCCCCAGGCCCATAACAACAGAGGGATGGTCTCACCCCAGCCCCCCAGCCTCCAGCCTCTGCCCCTATGGACCTGAGGATGCCTGAGCAGGCTTCCTGGGGAGGGGTGGTCAGTATGTCCCAACACCCTAGTCTGGACTGTCTCTTGCCTTTGCTCCCATTTCAGCTGACTGGGGCCATAGTGGCTGGTGAGGCTAGGGGACAACGGGCCCTGGTGGAAGGGAGATGGGGCAGGTCGTGGAACAGGGCCAAGCACCAGTCCCCTGCCTCTGCTTTGCCCATTCAATCCCTGATGGCTGCTGATCACACCCTAGGACCCAAGAGACAAGAGTCCTGAGATCCCAGGAGTGTCAGGGGAATGGTGACACAGAGAAAGAAACAACTTCAGCTGAAAGAGAAATGGATTAAGAGGTGAGAGAGCGGAGGAGTGAGGGCAGTGAGTCCTGGCTAGCTCAAGACTGTCAGAATTTTAAGTCCCAAAGTCCCGCACCTCTGGATTCTCCTAAGGTCCAGGCAATGGGGATGGTTGACACCTGGAGTGAGGCGTGGGCTAGTGGCAGGCAGGGTCCAGGGTGGAGCCTGCACAAGACTTTACTTGGAAGCCAAGGGAGCCACAGGCTCACGGCTCTTCCCAGACTCCAGGGCGCCCAGCCTCCCCCTCAGGAGGCCCCATGTTGCCAGAGAGAAGCGAGGGACCCTGTCTTCTCCCTGCCCTCTCCCACCACCGATGGTCCCGCGTGTCCCCGGCAGGGTTGCCTTACCTGGCTGGAGAAGGCAGCTGCCACCTGGGAGGTCTCAGGGAGTTGTGGCAAGCTGGCTGCGGGAGAGCGACCTTTGTCCCCACCCCCCTCCTCTAGGAACTGCCCTCACCATATAAGGAAAGATAGGGCCCTTGAGAGAGAGAGAGAATGGGTGAGGGGGTGGGGAGGCAGGTGCCCAGCAGGTCCCTGGGAGCCAGGAGCCTAAGGACAGCTCGACAACCAGACCCCACGTCCCTCACCCTGGGCTCCCGCATTCTGCCAGGGATGGGGTGCATTTCTGCCCAGGGCCCAAGCCCGCACTGCGGGTGGAAAGCACCGAGCCGGGAAGGAGGCTCCACAATCCTCCCTCCTCCCCTGGGGGAATGGCTCATGGGGCAATGGAGCCCCAGAGCCAGGGATGCAGAGCCAGAGGTTCACTCTCAGGGTCCCTCCAGGACAGATGGGACCCTGACACCCTAGAGGTCTCTTATACTTGGCATGACACTTGCTCAGAGGGGGCACAAATGTTCTTCTTGTCCCCCCACCCCTCTTCAGGCTCCACCTGGAGTATTTATGAGCTGCCATAAACCAGTGCCTTTGGACTCTGCCACCCTCTCCCAGCAGCCAGTCTCCATTCCCAGCTCCTGAGTCTGGGGGCCAGGATTCAGGATGGGAAAGGAGAGCAACCCTCTCAAGTGCAGAAGTTGGCTTTGCCCACAAATTCAGCATCCTGGGAAGCTGCCCTCCAGCCTGCATCCCTGCAGAAATTCTCCTGTCACCTCTGAACTCCAGTCTCCTGGAGAGTGAGATGCAGTGGGCTGGGCTAGGGCAGCCCTCCTCCTGACCACACCTCCGAGTTCTGGAGACCGGATGTTCTATGTGTGCACATATGTGCATGTGTGTGCAAGTGTGAGCGCTTTCATGTGCAATCTGTTAAGCGTAAACACACTGCAATTGAGATTTTGTTTTTGAAAATAATACCCTTGCCCTAGCTGGTTTGGCTTAGTGGATAGAGCATCAACCTGCAGACTGAAGGGTCCCAGGTTCGATTCCAGTCAAGGGCACATGCCCAGGTTGTGGGCTCAATCCCCAGCAGGGGGTGTGCAGGAGGCAGCCAATCAATGATTCTCTCTCATCACTGATGTTTCTTTCTCTCTCTCTCCCTCTCCCTTCCTCTCTGAAATAAAAAAATATATATTTAAAAAGAAGAAGAAAATAATACCCTTTTTTGTGAATAAAAAGAAGTATATGTTCACTCAATTATACAAACAGGCAAAAAGAAAAGAAAAACTCATCTGTAATTCCACTACAAAGGTAATCTACAGATAAATCATTGTTAGCATTTCTTTCAACAGTGTATGTGTACTATATGTATACTAGAGGCCCGGTGCACGAATTCGTGCACAGGTGGGGTCCAGCCAGTCCACCCTGATTGGGGTTAATCAGGCCAGACCAGTGGAGGGGGGGGGGGCTGCAGATGGTTGGCTGGCTGGCCCCACCCTCTGGCTGAACTCCTGGTTGAACTCCCTGTCAAACTCCTGGTCCAGGGGACAATTTGCATATTAGCCTTTTATTATATAGGATGATACCTATCTATGGATCGATGGATCTATTTACATATATATACTTTTTTTTTCTGTAAGAGAAATTTCTGGTAAATTACAGAGGCAGAAAAAGTAATTCCTAGAAGATGGGCTTAGCAAACAAGTTCTAGAGGTAAAGGAAGGGCCCGTGGAGCTTGAGGAAGCTAACTACCATACATACATATATCTTTTTCTGTGACATGTTTGTTATTTTGAAACTTCATTTTAATTGTCCCATGGCAGTCCATTAGATAGCATAAGTTCTGTAACCAATAGCTCATTTTCGGACTTCTAAATTATATCCAATTATTTGATTCTATCAAGAATGCTGTGGTAATATTCTTATTATTAAATCTTTGCCATTAGAGTGCATTCATTATTATTTCTTTAGGATAAACTCCTACAAGTGGGGTGGCTGGGTCAAAGATGTGAATAAGCAAATTGCCTTCCAGAAAAGTTGTGTTAATTGGTAACCCCATGTTCAGGACAGGAGGACAGGAGATTGCCTGTTTCTCTACATTCTTCCCAGCCCTGGGCTCCAGTTTTTAAGAAAATCTTTGTCCAAATTAGGTATCACCTCACCCCTGTCAGAATGGCTACCATCAACAAATGACAAGTGCTGGAGAGGATGTGGAGAAAAGGGAACCCTAGTACATTGCTGGTGGGAATACAGACTGGTGCAGCCATTATGGAAAACTGTATGGAGTTTCCTCAAAAAATTAAATATGGATCTGCTATTTGACCCAGTGATCCCACTTCTAGGAATATATCCTAAAAACCCCAAAACACCAATCAGAAAGAATGTATACACTCCTATACTCATAGGAGCACAATTTATAATAGCTAAGATCTGGAAACAGCCCAAGTGTCCATCAGTAGATGAGTGGATAAAAAAGCTGTGGTACATTTATATCATGGAATACTATGCAGCAGTAAAAAAGAAGGATCTCTTACTCTTTGAGACAGCATGGAGGGACCTGGAGAGTATCATGCTAAGTGAAATAAATCAGTCAGAGAAAGACAAGTATCACATGATCTCGCTCATATGTGAAATCTAAGTAACAAAATAAACTGATGAACGGAGTGGATCCAGAGACACAGAAGCATGGAACAGAGTGCGGAATCTCAGAGGGAAGGCGGGGAAGGGTGAATGGGTGGGAAGTAATCAACCAAGAACTTTGTATGCATATATGCATGGCCCATGGCCACAGACAATGGGGTGGTGAGGGCCTGGGGTTGCGGGGGGGGGGGGGGGGAGGCTGGAGGAGGTCAATGGGGGGAAAAAGAGGACATATGTAATACTGTCAACAATAAGGAATTATTATAAAAAGTTAAAAATAAAGTTTGGTTACTCTAAAAAAAAAGAAAAAGAAAATCTCTATTTGAATGTCAAAAGAAAATCAGCATTGTGTTGATTTATATATATAGTTTTTATTACCAGTGGGATAGACCAGTGGTCGGCAAACTGTGGCTCGGGAGCCACATGCGGCTCGCGGGCCGCGGTTTGCCGCTCCATTGACTAATGAGTTTGCCGACCACTGGGATAGACCATTTTAAAATATATTTATTGGATATGTCTTCTTTTATGAATTTTAAAGTAATTTGTTGATTGCTTATATATTTAATATATTGATTGGTAACCTACCTGTCATTTATGGGATTCTCTACTCCACTTTGGTGCTTACCCTTTAATTTAGCCTCAGGATTTTGGAGAAGAACCTATGTTTTTAAAATTTTTTTCCAATTTTTTTATGAAAAAGTCAAAAACAGAAAAATATAAATGATAGTAAAATAGTATAACAATTTAAACACTGATGGGCTCAAGAATTCTCATTTGCTCTGTGTGTGTGTATGTGTGTGTGTGTGTGTGTGTGTGTATTTGGAAGTAAGTTGCAGATATCATGCTATTCAGCCCCAAATATTTAGTTTATCACTCATCTCCTAAGGATAAGGACATTCTCTTTCATAACTGTAATACAAGGTCCTGGCCAGGTAGCCCAGTTGGTTAGAGCATGGTTCTGATACGCCAAAGTTGTGGGTTCAATCCCTGGTCAAGGGCATGTACTGGGTTGCAGGTTCAAACCCTGTTGGGCATGTGCAGGAGGCATTCAATCCATATGTCTCTCTCACATTGATGTTTCTCTCTCTTTCTCTCTCTTCTTCTCTCCATCCCTCCCTCCTTCATTGCACTCTCTTTAAAAATATATTCTTGAATAAGGATTTAAAAAAAAAAAAGAAGCAACCAATGAATGCATTAATAAGCAGAACAACAAATCAATGTTTCTCTCGCTCCCTTCCTCTTTCTCTCTAAAAACAATCAATAAATAAAATAACTGTAATACAATTTTCACATGAGAATAGTATCACAAATTATTTATAATATCATCTCCTATCCAGTTCATGGTCAAATTTCTCCAATTGTCCTTATAAGAACTTTAACAGCTGTTTTTATTGATTCATGATCAAATTAAGATCCTGCATTTCCTTTTATTGTTATGTATCTTCCTTTATCTTCAGTATTATTTTAAATCCTCACCTGAGGATTTTTTTTTTTCATTGATTTTTTTAGAGAGAGGAGGAGAGAGAGAGAAAGAAACACTGAGATGTGAGACACATTGATTGGTTACCTCCCACAGGTGCCCCACAGGGGCCAGGTCCAACCTGCAACCAAGAAGGTCCTCAGCTCATGCTCTAAACTTAGAGCCATACCGGCCAGGGCTCTTCAGTGATTTTAAATCTGGAACAGTCCCCCAGCCTTTTTTTTCTATGACATGGACTTACCTGAGTCAAGGACAGTTGTCTTGTAGAATGTTCACACTGTGGATTTGTCTAAATCTTTGTGTATTATTTAATTTGTTCCTCTTCCTCCTATTTTTCCCACAAACTGAAAGTACCGCTAAAGGTTTGATAAGTCCTGGTTAAACAAATATTTTTAAGAATACTTGAAAAAGGCCAGCGCTTCTCAAACTGTAGTATCATAAGAATCACCTGGGAATCTTCTTAAACTGCAGAATCTGATTCAGTAGGTCTGGGGTGGGGCCTGAGATCCTGCTTGTCTAACACGCTCCCGGGGAAAGCTGATGTGCCTGCTGATTCTTGAACCACACTTTGAGTAGCACGGGCAAAGGTGATACTGTGTGCTTCACATTGCATTGACTCAGGGATATATGAAGTCAAGTTGACCCAGCATGAGTAATGCGAAATTTGCTCCGTTGCTTACTGCCAGTATTCCCACTGTAAAGGCACTTTCGCCCTAATCGGTTTGGCTCAGTGGATAGAGCGTCGGCCTGTGGACTGAGGAGTCCCGGGTTCGATTCTGGTCAAGGGCATGTACCTTGGTTGTAGGGACATCCCCAGTAGGAGGTGTGCAGGAGGCAGCTGACCGATGTTTCTCTCCCATCGATGTTTCTAACTTTCTATCCCTCTCCCTTCCTCTCTGTAAAAAAATCAATAAAATATATTAAAAAAATAATAAAGGCACTTTCCCCATTTACAATCATAAGTCATCTTGGGGTGATAATTTGGCACTGACAGTACAAAAGGGGTTTTTTAATCGTCACCTGAGGACATGTTTTTATTGGTTATAGAGAGAGAGGATGAGTGAGAGAGAGGGGGAGGGAGGAAGGGGAGGGGGAGGGGGAGAGGGAAGAGGAAGGGGAGAGGGGAGGGAGAAGGGGAGGGGGAGGGGAAGGGGGAAGAGGGAGAAACATTGGTGTGAAAGTGAAACATGGGTCGATTGCCTTCTGCATGCACCTTGACCTGGGATCAAACCCAATATCGCTCGCAACGTTCCAACCAACTTAGCCATGCTGGCCAGGGCAGTAGGAAAGTTTAAAATTCTTCATTTACCACCTTATTCTTCTTGTTTTGTAATTACTTTTTTACCGTTTTCCCTACAGTATCTGTTTAGCTCGCTGCTGTACCCTGGTGCCTGGTACAGGCATGCAATGACTATTTGAAGGAAAGACATGGAATTTGAGTTCTGTTTTGATGTTATGTTTAGAAGATTGACTGTTGTTTTTGTTTTAAACTGATTTTTACTTTTTAAAAGATTAATAAATGTACCTGGTATATTTATTAAAGACAAACAGGTGTTAGTAAAAATGTGTCCCTCCCATCTTAGATATCTGAGTTCCACCCAGTCCTCCAGCATTACATCCCAGGATTAGCCACAATTCCCACTTCTTGTTACCCTACTGGAGTAAACAAAAATATATATGTATATTTGTCTATCTTTATATTGTTCTTTAATGGGAATACACCACACTATTGTTATAAATCTTACTTTGTTTCTTTTACCGGTCTATCTTGGAGATCATTCTATATCTGCTTGGATAGTTCCACCTCACTGTTTTCCATGACTGCATGGTATTCTCTGGTATAGATAGAGCAAGATTTACTTAACCAGCCCCTCACTGGTGGACACTTAGGTTGTTTCAAGTGTTTTGCTATTTAAAACAAGGATGCAATTAATACTAGATACATACAAAGTTATATGTATACTAGAGGCCTGGTGCATGAAATTGGTGCAAAGGTAGGGTCCCTAGGCCTGGCTGGCAATCAGGGCTGATCAGGGCCTTCCAGCTGCCAGGCAGGGCCTCCCTTCCCCAGCTACCGGCTGCTGGCCAGGACCTTCCTTCATTCTGCACTGCCCCCTGGTGGTCAGCACATGTCATAGCAAGCAATCCTACTCCTGGTCTCCTGGTCAAACTCCTATGGGGACAATTTGCATATTATGCTTTTATACATATACTAGAGGCCCGGTGCATGAAATTCATGCATGGGGGGGTGGTGTCCCTCAGCCCAGCCTGCACCCTCTCCAATCTGGGACCCCTTGAGGGATGTCCGACTGCCCGTTTAGGCCCGATCTCTGTGGGGTTGGGCCTAAACGGGCAGTCGGACATCCCTATCACAATCCAGGACTGCTGGCTCCCAACTACTCACCTGACTGCCTTCCTGATTGCCCCTAACCGCTTTTGCCTGCCAGCCTGATCAACCCCTAACCACTCCCCTGCCAGCCTGATTGATGCCTAACTGCTCCCCTGCCAGCCTGATTGCCCCTAACTGCCCTCCCCTGCAGGCCTGGTCACCCCTAACTGCCCTCCCCTGCAGGCCTGGTCCCCCCAACTGCTCTCCCCTGCAGACCTGGGTCCCTCCCAACTGCCTTTCCCTGCAGGCCTGGTTGCCCCCAACTTCCCTCCTCTGCCGGCTTGGTCACCCCTAACTGCCCTCCCCTGCAGGCTTGATTGCCCCCAACTGCCCTCCCTTGCAGGCCTGGTCCCTCCAAACTGCCCTCCCTTGCTGGCCATCTTGTGGTGGCCATCTTGTGTCCACATGGGGGCAGCCATCTTGTGTGTTGGAGTGATGGTCAATCTGCATATTACTCTTTTATTAGATAGGATAGAGGCCTGGTGCACATGTGGGGGCCAGCTGGTTTGCCCTGAAGGGTGTCCTGGATCAGGGTGGGGGTTCCCTTGGGGCGTGGGGCGGCCTGGGCGAGGGGCCTGTGGTGGTTTGCAGGCTGGCCACGCCCCCTGGCGACCCAAGTGGAGGCCCTGGTATCTGGGGTTTATTTATCTTCTATAATTGAAACTTTGTAGCCTGGAGCGGAGCCAAGCCTTCTGCTTGCTCCGAGGCTGCAGCCATTTCTGTTGGGAATTTATGTATTTTCTATAATTGAAACTTTGTAGCCTTAAGCGGAGGCCTGGGCCGGCCAGGGTGTGCAGAAAGCTTGGCTTCCTCAATCACCGGGGGCAACCCTAGCCTCCTGCTCTTTCCAGCTCTGTGGCTGCCGCCATTTCTGTTTGGATTTATGTATCTTCTATCATTGAAACTTTGTAGCCTTGAGTGGAGGCCTAGGCTGGCAAGGGCAGGCGGAAAGCTTGGCTTCCTCCATTGCCGGGGAAACCCAAGCCTCCCTCCTGCTCTCTGTGGCTGTAGCCATCTTGGTTGAGTTTATTTGTATATTCGCTCCTGATTGGCTGGTGGGCATGGCTTGTGGGTGTAGCAGAGGTGTGGTCAATTTGCATATTACTCTTTTATTGGATAGGATAGATGCATCTTTCTACAGCATAAATTCCTAACAGTGGAATTGCTGCATCAAAGGATGTCTGCTAAAAATTTAAAAAAATATATGGATAATTGTTTTTCTTTTTTAATTGATTTTAGAAAAAAAGAGGAAGGAAGAAACATCAATTTGTTGTTCCACTTATTTATGCATTCATTGGTTGATTCTTGTATGTGCCTTCACTGGGGATCAAACCTTCAACCTTCGTATATCTGGACAATGCTCTAACCAACTGAGCTACCCAGCCTGGGCTAAAAATTACTTTTGAAAAAATAATAGTGTCAAATCACTCTCCAAAGAGGTTGTACCAGTTTATACTCCTGCCAACAGGAGTGTATCAGATGCCTGGTCCCTCTGCTCTGTGTGTGTACGTGTGTGTAACAGGCAAATAGAGAATGTCTGTTCCATACCGGTCTGTCATTTTCACAGCTGACATCTCCAAAACCTCCAACCCAGTCCCTAGGGCCAACCAGCCACAGCTTCCTGTCAAGTTTATCTCCTAGCTCACATCCATCCTTCTTTTCACTCTGCCTCTGTGCCCCAGTTTAAGTCTTCATTCTCCATCCTCCACAGCTGAGGTCTCTCAGAAAGGTCTTCTGTCCCATACCCCTGACTTATCTTCCAACGTGAAGCTGCCAAGATTGAGCACACCTCTTTCCTGGTTAGTGTCCCCGTGTCCCTCAAAGACACCCACTGCCTGCAAGAAAAAAGGCCACTCCCTTGGCGGGCCTATAGATCTGCATTATCTGGCCCCTCCTGCCTTCTGCAGTGTCATTTCCCACCTCCCCTGGCTGTGTACAATTCCAAAATTGTTGTCATTTCCCACACTCCCTGCTGTGGCGGGCTCCTGGCTCTTTGGCTTCCTTTCTGGTGCATCTCCTTGCTAAGGCCACCATCACCTGATTCACTCCTCCTTTCCAAACTCCTCTTAGCCTCATTTCCTCAGGATGCATTTTCCAAACCCTGCATGGCCACCCAGGCCAGGTGAGGTGTCCCCTGTGCTCCCACCCGGCCTTCCATGTTCTTCCTCAAACTACATTTACAGCATTTCAGGTTTTAGATCATCTATCTGTTCAGGTGTCTTTCTCCACACTAGAGTGTGAGTTCCTTGAGAGCAGAGGCATGTCCTAGTCATGGCGTGTCCCCAGTCCTGGCAATGTGCCCGGCACACAGGAAGTGCAGGTATATGTGGTTACCTTGAACTTTGTGGGTGAAGGGTGGGTGGGAAAGGCTGACTGCGGTCTCATTCAAAGTTGGGAGCCCCGGTGAATCCCTGGCCTCTGTGGGATGCAAATCTGAGGGACTAGTGTTTGCATGGAGAGCAGGAAATCCAGTGGGACCCCACGGAAGACAACGGCAGAAGCAGGCCATCTGGGCCTTAACTCCGCCAAAGGCTCCGAGGCTCCAGCTCACATGGGAGCTGATGGAACTGAGGGAACTCAGGTTTTCTTCCCAGGTTGGTGCTTCCCAGCACTTTTCTACCAGGGAACAGGGGAGTGGGGCGAGGGAAGGAAAAGGGGCAGTATCATACACGTGGCAGGTCACCCTCAGAGACTTGGGGGGCAGGTCAGCATCTGGGACACCAGGAGGAAGGCTTGAGGCTGGATTCACAAGGGGATGAGAGGTTGGGGGTGGAAGGGCAGGCCCCAACCTTTGGAAGGGGCAGATCTCCCTTCTCCCCTGTGTGTGTGTGGGGCGGGGGGGGGGGGGGGAGGGAAGAGGGGGGAAGGCGGTCAACCCCGGGAGAGGGGTGGAGAAATGTTCATCTTTCCAGCCCCCCAGGGTTGGTGTGGGGGCAGGTCACGGAGGCCCAGGTGCAGCGGAATCCCAGCGAGGTCGGAGAGGCCTCTAGTGGCCACCGTGGGAAGCAGGAGAGGGCGGGGCGGGAGGGCACTTCCTGCCAGGGCCTGGGGCTGCCCAGTTTTGCAAAGGAAGTGCTGCCAGGGCTGGACGGGCGGGGGCAGGAAGTGGGCCGGAGGCTCGTGCAAGGGCGCGGCCAGCGGGAGGCCGCGGTGGGGCAGGTGGGGGAAGGGGCGCCCATCTCCCCAGAGTCCCCAACGCCTCAGAGCCTGCCAGCCCTTCCCACGAAGCAGCCGGGAGGCCCACGTCAGCCTCGTTCAAAGTTCTTCCCTTTGGAGTAGAACTTGGCTTCCTACTACCCCGCCCCGCCCCCCCCTACCCCCTCGGGGGCCCACGAACTCCTCCCCTTCGCTCCGGGGCAGAGACCCCACCCCTTCCGTCTCCAAATACCTTCCAGGGGCCTCGCCTAGGGACGCATTAATGCTTAGCTTTTGAGCTAATCTTATGGAGTCCTCCAAGGGCAGGCATTTAATCGGTTCTGCAGAGTGGCGATCTCCATTTTGCAGACCAGATAACTGAGGCTGAGAGAAGCAGGAAAATTAAACGGTACTCGGGTCATTCTTGCACTTTCACACTTGCAGCCCAGGAGGGTAGGGCAGCCTCCAGGACCACCGTCATCCCTCCAAAGGGTTAGCTGAAGTGGAATGCGGCTTCATGGGACACAATCACTCACCCACTTCACCGCCCAGCCAATAACCACAGAGGCAGGTTGGGGGGGTCTGGCTTTCTCTTTAGTTCGCATCACACTTGAGGGGCTCTCTAACACAGAGAAGGCACTTAAATGAGAGGGTCATCAGATTCAGACCAGCCATGTCCTCCCTCCCACCCACCCCCCAGCTGGGGGTAGGTGGGAAACAAGGACATCTCCATTTGACATCCCCCTTGGCACTGATATGTGGGTCCCCTTAACTGTTAGGCCCTGGGAACAGCCCAAGGCCTTGACCTCCAGACTCAGCATTTGGCGGAGGGATTCCAGGTAAAGGAGGCAGAGCTGGAAGGCAGATGTCCTGGGAACAGCCCTCAGCCAGCAGGGGATGAGGCAGGGGGCTGCAGAGAGTGGGCTGGCATGGAGGAGGGGTGTAGTTTGGCAGGAATACCCCCCCAAACCCCACAAGAAGTGTCCCACCTCCTACAGATCCCCTAAAGGCACGGGTGAAGTATGGGGTGGGTGGTGGGGAGATACCACCCTCCCCTTGCGCACACACTCAGCTGGTTGGCCTAGCACAGGCTGGGCACAGAGAAGGTGCTCAATAAATGTTTTAAATGAAGCAAAGAGGGTGTGTGGGACAGAGGACAGGGCCTAGGGCCCCTTGGCCTAGCTTGTTTCATTCAGAAAATAGCAGTTTAAGAATGTAAAAATTCTTTTCCTCCCTCCCAATTTATGGGCCTGGGAAAGGGGTGAGGAAGGGCTGTCTCTAATCCAACCCTTACCCCTCTCCTTCCCCTAAAAATCTATATACACATATACATATTTATATGGCACCATAAAGGGGTCCTGCTTATGCCCCCACACTTGGAGCTGGGGGAGCCAAGCCCCAGAGCCTTGGGTGATATGGGGAGCAGTCCTCAGCTGAGGAGTCCAGAGAAGCAGGACTCGGTCCTGAAGGACAAACCCCTGCTGCTCTCACAAGTGGTAACTGATCTTCTCCCCTCCTGTGCCCTCCGAGGCAGAGGTGGTGGGGTCTGCATCAGTCCCCAGGGAAGAGGTGTGAGGACTAGTTTCTCTTCGACCAACAGTCTGGAGACTATTCCAGGCAAGAGCTGACCTGACCTGGCCCTGGGAAAACCAGGGGGAGAGGGCTCTATGCAAGGCACTTGGTGTCCACGCTCCTAGGCTGGGGCCCAAGGCATGGGGCAGCAGGAACCCTGCCCCTCCCCCAAGCAGAACCGAAAAGGGCCAAGAGGCCCAACTTGGCAGCAGAGAAACATGGCAGCATAGAAAGAGAAAGGGGGAGTGGCATGCAGGGCCTCGTAGGTCCCCCAAGAAGAGCGAGGAGGTTCTAAGGCACTGACACAGGGACCCAGGGTCTCATTGCCCTCTGTGCAGCCTGCTGCCCCTTCACAGCCTGGCCAGGCTGGTGGGGGAGACGCCCACTTCCCCATGGCACTGAGGTGGCCCAGGCTGCTGGGTTTTCCTAAGGAAGAGTCCATGTGTGAAAGGTGTAGGTGTGGTCAGGGGCAGGTCCTGGCCCCAGGGCGCCTCACTAGCTGCCAGGCCTTGGCTGCCTGAGCACTGAGTACACGTCATCCACTCGGCTGAGCTGCTCGAAGAAGGGCAGAAGGTCATGGAGCTCTGTGTCATTCATGTTGTCAAACCACGAGGCCACTGGTACCTGGGCAGATGAGTGTAGGGTCACCACTCTGCACGCAGAATATGCAGTCCACCCCTGAGCACCCATGGCTCGGTGGGCTATCTCCTTGAAGCCCCTTACCCACAGTTTTCAAATATTTTGACAGCAGCACCCAGTAAATTACATTTACATATATAATAACAAAGCAACAATTTTATGAAATGAAACTTAATCTAACTGTGTGCAAAGCACTCTGATATTTCCTATTTTATTTCATTTTTTTCAAAACCCCAACTAAGTATTTTTGTGACCCACTAACTGGTCACAACTAGCTGCTTAAAAAATTGCAACTGCTCCAATGCCCAGCAAGCAGAGTGATCTGAATGATCAATAAAGTATGGGGCGAGTGGGCACAGGTCTATGAGAGGGAGGAATGGGAAGGCACCAGGCCTGGGAAACCACCCAGCTTGGGAGCAGAGGTGGGGGGAAGCCCAAATGGACTGACCCTTTTCTTGGGCCCCAGCCCCCTGTCCAGGTCCTGCACGGCACTCACGGCATTGTCCGGATGGAAGACATAGGAGGCAGGTGAGTTGTCCAAGATAAGCACCCGCCGCAAGTCTCGGCCCAGCCTGCTCAGGTCCTTGACATAGTTCCCCCGGTGGAAGACACACGACTCACGAAACAGCCGTGCTCGGAAGGCCCCCCACTTGTCCAGCAGGTCAGCTACTGGGTCTGCATACTGTGGACGGGAGGTGAGTCATCTGGGGCCAAGAGTGATCCAGGGGTCACTGCCCAGAGGCCACATCCTGGTGAGGAGGGGAGGGTTGTGCCAGGAGCCCTTCACTCACCTTGGCCAGACTGGCAGTGAACAGCACGCACTCGAAGAGCTCACCCATTCGCTGCAGGAACTCGTCCACATAGGGCCGCTTCAGCACATAGACCTGGGGGGTGGGCCAGTGAGGGGACTGCTGGGCCTCAGGCTGGGAGTAGGGGGGTGGCAGGGGGCTTGGAGGAAGCCAGTGAAGGAGGCGGAGGAGCACAGGGGGCAGGCTGGTCCCAGGTCCTACAGGGGCTCCACTTGACCAGCCACCCCAACTGCTGCTAGGGAAACCACCCCCCTCTCAGAAGAGGATCAAAATGAACCTCTGAGTTCCAGGCTTCTGGCCCTGCCTCAAGGGGCATCACTAATTCCAGGCCCTTCCCCCACCACGGCCTCAGCCAAATGGAGGGACCTGGGGCAGCCTCCTTACCCCAAGGCTGCAGGGCACCGACCCCCGAGCCAAGTAATGGAGAACAGGCTGGACAGCACACAACCTATCCTGAATTACTTGAACTGGGTCCCGGGCAAGGTGGGGTAAGGGGGCGCCAAGAAGAAGCCCATTCCCCGCAGGCCTTAGAGTCAAGTCCCTGAGGATCTGTGTGACCTTGGATAAGTCTCACACCCTCTCTGGGCCTCTGACATTCCACATCTACCAAAGACCTATACGGAGCTCTCAGGATTTGTGGAAAAAGCCTGTCTGAACAGCAGATGCCAAGCCTACTGCCTCCCCCCAGTACCCGACCCCTCACCTGGTGGACAACCCCATCGATCTCCACGGGGATGATGAAGTCAGCATTGTTCACTGGCTATGGGGGAAAAGAGCGGCTGGAGCTGTGGCGAGGCCTGCCCAGACTGCCCTCCCAGGCCAGGGCAGGCCCCCTCCGAACCCAGGGCTGGGGGCTGCTGGGCAGGGCCCACCTTGAAGGAGCTGTGCACCAGGGTCTCATCCAGGTCGATGACCACGCAGATCTTGTCTGAGTCCTGGGCCTTGGCCTCGGGGAGCAGATACTGGACTGGGGTCTGCTGTGGGGATGAGTGGGGCTGGCTGGGGGCACCTCTCTCATACCCCCATCATTTCTTCATACAAGTCTTCCCTCCTGCAGCCCTCTAGCTGGGAAGTCACAGGGACATGGGAGAGACCACCCTCTTCCCAGATTTGCCCCTGCCAACTCTGGAGCCAGGGTAGGCCGCCTGGCTCTCTGGGCCTCACTTCCCCACCTGGGAAATCAAGGCAGGGAAAACAGCGTCCACCTACGACGGGGACATTTAGAATTCCCTTGGTGGAGTTCTTGGAGCTTTCAGGTGACAAGCTGGGTAGACAGACCTTCCAGGGCCTGCAGCCTGGTCAAGAAAAACCCTTTCCCCTAACCCACCTCAAGGCCGAGCCCAGATGCCCTGCAGCCCTCACCTGGCCACCACGCACCTTGGGAACAGCTCCGTTTTCCTCCACAAGCAGGGGTGCCCCACTGTGGGTGGGCAGGGCCTCCCCATCATCCCGGCAGACGCAGCAGAAAAGTGAGTGGAATATGCCCCGGCTTCGGGGCTTCTGAGAAGCGGATGACTTCTGGTCACCTGAAACAGGGAGGCTCAAGGTGGGGCATGCATATGTACCCCGGTGCCAGGCCTGGGCTCTGAGGGTCTGGCCATACCCCCCCTTCACTGAGGGAGACACATTAGGATGGCTCCAGGCCACCCCTCTGCTTTCACAAGTCATTCCAGTGTGGGTACAGAGGTACCCACATTAGGGAGTGGGCTGACTGGAGTGGGTACCAAGGGTCCTATCTTTTCCTCCCAGCCTCCACCACTGCTGAGGTATCAGCCCCACTTGGGGCGCCTCCTGACACCCACCTTACCTGAGTAGCCCCTGCTTAGTGAGGCCCAGGAGGGCCGGGACCTGGGGTCCACTCCCGCCCTCCTTCCATACTCTCAGCCCCGGTGAGTCCAAAGTCCTCTCAGATCTGAAGCTGGATCGAGAGGCAGGGGGTGGACCCGGGCCACCGCGACCCCGCCTTCCCGCCCCAACCTCCAACCTAGAGCCGCGTATCCACCGGCTGATTGACAGCTCATTCTCCATCCGCCCCGCCCCCAGCCCCGGCCCCCGGGGAGGAGCGAGGCGCAGGCCAGGTGGGCTGACCGGGAAGGACTCCCAGCCTCTGCAGTCAATCCCCGGACGGGGAGGGGCGGGCCTCCAGCCCAGACCCCCACCCCGGGACCCCGCCAAGGCGGTCGGCCGGCTCCCCGGGTCGGAACTTGTGTGCACAGGCCCGGCGCCCACGGTCTGCAGCCGCGACGCCGCGAGCGCGCGCGCAACTCTCAGAAGTGGTTGCTCCGCTCTGTGCCCAAGGGGCTTGGCGCCGCCACGCGTGACGCGAAAGTTTGTAGGAATCGTGGCTGAGTGTTGGCGGGAGATCCTCCCACCCTCCCAGCCCGCTGTCACCTCGCGCCCCTCCCGCACCCGGACCAGACCGAGCCCAGGGGGTGGTGGGCGGGATCTCAGGGCGGCCGCGGGCGCCCTCCACACCCCGCACCTCCCAGCCCCGCCGGCGCTAAGGGAGGGGGAGCGGGGGGGCTCCTCCCGGGCACTGCGCACCGCCGGCCGGGAGACCCTGACGGAGCCCCATGTCCACTCCTGCCTCAGCTTCCCCGCAAGCACACGGGAGCGCCCAGAGGCGCCGACCCCGCCCCGTGCAGCTTCCCGGTTTCAAACTCTCCCCGCTCCTCCCGCTGCCAGGCGGGCTCCCGGGGCGGCGGCGGCGGCCCGGGGAGGGTCCTGGCCACCTCCCTTCCCCCCGCGGCACCTCCTGGTGGCCCCTCCGCGCCGCCCCAGTACCTTTGCCCCGCAGCGGGCCCCGCGCCTCCTCCTTGCTGATCTGAGTAATGACGGCCGAGCTGTCCATGGGGCCCGGCGCGCTGCGCTCCGGCCGGACTCTGGCCCCGACGCCGGCGCCCGGCCTCCCCCCCGGCTCGGGCCGGAATCGGGGCGCGGGGGGGAGGGGAGGGTGGGAGGGAGGGATCCCCGCGAGCTTCAGAGGGGAGGGGAGCCAGGTTCTTAGGGGGAGGGGGAGGGAGGGGGCGCGGAGGAAACTTTGTTACAACATGGAGTTTCCTCCCCGCGAGGCGGATGCAAACATGGAACCCGGGCGCCGTTTCAAGGCTCCCCCTTAAAAGGGCAACGGCTTCGGCGTGACCTGGACTCGGCCGCGGCTTTCACCACTCCTGGGCCGGCGCGACTCCGCGGGTGGGGAGGCGGGTCCGGCCCGGTTCCGGCCGCGCTCCAGGGGGCGTCGCCTCCCTTCCTGGCGCCCGCCCGCGGGGAGCCTCTGCGGCTGCGTGGCAAGACTACAGTTCCCGGCTGCGCTGCACAGGGGCCAGGGCCCGCCCCGCCCCGCCCGCACGGTGCCTTCACCTCTGCGCATTCCAAGGCTCAGCGACCAGCCACTTCTCTGTTTTCTCTTCTGGAAAATGGGGATAAAACCATCTGGTCCGTAAAATGGGTCTTATCTTTTGATTGTTTCAGGGACCGCTTCGCGGAAGTCCTGAGAGAACGGTGGCTCTTGGCTCCCTCCAAGCGACTGTTAAGATTCACACAAGCCCTTACCGGTTTGGCTCAGTGGATAGAGCGTCGGCCTGCGGACTGAAGGGTCCCGGGTTCGATTCCGGTCAAGGGCATGTACCTGGGTTGCGGGCACATCCCCAGTGGGGGGCGTGCAGGAGGCAGCTGATCGATGTCTCTCTCTCATCGATGTTTCTAACTCTCTATCCCTCTCTCTTCCTCTCTGTAAAAAATCAATAAAATATATTAAAAAAAAAAAAAGATTCACACAATTACGCTTTTGACCGGACAGTGACCGTCAACACCCATCGCAGCCTTGGGGCCCGGTGATGTGTAGGGCGGGAAAATTCCAACTTTTTGCCCTGGGATCCCCCTGCCGACCTCTTCCAACTGCCCCACCTGGGCCCAGCATAGCGGCCCCCGTGTCCACGCCATCACCCGGCGTTCCCGCCAGGAGGCGCCCTCTCCGCGCTGTTCCCTCGGCCTGGAACGCGCTTCCACCCCTTCGCGGAGCCAAATCCCTCCGACCTCGAGGAAATGACCCTGTCTCCACGAGGCCTTCCAGACCCCTCCCCTACTCCCACGCCGGCCACTCTCTGATGACTGGGGGCGGGGTGTCCGGTGGCGCCCGCACAGTGGGCGCGCAGTCCCTGTGGGCCCAGCCCCACGGTGGGGCCTGACATTTCTTAGGCTTTTAAACGGCGGTTCCACCCGGTCCGTGCAGGCACACCCTGGCCGCGACCGCGTCCGCGTGGATTCTTCACGAAGCAAACTCCCGTATTATTGGCCCTGAATGTGGGTTTCTTTTTCCTGTTTATTAATTCTTTCCATTCGTCGTTATTATGTGTTCATAATTTTAAAAATAATAACGCCAAGCCTGGACAAATACGCCTCAGCACTTCCTTCCCCCGCGGGCCTCGGCGGCGGGGCAGGGCGGGGCGGGCACGTCCTGTCCCGTCCAACCGCTGGGTGCAAGGGCGGCCCATGTCCTCCCGGCCCCACGGAGGGGAAGCCTGCAGAGGGAGGCCCCACGCGGGGGGCGGGACCTGCCTGAAGGCGCGCTACCACGAAGCTGGACCCCCGCCCCCCTCCGGCCCTCACGGCGACCTCAGGCCGCCCTCGTGGGGGGAGCGCTTCGTCGGGCTGCGCCCCCTCGTCTCACTTACTTCTCAGAACGACCTGCCTGCATATTCCTCTGGGGGTTCCCCTCACTGCTCCATGTCCTCTTATGCCCTTTTGCATAGGAGGAAACTGAACTCTGAGCAGTGAAGCGACTGGACCCAGGGCAGAGGCGGGATTCCGGCCGCCAAGAGGAACCCCTACCCTTCGGGCCGCCCGGGTCAAAGCCTCAGCTTCACCTCCGATGCCCAGCCCGCGGCAACCCCAACAGGAAACGTGTGGCGAGGAAGGAGTGAAGCCGTGGCTTCGCCCCTGGCCTGAGCAGGCGGCTCACCTTCCTCTTCCCCTCCTTCTCCCTTTCTGCCCCCGTGAAGACGGAACCTGGCCTGCGGTCCCAAGAGGGTCAGAGGAGCTGACGCGGGGCGAGGCGCACACACACACACACACACACACACACACACACACACACTCGCTGTTCCCCTGGCCTTCCACCTCGAATGCCCCCTCTAAGCCTTTGTTGGTGCGGCCTCTTCCCCTGGGAGACCTGCCCTCCTCCCAGGCTCCCAGGCACGAGCTCTGCTGTGAAGGGTATGGGAGGCTGTGGGGACAGAAGAGCTGGTGGAAGTGTTCTGTAGGGTTGGGGAGGGGGCGGTCTTTGGGTTTCTTCACTGTGTGTGTGAGGCGGGGAGGGCGGGTTCCACACCCAGTGTTGTCTCTTTCTACCCCAGCAGCTGGGGGTCGCCTTAGCACATAGTTTGTTTTTATTTTTCATACCAGGAGGAACAAAGTCCTGGGGGCGGTGACTTCTCCATCCAGCACGCAGCTACCTCCATCTGCCAAATGGGGCTGGTAAAGCCGAAGGGGGACCGTGCAGGAAAGGCAAGGCTCCCAGGGCAGCTCCTGGGGAAAGTCAAGTTCAACCCCGGAGCTGGGAGAACCGGGGCTACTAAGCAGGTTGGGGGAGGCAGCGCTTTGCAGGGGCCTCCCTTGACCTGAAACGACGCCCTTGGCAGGACCTCATCGCTAACCTCTCGCCCACGGTAACCCCTTCCCTGGCCTTTGGTTCCCTCCCCTCCCCGCATTCTTTGTCCCCAAGTCCTTAGTCCCAGGCTTAACTATTGGTGGGACCTGCCTGCCCATTCCGCTGGGGGTCCCCTCCCTACTCCATGGGATCTAAGATAGTTCTCCACTTGTCTGCGCTTTCGCACACACTTACCCCCACCCCCAGCATGTTCATCACCCCTTGGTTATTTCGCTTTCAAAGTCTGTCCAAGGGCCTTCTCTGGTCCTTACCTCCCAGCTATGCTCAACTCGCACATCGATCGTTCCCCATCCCACTGAATAGCGATTTGTTACTTACTTGGCCGTCTCCCACCCACACACTGGCACTCCTTGAGAGATCACCTTTAATTCGGAAACCTGCCTCCTTCCGCGTCTAGCTCTAGGTCGGAGCCCATTTAGTGCTTCGGGAATTGACCAGAGAGGTCTGCAGGGGGTACGGATAGCGGCACCTCCAGGAAGCTGGAGAGGGGCTGGGAGATGCCTTTCTCCACCACCGGCCCCCCTCCATCCTCTCCTTTAGCCCGCGTGGGCCCCATTTTCTCCAGGGCCAAACCCGGGGAAGGGACTTGGGCGGCTTTCTTGCTCAGGTAACCTCTTCCACAGTTGCTCTGGCAGAGCCCGACCCGTCCCTTTCTGTGCCTCCTTGAGGGCCCCACTGGCATCGTTGCCCTTTTAAGAAAGAGGAAATTCTCATAAACAAGCGCCCCATCCTGAGCGCAGAGCGTGCCCCGCTGGATCCCCAGGAAATTAGGGGTGCTTCCAGGCACAGCGCTCGCTTCAAGTTCAACAGAAGGGGAAAGCCTGGCAACCCCTTCTCCGCGCTGCCTCAGCTCTGGGGCTAGGGTCGGAGGAACGGGAAGAGGCCGGAGGAGGGACTTGGGGGAGCCTAGAAACAGACCAGGGAGCGTCTGTAAAGTGCAGTCCCAGCAAGGGGCGAAGGTGTGTAGGGCGGCTCCCAGCGGCAGAGGGGGTTCCCCGCCCACACAGCTCTCCCTTCACCCCCTCCTTGTCTGGGCTGATTCTGAGGCCTCGGGACGGGAGGCCCAAGTACCCGCCTTTTCTTCTTTAGCCGGGAAGGGTGAGGCTGTGGCTGGGAATGCTGGCGCTCGGGACCGTCCCTGCCCCTAGAGGGAGTTGGGAGTCAGCTCCCTGGGAATGTTAACTGCGCGGCGTGGGAGTCCTGGCCGCCTGGTTTCCTGAGGAGGTGGCAAATGAATTGGGCCTCGGAGGCATAGTCTCTGGGGTTCCTTATGACCTGGCGCCTGAAGGGGAGAGAACCGCCCCTCCGTTTTACTGCCTGGAAAATGGGATTGGTGGTGGATCAAAAAGGCTGAGGCCACTCCAGCGAGAGGAACTAGACTGCTAGAGGAGGAGACATTGGAGTAGGTGGCTCTTCTTGATGGGATTTTGTGCTTTCTTGGTTTCCGTTCCCCTCTTCTTTTGGATGAGAATAGAACTGGCATTGATTTAGCATTCACCGGACTGTATTTTACTAGTAAGTGCCAGTTTGGAGCCTGCCCCCAACTGGGACTGTCTGTCAGGGTACTCCTTTAAGAGCTCAATAAATACTTTAGGATTTTTTAAAAAAGTCCCGTTGCCAAGCACTGTGTTCAAGTGCTTTACATCCATTGCAAGGTTGATGTCCCATTTTACAGATGAGGACACTGAGACCTATAAGTTAATCACTTGTCCAAGCTAGGAAACAGCAGATCCCTATGGAACCCGGGTTGGCCTGCCCCCAAATCTCACTCCATCTCTGGCGTCCACATCCCCCATGCCCCTGTCCTACAGGCCAGTCTGCCCCATTTATTCTCCCCCACCCCCTCAAGCCAGGTCCAGGGGGGGAGTTCATCCAGAGGGCTCCCCCTTCTCCTGCTCCTCTTCAGGAAGCCCATACAAGAAGTGGTGGTGGGAGCTGTGAAGCAGTCGGGTGGCTCCGTGGGCAATGAAACAGGTCCAGACCTGGGGGAGGGGTGATTATGAGAACAAGACCTCTGGGGAAGCCCCAGTCTACCCCCTCCCTCCATCTGTTGCCTCCTCTCCTTGTCCTCCCAATCCCCATCCCCAAGGCACCTGCTGGCCCTAAAGTACCAGGTAGGTGGTGAGGCCCAGGTAGGCTGCGCCCAGCAGGGCTACAAGGCCGAAGTAGGCGGGGTGGGGGAGGCTGGGCAGGTAGCTGGCCACGAAGTAGAGGTTGATGGCACAGATCAGTGTCATGATTGAGGATGTGATGGCCTTGCTTAGCCTGGAGGACAGGAGGGAAACTCAGGATTGCTGCATCTCGTCCTCCTCTCCAGTACCCACAGCCAGCTGAAACGGGGGTGGGGAGAGCAGGGAGATAACAGCCAGCTTCTCTGGGCTGTGGGATCTGGAGCAGACCCCCGTCCACTTCTGCCTCTTGGGCCCTCCAGGCTCCACCCTGGTGGGATTTTGCAAGAGCAGAGTCTGAGGTGAAGGTGAAGAGCTTGGGTTCTAGAAACAGCCCTCACTCCCAGATTTCAGTCCTGGCTCCCCCCATTTGCTGGGAAAATTTCTTAGCCTCTCTGATCTCACCTGGATGATGGGGACAATAATGGTAATTCCTACCTCAGGGTGATTGTGAGGATCAAATTTGGTAACGCAAGTCCAGTGCCTGGGATGGGGAATACTCACCAGCCATTGGCAAACTCCTGCATGAGGGTGGGCATGCTGGTGAATGTGAGGATGGGCAGCACCGCGAAGGGAAGCTGGGGAGAACGGGGAGGATGGGGCTGAGGGACCCTGCGCTCGGAATACAGCCAGGAGGAGAGGATGGACCAGAGTGCCTTTCACCCTCTGCCTGGCAGTGCGCCCTTGGGCAAGTCTTCTAACCACTGTTTCTCCACCTCTGGGCCTTCCAAGTCTGTGGGCTCCTGAGCAGGGGAACATGTTTGGGGGCTGTGGTCCCAGGCTACCTGAGTTTGAACCCCAGTTCTGCCATTGGTCACTTAACTGCGTGCATCAGTTTTCCAAGCTGCAAAATGGGGATAACGGTGGTTTGTACCCTTGGGCTGGCTGTGGGATTATGTGAGACTTTTTGGCAAGGTGTGTTTAGATTGTGCCTGGAAGAGGGTAAACTCAATATAGGGAATTGTTGTGGTTCCTGTTTAGCTCTGCAGGGGGGAAGGGTGGTAGGGCTGCCCTCACCAGCAGGCTCTGCAGCACGTTGAGCAGGTCATTGAGGCCTGAAAGGTCTCTCAGGTCCCTGAAGACAGCCACGAGCACGGTGGGCAGGATGGCACAGGAGCGAGTGAGGAGGACCCGGGCAAAGCGTGACCACCGCAGCTTCAGGAAGCCCTGGGGTGTGGGGTGGGCACCTTGATGGCTGGAGATTCCAGATGAAGGACCTCTGTCTCCCCTCATCCCATCTCATGTTTGGGGGAACCCTCTGTTTTTGCATTTCTGAAATGGTTGCAGCTCTGTCCCTTGTTGGCAATGGATAGGAGGAAATTAGGGGAGTTCTCATAGCTGACTGCTGCAGAATGAAGAGTTTTAGGTAAACGCCTCCTATTAGTCCTGGGTCTGCAGCCTTGGGTCAGTCGCCTCACCTCTCTGAATCTCTAGTCTGAATTTTCTATTCTGTAAAGTGGGGCTTATAATAGCTGCTTTCAGATCTGGACTGCTTTAAGGATCAACAAAGCCCGTGTCCGAGCCCCGGAATGTGTCAGTTGACCTCGCACCCCTGGCCCCAGGCCCCACCTCCATCACAAACTGTCCTGCGTAGGTGCCAGTCATGGTGGAGCTCTGCCCGGCCGCCAGGAGACCCACGGCCCAGATGTAGAGGGCGGCGGGGCCGAACAGGCAGCCCAAGATCACGCCCTAGGAGGAGGGGTGTGATCAGACACGTGGCCCCGCCCTTCTCACAAGGCCCCGCCCCTTAGTGGGCGTGACAGCCGCCTCAGCGGGCTCGGGCCCCTCGGTGCCGCCCCCTGCCGCGCACTTACTCCTTGGTAAATGTCCACGTCCACCGTGTGGTTGTTCCTGGGGAAGATCTTGGCGTAGTCCTGGAGGCTGCTGTTGTCACAGACGCTGAACTGCGGGCACCGGGGCGGTAGGAGGGAGGTGGGAAATGCACACTCAGTCTCAGAGCTCAGACCCTCAGGCCTTGACCAGGGGTTGACAACTGGTGGCCCGCGGGCTGAGTCTGGCCAGACATGTTTTGTTTGGCTAACAAGTTGTTTTTTTCTTTCATGTGATTTTACTGCCAACATTTACATGGAGAACTCACATGAGAACCGGGTTCCCAGGGGTGGGTTGGGTTTGTAAGAGCTGGCATTACCACAGAGGCAGTTGGCTGGCAGTGACTCAGCTGCGCCACAGTCCTCTCTTCCTCACACGGAGCCCACTGCTCCCAGCTCTGTGACTGGCCAGGTCTTGAAGACAAGGGTTTGCCATCCCTATTTAGACCTCTCTTCTAGTGTGGAGGAGCATCATGAGACCAGGGAGCGGTGTAACCGCGAGAGGTAACAGAGCAAGGCAGTGGCAGTGAGCTCGGTGCTCAGCATTCAGTAAGCACCCAACACTGACCAGCTGTCATTTAGAGCCGCGTGACAGAGAGGGAGTCAGACACAGCTCACAAATCCAGGAGGTCACAAATCCAAGAGTCAGCCAAAATGTCACCTCCTCGGAGTCCTCTCCTGACCACCAGAGCTAACGTGGCCCTCCCTCACCACATCCCCAATGATGTTTCATTGCTTTCTTTATTGCCTTCACAACGTTGTCCATACTTTTCCCATCTGTATTGATTTGTTGATTTGTTTCCTGCCTGCCCACTCACCACCCTCCAAATTTAAGCTGCAAGAGGGCAGAGTCTTCATATCATTGACTCCCGTATCCCCAGGACCTAGGGCACTGCCCGACACATAACAAATGCTTGGTAAATGTTTGCTGAACGGATGCCAGTTTGTCTGCTAACGAAGATTATGAGGAGAGAGGACTCAGAGGAGAGAATGAGTGCTGTGCATTCCCACTCCACACTCATGTGCAGACATCCTCTCCTCCCAGAACGCCCTCCCTGCAGTTCGCTGGGCAAATCCTGACCAGCTTTCCAGGTGCAGCTGGAATGCTGCATCTCCCAAGAATTAGCTCCTTGCTCCCAGGCACTTCCCTTGGATGCCTGTGCCTTGCAGCCCCTGTGTGGCCTTAACCCTCAAGAGTCTGCTTGTCCCGGCTGGCATGGCTCAGTGGTTGAGCGTCAACCTATGAACCTGCAGGTCACGGTTCAATTCCTGGTCAGGGCACATGCCCGGGTTGTGGGCTCAATCTCCAGTTTGGGGAGTGCAGAAGGCAGCCGATCAATGATTCTCTCTCATCATTGATGTTTCTATCTCTCTCCCTCTCCCTTCCTCTCTGAAATCAGTAAAAAAAAATATTAAGAAAAAAAAAAAAAAAAGTCTGGTCCTAGCTGGTTTGGCTTAGTGGGTACAGCGTCAGCCTACTGACCAACCAAAGTGTACCGGGTTTGATTCCAGTCAAGGGCATGTACCTCGGTTGCAGGATCCTCCCCCGCACATGCGGGAGGCAACCAACCAATATGTTTCTCTCACATCCATATTTCTCTCCGTCTTTCCCTCTTCTACTCTCTCTAAGGATCAATAGAAAAATATCCTTGGGTGAGGATTTTCTAAAAAAAACGTCTGCCTGTGGGGGGCTGTGTCTCCCCAGTGGGTTGGGGATGGGGGTCCCAGCCAGAGGCCAGGATCACAGACTCCCTTTGCTATCAATGCCTGGAGTCTAGAGCAGAGACTCAAAGGGCTTAGCTTAGCTCGTGGTCTGGGGCCCCAGCAATGCTGAGGATGGAGAGGTGTGGTGGATGGAGAGGTGTGGTGGATGGGGAGGTGTGGTGGATGGAGAGGTGTGGTGCGTCTCACCGCATCCTGGTTGGTCTGCTGGTAGAAGGCCTGCCCAAAGACAGCCACAACAAAGAGGTTGATGAAGAATGAGACAGACAGGGCGATGGTGGCCTCAATCAGGAAGTACATGTTGGCTTCTCGGATGTCAGCCCGTCGGGTCCGGTCTATCTCTCGAGACTATAAAGATCAAAGGGGAGGGAATAGCCAAAGTCTCTCAGTGCAACCCCAACACCTCCATTCACACTCCTCTATGTTCTCCCCAAACCCCAGTTCTTTCTAAAGCCCCCTACATGGAAGTCTGGGACAGGACCTGGTCAGCGACCCCCTTCCTACATGCCCAGTTTATTTCTCCTGAGGCCTTTGCCCTCACCATTCATTGCCTCTGCTTAGAATATCTTCTCCCCTGATCTTCCCTCCCATCCTTCATGTCTCAAAGGTCACTCCTTACAAAGGCCTTTCCCGACCAGCTTTTCTAAAGAAGACTCGGTCTCAGTCATTCTCTATCACACTTCTTTGTTTCGTTTCCTTTAGGGCACCTTGCACAATCTAGAATTCTCTCCATCATTTGTTTACTTGCTCGTGGTCTGTCTCTCCCTCTAGAATGCATGCTCCAGGAAGGCAGACGACTTGTCTGTCTTGTCATGGACCTCAGGAGCCAAAGTGGAGGGGCTCCAGGCTTGGAGGCTGGGCCAGTGTGACGGCAAGGGACCAGGCACCTCTCCCTCCCTGCCCCTGTGCTCACCTTGACCAGGGCTGAGTGCAGGTAGATGTTGTGGGGCATGATGATGGCGCCAACGATGCCCACGGCCTGCAGCAGCTCTCGCTGGCCGCAGCCGGGGCATGACGGCAGGAGCAGCCCTCGGAGAAGCGGTCCCTGAGCAGGACGTGCCACCACGTACTGTGGGGAGGAGCCTGGTCAGGCCAAACCTTGCCCCTGCAAAGCCATGTCACCCTCCACCCTGACCCTGGCCCCTCAGGCTCTGCAAGGGGCAGAGGGGTGGCCTTCGTGGGAGTGTTGCAGCTCTGGCTTCCCACCTCATAGCCAAAGGTCAAGGCCATAATGGTAATAAGGAATCCAAAAAAGGCTTCCAGCTTCCGCAACCCTAGAGAGAGAGAGCAAAGGGACAGAACAATCAAAACAAAACAAAAAACCGTAACATAAGCAATTATTAAAGGTGAGATCTTGAGCACTTTGTTCCAGGCACTGTGCCAAGTGCTTAACATATGTTGCCTCAGTGAATCCTCACCACAGCCCTGTGACGTCTGGGCTGTTATTTTCCCCATGTTCCAGACGAAGAAACAGAAGTCTGGGTAACTTGCTCAAGGCCACGCCGGGTGAGGAGCTGAGCCCTTCCCCAGAACCGCAGAGCATCAGCTGGCCTTACATTCACTTGCCCAGCCCGCAGTGCAGCCCCCTCTGAGAGGAAGGGCACACTCACCGTAGTTATCCAGGAAGAGAAAGAAGAAAGTGTCCACGATGGTGATGAGGACACCACCCCAGAGAGGGATTCTGAAACCAGAGTGGCCTGGGTCAGCCCAGCCTGGTCCAAGGGTCCCAAACTCCCACTCTCAGGGCTGGAGACTGAAATCTGATCTCCTGGGAGCAGGGACCCAAGTGGCCCAGACAACTGCAGGAGAGGGGAGTGGGAGTGTGCTGGAGGTGGAAAATGGCACAGAACGGGAGAGGAAGGGCCAAAGTGGGCGGGGGTCCAGTATGGCAGGCAACCCAGAAGCCTGCAAGGTCACTGACATTGTGTGACCTTAGATACAATCACTTTGCATTTCTGGGTCTCTGTTTCCCCACTTGGCAAATTGGGCAACAACTCTGAGTCAAAGGGGACTGCAAGAGGAAATGGACACATGGAAGGAAAAGGCCTGAGGAAGAAGTAGCAGCTGTTCCCAGCTCTGGACTGAAGAACCGAAGACCGTGGGGCAGTACCGTCCAGCTGAGAGCAGACTGAATGCGATAGCTGTGCCGATGACCTCTTGCATGTCCGAGCCCACGATGGCTAGCTCGATGGTCAGCCAGAGGAGGGTGCGGGGCACCTAGGGGAGGAGGTAACCTTCCTTAAGGCGGGACAGGTGTTTGTCTCAGTCCTACATGCACCTTTCAATACTCAGCACCGTCCTGCTGGGCTAGAAGCCTACTAACTACGTTTGCAAGATGGCCTTGTCAGCTGGCTTCCCGTTGGGTTTGGCGGGAAACACTTATGGGAGATGGAAAGGGAGAAATCGTTTCCCTGCTTCTGTTGGTGTTTCTGGCAGTGAAAGCACCTGGCAATCTAGGCGCCAGCAGCACTGGTGGCTGTTTCGGCAAAAGTGGCAATGCTCCCAGAAGCTCGGCAGCAAATGATGGCTCTTGGGCTCCTGCCCAGCAGCTTTCTGACCTCTGGGTAACACCCTCCTTCCACTGCTTGCCCCAGCTCTTCCAGCACCTGTGGCTACATCCCTGCATTACATACCTTTGCGATATCTAATGTTGAAAATTTTTTTCCTGCCCGGACACTGACAACAGCCAGGCCCCCAGTGTCCATCCCAGCCAATGACCAAGCTGATGCCTAGCTATTTTTTTGCCTTAAGCAAGTCACTTCTCGAGGTTTCCATTTCCCCTTCTATAAAATGGACAGGGTATGTCTAAAGTCCCTTTCAATCTGTGTGCCGTTAGTGTGAGCCTCAGTGTTCTGTCTATCAAATGGACTTGTAACACCCCACTTGAGAGCATGTCTCTATTTGATCATGGAACCTGTAAGAGGCTGTTTCGGGTTTGGGACCTGTGGGAGTTTCCTGTCCAGGCCCACCAAGCTCACCTTAGGGTAGTAGAGATGGCAGATCTCACCCAAGTCCATGCCTGTCACCACACCCAGCCGGGCAGCAAGTCGCTGGCAGAGCAAGCCCAACACCGTGGCCCACAGCAGCACCCAGAGCAGCTGTGAGAAGGCAGGGAGAGGCTTTCAGCCAGAGGGGCGAGTCAGTTAACCCCAGAATTGGTGGCACCCTCTAACCAAGGACAGTCCCTGGGGACTGAGTAGGGAAGATAGAGAAAGAAGACCAACCTCCTCCCTCCCTCCCCATACATCCCACACTCTGGCAGGGATGCCCTGGGGACCTTTTCCGGACCATTAGAACCTAGCATCTCCCATGAACAGCAGTCATGCAGGCCACTCTGGGGAAATGTGGCAAGCTGGGGTCTCCACTTCCTTAACTGGGTCACCGCCCACCCCTCCCCACAGTGCCCCAACTCCATCACTTTGAATCCAGCCACAGCACCAGCCTGCAGGTCCGACTCGATGTTTCCTGGGTCCAGGAAAGCGATGCTCATAAGGAAGCCAGGCCCCGTGAAGGCCCACAGCTTCCTCAGGCTGAACGTGCCCTGTGGGTGGAATGGGGTGAGGATGTCCTGCAATAACTGGCCTTGGCCCACCCCAAGCTGAATTCCAAGGGGCTCATCAGCCCAGGCTGGCCAGCCCAGCCCTCCATTCCCCATTTCTGGAGCCGCATTCCTCAGGGGTTGGTGGAGGACATGGGGTGGAAGGAACCAGCAGGATTTGCTGAGTAACAGCCCATCGGCCACTATGGCTCCAGCACATTCAGCAGCCTGCCTGCACCTGACCAGCTTACCTCCTGCAAGCCCTGACTCTGCAGAACCTAGAGCCCCAATAGGGGACTTTCCTGGGGTCAGGCCTCCCTGGTCCAGTTCCTCCCTCCCCCGCCCCTTGTCAGACCATAGGTCCTCCTCTTCAGAGTCCACTGAGCCAAGACCCCCGCCCTCCCCCCCCCCCCCCCCCATTCCAGGGCTTGGTCTGGCAGCCTGGGCTCTGCTAAAGATTCTGAAAATGCAGGGGACAGCATCTAGAAGCCAGCCCACAATCTCCTTTGCTTCTCCCAATGCCCTTGTTCCTTTGACAACAAATCCTCGAGGCTCCAACCTGAATTCACCCCAAGTCCCTTTGCCTTCATAGGAAAGCTGGGATTTGTTCAGAAAGCCATTGATAATTTTTAGACAAATGGTAAGCTAAGTGCTGGAGACAGAAGCAGGAAGGGGGCAGTTACACTGTCCATCACCCTGGCTCAGAGCTGGAAGGGACTTGCCATGGTCTTCAGGGGACTCCCTCACCCAGCCCGTGAGACACCCACCCCCCATATTGTCCTGTCAATCCTGAAAGACCCCAGGAAGTTTCCAGTATTCCCACCGGCTTTGTATCCGGGATGGAGATCTTCTCACTCAGGTAGGTCTCCCCGGGAGGTGCTTGCTGTCGCCCTGCGCTGGGTGGGCTGGAGATGGAGCCATAGCTGGGACTGCTTAGCCTTTGGGGACCCCTGTCACCTGCAACGGGCCCCATGGGGCATGGTGAGTGACCTGCTTCTTTCGGTGGTCCAAGGCTAAAGCCATGTGTCCTCCTCCCCTGCTTCCTCCTGGCAAAGTGCAGAATCAAAGCCCAGCTGAATAGGGGCCTTGACTTCCATGTTGGGTCCGTCACCTCCACCCCTCGACCAAATGTTCCATAAAATGTCAGAAGTGGAGCCTTCAGCATTACTCTCCTTCCATGTGAGTGCAAAGATCCCCAAATCCAGATCTCTGTTGCCACAGAGGATGTGGAGAGGGACATGGGGCTCTGAGGAGGGCTGACTGACACTAACACTGACACGTGTGCCCCTTGGCCTCACCCCTGCCTCCTCCAGCAGCCAAAGAAGTTCCAGGGGCTCCAAGTACACAGAGATCAGACCAAGGAGATGCAAAGAACCCAACCCCAGGCTCGTGTACAGAATTATGGTCCAGACCAGGACTCCCATGGGGACCAGGGGTTCCTTTACTTCCCTGACTCTCCCCACCCCCATCCCTGGAGAGAGATACTCACTTGTCATGAGGACGACAGGTCAGGCACTCTCTGCGTGTGAGTGGCGTGCTGGCCAGCTCCTCAGCCCACGTTCCCTCTCCGGGTGCCAGTACATGTCAGTGTGTGAGCTTACACCCTCTTACTCATCCGTAGTGAGCCCGGCTGTCCTCACACACACGGGGCGTTGTGAAACACTTTCCAAGGCAGAAGTGGCCAGCTCTGGCGGAAAGGTCTGCCTGGACTTCTGTTCCCCTTCTGGCTTGAGCCCCACAAACCTGTGGCTCCCTTCCAGGCACCCCATGCTCCGTGTCGCCCAAGTTAGCTCTGATTTTAAGATATTTTCTGCCACATGGGCATTCATGTCCAGATCACTTGACTTCCCCCCACCCACCTCTTACATAAGCAGTCCAGCTCTTCTTCTCTTCAGTCTGGAGTCCCTTGACCACCGGTTGGGCTAATGGGAGGGAGGGAGTCCTGATGGCTACCTAGGCTTCATTTCCCATTGAGTGCCTCAGAGGAAAACATGTATTCAGTACTTTGGCCAAGGAGATCCTCAGAAGACAGGGACACTGGGTCCTGGTCCTGCCACTAGTTCACTTGAGATTGTCACCAGAGCATATCTTTTCTCTGAGCTTGTTTCTTCTATTAAATAAAGATTCAAACTACCTAAGAGGTTAAAATTTAGATGCCCATGGAGGTCAGGCTGGTAAGATAAACTATAAGACAGGTTGCGAGTAAGAAAAACAGCACCAGCTCAGTGTTAAATGACAAATGATGCTGAGCCTCCGTGTCAGGAGACAGTAGGGAATAGTGGTGACTGTAGCAAAACAGAGGTCAGATACTCTATCTGAGGAGGGCAGTGTCTATGGAGTTCCAACCAATTGCCATGTGGGCCGATTGTCACAATGCCTTCTGATTTGTCAAGGATGCTAGGAATTTTATGCAAAATAGGCTTTTTGAATACTAGACCCCAAAACATTGAAAATATTGTATAATCTAAATAAAACATCCCTACAGGTTGGATTCTACTTGAGAGGTATTATTCTGTAACCTCTGGGTAAATGGTGGGCAAGACTCCTCCAGCTCCTAGTCTCTTCCCCTTGGCAGCTTCTGTGCTCCCACTTCCCTCCCTCAAGTTCTTCTCCCTCCCATACCCCTCATGCCTTCTTCTATCTTGTGGCCTTCTTTTTCCATCAAGAAGATTCAAAACTGGAATTGTTATGGAGTGTCCAGCTCCAAAGTCTGAGATCTCAAGACCCAGAGAGAATCAAGTCAGGTTCTCAGGGCCAGACCTGATCTGGGACATGATGTATCCCCATGTTGAGTCAAAAACTTTACCAAAGCTCAGAAACCCAGGGTTGGAGGAGGCAGTCAATACCCTGACTTCTAGTTGATGGAGAAGGCTGGAGGGACTGGAAAGTGGGGGATGGGGCGGGTGGGGCGAATGATGAGTCAGACAGGAGAGAGCAGCATCGTGATTTGTGCAATCCTATTGCTCAAGCTCCTGTCACTGTCCCTGACCACTAGGTTTGTGCACATTTCCCAATCACTGCCTTGGGCTCATGCGGGCATGGCTGGGGTTGGGGCTGGTGTAGTATGTTGTGAGGGTTAATTTTATGTGCCAACTTGATTGGACCAGGATGTGACTGGATATGTGGGTGTGCTTGTGAGGGTGTTTTTGGAGGAGATCAACTTTGAACTGGTAGATTGAGTAAAGTAGATTTCCATTGCTGTTGTGGATGGGCCTCATCTGGAAAACTGAAGACCTGAATAGAACAAAAGGCTGAGTAAGGGAGAACTCTCTCTCTCTGCCTGACTGCCTTTGAATTAGGATTCTTTTTCTCTTGCCTTCAGACTTAGCTTCGACTGGAACTTACACCGTGGAACGTACCTTTCCTTCTCAGGCCTTCAGATTGGAATTATGTGTGCCATCGGCTCTCCTGGGTCTCTAGCTTGCACAGATCAATGGGCTTCTCAACCTCCATACTCATGTGAGCCAATTCCCTATGTATGTATGTATCTATCTCTCTGTCTATCACTTCCTATCTATTGGTTCTGTTTCTCTGAAGAACCATGACTAAGACAGATGTCTTTTTTGTATCTTTTTTGGGCCTTACTTATAGTTAGGAACTCAGTAAGTACAATTGATTAACAACTGATCAATACTTTGTACAACCTTTAACTTAACCATTATAGTGTAATGGTTAAGAGCAGAGGTTCTGACAGAGTAGCAGAGAGTGGGAGCTACATGAGCTAGAGGACTAGAAACCTGCATATCAGTCCCCTTGCACCTGGAGCTGTTGCTGGATACTGAACCCTGCATGCGTGAAGTGAAATTTCATGAAGCCCAATTCACTCAAAGTGAAACACAAACCTAAATGTAAATGTAAAAATTTTAGAAAAAAAAAGTAGGAGAAAATCTTTAGAATCTAAGACTAAATAAAGACTTGTTAGACTTGACACCAAAAAGCATAATCCATAAAAGGGAGAAACTGATCAATTGGATCTCATAAAACTTAAAAACTTTTGCTCTGTGAAGGACCCTGTAAAAAGATAAAAAGACAAGCTAAAGATTCAGAGAAAATATTTGCAAACCACATATCTGACAAAGGACCAGTATCTAGAGATAGAAAAATCTCTTAAAACTCAACAGTAAAGCCAAAACCGGTTTGGCTCAGTGGATAGAGCGTCAGCCTGCAGACTGAAGGGTCCCAGGTTCGATTCTGGTCAAGGGCATGTAACTTGGTTGCGGGCACATCCCCAGTGGGAGGTGTGCAGGAGGCAGCTGATCGATGTTTCTCTCTCATCGATGTTTCTGACTATCTATCACTCTTCCTTCCTCTCTGTAAAAAATCAATAAAAATATATTTTAAAAAAACAACAAAAAAAAAACTCAACAGTAAAAAAATCAAACAATCCTATATAATAAAGAGGTAATATGCAAATTGACTATCACGCCCTCACAAGATAGCCACCCCATGTCATCACAAAGATGGCCACCCCCATATTGTCACAAGATGGCCACCCCCATGTCATCACAAGATGGCCACCCCCACATCATCACAAGATGGCCACCCCAACATCATCACCAGATGGCTACCACAAAGATGGCCACCCCCACGTCATCACAAGATGGTTGCCACAAGATGGCCGCTCCCATGTAATCACAAGATGGCTGCCCATGTTGTCACAAGATGGCTGTGCCATGTCATCACAAGATGGCCGCCACAAGATGGCCACCCCCACCTCATTACAAGATGGCCACCACAAGATGGCTGCTTCCACATCATCACAAGATGGCCGGCAGGGGAGGGCAGTTGGGGGCGATTGGGCCAGCAGGGGAGCAGTTAGGTGTCAATCAGGCTGGCAGGGGAGCGGTTACGGGGCGATCAGGCTGGCAGGCAGGCAAGCAAATGGTTAGGAGCCAGCAGTCCTGGATTGTGAGAGGGATGTCCGACTGCTGGTTTAGGCCCTGCGGGATCGGGCCTAAACAAGCAGTCGGACATCCCCCGAGGTGTCCCAGATTGGAGAGGGTGCAGGCTGGGCTGAGGGACACCCCCCCCCAGTGCACAAATTTCATGCACCGGGCCTCTAGTTCAATTATAAATGGGCAAAAATCATGAACAGGCATTTTACCAAACAGGGTGTACAGATTGCAAAGAAACACATGAAAAGATGTTTTGCATCATTAGCCATTAAGGAAGTGCAAAGACAACCATAATGAGATATCACTACACCCCTATAAGGATGGCTAAAATAAAAAACAGTCATAGCACCAAACGCTGGCAATGATGTGGAGAAGCCAGACCACTCATAAGTTATGGATGGGAATGCCGAAAGCATTCCTGGCACTTATGAAGTGCTAAAGATTTGTTTTCCCTTTGCTCAGAGAAACGTATTTCTTAGTGTTATGGAGCAAGAAGAGAGGGGTCATAGAAGTTCCAGGAACAAGTGATAGCATCTAAAAACAACCCAGTTTTGAAATGGATGTCACAGAGCAGGCAGGAAAGTCGACTCCTTCCCAAGTCATCTGACGCATGACAGCAAGGCGCTCTGTGGGTCGGATGTTCCTGCCCTCCCCTCTCTCCCACTGTTGCAGATTATTGGGGTTGGAGGGAGTTATTGGATCTCTGCAGAAATGTTCTGGGTGCACTAGGCTGAGTCAGCCTCGGTTTCAGTTCTCCACAGATGAAGAGAACTGGCCAGGGCCCTGCCTACCTCAGGGTGACTGAGCACTCTCATCCCCAGCCCCTCCCACCCTGTTGGGCTCCAGCCTTCTGTTCCCAACATGCCATGCTCAGACCCTTTGCACTTGCTGTTCCCTCTGCCTAGAATGCTTTTTCCACAGCTCTTCACAGGTCTGACTTCTTGTCATTCAATGGAGACCCCAGAAACCCCTGAAGTCTCCACCCTCACCTCTCCAACCCTGAGTCACTTTGTACTTATGACTCGGTTTTATTTGTTTTCATAAATGTCTGAAATTTCACATCTGAAATCATCTTTTTGTGTTTATTGTCCATCTCTCCATGTTTCCTGGGGACAGGGACTTTGTCTTGTCATTGCTGAATCTCCCAGCACCACAAATAATCCTGGCACTTGGAAGGGGTCCAATATTTGTTCAACTACTTGCCTGATTGAATGAAAGGAGCTTACTCTCTAGTGCTATCTAATATGGCAGCCATTAGCCACATGTGCCTATTTAAATTGAAATGAATTTAAATTAAAGTAAAACTCCAGTTCCTAGTCATATTAACCACGTTTCTAGCTGTCAGTGGCCACATGTGATTAGTGGCTACTACATTGGACACTGCAGGTACAGAGCATTCCTATCATTGCAGAAAGTGTTGTTGGATGGTCCTGCTCTAGACCATGCACATACATTTCACTTTCTTCTGCTTATGTCATTTTCTCTTCTGGAATGCTTTATCGGACCTTTAATAAAAATGCTACACATGTAGAATTTGGCAACTTGTTAAAGCAAACAAACAAAAGCCTTAATATCAATGCAACAATTACACTCCTCAGAATGTATCCTTAAGAAAATAATTGTTGATATATGCAAAGATTTAGCTACAAGGATATTCAATGCAGTAGTGTTTATGATAGTAAAAAATAAAAAGGCGGGGAGGGGAGAGATTGGTTACATTATGGTAGAATCATCAAAAAATGTATACACACTTTGAGTAATTATTAATTCCAATGGGTTTACTCTGCAAAGAAAGAAACATCAATTGAGCTATCAGCTGTTCAAGTGTATATACATTTTTTGGGACACCCTGTAGAAGACTGTGACAGGGAAATATTTTCAAAATATATTGCTAAACGAAAGAACCCATTAAAACACATGAAAAAAGTTACAAAACACCAGGAAATTGGGGTGGGAACCTAGGGAGATTCCAGCTTTATCTGTATGTTATCTAATATTTGAAACTTTTCAAGAATACAATTAAGTATGCAATTACCAGTTACTGTATGAGAATCAATTATTGTATGATTTCACTTTTTGTTAAATGAAGTCCCTTAGAACTGTGAAGACCAGATCAAACATTCTATGTAAAAGTGTTTGACAGAGTAATTGTTGAACAAACACCAGCCACCATTTGCTAGAAAAAAAGAATAGAGAGGATATTTGCCAAAACCTGAAGAGTAGCTGACTCTAGGTAGAAGAATTGAAGTGAATTCACTTTCTTCTCTTGGGGTATCACCTTTTTCTAAGGTTTTTCTAGTGAACATAAGGGAGGGGGACAATAAAATATATTATTAAAAATTCTTTAAGGTACCCGGTCAGCATGGCTCAGTGGTTGAGGTTAACCTATGAACCAGGAGGTCACAGTCCAATTCCCAGTCAGCACATGCCCGGTTGTGGGCTTGATCCCCAGTGGGGGATGTGCAGGAGGCAGCTGATCAATGATTCTCTCTCATCATTGATGTCTCTTCTCTCTTTCTCTCTCAGCTGATCAATGATTCTCATCATTGATATTTCTCTCTCTTTTCCGCTCTGAAATCAATAAAAAAAATTTTTTTTTTTAATTCTTTAAGGCTCAAGTGACAGTTCTCCATGAAGCCTTCCTTCCCTGATTCCTGGGCCATGAACTAGCCCCCACTCCCAGCCTTGTAGATATTGGCTGGTATTGCTCACCAGAATGCAGAACTTCTCTGAGCAACAGGAAGTTGGATGAATGAATTGACTGAGGGCACCCCCATTGCCAGCTGCCTTCTGGGAGCTCGCCTAACATTTGTTACTGAGCGGCAGCCGGCACTGGGCAGGAACAAGCTCCTGGATAGACTGACATTAAGCAAGGAACCTAACGGAGGTAGTGACCACCTGTCCATTCTTTTTCTCCCGGAGCCGATAAATGGGGACCCGTCACACGCAGTTTGTGGGGATCCGTATGTCAGTGAGAACCGGGAGGGGGTGGGATGTGAGAGCTGGCAGCGGTGCTTGGGAGGCTTCAGAGAGATGAGCAAGACCAGCGGTGGTCAGGGTCCCTTCTCCATCTCTCCCCCGATCATCTGCTCTTTTTCTTGGGGTGGGGAGCGGGCAGTTATGTTAAGTGGTATCCAGTGTGATCCTGAGTGACTAGAAGCCCCCCACCCCACCCCGCTAACCGAGTGACTAAGAGTGTGGGTTTTGGAATGTAACCTCCAGATTTGAATCCAGCTTCCCACGTGCTTACTCTAAGAGTTATTGAACCTTCTGTGCCTCTAGTTTCTTATCTGTAAAATGGGGATAATGATGAAAATAGCATTTAGGAAGAAACGCTGAGATTCTCTCGATAGACGATGTCAATGGCTCCTCTTCTTAGTCAAGACACCAGGCTGGCCAGGGAAGGTTCCAGCTCGGTTTATTCGCATCAAAACCGCAGCAGGGAAAGCAAGGCTTCCGGGTCCCTGCCGGGCCCCAGCTTCAGGGCTCGGGCCTGATGCGATTCGCGCTTAGCCGCGGGGTCCAGCGAGCGGAAGGGGCTGCGCGGGGTGGAGGAGCGCAGAGCGGGCGTGGGCGGGCGGCGCACGGAGAAGGGCCCGAAGAACTCGGCGGCGAAGGTGACCACGTCGTCCGGCTGGCGCAGCAGCAGGAAGAGCAGGAAGTCGGAGACGATCGCCTGGCCGTCGGGGTGCTGCTGCAGGTACCTGGTGTGGCTGAGGCGCAGCTCCTCCTGGCGGGGACGAGGTTGAGCTGGGCCGGACCCCCGCACCCCAGGAGCCCCCCCCACGCCCCCGCCACTAGGGCACTTAGGGACGCTGGGGCCTCCCAGCCCCTTGGGGTGTGCATTGCAACCAGGTAGGAAGAGAGATAAGTAACAGTGGGATTTATGCGGGGGCGGGGGGGGGGTATGGGCACCCCAGGCTGGCAGCGGCCTCTCCTCACCTTCCGTTCCAGGAACCTTGAGTACAGCTCTATGTCCTCCTCCCAATCCAGGGGCTTCTTCTCAAACACTGGGCGAGGCTCAATCTCATCTGGGAGCCAAGGGAGGAAGGTTGTGTATCTACCCCCAGAACCTCCCTCAGATGCACAGAAATGCCCAAGAGCACCCCAGGTTGCAGGCAGGTGAAACCCCAGGGAAGTGGGTCCCTGCAAAATGATCCTCCCCTAATTGCCTTGGGGTCAAGGGCTGGAGGGCAAAGCTTCTTTATCGGATCTCCGGCTCTGATGGTACCCATAGCACCCTCACTCCAGCCCCTGCAAGGGGCGGGGGGTCGCTAGGTGTTTCCACTCTCCCACCAACTAGAGGCTTCACTCACCCTCCTCCCTCAAGATGGGCATCTTGGTGATGATGCAGCAGCCGGGGGAGCCCACCTGGACTCGCTTGGCCAGGTGCCTGGAGTGCCACACAGGAGAAGGTGTGCATTTTCCTCGACCAGCCCACTCCCTTGAAAGGCAGCTGTCCTGGGGGCTTCCCTTTACTGCTGTCCTCCCACTTATCTTTGCGTTCCCAGGTCAAGTTCATTTCTAATTCCCCAGTAATGGCCCCTGCTTTTCAAACTGTGCACTGTTCCTACCCCTGGAGATACACGCTGGTGCACCAGGACTGGACCAAAACCTTTAGAGTTGTAATCACTAAAAAAAATCATGAGCCTCTGATAAGTGATGTGCAAAACAGCAACAACACGCTAAGTGATGAACGAGGAAGTCCAAGAATGCTCTGATTACCCTGTTTTCCGTGTAGTGAGTATGTCAATACCTCTTCAGAAATTTCAAGAAACAAATTCTTCTCCCCCTCCCAAATTGTCTCGCAGTTTGGTCGCCTGCATGTTGCTGATGACAGCTTAGTAGTGTGCCAGAATGCTTCTCCCAGCATCTTATTGAGTGCTGAGTTGTTCAAACCTTGGTGTTTTTCATTGTTAAACCCAGCACCTGCGTTAACTGTCTTAGGTCCTGTGGAATTGGTGTGAGCGTCCTCTGCCGTTTAGGGCTCTTTGGAGAGGTCTGGGAGGCACCATGAGGGTCAGGAGAGTAAGTGAACGAGTGAAGAAAGGGTGAATGGTGTGGATAACGCAGGGGCACTCAGCTCTCAACAGCATCTCTTCCTGGTGGTGTCCCCAGAAACAGTGGTCTTCCTTCTCCCAGGTTGTGCTCACCCTGCCCCCTTGGCCCGCCCTCAGTAAGTAGCTCACCCGTCAGAGAGCAGGTAGAACTGGCAGGAAAAGGGGATGCCCTCATCTGAGTGTACGGTCTGCTCCACGATGAATACTTCCGCCTGCTGACGGTCCACCTGGATGGTCTGGGAGCCCAGGGCTTGCTGGCAGCAGCCACAAAGGAGAGAAGGAGGTGAGGTGGATGCCCACCAGGTCTCTCTGCCAATCTTTCCCCGGCCCTTTTCTCCCTCTTACAGCTTCAGTCCTTGTTCACCAGTGATGAACAACAATTGGCTGTCCAGGCGCCACAAGATTTGAGTTGTACCCCCAAAGTTAAGTTGGGGGTCCCCTCATAGCCAGCTCCAGCCGGTTCCTGCCCCAATCCCTCCCCATCCCCTCTCCATGACCAAGTGCTTCTGGTTGGCAGATTCTGTTACAAGGATGAGGATCAACCAATTAGGTGTGAGTGTATGTGTAGGTGGGGGGACAGTGGGAGGGTGAAGCTCTGAGGGGTGGGACTAGACTAGGATTTGTGGCCCCTCATGCTGCAGGCAGGAGGCCCTGCTGGAACTAAAACATAAACCCCTGTTAGGGCTGCAGCCATGGGGAGAAAAGTGCTAACGTGAAACACGTATTTCCAAGAAAACATGGGTAAATGGCATGTGCCTGTTTGTGTCATTGCTAGGGCCCCCTGCAACATGTGATAGAGAAGACTAAAATGTTATTCACCAAGTTGGTCAAATCAGCCCCAAAGTGTGTGTCCAGAGGTACGGATTTAAAATCACACATTTCAGGGAGTCCTAGGTATGTTGATTATGAAATTTTAGCCAAAACAAAAAACCAAAGGAAGACCCTTCAGGGTTAAGACATAATACAGAATATTTAAGTGTACTTGGAGATACTGCATTTCCTGTTGTTAAAAAAATATGTTTCTTTTTCCTGGACTGAGTGTTGTTTCCCTCAACTGCTCACCTTTTAGTTCCTCTTCTCACTCCACCTGCCCCACGCTTGATTGTCTCTCTAGCAAATGAGGCCTTACCTTCTCCTGCCTCTGGAAGCCCCTGTCCCTTGCCCTGGTGTTATCCCCATTCCACCCCCTTCCACTCTGCAGTTTTCTCTTCCCCCACCTCAGCATTCTCCTGCCCCTTCTAGTTTTCCCCAGGCCAAGTCCCCTCCCCCCTGGGCGATCCCTCACATAAGTGGAATAGCAGAGTTTGCCCTCCATGTCCAAGGCCAGGAAGCGGGCATTTCTGGGCACCATCTGCCTCCAGGCCATCACCCTTAGCAGCAGCAGGTTGGCAGCCTGGGAGATGAAGCCCGCAGTTGAGTGCCAGGGGAAGAATGTCACTTCGTTCCTCACTTCCTGTTCAGGACAAAAATGGGTTAGAAACATAGATCCAGAAAGGGACAGGGAGGGTGGGCAAGCCAGGTGTTGGGCATACAGTCCTCACTGAGGCCCCACTTCAGGCTCTGATGCAATTTGGTCTCCTGGTGTCCAGAGGATATGGAGGACAGTCCCCCCCTGGCTCCCACCCTCACCTCACCCTCCTTGATACTTCTGGTCATGGCCAGCTGGTCTCCCTGCTTCAGCAAACTTGTCTTCCGTTCCATGGGGAGGACGTGGAACTGAGGGCCAGAGCATGGAGAGGAGAATCAGGGACTCCCAGGATTGTATACGAATTACCCCCCCCCCCCACCGCCCCTTCCCAGAAGTCACCTTGTTCACTCTCCTTTATAAGTGAGAAAACCAAGGGGAGATTTGGATAGAAAACCTTCCATGTGTAGGAAAGCCCAAGAATAGAAGTCATGCTATGGTTCAGAATAAAGTTAAAAAGCAAATACACTTCAAATACAGGCTTTAAAAGATGGGCATGGTTTCTGTGGGAAGGTTCTTAGGCAAAAGGGGCTTCCACAGTGTAAACAGGTCACGTTCCAGAAGTTAATGAAGCGGCTGGGGCGGTTGTGAGAGGCACAGAGCAGGAGAATTTGGAGGCAAGTGGTGACAGGCCCCTGGGAAAGGTCAGGTCCTGGGAAAGGTCAGCCTGCATGGCCCTACGACAGTGGTTAGTAAACTCATTAGTCAGAGTGGCAAACCGCAGCTCGCGAGCCGCAGTTTGCCAACCACTGCCCTAGGAGATGCCCGGCTTTCAGGCTGGAGGGGGTCCAGCTGGGCTGGACGCAGCGTTCGTGTATTAGAAGGTCATCAGAAGCAACCTGCTGCTGGCCTCCTGTTCCCTGGATGGATCGTTTCCCAGGCTTTTGTAGGGATTACAGGGTAACTGAGGAGAGAGTTAGGGTGACATTCTATTGAACCCCCTTCCTCCCTCCTCTCTTTCTCCCAGGGTCTCTATTCTCTCAATGTTCAAGGCTCCAGAACGTACCTTGACGAACTCCTGACTATGTTGTTCCATGATCTCCAGGTTCCACGTGAGATAGCCTGGGGTAGAAGGAGGGGAACAGTGCCATTGAGGGAGACAGTGTTGGAGATTGCAGGAGGGGAGGGTGGTGGCCCAGGCTGGAAGACCTAGGTATAGTGTGGCCACAGCAAAAAACTAGACAAAATCGATGCTCTTGTCTTGAGTCTCCCCCACCTCCCTCATACTCTCTGTGCCTCATTCTGATCCCATGGTGAAGACCAAGGGTTGGTCCTGAGCAAGGTCCTGGGGATGGAGGAGGGGTGTGTGGGGGATGCTGGGTGAGGGGGGGAGGGCATTCGGCAGCAGGAACTCTACCCAGGAGAGAGTTTCCGCAGAGCATTTTGTCCACGAAGCCACGGGTAAAGGCGTGCACGAGGGCGCATTGCGACATGGTGCCCATGTTGTCTTCGTGTTTCCCACTCTGCACCTCAATGGTCAGCTCTCCCTGAGGCTCCCCTGTGTTCGAGACCATGGCCAGAGTCTCGGAGAAGAACAGCTTCTGCATCTCCTCCTGCCCTGGGGGAGGGGGGTTCCATGGGGACAGATAAAGCCCCAGCTCCAAGCCTCAACTCTCTGACCCCCTGGCTACTAGTGCCCCACAGTCCCTACCCACTCTCTCCTCATCCCCGTCTCCTAGGCAGCCTCTACAGAAGCCAGCAGGTGAAGACACCCCCAGCGACCCCCATGTCCCTGGTCTTCCCTTGAAAAATATCAACAAAAATCAACCCTTTCTGAGTCCCAGGAGAATCAAGGCTGAGAGAGACCAGGCCAGGTCTGGGCCTTCCTTCTCTCTCCCCTCCTCTCCACACTTGTGCCCCCCACCCCCTGCCACACACACACACACACACACACACACACACACACACACACACTGCCCAGGCTCACTGAGGGAGTTGAGGAAGTTCATGGCTTCAGCATTGGCCTCTGGGGGTGGCCGATTCTCTGGAGCTGGGGCCGGCTGGTCCTTGGCCTTGGGGCCTATGGAGGGAAAAGAAGCTGGTATGGCCGACCCCAGAGAGAAGGACAGGGGTGAGCAATGGTCACAAGAGCAGACTCCTCCAAGACTACCTGAGGGCAGGTTGTGAGGGAGAAGGTAACCCTCCCCTCTCCAGCCCCAGCAGCCCTCTTCCCACCTTTGGATTGAACTTTAGAGGACATGCTGCCTGCTGCCTGCCACCCGGTTTGTCTCCAGCTGTCTCCATGGCAACTGGGAGCTAGCTACTGCCTCTTAAAGGGCCATTACCCACTTCCCCAAACACCCAGATTTTAGAGGAACTGGTCGGAACTGCATGTGGGTTCTGGGACTCAGCCCAAGCCTGAGATATTGTCCAGCAGAGGGAGCATGTGACATACTTAAGAGGCAAGAGGATGACATGGGTCATTAGAATGACCTTAGATGTTGTGGTCCTGAGTTAGACTGCCCTAACACACACAGAACCCAATTGGATGTCCTGTGAATAGTGCTGCACGTTGTAGTCCTAACACGTAACAGAGATGGTGGTACAGTGACAGTCACAGCAAACTCATAAACTCTGCTGACCCCAGGTCAGGCGCTGTTCCATGGGGCCTCACGTACATGATCTCAGTCTGCAGAATAATCGTGTGAGCAGACATTTCCCCCTCCATTTGATGGCTAAGAAAACGGAGGCACCAAGAGATTAAATGTCTTTCCAAGGTCATACAGCTAGTAACTGGCAGAGCCAGGACTCAACCCAAGGCAGTCTGGCTCCAGAGTCAGAATTCAGAGAAATGAAACAGTAAATACATTGAACTTAAACAAATGGTGCCATAACATGGGTAGTAATTAAAGACAAAGGCTTGAAAATTGAATTATGATGTATTCAAACCCCAGGCTCTGGGCTAACTTATCCCCACTTGTAAGTGTTGGTCTGGGTGAGTGGCTATAAAAAGGGGCTCAACCTGATAGGGTCACACAGAAGAAACATCTTGGGAGGAGGTGGGGAGGTGGGTGGAAAAGGTGAAAGAAAGGATTAAGAAGTACAAACTGTCAGTTATAAAATAAGCCACAGGGATGTAATGTGCAATAATATTGAGTTAATAATATTGTAATTATTATTGACTCAATATTATTGCACAATACGGTAACAGATAGGTACTAGATTTATTGAGGCAATAACTTTGTAAGGTATATAAATACCTAATCACTATGTTGTACACATGAAACTAATATAATATTGTATGTTGACTATAATTTTAAAATAAGTAAATGAAAGAAAATCTTGACATAAAATCTTTTTTTAAAAAATATTTTATTGATTTCAGAGAGGAAGGAAGAGGGACAGAGAGATAGAAACATCAATGATGAGAATCATTGACCACCTGCCTCCTGCAAGCCCCCCACTGGGGATCAAGCCCCCCACTGGGATCAAGCCCACAGCCCGGGCATGTGCCCTTGACCGGAATCGAACCTGGGACCTTTCAGTTCGAAGGCTGACACTCTATTCACTGAGCCAAACTGGCTAGGGCATTGACATAAAATCTTAGTCAGCTAAGGAGGCATGTTCCTCACTCCCCACCCCCTCCCACATACCATATCACTTGGGAAGGTAAACTTCAAATCGCTTTTTACTGGGTAATTATCTATCAACTTTAGAAAAAATTAGAATTATGTGTGGAACTGCTTTAGAGAATCAAACTAACAGTGTTAATGTGTGGGGTTTTTGTGTGTGTGTGTTGCATTGTGCATATTTGGTATTTCAAGTACTTAAAATGTTTAAAACAATTTAGCATGGTGGGGTGCTTAAAAGATGAGCCTGGAAATTCTAATTTAAATCAGACAGTTGAGTCTTTTATTTAGGCTGTTCTTTGAAGTTAAATTCTTACTGGGATTGTAAAAACATTAAAACAAAAAAAATCTTCAAATTTACTGTATTTAAATGTTTACTTATTCAATTGCAATAAAAGTACTTGGGAGGTTAGTTTGTCACTCAATTACTTTATTTAAAAAATTTTTAAGAGAACTGAGTTCTTTTTATTTTACTTTATTTTTTTCCAGCTTTATTGAGATGTAATCAATATATAGCAATTACTTTAAAAAAGAAAATATGGCCCTGGCCAGTGTGGCTGGATCCCCAGTAGGAGGCCTGCAGGAGGCAGCCAATGGGTGTTTCTCTATCACATTGATGTCTCTCTCTCTCTCTCTCAAATAAATTTAAAAATATATTTTTTAAAAGAAAATATGGTAATCTACTTATATATAGGATAAATAAGTGCAATATAAACTGCCTAAAGCCATTTTAATTTTAAAAAGAAGACCATTTAGTAATCAAAGCCCTCTTAGAAGTTATTAATATTCATTAGATTTGTGATTAGAATGATATGGCTTGTAAGTTGAACTTAAGAATTTTGAAATGCTTATGTTTTAAAATATGCATTTTAAGAAAGTGAGCATTAATTTTTTTTATTTTTTTATTTTTAAAATATATTTTATTGATTTTTTACAGAGAGGAAGGGAGAGGGATAGAGAGTTAGAAACATCGATGAGAGAGAAACATCAAATCAGCTGCCTCTTGCACACCCCTACTAGGGATATGCCCACAACCAAGGTACATGCCATTTTTTTATAATAAATCTTTATTGTTCAGATTATTACAGTTGTTCCTCTTTTTTTCCCCCATAGCTTCCCTCCACGCAGTTCCCACCCCACCCCATGCCCTTACCCACCCCATTGTCCTCGTCCATAGGTGTTTTTGTCCAATCTCTTCCTGCACCCCCACGCCCCCTTTTCCCTGAGAATTGTCAGTCCACTCCCTTTCTATGCCCCTGATTCTATTATATTCACCAGTTTTTTCTGTTCTTCAGATTTTATATTCACTTGATTTTTAGATTTACTTGCTGATAAATATGTATTTGTTGTTCATAATTTTTATCTTTACCTTTTTCTTCCTCTTCTTAGAGAATACCCTTCAGCATTTCATATAATACTGGTTTGGTGGTGATGAACTCCTTTAGTTTTTTCTTGTTGTGAAGCTCTTTATCTGACCTTCAATTCTGAATGATAGCTTTGCTGGGTAGAGTAATCTTGGTTGTAGGTTCTTGCTATTCATCACTTTGTATATTTCTTGCCACTCCCTTCTGGCCTGCATAGTTTCTGTTGAGAAATCAGCTGACAGTCGTATGGGTACTCCCTTGTAGGTAACTAACTGTTTTTCTCTTGCTGCTTTTAAGATTCTCTTTGTCTTTTGCCCTTGGCATTTTAATTATGATGTGTCTTGGTGTGGTCCTCTTTAGATTCCTCTTGTTTGGGGTTCTCTGCGCTTCCTGGACTTGTAAGTCTATTTCTTTCACCAGGTGGGGGAAGTTTTCTGTCATTATTTCTTCTAATAGGTTTTCAATATCTTGCTCTCTCTCTTCTTCTGGCACCCCCATAATTCAGATGTTGATATGCTTGAAGTTGTCCTAGAGGCTCCTTATACTATCTTCATATTTTGGATTCTTTTTTCTTTTTCTTTTCCAGTTCGGTGTTTTTTGATTCTTCGTATTTCAAATCTTTGACTTGATTCTTGGGATCCTCTAGTCTGCTGTTGGATCTCTGTATATTATTCTTTATTTCAGTCAGTGTATGCTTAATTTCTGATTGGTCCTTTTTCATATCCTTGAGTGTCTCATTAAATTTCTTGGAGGTTTCTAGAAGATTCTTGAGTAATCTTATATCCGTGGTTTTGAACTCTATATCCAGTAGTTTATTTTTTTCCATTTCTTTCATTTGTGACTTGTTTCTTTGTCTCTGAATTTTGGCTGCTTCCCTGTGTTTGTTTCTAGGTATTAGGTAGCTGCTAAGTCTCCTTGAGTTGACAGAGTGGCCTTGTGTGGTTTGTGTCCTATAGGGCCCAGTGTCTCAGCCTCCCCAGTCACCTGAGGTGGATGCTCTTGTTGCACCCCTTTGTGGGCTGTGTGCACAGTCTTGTTGTACTTAAGCCTTGATTGCTATTGGTATCACTGGGAGGAATTGACCTCCAGGCCAATTGGCTATGACCAGCTTTGTCTACACTGGAAGATCTGTTGTGCAGGAGACACCCTTATGGGGCAGGACTTGCTTCAGTAGGGCTTTGGTGCTCACTGAGTCTGCCCCTTGAGTGTGTCTCTTATGGATGTGAAGACTTGTAATCCAGTATGGTCTCACTCTGACCACTGGGTACACTGGCTCTTGGATCTCCAAGGAGGTGCAAGGTCAGCCACTGTCTGGGGCCACCCAGCAGGAGCTACAGGACATCTGCAGATTCCTCCTCTTTGTATGGGGTTTGGAAGTGCCCAGATGAGGCCCAGCTGTGAAGCAAAGCCGCTGCTGCTGCCAGGTGGTGGGCCTTCTTTTGGAATCTCTGGGGCTCTCTGACCCAGCTGCAGTTTGTTTTAGGCAAAAGAACAGGCCATTCATATGCAAAAGCCGATGCACACAGCTTGGGTGGGGTTGTAAATTGGGTGGGGCGTGGTCTCTGGGACTCACCAGGGTGGAGCAAACAGCAATGGCTGCCCTGAACGGGAGAAGTCCCGCGCCCCCATGCAGGAACAATGATTACTGCGAGCACCTCTAAGAGTAAGCCGCCCTCGCGTTCCTGTCCTGATGCCAGACAGTCCAGTTTCTCCCCGTATGTGCCTAGGTCCCCCAGTGTCTCCCCCGGAACTGGAGTTCAGAGCAAACGGGAGCTTGCATCACCCTCCTGGTTTAAAGAGCAGCACATCCAGGTGCCAGCACTTTCCGCGCCTCTGCACTTCTTACCAGTCTCAATGAGCTTTCTTCACCTCTCTAATTGTGGAACTTCCTCTCAGCCAGCTTTCCCGTGGTTCTGGGTGGTAGTTGTCCTGCCATTTAATTGTGGTTTTGATGTGGTTGTGAGAGGCAGCAAGTATAGGTGCCGCCATCTTGGTTTCTCCAAGGTACATGCCCTTGACCAGAATCGAACCTGGGACCCTTTAGTCTGCAGGCCGAGGCTCTATCCACTGAGCCAAACCGGTTAGGGCGCATTACTTTTTAAAAGCCAAAGTGATTTATGAATAAGCCTCTCCCTGCACGTGAGCCATCAGTGGCATTAGGAAAACTCACAGTTGCTTTGGAAAGCAGTTTACTAGTTCCTCAAAAAGTTAAACATGGAGTTACTGTATGACTTAGCAGTTCCACTCCTAGGTATATACCCAAGAGAACTGAAAACATCTGTCTATGCAAAAACTTGTACACAGATGTTCATAGCACCATTATTCATAATAGTCAAAAGGCGAAAACAACCCAACTGTGCATCAGCTGATGAATGGATAAGCAAAATGTGGTGTATAAATGCAAAGGGATATTATTTAGCCATGAAGGAATAAAGTACTGATACATGCTACAACATGGATGAACCTTGAAATCATATTGAGTAAAAGAAACCAGTCACAAAAGACCACATATGTATGATTCTATTTATATGGCATGTCCAGAATAAATCTAGAGACAGAAAGTAGATCAGTGGCTGCCTAGTTGGGGGTGAGGTGGAGGCATGGAGGCAGGGAGTGACATCAAATGGGCACAGGGTTTCTATCTGAGATGATGAAAATGTCTAAAATTAGATTGCAGCCATTGCCAGAAAACTGCCTGTACTAAAAACCACTGAATCGTGCACTTTTTAAAAGGGTGAATTTTGTGTTTATGTAAATTATATCTCAAAGTTGTTAACAAAAAAATAGAGGATTTAAATAAAATTTAAAAAAAGCAAACCCTATCGCTTTCATATGTGAATCACATTAAGTTTTTTTTCTATATTTTTCTTCAAACACCTTGGGGACCATATGTCTACCTCCATTTCTTCTTTATAATTAATTATAGCATCTAAAGTCTGATATAACATTTTCCCAAGTGACTTCATATGCCGTTTCTCATCAGACTATCCTAATAGTAAGTCGAATTGTTAGTGAAGGGTTGTGATTTTGCTGCCTTGCATCATTTCTGGTATCAGACCTACTGGTTTTTTGGGGGACTCTTTCCCTACTCTCAATGCACTGTGTTTCAGTTGGGTCTGACACTGCCCTTCCAGGTATAGTCATGTGACCTATTTGGCCAGTCAGAGAGGTCCGGATACCTTATCCTTATGGTTGATTCAGGGTTGGTCACATGACCCCAACTGGGTGAATGAAACTCAATCCCTGGGACTATTGGGGGTTCTGCTAAATTATATGAACTAGTAGCCTGGAACTTCTAGAGAACATCTTTCTGCTGCAGGAAGACAGCCTGACAGAACCATACCAATAAAGAAGAAAGCAGATCCAAATGGTGATGATACTATTCATATTCATGCCTGAACTCACCATGACATAATCCTACTCTTCTTGATTTCATGAGCTGATAAATTTCCCTTTTGGTCTAAGCTCCTTTCTGTTAAGTATTTGTCACTTGTCCTTGAAAAGGTTGACTCACTCATGCTTGTCATCTCCATTGGAAACTGAGGTCAGGGAAGTGACTTATCCAAGGTCACTTGGATGTTGAGTGACAGAGCTGGGATTAGAACTCAGGTCTCAAAGCCCAGTGACACCTGCAAGCAAGGAGCAAGTGGCCTGGTTGCTGCTGGTCAGTTCCAGCTGTGGGAGAAGCATGTGTCATCATTCAGGACAGATGCCTTTGTGGGAGGATGACCCAAGGCCCTGGGAAGATGTGTCACCAGTGTTAGAGAACCATCACCAAGGGCCCCTCAAAGCTGGGTACCCAGAGTGACCTGGCCCATTCAAGACAGCAGTGACAGAGACAATCACAGAGCACAGACAACTGCCCTTCTTCAGGAGGGTGAGGACCAGGCCCCTTTCCTCACCCCCACCCCAGCTGCCGCCCTGATCCAGGACAGCCTGGGCCAGTGCCATGGTCCCCAACTTGGGGTGAAGAGGAGCACCTCAGAGGGAGGAGAGGTATGGCCAGGGGTGGGAAGACTATGCCTTGAGCTGCCCCCAGGGAAATGTGGAGCTAAGCCAGTGCTTCATTCTTCAGCCATACCAGCGCCACCTTCAAGAATTTTGCCATAGCCCTAGCTGGTTTGGCTCAGTGGATAGAGTGTTAGCCTGAGACTGAAGGGTCCTGGGTTCAATTCTGGTCAAGGGCACATGCCCGGGTTGCAGGCTCAATCCCCAGTAGGGGGCGTGTGCAGGAGGCAGCCAATCAATGATTCTCATCATTGATGTTTCTATCTCTCTCCCCCTCTCTCTTCCTCTCTGAAATCAATAAAAATATATTTAAAAAAAAGAATTCTGCCATAGCCAAGTGTCACCTTTGCTCCTTATTTTCTTATTTCAATAAATACCTTTAATTACTGTCCTGAATTGAAAAGTGGTGTCACTTGTCAAAAATATTAACCCCAAACCATGTTGTTAAAATTTAACTCCAGACAGTGGCATCTGGCCCTTAGTTAGAGAGGCATCAAAGAGAGGCCAAGGCCTTGCCCTTGAAGTGCTTTCCACTGCTGTGCTGTGACCATGTAAAACATCTCCCTGTGGCCAGGGCACACCTGTGCATCTCAAGCTTCAGAAGACACAGAGGTAAACGAGTTGTAAGCCCTGAACAGATGCACATGAGCCATAGGAGATTATATTCATGGCGTTGTTTCTGGCCAAAGCTCTTGAAGCACAGTTAACTCCAAGCTGGTGGACCTGTAACCCAGACAGAACAAAACCAGCAATAAAGACAGTCCCACTAAGCGATCAAGCTTCTCTTAAATCATTCATTCATTTAACATTTATTGAGCGCCTACTGTGTGCCAGGCACCGTGCTAGGCGCAGAAATACAGAGATGCATAAGATACAGTCCATGCCCTGAAGGGTTCACAGTCTGGAAGGGGAGACAAACGTGTAAACAAGTAATACAGAGTGATAAATGCCACAGAGAAGCATTTACAAAGAGCAGAGGTAGCCTGGGGCGGGGGGGGGGGGGTTGGAGGGGGAGCATGGGGTTGTCTTCCTGGAGGAGGGGGCCATTGAGGGGGATTGTGAAGAATGAACAGGTGTTTGCCAGGCAGACAAGGCAGGAGGAGCAGGGAAAGGCATTCCAGTCTGAAGAAACAGCATGAGCGAAGGCACAGAGGCAGGAAACTGCATATCTTGGGGTGCAGGGAACTCTATTCCGGTAGTATTGCTAGAGTTGGTACTAGAGGCTGTGGCTAGAGAGGGAGGCAGAGGCCAGATGATGATGAGAAACTGAGGGCACGGGGCATCTTGGAGGCTTGCCAGAGGTGAGCAGAGCCTGAGGAAGGAAGACAAGGCCCCTGGCTGACCCAGGTACACCTGCTTGAGGACCATAGGGTTCCTCATGAGGCCCCAAAGGAACCTGGACCCAAGACCAAAGGAGACGCTGAGCTGAGGGAGGGCTGAGCAGAGGGCAGGGCCCAGGCTTGGGGTCCTGGAAGCTGCCATTCCCTTGAGAGGCCTCTGCTCCCAGGTTTCCATTTCTGAACTCTGCCTCACAGACCCCTCCCCCAGCCAGGATGGGGCCAAGGACCAAATGAGAAATGACACAGAGTGTTCTTGGCAAACTGCAAGGGGCCAGATGAATGTTGTTAATAACTAAAAGAGGAAAGGGGCTGAGGATAAAGCAGAAGTTAGAGGAGGCAGAAGTTCCTAAGAATAAGGGCCATACTGACAAAACTGCGGGCCATGGCAGACGATGGCTCTCTCTCGCCTGGAAGGGAGGGGCTGTTGGCCCAGGGCAGGGGCAGAGGCCAGCGGGCAGGACCAGGCCAGCTGTGCAGGGAGCCCGTGTGACCTACAAGACTGCTGGGTTGCAATCCAGCACCCTCAGGTGTCTCCTGAGCCTGAAGTCAAGGTTTCCTTGGCAACCAGGACCCTCCCTCTTCCAGGCTGTAGGGAAGCCACTGAGGCTGAGACTGGACAGACAGCCAGACTTCCATCCCTTTCACCTTTCTCAGAAATGGCTCGGTTGGAAAATGCCTTTGTGGGATGGGGCAGGGTGGGAGAGGAGGGGCAGTGTAAACCAGAGCCCAGTTGGGGAGACTGAGTTTCCCAACCCTGAGTGGGAGAAGGGGGATGCACTCAACCTGTTCATGGCTCCTGTGGCCTGGGCTTAGTGGCTGCCTCCTGAGGGAGGGGCTCATCGCAGCCTCCAGGTGCTCACTGCCAGCGCAGGAATGGGGAAGGAGCAGGGGACCCTTTCAGTTAGGTCTGGAGATGCCCCAGGGCCCCTCCTTTCCTGTTAGGCTTGACAGCTCAGCCTCACACCATGGAGTCTCCAAGACTTGGAGCAGTCCCTTCCCTGGGCCTCAAGGTCTTCCCGCCTTGTCTCCATGACGAGTGTTGGGGAATGATGCCCACCGTGGCACTAACAGAGGTGGTGTTGGTAGCAATGAGGGTGGTTTGTGTGGGCGATGGGCGGCCTCCCCACCATGCGGGTGGGCTGGGGGGTGCTGGGGGACATCACTTGCTCTTGTGCAGATCCTTCAGCCGGCGGAGCTTCTCCAGGAGCTGGGCCCGGGAGTAGCCATCGTCCTCAGCGGGGCCCGGGCCCGGCCCCACAGTCTCCTGCAGCACCAGGCAGTGGGTCCTCAGGAACGGGTTGTAGGAGCGCTCCTCTCCCAGGGTGGATGGGCACTGTGGGACCAGAGCAGCTGGCTTTGGTGGGGAGAATCTGGAAAATGTACCCAACAAGGGAAGCCTCCCGCCCCCTGCCCCGTCCTGGGGCCCAGGAGTTCTCACTGGAAGGCCTAGGAAGCAAACATGTCAGAGCTCTGGGAGGGGCACAAAGGCCTGGCTCAGCAGGAAGGGTTCCCTCCGGGGAGTGCCCTCACGGCCCCTCACCGTGCTCTTGCGCTCCATCCGCTGCCTCTGCACCCACTGCATCTTCCTCTCCCGGGCCAGGTTCTCAGGCTCCACCACACCAGCAAAGCCCAGGTTCTCCTCTGCATACTCATGACCTAAGGACCCCCACGGGGCCAGAGGCAGGGCAGAGAGAGATTGGTGTGTGATCAGGAAAAGTCCTCTCTGCCCCCAGGCCTATGGTACTGACACCCAGGAGGAGGGGCAGCACTGCCTGGGCAAGGTGGGCACAAATCAGCCACGTGTGAAGAGGCAGAAGCAATTCAGGGGAATCCACCAGATCTGCAGCCAGGAGACCGTGTTCTAGCCCGACTCTGCCTCTGCCCACCTTTGCGACCTCAGTCAAGTCATGGCACCTCTCTGGGCTACAGTTTTCTTTGGCAAGTGGAGTAAATAATGCCACTAAAGGGTGTGTCTCCAGTGCCTAGAACAGAGCCTGGCATATGCTAGGTGCTTGGGAAAGTGTGAATGAATGGATGAAATGAGATATCCTGAGGATTAACTGAGATATTGGTTAATGTGTTTTAGAAACTGTAGACATGCGCTGGCAGGTGTTGCTCAGTGGTTGAGCTTTGACCCATGAACTAGGAGGTCATGGTTTGAATCCTGGTCAGAGCACATGCCTGGATTTCGGGCCCGGTCCCTGGTGGGGGCATGTGGGAAGTAGCTGATTGATGATTCTCTCTCAGCATTGATGTTTCTATCTCTCCTTCTCCCTTCCTCTCTGAAATCAATCAAAATATATTTTAAAAAAAAAGAAACTGTGGACATGCTATATATATATATATATATATATATATATATATATATATATGGACATGCAATGTACATATATATATATATATATATATATATATATATGGACATGCAATGTACATACATATACACATATGGCTGGACGTACAATGGGTGGATATGGATGCAGACAATGGATACACGTAGACTGGATTTACTGACTTCTCCCCTCAAAAGCAAAGGTGAGTTTTCATCCTCAGCTCTGGCTAAGCAGAGGCGTTACAGAGCCAGTATTCCAATAAGAAGGGAGCTGGGTCTGGGGGACTCTAGAAGGGGGAAGGGTTGGGGAAGGGGGCACCTCACCAGGCCACAGCAGAGTGTCATCTTCCAGCCCCAGCACAGTGTCCAGTGAGCTCAGCATGGTCTCTGCAGTGCCCTCAAAGGTCCGTCCTGGTGGGGTCAGGGGGTATGTTATAAAACACCAGGGTAACACAGTATGATATAAGGTATGTGAAGTGGGACAGGGACCAGCTTGTGCACCTCGAGCCACCAGCCCTCAACCATGCACCAGGGAGCTGGGCCCATATATTCACCCCCAGCCAAGCCCTCCTGAAGGCCTCCACTACACATACTGACATGCAGGTGGAGAGGGGGCGCCAGGCTTCAAGCTGGGTCCTAACAACCCCAAGCATGGCCCTGTCAGGTTGCTCCTTTCCACGGAGCACTTCCTTCTTTGCTAGTGCTGCCTGTTGGGACTCTATACAGCCTGGGCCTTGTGATCCCCATCATCCTCTTGCTCAGGGGTTCTCAAGTTTTTGTAACTTAGTCCCCGAGTCACTGTATCAGAGAATCAGGCTCCACCCAGTGGAAACAAATGCCCTGTACTCAGTTACAGGCATTGTCTCATTCTATCCAGTCCCTGTGGGAAGTCGTGAGAATATAAAAGAAATTCAGGTAACATAGGTAACAGTTCCCCAAATCGGAGTAACTGCCGAGGCAACGTCTGTACAAAAATGGTGCTTTACTGCATTGCATGGCACTGAGGCTGTCCTTGGGCCCCTGCCCTGGTCTCTTCCCTCCCTTCTACCCCTCATCCTCCCTCTTGCCTTTGGGGGAACTCACCACAGCCAGAGAGGAAGAGCAGGTCCCCTGAAAAGAGGCAGGAAGGACCCTTGTAGGGCTCCCCATCCAGCAAGTAGACCAGATGGCCTTGTGTGTGGCCAGGGGTGGCTAGAGCCCGGATCTGAAGCCGTCCCACGCTCACCACATCCTGATGACACAGGGGACTGAGGAGCAAGGCAACAGGGGAGAGAAGGTACTAGAGCTTATGCCAACCTGGTCCTGCCTTACCCGAGGCTCAAGGGGCTGGGAAATTTGCAGGAGTCAGGGCTTCCACACCAAAAAGAGAAGGCACCCCCAGTGCCTAGGACTTCAGATCCAAACCCTCCCCTCTTCCTGCTTTGGGGAGCATGGCTCAATCAGTTGGGGGTGGGCAGTGTCAGTCTTCAAATGGGCTGTGACCTGCTCTCTAAAGGCCAGGAGAGGCATCAGCAAAATACTCGACTAAAAGTTCAGGGATGGGCCCATGGAAGTGCCATCCCACCCCTGGGTCAGGGACTTACTGGGTGAGGTAGGGGATGCCGTCCTGAGGGCTCCCGTACACCCGACAGTCCTGGTGCCGCCGGCTGAGGTCACGGTTCCCTCCACTGTGGTCCCTGTAGACAGCAGGGACAGGGAAGGCTTTGAGGGGTAACTGCACTAGGCCTCCTCGCCTCCTCTTCCCGTGGCACCTCCGGGCCTGTGAGCCCTGGATGTCCTGGCTGCTGGACTGAGCCGAGCTGTCCATACCTCCGGGCCTTTGTTTAAGCTGTTTCCCTTTTCAGAATGTCACCCCACCACCACCACCCCCCCCGCCAGCCCCCATCACTGGCCAATGTCAACTAATCTTTCTGGACTCTCTCAGCTCCTGGGTCACCAGCTCCTAATTCTTCCAAGTGGATCTGATTATGCCCCACCTGGTGCCCACCACCCCCTATACCCTGTGCCAACTGCCACTGATGTCATCGTTTGTCATTGTTGTACACTTTCATGCATGGCTGTCTCCCCTATTGCACTATAATCTTCTTGAGAGAAGAGATCACAAGGTCTACCCATGCCCAGGGCAGAGCAGGCATGTAAGAAGTGCCCATGGAACATGGAACGAGAGATAAGTGTCTGCCCTGCCCTCCTCTGGGGCTTCAGGAGCCTGATAAGTGGAGCAGTGGGAGGCCCACTGCCCTCCCTCTCTGCTAGGGCCCCGGTACTTCATGAGGTGTGGTGGCCCCCATCCTGACCTCCTGACCCCCAGCCCGGCCTGACCTTATGGAGCTCAGACCTAACAAGATGAACCGGGGAAGAGTCAGCTAGGGAAGAGCATGTGTAGCTGGACCTCCACGCAGCTCCTTACCAATGTTTGTGGGTGCAGAGGATGGCAACCAAGGTCACACCTTCCTTTTCAATGGAAGCCTGGAAGAGAGAGAAGTTACTGAGACTGAGGAACAGGCCACAGAGGGAGGCTCCAGGCAGAGAGAGATAGGGGCGTGGGTGCTGGGTGGAGAGGAGAGGAAAAGAGAGGAGGGAGGGGTGAGGGAGAGGGAGGGGTGAGAGAGAGAGAGAGAGAGAGAGGTAGAGCTAGAGAATGAGAAGGGGGTAGGAGAAAAGGGCTGGGGAAGGGGAGGTGGCAGCTGAGACCCAGCATGGACACATAGGAGAGGCGAGGAGGTGGAGGAGAGGGGAAGAGAGACATAAGCACACACAGGAATAAGAAATGGGAGGGAAAGCCCTAAGCGGTTTGGCTCAGTGGATAGAGCGTCGGTCTGCGGACTGAAGGGTCCCAGGTTTGATTCTGGTCAAGGGCATGTACCTTGGTTGTAGGCACATCCCCAGTAGGGGGTGTGTAGGAGGCAGCTGATCGATGTTTCTCTCTCATCGATGTTTCTAACTCTCTATCCCTCTCCCTTCCTCCCTGTAAAAAATCAATAAAATGTATTATTAAAAAAAAAAAAAGAAAGAAAGAAAGAAATGGGAGGGAAAGATGGAGAGTCCCGGATACTGACAGACAGAGCTGAGGAGAGAAGAAAGAGGGCCAGAAAGAGAGCCACAGAGAATGAGAGACCCACAGTCCTGCATCAGCATTGCTCTCTTGGGGTCTGGTTCCCTCGCTGCTGCCTTCCCCCCTTCCTCCAGTTAAGCCCTGGACACCCACCGACCCTGCCTCAGGCTGTGGTTGTGGGGGTTTCTGTGTGTGAGCGCATGTGGAGGGGGCATGTTCCATTGGCAGAGGGACCAGGATCAGCCCTTCTCTAGTAAAGGGTAGCTGCTAGTCCCCAAGGTGACCCCAGGGATCCCTGCCCCTCACCTGCACGGCCTGAGGGTCTGAAGGATCCACAGCCACAGCCAGCCGGGCCTGGGTGTCGATGATGAGGTAGCTGTAATTGTCCGAGAGGACAGGGATGGGAAGCACCTTCACTCCTGGGGACAGAAGTGGGTTGTGGGTGAGGTGACAGGCAGGGAGCCCAGCAGTTGGGGGTACGTGACAGGGAGTAGACAGGGAGGGTAGTGGGCAAAGCTGGGGGTGAGAGCTCACCATTGAAGAGGCGGGGCTGGGTTCTGGAATGGCCTTTGGGGTAGCGATTCCGAGCCCTGCGCAGCTGCTGTCGGTAGAAGAGGTACCCAAGCCAGGTGCGGGTGTACAGGCTGTACCTGCAGGGAGGGATGTCTGTGCTCAGCCCCGCACCCCCGACCTTCCGTGAGGCCCAGGCCCCATGTCTCCCCTCAGCTGGCCACCCCTGAGTCAATGCAACGCCACCATCACTTATTGTATGCCTACTGTTTGCCCTGCTCAGTACTCAGGACAAGATGGAGAACAAGACAGACACACCCTTTTTGCAGCCCATCAGGGAGAGGTGAAGAATTCAAACCGACTCCTGGAGTGTGAGTTTTTTCAGTGAAAGGGGTGGAGGAGTTAGGAAGCTGAAATAGGTGAGAAATATATTTCAGGAAGAGCAGTGATGCATCACAATGATGCCAGGGAATGCTGAACCACCTGAAAAAGGAGCCTGGGAATTTGCATTGCTCTAATAACCTCAGGTGATGGCAACGCTGCTGGCCCAGGGACCACAACTTGGAGAACCACTGGGGTAGAGGAAACTATAACAGCAGACAGCAGGGCTTGTTGAGGGAAACTAGAAAGTTCTGTTTGGCTGTTTGGTGGAGGAAGCAGGGAGAGATGAGGTTGGATGGGCTGACCACACTTCCTCCCTCTTCTGGCCACTCTGCCAGGCCATCCCAGGCAACACGGTGAAAAGGCTGCAAAAAGGATGTGGGCTTTGTAAATGACAGAACCCTACAAATACAGAATGCAGCACGCAGGGCCAGCTTCTCCGGTGTGTGGCCCCTGCTTGGTTTGATGCTCTGCTGTTCCCATCTTGAAATCCATAATTTTACCTTTGACCTTGTGTGAAGTCTGATGGGACAACAGAACATGCACACAAGCATAGGTGATACACACAAAACATGTATGTTCTGTTCCTTGCTCCCCCATACACATACCGTGTTTGCAATGCCCCGTGAGCACAGAATTCTGGCAGACCTGTTATGTATGGGAATTCAACCAGACTCAAAGTGATACAAGTTGAGTTTCCATCTACAATTGAGTGATGGGGGCACTGACTGTCCGGAGAGGCCACACCTTCAGTTCAAACCAGAATCTGCTTCAAAGGCATAAAGAAAGTAGTGGGGTTCTAAGAAACACAAATGACCAAGGAACCCTACCACATTATGCAAGTTACGCAAGTTACGCCCCTGAATAATTCAACCAACTAAGCTGCAAATGATGCTACAGAAGGAAAGGGAAAGGGGGTCACCGACCTGTCCTCTCCTTTTCATCAGTCCTTCCTGGCTCATCCATGAGCTGAAGGTAGAGTGTGAAGGTAGAATGTGGTGTGTGTGTCAAGAGGTAAAATAACAGTTGAGCCCTGACCGTTTTGGCTCAGTGGATAGAGCATCGGCCTGCGGACTGAAGGGTCCCAGGTTCGATTCCGGTCAAGGGCATGTACCTTGGTTGCGGTCACATCCCCAGTGGGGGGTGTGCAGGAGGCAGCTGATCGATGTTTCTAACGCTCTATCCTTCTCCCTTCCTCTCTGTAAAAAATCAATAAAATATATTTAAAACAAAAAAACAAAAACAAAAACAAAAAACAGTTGAGTTAGTTTTGTGCAGCGTTCCAGTGGTTTGGTCAGAACAAAACACGTATTTCTACACAAGCTGAGAAGTGTGAATTATGTAGTTCCAGTGATTCCACATGGGAATTAAATGTCCTCACATTTGCATTTAAAACCGGTACTTTAAAAGCTATCAAGACTACATTATAAAATTTCCAAAAGCCTCCTAATATTTAAATAAAAAAGGGAGGGATAGTAGAAGAATATCATGTAAGGAAAAATATCCTGTAAGTAAATTACATCTAGAAAATTTTTACTTTAGAAAATTAACTTTCATTTGTAATGCTAACAGCAAGACACCCATGAAAAACACACATGGTGTCTAAACAAGCCAAAGGAAAATTGTTTGGGCAAAAAACAAAAAAGGATCCCAAGTCAAATTTATAGAAAAGATTCCTTTATTAACTTTTGGTCGAGAATATGTTTGTATATTTTCAGAAAACACCTCCAAGACCATGTGGATTCCTGCAACAGAGAGGAATTGCTCCAGCCATGAAGACAGAAGAGAAACAGTCCAGAGATGGAAGACGCTGACAATGCCTTGCCATACTAGCAGTCAGCAGCTGTGCGTCGCAGCAGGTTGCCCAGGACCAAACTAGAGAGGGTTGGACCTGCATTACCAACATTTGTCCACCATCCAGAACTGAAATCTCATCGCTGACATGTACACATAAGGAACTGTTTGACATTGCAATTGGGACTCAAAAGAACTGTTGGCCCAGAAAGAAACTCACTACAGACTGATTCATTTGCCTCCCAGCATAACAATTATTGCTTGTCTCATTTTCGGTTCTTATAAGTGTATTTCTAGTATCACACGATCTCACTCATCTAGGGGAAATAATGAACAACATAAATTGATGAACAAAAACAGACCCAGAGACAGGGAAGCATTGATGAGACTGTCAAACCTCAGAGGGAAGGTAGGGGAGGGTGGGGATAAGGGGGAGAGATCAACCAAAGGACTTGTATGCATGCATATAAGCCTAACCAGTGGTCACGGACAACAGGGGGGTGGGGGCATGTGTGGGGAGGGGTTTGGGATGGGAATGGGGGGATGAGGACAAATATGTGATACCTTAATCAATAAAGAAATTAATTAAAAAAATAAAATAAGCCTGATCCAAGATGGCGGCGTAGGTAAACACCTAAACTGCTGCCTCACACAACAATTTCAAAACTGCAACTAAAAGACAAAATGTCTATCACCCAGAACCACAGGAAAGCTAACTGAGTGGAAGTTCTACAACTAGAAGGAAAGAGAAAAGAGCATTGAGACGTGCACAAGCGCTAAAAAGCTGAGGTACGGAGGCGCGCGAATTGGGCTGGCGGCAGGCGACTGGGAGCGCTGCTTTTTTCAACCCGAAGGGAGACAAGCTCCCAATTACTCCAAACTCCAGTTTCTGGGGAGACGCGGGGGACCCAAACTCCTACGGGGAGAAGCTGGACTGTCTGCCATCGAGTCGGAAAGTGAGGGTGGCTTGCTTGCAGGGCTGCCCGCAGGAATAATTGTTTACTGCGCTGGGGCGTGGGACTTGATCAGAGACACAGAGCTGGCTTTCTGGCAGCCATCGCTGTTTGCCATGCCCTAGCCTAGTGACGCCCTGAGACCCCGCCCTGCACAACCTACAAACCCACCCAAGCTCCAAGCAGCGGCTTTAGCAGATGAATGGCCTACCCTATCGCAGCTTAACCTAGCAAACTTGCAGCCTGGGTCAGACAGCTCCAAAACCTCCAAACCCCAAGCAAAGAGGAGAAAACTGTAGTTCTCGCTGTAGCTCCTGCTGGGTGGCCTCAGACAGTAGCTGACCTGCACCCCATTGGAGATCCAGAAGCCAGTGTACCTAGTGGTCAGTGTGAGACACCAGATTTCAACTCCTCACATCCATAAGTGACACATTCAAGAGGCAGACTCAGTGAGCACCAAAGCCCCACTGAAACAAGTCCTGCACCATAAGCATGTCTCCAGCGCAGCAGTTCTTCCATTATAGACACAGCGGGTCCTCACGGCCAATTGGCCTGGAGGTCAATTCCTCTCAGTGTACCAACAGCAATCAAGGCTTAACTACACCAAGACTTTGCACTCAGCCCACAAAGGGGTGTACCAAAGGCGTCCACCTCAGGTGATTGGGGAGGCTGAGCTACTGGCCCCTATAGGTCACCTACCACACAAAGCCATTCCATCAACACAGGGAAGCAGCAAAATGCGGAGACAAAGAAACATGTCACAAATGAAAGAAATGGAGGAAAGCAAACTACTGGACAACATAGAGTTCAGAACCACATTTATAAGGTTACTCAAGAATCTTCTAAAAACCGCTGAGGAACTTAGTGAGACCTTTAAGGATCTTAATGAGAATGCCAAAAAAATGGAAAAGGACCAGTCAGAAATTAAGCATACACTGTCTAAAATAAAGAATATACAGAAACTCAACTGTAGATCAACGTACCCCAAGAATCAAACCAAAGATCTGAAATATGAGGAAACAAAATACACCCAACCTGAAAAACAAAAGGAAAAAATAATCCAAAAATATGAAGATAGTGTAAGGAGCCTCTGGGACAACTTTAAGCATACCAACATCCGAATTTTTGGGGTGCCAGAAGAAGAGAGAGAGCAAAATATTGAAAACCTATTAGAAGAAATAATGACAGAAAACTTTCCCTACCTGGTGAAAGAAATAGACTTACAAGTCCAGGAAGCGCACAGAACCCAATACAAGAGGAATCTAAAGAGGACCACACCAAGACATGTCATAATTAAAATGCCAAGGGCAAAAGACAAAGAGAGAATCTTAAAAGCAGCAAGAGAAAAACGGTTAGTTACCTACAAGGGAGTACCCATACGACTGTCAGCTGATTTCTCGGCAGAAACTATGCAGGCCAGAAGGGAGTGGCAAGAAATATTCAAAGTGATGAACAGTAAGAACCTACAACCAAGATTACTCTACCCAGCAAAGCTATCATTCAGAGTTGAAGGTCAGATAAAGAGCTTCACAGACAAGAAAAAAACTAAAGGAGTTCATCACCACCAAACCAGGATTACATGAAATGCTGAAGGGTATTCTTTAAGAAGAGGAAGAAGAAGAAAAAGGTAAAGATAAAAATTATGAACAACAAAATGACATCAAATACATAACTACCAACAAGTGAATCTAAAAATCAAGTGAATAAAAAATCTGAAGAACAGAATGGACTGGTGAATATAATAGAATCAGGGACATAGAAAGGGAGTGAACTGACAATTCTCAGGGGGAAAGGGGTGTGAGGGGTGTGGGAAGAGATTGGACAAAAATCTTACACCTATGGATGAAGACAGTGGCGGGGGGTAAGGGCATGGGGTGGGGTGGGCAATCAGGTGGAGGGGAGCTATGGGGGAAAAAACAAGAGGAACACCTGTAATAATCTGAACAATAAAGATTTATTAAAAATAAAAATAAATAAATAAATAAAATAAAACCGGTACTGTCCCATATAAAAATTAATGGAAAAATTCGTGCTAGTCTGATTGTTAGGGTGTGGGAAGGGGGTTGAGGTGCAGGCGTGACCACTCTTCAGGCCCTTCGTAAAGAGCTAGCTGATTTGTCTACAAACAATTTGTTCAAAACCAGGCAGGTTCCTGTGACAATTTGGCAGATGTGACTTAGCCAAAGTCAATCACTGTAGCCCCTGGTTGTGTGCTCATGCACTTGTATTGATTGGGAATTTCGACACACGATGGAGGGGTTTTGTCATCCTTTGTGACTTTATGTCCATTTTTCATAGGCCCTCTTTCTCTTTTATTTTTAAATTATTTTTTTCAATTACAGTTTACATTCAATATTATTTTGTATTAGTTTTGGGTGTACAGCATATGGTTAGACAAGTATATACTAAGTGTCTCACCTCACACCACACATAGCACAATATTATTGACTGTAATCTCTATGCTGCACTTTACATCCGTGTGACTATTTTGTAACTACCATTCTGTTCTTCTTTTTTAAAAATATGTTTTTATTGATTTTTTTAGAGAAAGAGGAAGGGAGAGGGAGAGAGAGAAACATCAACATGAGAGAGAAACATCTATCAGCTGTCTCCTGCATGCACCCTCCCAAACAGGAATTGAGCCTGCACCCTGGGCATGTGCCCTGACTGGGAATTGAACTGGTGACCTTTCGGTGCACTGGATGACACTCAAACAACAGAGCCATACTGGCCAGGACTGTTGTTGTTATTTTTTAATCAGTTTCAGCCACTTCGTACTTTCTCACTCAGTCACCAGTATTTAGTGAGACCTTGTGATTAGCCTGCTCTGGGCACACAGTGAGTAGGCAGAGTCAGCGTCCTCTTGCACCTTATATTCTAGTGAGACAGACAGGACAATAAACATAGTGCCAAGGGCAGAGGAGGATGACAGGAGCTATTTTATATACGAGAGTCAAGGAAGGACTCTCTGGAGCTGACTTTCCAAGAAGAAGGGAGCAGGTCAAGTGAAAATCTGGGGAAAGCTCTCCAAGAACCGGACAGGAGGAAGTGCAGAAGCCCTGAGGGAGGGAGGGAGCGAGCGAGAGAGCTGTGGGAGCTGCAGATTTTCGTGGGTGTGTCAGTGATGACAAGAGCTGGCATGGGAGATGCCCAACCTGAGGGGATTGGTGGGAACAACCTAATTATCCTGGATTGGATTCTAGACCAGAAAAAGAACATTAGTGGGACAATAGGTGAAATTTCAATAAGGTCTGGAAGTAGTTAATAATTTAGATTGATGTTAATTTCTTAGTTTTTGATAACAGTACTATGGTTATGAAAGAAGTTAACATTCAAGGGAGGTGGGTGAGGGGCATGTGGGAATACTGTGTACTATTTTTGCAAGTCTGAAATAATTTCAAAATAAAAAGTTAAAAATTAATCATCTTATATAATAAAAGCCTAATATGCTAAGTGTCCAGTCATCCAGTCAGCCATTCAACCAATCAAAGCGTAATATGCTAATGATATGCTAAGATTGCTCAACCACTCACTATGACATGCACTGAACATCAGGGGGCAGACGCTCCAACCAGCAGGTTAGTTTGCTGCTGGGGTCTGGCCGGACATGCCCTGGAGCCCTCTTGTGGTCCCTCCCCGGCTGGCCAACCTCCTGTGTCCCTCCCCGGCCCCAATCATGCACCGGTGGGTCCCTTGGCCTGGCCTGCGCCCTCTCGCAATCCAGGCTGAGGGACTCCCCACCGCCTCAGTGCAGGAATTTTGTGCACCGGGCCTCTAGTAAATAAGTAAGTTTTTAAAATCCTGCTTTCCTCTGGGCCCCGAAACCACCTCACATCTGTGCTTGGAGTCCTGCTCCTGAGAGCTTGGGCAAGTCAGTGGTCCCACAGGTCAGCTCCTTGTCCTTAGCATGTTGCCAGGACTTACCCCTGCAGTGCTGTGTGAGGACTAAGTGACATAAAACAAGGTAACAAATGGTAATCGTCAGGACCCGGCAGTGGAAAGTGTTGAGCAACTGTTGTTTCCTTCCCACATTCAGCCAGGTGCCCCTCACAGCTGCTAGCAGAAGGCGTCCACACCTGGGAAGGGCTGCTCAGTGCTCCCTGCGTTCCCTTTCTGGATGCTCATATGTGCTTTGTCCCCCAACGAAGGTCAAGATCCACGAGGACAGGGGCTGTGCATTAAGAAGCTGCAGTAAACAAGGCCCCTCTCTTTCATTTGCTTTTTCAGCAAATATTCATTGCACATGCCAGACAGGGTACAAGCAGCAGAGAACCAGGCAGCTGGGTTGCTGCCAGCATAGCGAGTGGAGCGGCCAACAGACCAAACCGGAAAACCAATTAACAAACAAGCAGTGAACTATAGCTGGTGATGGAAGGGGAGAGGTCTGTCTTACTGTGGACAGGGTGGTCAGGGAAGGCCTCTTCTCCACGGGCAACCTTCGAGCTGGGAATGGACAGATGAGAGGGAGCCAGCAGTGCAGACAGCCTGGGTGGTGCAGCACTAAGGTCCTGAGCAGGCAGGAGTGGGGTGTGTCCTCGGAGTCTCCAGAAGGCCGAGGCAGGGCCAGCAGGGCAGAGAGAGCCAGAGCAGAGGAGTGCAGGGGCCAGGCCAAAGAGAAGGGGTGGAAAATTGCTGGTGGCTTTTAAAGTGGGGAAGCATGTGCTCTGTCTTCCCTTTTTAAGGGTTCACTTGGCTGCTGTGTAGGGGTGCAGTGGAAGGTGGCAGGGGAAACGGAGTCGCTGAGTGGGAGAGATGGCAAGAGCCTGGACTGGAGGGTGTTGGAGATGAGAAAGCTGGAGATGGGTGCCGGACCCGCTGGCTGTGGGGGAGGGAGGCACGGGGGAGGGACAGGGTGGCCCTGAAGTCTGGATCACAGTGCAAAGCAGGGGAATGCAGGGCCTGAGGACCCAGTAACACATGGGACACTCATTCCAAGCTCCCAGCCCAGTCCTCCCCTGACAATGACTTCCACGTGCCTCTCCAGGCTCTGAGATCTGGCTCCTCTTCCATCTCTGCATAATGGCTGTGTCACAATCACCAACGTCCAAAACCATGCTTGTCAGCTCTTCCTCCTGCTGCCTCTCCTTCTGGGAAAGGCCCTGTCATCTGCCCAGTTTCACAGTGTGAGCTCTGATTTAACCCTTCCCTGACATATGCGACCAAAACAGATTTTCCCTCAAGTTTACCTTCTAAAAGAACTCTTACCATTTGCAACAGCATGAATGGACCTGGAGAGCATTATGCTAAGCCAGTGGTCGGCAAACTGCGGCTCACGAGCCACATGCGGCTCTTTGGCCCCTTGAGTGTGGCTCTTCCACAAAATACCACGTGCGGGCGCTCACGTACAGTGCGATTGAAACTTCGTGGCTCATGCGCAGAAGTCGGTTTTCGGCTCTCAAAAGAAATCTCAATCGTTGTACTGTTGATATTTGGCTCTGTTGACTAATGAGTTTGCCGACCACTGTGCTAAGCGAAATAAGCTAGTCGGAGAAAGATAAGTATCACATGATCTCACTCATTTGTGGAATATAATGAACAACATAAACTGATGAACAAAAATAGATCCAGCGACACAGAAGCATCGAACAAACCGTCAAACCTCAGAGGGAAGGCAGGGGAGGGTGGGAGGAGGGGGTAAGAGATCAACCAAAAGACTTGTATGCATGCATATCAGCATAACCAAGGGAGGTGAGGGCCTGTGCTGGGAGGTGGGAGCGGGCTGGCAGAGGTCAATGGGGGAAAAGGAGAAATATGTAATACTTTCAACAATAAAGAATTAAAAAGAAAAGGTTTACCATCTACCCCTCACCCCATGGGCTCACCCAGGAGCAGGCCCTTGTGAAAGCCTCCTTTACACAGCTCTCTACCTTCAATCCTGACTGCAAACCACTGGCAAACACAGCACCGTTGCTGACCGAGTCCCGCTCCTGCTCTGAAGCCTTCAGTGGCTCCCCACTGCTGACAGGCGAGTGTCCGACGCCCAGTCAGGCCTGAACTGGGATGGAAACAAGTCTCTGCCTCCCCCGCTCTGTGGCCCAGGGAAGACCCTGTGCTCCCAAGAGTAAACAAGCAAAAAGCCCCAAATGTCCACCAACAGCGCAATGGATAAATAAGTGGTGACACAATCAGACCGTGGAGAACTGCACAGCCAGGAAAATAAAGGATGTAGCCTTGGCCGATGTGTCCCAGTGGTTAGAGCATTGGCCTGCAGACCAAAGGGTTGTGGGTTTGATTCCCAGTTGAGGGCATGTATCTCGGTTGCAGGTTTGATCCCTGCGCCCCGGTTAGGATGCATTCGGGAAGCAACCAGTCAAGGTCTCTCTCATATGGATGTTTCTCTCTCTCTCTCCCCCTCCTCCCTTTTACTCTCCCTAAAAACCAATGGAAAAAATACCCTTGGGTGAGGATTAAAACAATGCCAAAGTGTGCCCAACCATCGCCTATATTGGTTGGGATGTAGACATACACAGTAAAGAATCACGGCAGCTGAGGGGAGAGCAGCATGCAGGCTCCCTCTGAGGCAGGAGGAGGTGGGCCCAGGCCTTCACAGGGTCTGCAGTATCTCTTGAGCTGGGTAGTGGAGAGACTGTTATCTATTTTTTTGAATACCTGAAATAACTCATTAAAATTTAAAAACTACCATCCAGCCGAAACCGGTTTGGCTCAGTGGATAGAGCATCGGCCTGCGGACTGAAGGGTCCCGGGTTCGATTCCGGTCAAGGGCATGTACCTTGGTTGCGGGCACATCCCCAGTGGGGGGTGTGCAGGAGGCAGCTGATCGATGTTTCTCTCTCATCGATGTTTCTAGCTCTCTATCCCTCTCCCTTCCTCTCTGTAAAATATCAATAAAATATATTTAAAAAATAAATAAATAAATAAATAAAATAAAAATAAAAACTACCATCCTCCTGCAGGTCTCTGGCCTGGAATACCCTCCATGCCTTTCTCTACTTATTGGAATCCCAAGCTTCCTTCAGGGATCAGCTCAAACCCTGCAGCTCCTGATTATCCCAGCAGAAAGCCTCCTTCCTGCCCCCATCAGGAGCACTCGGCCTCTCCCCTCCACGGGGAGGGAGCCCCTCAGAGGCAGGGCCTTACCACGTGGTAAGGACCATGCGGAGGGCAGGTGGACTCAGCTGGAGACCCAGCCTGCTCCTCCTGGCTCCTCAGCACCCGCTGCAGCCCCAGCCCCAGCACAGCACAGAACTGGCACTCAAAATACTTAGTGACCAGGAAGGTGGGGAGGGCTGGGCAAGCAGGTATTAAAGCGACCAGGCACTTGAAATGGACTGTCCACTCGGCACCCCGTGCAGCTGGCCTCATGCCAGCCTGGGGACCCTGCGAAGCCCAGTGTGGATGTTTGGGGCCCGAGCTACAGCCACCTCTGCCCCTGCTCTCCCCTCCCCTTCCTACCCACCTGCTTCCAAGTCCCTCCCCTTCCCCTCTGGCACCCACACAACTGGCCAAGCAGGCTGTTCTGCTAAGCAGGTCATCTAGACCCAAGGACATGGGTGGGACTGTGTCATTGGGCCACAAAATCCCAACTTCCCCAGCCCTGGGGTCTGGACCCAGAGTCCCTTAAGTGGAAGAGCTAGAAGGAGTACTAGACAGGGGGTCTGCAGCTGAGTCCACAGTCCTGGCTCTGCCCACCAGGTCAGGCTGCTTCTCTGGAGCTCACTGGCTCATCTTTAATAACAGTGACCTTTTCCACAGCTTTCCTTGTGAGCAGCCCTGTCAATGATCTGCTGTCATTCTCCAACTAACCCCGAGGCAGGTACTACTACTCCTCCACTTCACAGATGAGGACAGTGAAGCCCAGAGAGGTAAGAAGGGATTTGCTCGGGATCGCAGAGCAGTGGGTGGTGGGGCAGGGAATCACCCCACAGCCTGCATTCTTAACCGCTAAAATCCTCCCCAACCCAAATAAGGGGCTAGGATGAGATGTGTGGGCAGGAGCTATTTGGGGACAGACCCAACTCCTTGGGGAGCCTTCGCTGAGGAAAATAACCTATCACCCTGACCAGACACGCAGCCCAGGATCTGGCCCCTGGGACTCCTGGGACACTGTGAATCATCTCCTGGGACCAACCCATTACATAGGCAGCATTTTTCCACAAGGACAGAGGGTCAGAGCCCATGGACCTCAGGGTAAGACCCCCTGAACCGGAGAATCCCTTTCCAATCTGCCCTGTGACTCCCAGTCCCAGACTTAGGACAGAGTTGATGGTTCACGGGGGAGTGTCGTGAGTCAGATGCGCAAGACAATTTAGGAAAAAAGAACAAGACCCTAGATGGGAAAATGTGAAAGATGAAGGTGGGAAGTGACTGGGACGCCACTGCCCCATGGAATGGGCCCTATAATTTCCTTTCTTCTGCTGCCGAGGCAAGAAGCATAGCCCAGTAAGCTCACTGTGACCTACAAGACGACCTGACGTGGGATTCAGGCTCTGCCATGGGGTCCCCAGGCAGGGGCAGAAAGCTGGGCTCTAGAATGATCCAGGGTGCCGGCTAAAAACGAAGATTTTGGTCTTTTCCTCCTTTGGCCCCGTTCTTAAATTCTCATTCAACCCACAGTCACCTCACCAAAAAGGAAAGAATGTTTTCTAATTGGTCCTCTGGGACCCAGGTGGGAGAGACAGAGAAACCACTCTGCAAGAGCAGGGCTGGGGGTGGGGGCCACCGGCTGGGGTGAGCCCTGCAGCTGTCCCGGGGGGGCCCTCCCCTGGGGGTTAGGGCTGCGGACACAGCACCAGCTGCCCCAGTGAGGGGTCACGGGCACACTGAACCGGAGCATGGCTTCTCTGATATCTGAGTCTGAACCTCCAGCCCCCATGGGAGGCTGGTGGGACAGCTGGAGACAGTGAGACACATCCCGCCCCCTAACCTCCTCTCTCTGCACACAGTGGAGAACACACAATGAAGCTCTTCTTCTTCCCCTCCTCCCCAAGGGCAGTCTCCCTGTGCTGGGCAGGCCGGCAGGCCTGAGGGCTTTCAAGTGTCTGTCCCAGCTAGGCCCTAGGCTCAGCCTCAAGATGGCATTGGGTTGGCGGGGGGGGGGGGGGGGGGGGGGGGGGGGGGGGGGGGTTCTGCATTCAACAGAATGACCTGGAAAGCCCCTATTGCAGGGTCACCTATTTTGACCCCTTCCTTCCTCCCTCTGGCACTCTCTAAATAACCCCCAATCCTGGTGGGGCCCCAGATTCCACCAGGACCCAACAGGCAAGCTAAGTTGGTGAGGCCTCTGGTCAGGGAGGATTTGGGGATTCTCCTCTCATGCCCCCCCAGGCCCCAGGCCCTGGGTTGGGTTTGGTTTGGGTTTGGGTCTGTTTCTTTTAGCTTTTCCCTGCTCTCCCACATTCTAATCCCAGGCCCTCTTGTTCTAGTCCTGCTCCCTGGGCCAGGCCTGTGGGAGTCCAGACCTTTGAACACCTAATGCAGGGATAAGCAAGGACATGTGGTGAAGGCTTTGTGTCTGATTAGCCACAGTCGGCTTTCATTCTTTGTGAAAGCCGACCCAGGAATGGCTGAGGGCGGAGGCACTTGCAGACACCAGGACACAGAGTTCTACTGCAGCCAGGGACTGCTCCCAAGCCCCTGAGGAACAAAGAGAGCAGCTCCGTGTTTTGAGAGTTCTCAAAGCTGAGGAAACTGAAGAAGAGAAAGAGACAGCTAACTAGGCCCTACAGGGTGAATTTCCTGAAGCTCCAGCAGGCCTGGCAGGCAGAGGGTACTTCCCCACACCCAGGAGAAGGGCAGTGCCTGCATGTGGTCAAAACATAGGCCTGCCCCCGAGTTCATGGGGCCTGTGTCTACCATCTCCATGCCCATCCCGGGAATGGTCTTCTGACGACTTTGAGGGCTTTCCACACGTTGCCCATCTTTCCCAGATGGAGGAGGAGTTGCTGCTGAGGGCTGGCGGGGGGCGGGGGGGGGGGAGGGGAGGAGGGGGGAAGGGGCTAGACTCTAGAGGCACAGGAATTGCTGGGGCCTCTCTGTGGTTTCTCAGTCCTGGCAGAGAGCCCTGAACTAGTTTTGTCTCCTTGCCCATGATCCCAGGCCAACTGCCCAGCCTAGGCCCCTGGGGTTTTGTTTGGTTTTGATTTTGGTCTGTCCGTTTCGGCTCTATCCCCTGCCAATCTCAGGCCCTCTTGATTGAGTCCTGCTCTTGGGCCAGGCCTGTGGGAGTCCAGGGGGGTATCAGACCTGTGAACACCTAATGCAAGAAAAGCAAGAACATGCGATGAAAACCCTGAGAGGGAAAACAAAGAGGGGTTCCTCGGAGGCGGAGACGAACTTGGACTGGGGAGGCTGGGCAGAGGAGATGGCACCTGGGCCAAGCTTGTCACTCATTCATTCATTAAAAGACATTTAACAATGTCAGGGCTTAAATTAAATCTAAACAGTTTTGTTCTGGTTAGAGGTACAAAGGCTGAAGGAGCGAGGCCAGGTGAGGACTGACCGTGGGTTGGCCCAGGGTGGGAGCAGTGGAGGTGGGGATAAGTGTTCAGATTTTAGACATATTTTGAAGGTGAGCTTTGAGGATGCAACAGGTAGAGATGTAGGGAGGAAGGCAGATCTGATAGGCTCTCAGACAGAAGTATGGAAAAGCTCATGGCCTAGAGGTAATGGAACTGGGCAGATTTGGAGGGGGTGTCGGCGGGCCCCAAAGGCCTGGGTGAGGGTGTGGACTCCATTTTGTAGACAGTGTGGCTTGGGGAAGGGGCCATCTGCTCAGAGCCAGGGTTTGAAGACTAACCTGGCAGCAGAGGGGAAGCTGGATAGGGGGAGAGCAGAGGGGCTGCTGTGGATGCTGAGGCTGCAGCTGGTCGATGTTTCTCTCTTTCTCTTCCTCTCTCTCTAAAATCAATAAAAACATTTTTTTAAAGAAAAATCCTCTATGCCTAGAAATGGAGAGGGGGGTTTGGTCAGGGAGGGAGAATGGGCTGTGCAGCCCCACAGGCTGGCTGCCATCCACTTAGTCAGCTCTGCAGACATTCCCAGGCCTGCATGGGCCCAGCCTTGTTCCCCATTCAACCCCACTCTGCAGACAGATTTTCTGCTCAGGGCCAGGTTCTGCAGCCCGCCCTCCCTACCCAACAACACTGAGAAGGCAAAGGGGCAAAAGGGAAACTGAGACATGAAGCAGGGGACACACCTGGGAGAGCCCACACGCTTGATCCCAGCCTCCTCATGCACACCCTGTTACTCACTCCTGGGGAACTTGTCATGCCCTGATGCCTGCCCCGGTTTGGGTTCCTGTTCACATGCTCCTTCCCCTGCTCCTTGAGAACAGCCACTAGATTGTGCTCACATCTGTGATCCCACAATCCTGACCCAGGGCAGCTAGGGGTTCACTGAATGAGGGGACATAGGATTTCCTGATGGGTGGCTTGGCAGAACAGGCTTGGAAGCCTGGAGTAGAAGCATGTAAAAAGTTCCAGAAGGAGCACCATGTACCCTCCCACCTATTCCCCATGCTACAGAATGAGCAATTGCTAACACTTCCTGCATGCTTACTATGAGCCAGGCCCTGTGCACATATATGCACAATTTCATTTGATCCTCACAGAAGCCCCAGTAGGTAAACGCTATCACTATGCCCATTTTACAGATGCAAACAACTGAGGCACATAGAGGCTAAGTTATTTGTTCAAAGTCACATGGTTACTAAGCAAAAAAACTAGGATTCAAAAGCAGATTTGCCTGACCCCACATGCTATTTGCTTAACTACTATACTCACTGTTTCCCAGACCCTGCAGAATCCCAAATGCGCACGTCTACCTCAGGTTGGCCCACATCTACCTTCTACTGTGCCCAGTTATCCCCATCCCAAGACAACTGTGGTTGTGTTTGAGGAAAGCCCTTTATAAAATTGTCAAACACCAGTGATTATTGTTACTAATGATAACATTACTTAGTATTTCCACTGCTGCTTTCCAGCCCCCAGTAGACTCCTCTATTTTTGTTCTTCTCTGTCTGCCCCTCCCCATCATGTCCTGTCCCATCCACCCCTCCCTCTCCATCCTTCCTGGAGGCACCCCCACAGCATCAACACCTGCCTATTTCCCTAGCCTGTTTCCTGCTAACACCCCCTGCCCCTCCCAGCAGCCAGCAGCCTCTCCCTCCAGGGACTGGACCAATTGTTTCCCAGACGGTGGAGGGGCAGGACCTGGAACTCTGACTCCAGGCACACCCTTCTGCTCTGCAAATTTGGGGAGTGGATTCCAAGGCAACCTTGAAATGCAGATACAGGAAACCCTTAGGAATACTGAATTCCAAATAAACTCTCTGAGAATTCCAAGTTTGGCAACTGGGTAACTCCCAGATCCAAAATTCTAGGAATACCCCAACTGTCAGGATTCTGAGAAGGCCAGCTTGGGAATTCTAATCTCAGGATTTCTAATTCCAGTTCCTTGTGGAAACTTCTACTTTCTACTTCCTCAGGCTGTTTGTATGATGACTTCAACATTACCCATTTTGAAAATCAGAAGTAGATTTAAAAATCCCTTCCCAAAAGAATTATAAAATTTCCAAAAATTTTGTGGGGAGACAATTTTTTTAATCCCAAATATGAAAATATTTCAATATTTATCTCATTATGTTAATCCTATTATCAGAGCAATGGTGACTTGGTTGGTGCATTATCAAGAATGTGACCAACGTTTAGGCTATTAGAAATGTGAGTGCCCCAAAAGGCCCACACACAAGACTCACCCCAACCCCGCCATATTTTCCAGTTTTCTCCCACTAGGCCCTTATATCTCTATTTTTTAGACCGAATGTGAGGAGAATCCTAGGGCTGAAGCACCTGAAGATATCTGTGGTTGTCTAGGGAGGAGAAGTGAATTGTACAATGTCTTCTCTAAGCTCAGGAAATTCCCAAGCTTAGGTCCTCCCCTGAAACTGGCCTGTGGCAAGGGCTCCCACATTTCCCATCCCCAACATCACTGTCCTTAAACTGGGACTTGAGGTCCTGCCCCCTGGCCCTGCTAGTGGTGGGAAGGGGATAGGGACCCTATGAAATCTTTTTCTTGGGATCCTTCCCTGTCTCTCGGTGTCTCAGGGCAGAACAGAGCTGGTTAGCCACTCTTGCCTGCCTAGGAAGGGGCAGAAGTAGGGGGAATGGACAAGTGAGCACAGGGTAGGGAGTGAGGACAGGGTAGGGAGGGGGTTGGACAGTAAAAAGTCACTGGAGGTCAGTGAACCTTAACAAGTCAAGCAGTGTTAAGTAGGGTGGGATTTCACAGCCTAGGGCTTCCCACACAGGCCAGGATAGGGGGAAGGGGACAGACTGACCTACAGGGTTGGGACACTTGCTTGGGACAGGAGAGCTTGTGTTGTGTGGTGGGGAGCTGGGTGGTGGGGAGAGGGGCAGGGACGCGTGGAAGGAGTTGGCGTATTCAAATGTCACTTAGATGGTACGCGGCATTCCATCTCCCCTGCACCTGTCCACCGGGTCTCTGGACCCGGGATACTGCGCCTACCCTCCTTTTCCAGCTCCCCGACTCCGGCCCACACCTGTCTCTTTTCTCCAGATGTCCCCTCACGCCCCATGTCTGGCCACCCTGGACTGCCCCTCCAACCCTCCGTTACCAGTCCATACCAATTTCCAACCCACCGACTTCTCTCCCCCCAGATCAATGGTTTCTCTAGCCCGCCTCTCCGACCGCTCTTCTTTGGACGCGGATCCCCCAGCCCTCACCCGCACTAACCCCCTAGCCTCCCGCGGCCGCCGCCGGTCAGTCCCCGCGAGCCCGCCTTCCCGAGCGCCGCATTCCAGGCGCCCCGCACTAACCCAATTCGGAAGAGCAGCCGCTTGCTGCGCGCCATGAACAGGCCGCGGAGGGTCCGCCGCGCTCGGCGGCTGCGGGGGCTCAGGAGCAGGACCAGGACAAGCAGCAGCCCGCAGCTGGCGACCCACAGGCACGGCGCAGGCCAGCCCAGCCAAGCCATGCTGGGGGGAGGCGCCCGCCGCTGCAAGGAGGGGGGCGGGGGCGGGGCGGGACGTTGCTAGGCAACGGCACGGCCCAGGCCCCGCCCCCTGCGCCAGCAGGCTTTGGTGGGGGGTGATGGGGGCGTTCTGGCCCCGCCTTGCCATTGACTCGCGTTTGAATCCGCCCCCTCGCCACCCGCGATCTGGCGAACCCCTCAAATGCCACCCGGTCAAAGGCGGCCGGCCCCGCCCCCGCTGGCCGGCCAGGAGGCGGGACTCGAGCACCCTCGGACCTGCGCCGATCCCTGTCCACATTCGCCTGAATCCTGCGAAGGGACTCTAGGCTTGCAGCCCACCCTCCACGCAACTCTCACCTTCCCCCCTGTAGAGGAACTCTGGGAGGGGCCCTGGAATGGACCTCTTAGAGGGAAACCTTAGACTCATGAAAATTTTTAGCTGGAAGGAACTTGAGAGATCATGTGGGTCAGCGGCCATTCGTTCATTTATTCATTCACTAAGTTACTTTTCTATGTCCTCCTATCTGCCAGGCACTGTGCTAGGGTCTGAAGATACAAGGATCAAAGACACACAGTCTCTGCATTCCCAGAGCCTACAATTTTAATCTAGTAGAGAAACAAACCAAATAAGCAGACAAACATAATTGTGTGTATATGTATTTATAGTTATACATGTACATATATGTATATGTTATATATACACATAACATACATACATACATACATGTGTGTGATTGGGGGCCAGTGATATGGAGGACAGAAGACCAGTTTAAATGGGGGAGGGCCCCCTGAGCAGATGACATGTAAGTCATACCCTGAAGGATAAGAGGCCACAGAAGCTCAGAGGTAGTGACTTGACCAAGGTTATGCAGCAATGGGTGGCAGAGACAGGACCAGGACCAAAAAATTCCACGTCTCTACCCACCACCCAACCCCCACTGTTATGGTCCCTGGGATGGAAGCAGATGTAAGGGCAGGCGTGGTGACATCTACAAATTTGGGCAAACCAGAGCTATGGCTGGGCTCCTGGCTCCAGTCTTAGCCCTGACCCAGCACAGGAAGGGGAGGAAATGCTGCAAACAGTCAAGCTAGCTCTCTCTCCCACTGGGAGGTGGTTGGAGGGAAGCAGGTGAGATGGTACTAGATAACCTGACCCCCAAATCACACATTTTTCTCTCTCCCTCTTCTTTACTCTGATTAGGTAGTTCAATCTAAAGGCTGAACCCTCCCCCGCTCCCCCTTCAACCTACCCCCGCGTGGAGAGTATGGAAGTATAGGATCTTCATGCACAATGAACTGGAGGTCTCATTCCCCACCCACCCCAAAAACCCAACAGATGGGCTAAGTAATCCCCAAACTGAATTGTAATCCCAACACCTAATCCTGAATTTCATTCAGAAACCCCAGACATAAAGTTTCTTTCATGTGGATACATCTTGAGAGCAAGAGCCTATGGCCTGCTCCCTCCCTGTCTCCTTGCCTACAATTCAGCTTCTTCTCACTGCCTGACACATAAAGTGCTCTCAATAAACAAGATAGAATTGAAGTAAACCCCTACCCTTAGCTTCCTACCTGTGTGCTGCAGATGAGGCAAAGGGGGCAGAAGACTGACAAGCTAATTTGCAGAAAGTTCTTCCAGGCCAAGGGAGTTTGTACGTCTCTAAATCTGTGTCTCTACATGCAAAGTAAAGAATTATGAAGCCTCACCAAAAGGCATTATGAACACACCTTTCTGCAGATAAGGCTGTGCCAGGCATTATATTGAGAAATTAAAACACAGTCCATGTCATCTGAAACAGGAAATGCAGGCTCAGACATAAGCCAGCAGAGAATACAGAGATGACCAAATTCTAATCTCTAGCCACACATACATTAACAAGATTATAGATAATAATCTAAGATGCATTTTATGAAATATTTAGAGCTAGGACAGGGCTGGGGATAAGGAGTGAGGGTGGGTGTTTTAGGGACACATGCAGACTCAGGAAGCCAACCCTCCCCTCCCCTGGACTGTTCTGGGAGACTTCCAACCTCTGTTCCAAATCTGCTTTTGTTTCACCTCTGCCCCGTGAGAATCTTCTGTGCCTGCCAGGCTGATGCCTCATTATTCGCCCCCTCTTGCACTGTGTTAATACCTAACAACTTCTATTTCGCTTGAACCCATCATATTGCTTCATACCCTCATGACTGCACAGGCTGTGCCCTCTGCCTAAAGTGCCATTCATTCTTTGTTCCCCAAAGATTCAGATGAGGTATGCTCTCTTCAGGAAAGCTTTTCTCCAGAATTCCCACCCCAGCATGGGCTTAAACATGCTTCCCACCCTTGTGCCAATTCTAGGTCTTGTACATACAGTATAGCATCATTCAATGCAATACTCCTATGCCACATATTTTGCTTACATGTTTATCTCAGAGTCTAGAGTCTTGAAGGCTTGCCGAAACCGGTTTGGCTCAGTGGATAGAGCGTCGGCCTGCGGACTGAAGGGTCCCAGGTTCGATTCCGGTCAAGGGCATGTACCTTGGTTGCGGGCACATCCCCAGTGGGAGGTGTGCAGGAGGCAGCTGATCGATGTTTCTCTCTCATTGATGTTTCTAGCACTCTATCCCTCTCCCTTCCTCTCTGTAAAATATCAATAAAATATATTAAAAAAAAATAGAGTCTTGAAGGCTTTATTATCTTTCTTAAGAGTAGGGACTATGATTTCTTTTTTTTTTTTCATCTTCGAATCTCCAGTGCCAGACATATACTAAATACTCACAAGTGTTCTTTGGTTTTTTATTTATTTATTGGGGTGACATTGGTCAACATGAACATATAGGTTTCAGGTGTGGGTTTCTATGTTACAAGATCTGTATATCGCACTGTGTGCCCACCACCCATCACAAGTAATCTTTGAAATGTCAACTCCAAGGTCCCTGCTTGATGGGGCCAAGCCATATCTTCCCCATCATCAGATGCCATTCTTCCCCTTTTCACCACAAACCAGCCACACTATTTCTCAAATGTGCCCGGCTCATTCCCACCTCAGGGCCTTTGCTCATGCTCTCTCCACTTGAAACTTTCTCTCCAGTTCTTTGACTCAGTTGGGTGGCTTGTGAAGAGTGAGCCAGAACAAGCCTGGTAGCTGTATATTTCATAACATTAGGGAAGGTTGCGGGAGAGCCAAGTCTGGGGACCCATACAATTTAGGTCTTTGCCCATGACCTCTTTCCCTGAGTAGCTTGGGGGATACTGCCAAGGCTAAGGTTTGCCTCTGACTCTCCTAGGGAGAGACCCATTAGTAACCTGGGTCAGGTGACTGGCAGTCATGCAGTTCTGTCCTATGATGTGGTGGTCTTAGAACTTAACTCACAAAGAGCAAGCCTCCTTCCAGGTTCCTGGGGGGTGGGGGTGGGGTTCTTAAGTCATCTCCTATCTATTCGCCATGTTAGTCTGTCTCTCTCTAGTGTCTGAATCCTGCCTTCCCAACTCGCCTGGAAGTTCCCCTTAGGATGGAGAGCCTGCCTTCATCTTTACATCCTAGCTCAAGCTTGATGCCTGGTGTTTGGCTGGCATTCAGGAAACAGATGATGATGATGATGATGATGATGATGACGACCACGATGACCACGATGACACAATCATGAAGAAGCTGAGATGATTGGAGCTGTTTGGATGTTAGAGACAAGAGATACCATGTTGGATCAGAGTGAAGAAGTTCAGTTTAGAACAGTTAGCCAAGTGCAGAAGTGGTGGCTAGGATAATCTGGCTCCACTCAGCCCAGCCCCATTCACATCAATTCATGCCCCTACCCCAAGCTCACCATCCCACTGTGGGCTTCCCTCTGAGCTGTTGTGCTGTACACCCCAGAACCCTGGTTTGCTTAGAAATAAAGCCCCCTGACATCCTCTGCCTCCTACCTCTGTCACATGCCTTTCCAGGTCAAGATCATTGCTCCTCCTGCCTCATTTAAAAACTCTCCACCCTCCTCATCAGTCCAGCCACAGACCAAGTCCAGGCTCTGAGGAGTTCGACAGTGTTTTTAGACTTCCTGCCTGATGCCTGCCACCAGGTAATTCCAACAAGTATGGCTCCTTCAACATTTTAGCTCAACTTTAGGGAATCTAGGAACCACACTGGGAGCTTGTTAAAATACAGAATCCTGGGCCCCTCTCCAAGAGATACAGACTCAATAGGTCTGGCTGGGCCCAGGAATCTTGCCTCAGCGATTCTGAACTCTGCCTTGGCCTCAGTTCCTGACCTCAATTCCAAGGCCTTCAAATGCAATTCCACAGCCTACTCACATGATCACACCCTGATTTCCCTGAAACTTTCTACGTCTGAGAACCTATACTCCGATGTCCTTCTGCCTGACTCCCTCACTCCCACAACATGCACCCCTCCATCTCTGGCCCCTCAAAACATTTTTCTTCCAGCCCTTCAGCCCCTCCAGCCTACATGGCTTCCCTCTTAGTGAGAACTTGAGGTCATCTTTTAAACCACTCACCAGCTGTCAGCTTCCTCATGTCCTGTCCCTCCAACCTCAGTCTACCAACCTCCAGACCTGCCTGTACCAACCTGACAATCCACCTTTTCTGCTCCAACCTCATGGACGGGAGAAAACGACTGTCTCATGTGAATCAGGGCCTTCACAAATCGGGCCTTCCTGGGACATTACACCAATGCTTGGCAGTGCTTTTACATGGCTGAGGTTGCCTCTCATTATCCACAGCTGTTTTTGAAAACCTCAGGCCCTCCAATCTTTTGCTTTCAGCTAATTGCCTTCTTGGAGGAAATAATTCATGTGCCTACCCATCCCTCTCCAAATTTTATTACTTATATTTAAAAATTTTAGAGGAAGTACTATTAGCCCCTCTTGCTCCTATCTTTAAGCAGTGTTTCTCCTGGCCACCATTCTCCTCACCATATGCGCAGGGATTATCTCCCTGTCTTAAAAGCTTCCCTTAACCTTGGGTCATTTTATAGATTCTGTTCTGCCTTTATCTCAACACTAGGGGCCCGGTGCACGGATTCATGCACCGGTGGGATGGCATGGCCTGCAGGGATCGGGCAAAACCGGCAATTCAATGCTGCCTGCTGCTCCTGTCTGCCTCTCCCGCTCATCCTGGTCCTGCTAGTGCCAAGTCAGTCCTGATCAACTGGGAGAGGCTCATGCCACCGCAGTGGCGCTTGCCAACCACGAGCCCTGCGTCTAGCACCCATCAGTCATGTAAGCGGCACTCTCGCTGTGGGAGCGCACTGACCACCAGGGGCAGCATCTGCATTGAGCATCTGCCCCCCTGGTGGTCAGTGTGCATCATAGTGACTGGTCAACTGGTCATTCGGTCACTTAGGCTTTTATATATATGCTAGAGGCCTGGTGCACGAATCGTGCACGGGTGGGGTCCCTCGGCCTGGCTGGCGATGGGGGCCGATTGGGGCCGGCCGGCCGGGGGGAAGGGACCACAGGAGGTTGGCCGGCCATGGGAGGTTGGCTGTGGGAGTGCACTGACCACCACGGGGCAGCTCCTGCAGTGGGCGTTTGCCCTCTGGTGGTCAGTGTGCATTATAAAGACCGGTCAACTGGTCATTTGGTCGACCGGTCAAAAGGGCCGCTTAGGCTTTTATATATATATAAATACGTAGATAACCTAGGTTCCTGAAAGTCTGCCTCCTTAGGTGTGGTAGATTACATTTTGGTTCTCAATTCTTAGTCTCTTCCTGTAAATATACCCATTACCATGTGACTGTGCATCATTTCCATGGAGGTGAAATATATTTCCCCACACCATTGAGGTTTGGCTTGGTTTCGTGACTTGCTTTGGCCAATGGAATCTTAATAGACATGTTACAAAGAGAAGTCTTAAATGTACTATTGTGGTTACTTTGGTCTCTGTTTCTGTGCCTTTCCTTTCACCTTGAGAACATCCCTCAGGTAGTTGCTGGCCTAAGGTGGATGTAAGGTACATGGAGTTGACTTGGCCCCACTCACAGGTTGGAAACCAGTGCAACCCAGCAGAGCCCAGCCTAGATCAGCTGAAACCCAGCCTGCCCACAGATGCATGAGAGAAAATATATGCTATTGCTGTATGCATCTCAGTTTTGGATTTGCTTGTTACACAGCATTATTGCAACCGTAGCTGACAAAGACAGTGGGAACAAAAAGGTTAGTTATTAATGGTGCTGGAAAGGCATGGTGCTTGGATAAGTGACTAGCTATTTGGAAAAGAGCAATCTAGACCAGTGCCTCCCAGAGTACATCAAAATAAATTCCAGGTGACTTCAAGTTTAAGAAGATAAAAGTAAACCTTACACTGTTAGAAGGAAATTACATACATTCCTGATCTCTGATAGTGGAAGATTTTCTCAGGCTAAAAGCAATAAAAGTGTTTTTCTAATTTTCTTTAATAGGTATATATTACTTTTAAACTTAGACAAAAGGCAACAGACCTAACAAGGGAAAGAATTGCTCTTATGGCTACTTTAAAAAAATTAAACCTTCTATATGTTTTTTTAAATAACACAAACAAAAGCAAAAGCAAAATAAAATGTGGAAAATATTTGCCTCAAATTTACAAAAGAGTTATTCTACTTAATATATAAAGACCTTAAATAAATGAAAAAACACAAAGACCCCAATTGGGAACAAAGGGATAAATAAATGGTATATATATGAAAAATGTTATAACTTATAATCAAGATAATGCAAGCTAAACAATGAGATATGATTTCTATCTATCAAAACAGCAAAGATTGCCCTAGCCGGCTTGGCTCAGTGGATAGAGCGTCAGTCTGCGGACCAAAGGGTCCCAGGTTCGATTCCGGCCAAGGGCACATGCCTGGGTTGCGGGCTCGATCCCCAGTGGGGTGTGTGCAGGAGGCAGCCGATCGATGATTCTCTCTCATCATTGATGTTTCTATCTCTCTCTCCTTCTCCCTTCCTCTCTGAAATCAATAAAGAAATACATTTTAAAAAAAACACAGCAAAGATTAAAAACTAATAAAAACTGACCTGGCCGGGTAGCTCAGTTGGTTTGAGCATTGTCCCAATATGCCAAGATTTTGGGTTCCATCCTGGGTCAGGGCACATACAAGAATCAACCAATGAAAGCATAAATAAGTGAAACAACAAATCAATGTTTCTCACGCATGCGTGTGCCATCTAAAAATCAATTTTAAAAAACTTAATAAAATCCTGAAAGTTTTTAAGAATATGGAAAGATGGGTGTTTATACATTGTGGTGGTGTCATTGGTAAATTTTCTTGATGCAATTCCCAATATGCATCAAGGCTTTTAAAATGTTCCTATCCTTTGACTCAGTAATTCTGTTTTAGAGGTTTCCCCAAAGGACTTGCCCTAAAATATATCATTTGAAATGTACACAATAGTGAGACTGTAAACAGCATCAGGTCCGGAAGGGAAGAGTTAGGTCCCGTGAACCTCTGTGAAGCTTTTACATGGTGTTTATAATTAGAACCCAATGACATGTGTGATTCTGGAACAGAAAATGGACATGCGGGCGGAGTCGGGGGGGACGATGAGGCAATTGCCAAGATCTGAATAAAGACTGTAGAGAGGATAGAGTCTAAGAATTGAATGTGTTAACTTCCTGGTTTTGATGCTGATACTGTAGTTAAGCAAAATGCAAACTTGGGGAAGCCAAGTGACAGATATATGGAACCTCCTTGCACTTTTAGCAAATATTTTTTAATTCTGAAATAACTTCAACATAAAAAGTTTTTAAAAAGCTAAAACACACCAGCTTGGCCAGTGTGGGTCAGTGGTCTTCCTGGAACCAAGAAGTCACCAGTTCAATTCCCAGTCAGGGCACATGCCTGGGTTTTGGGCTTGATCCCCAGTGTGGGGTGTGCAGGAGGCAGCCAATCAATGATTCTCTCTCATCATTGATGTTTCGATCTCTCTCCCCCAACTTCTTCCCTGAAATAAAAAAATATATATATTTTAAAAAGAATTATCTCTTATTAAAAAAAAACCACACTAAAATACATACAAATAGAATTGTGTTCATATGTTCATAAAGTTATTTTTTAAAAAAACCACGCATTATGGCCCTGGGCAGTGTGGTCAGTGGTTAGAGTGTTGGCCTGCGCACTGAAGGTCAGTGAGTTCGATTCTGGGTCAAAGGCATGTACTTGGGTTTCTCACCAATTGATGCCTCTCTGTCACATCAATGTGTCTCTCTCACATGAATGTTTATCTCTCTCTACTCTTTCTCTTTCTCCCTCTCCCTCCTTCCCTCCCTTCCACTCTCTCTAAAAGCAGTGGAAAAAATATCCTGGGGAAGGATTAACAAAAATAAAAACAAAAAAACACAATAGGATGTGGCAGATCCTGTTGGTTTATTAACCCCATTCTACACTCCCCTTTTTATTTTGTTAACCCTTGTTTTGCCAACGCTCCTATGAACCACAATAGCTTCCAAGTAAGCCCCTCCCCAGCTCTGGTAGGTGGTCCTGATTGTTCCAAGCCAACTGGTATACTCATTGCCTGGCCAAGTGATTGGTTAGACCAGTGGTCAGCAAACCGCAGCTCGCGAACCGCGGTTTGCCGTTCTGTTGACTAATGAGTTTGCAGACCACTGGATTAGACCAAGGAATGTGACACAATTCTTGCCATTAGATAATAATAGCAAATGTTTATATAGTATAAATCATGAGGCAGGCACTTACACAGATTAAGTCTCATCTCTCATAAGAATCTATGAATCAAATACAATTATAATTCAAATTGCACAGATAAGAATATTAAGGCCCTGAGAGATCAAACCAATTAGTTCAGGTTGCACAGCTGTGAGATGGGGAGGGAAATAGGCTGAAGGCCTTCTAGGAAGGTTTTCCTAGTTGTTGAAAGGGGATATACGCTCTTTTCTTGCTGCAGGGTGCCGTCATCTGCCCGTGATGCCATTTTAGGACTATGAGGGAGCAGTTGAAAAGGATATTCGAACACACTGAACATGACAGAGCAAACATGAGATGGAACCAATGTCCTTGAAGACATAACCAAGCCCCTGAATAACCAATCTGGATTACCCTATCCCTGGGCTTCTCATTCTGTGAGATAAAAATTGTACTTATTGTTTGGGCCACTTTTAGTTGTGTATTTTTTGATACTTGCAGCCTAAATATTCAAACTAGTACTGTGGGTAAAATTTTACATTTTAACATAAAGTATTGGGGGGGGGTGGAAAAGGATTCAAAACTATAAATTTTGTATAATTGATATGATTGCTAAAATAAAGATGCATAGAAAAGAATCTAAAATGCTACCAGTGATGATCTTTGATTGAAGGGCTCATGTGGTATCACTTGTTTTTTACCCTTTTTTTCTTTCTTCCTTCCTTCCTTCCTTTTAAATATATTTTTATTGATTTCAGAGAAGAAGAGAGAGATAGAAACATCAATGATGAGACAGAATCATTGATCAACTGTCTCCTGCATGCCCCCTACTAGGGATCGAGCCAGCAACCTGGGTATGTGCTCTTGACCTGAATTGAATCCGGGACCTTTCAGTCCAAAGGCTGATGCTCTCTATCCACTGAGCCAAACCAGCTAGGGCACTTTTTTTAATTTTGTTTTGTTTTGTTAATCCTCACCCAAGGATATTTTTCCATTGATTTTTAGAGTGGAAGAGAGGGGGAGAGACAGAGAGAAACATCGATTGAGAGAGACACATCCATTGGTTGCCTCCCCACACACCCAGACCAAGGCCGAGGATTGAGCCTCCAATCAATGTATGTGCCCTTGGCCAGAATCGAACCCAGGACTCTTCAGTTTGCGGACTGACGCTCTACCCACTAAGCCAAACCAGCTAGGGCACTCGTTTTCTTTTTTTTAAAACTTAAAAAATATTTTCTGACCTTCAATAATAAAAGTATATTACTATATTAATAAAAACTATCATTTTATTAAAACAATAAAACATCCCATCTAGTTCAGGCCACTCAACTGAGCTTCTGCCCCACTATTCCATCCTAATTTGGCTCTGACCCCTTGAACTTCAAACCTGTTTGTCACTGCTCAGTTTCTGTCACTTAACCTTTGAGCAGAACCTTCTTCTTTCTTCACCTTCCTTGTCTTCTGGTTCTCCTCTCAGGTCCCTTACAAGCTTCCCCGGCTGCTGCTGTCACTCACGTGTCCAGTTTCCCCAGAGGTCATTACTTGGCCTCTTCCTCTTCTCAGTTTCATTCACTGCTTCCCCTGACTTCAGCTATCACTTGAAATATAACTCATTACTCCCAGGGAGAAATGTCCACCCTAACTTCCCAATGTTTTTATTGATTTCATAGAAAGAGATGGGAGAGATAAAAACATCAGTGATGAGAGAGAATCATAGAAAGGCTGCCTCCTGCACGCCCCCTACTGGGGATCGAGCCCCAAACCGGGACTCAAACCATGAACTCCTGGTTCATGGGTCAAAGCTCAATCACTGAGCCACACCTGCTGGGCCTAACTTCCCTCTTGAGTTCCAAATCTAAATGCCCATCTTCTTCCTGGTTGTCCCCAGGGGTGGGGCAGGCAGGAGAGCCTCAGTCTCTCTCTGTAAAGGGTCAGGTAATCTGCAGGAAGCTATTTTGAGGATTAAATATGGTTACTCAAGTAAAGGATGCTGTGTCCAATTCATCAGTTACTTATTAAATGTTCACTGATGTTATTGCATTTTGTATCATTCGTCTGGCCTTGTGGGTGCTCTGATAGATATATTATGAGTGCATGCCAAGGGTGTGATCCTTCCCCTCCTAGTGCCATCACCCTAATTGGTTCATTGCAGGCACCTCCAGCTCCCGTCCACCTTATTACATAGTTGTCAAAGCCTTTGGAAGCCCAGGATCGAATCAAGTCTGTCCCTTGCTCAAAGCCAGTGTCTACACAATTAAATTCACATTGCTTGATTTTTAATACCATCTCAACCCAGTTTTCTGGTGTTGTATGCTCCCACTGCCGTCATGTGCCCCCCTTTCAGTCAACCTGCGCTGGTCACAGTCCTGGGGTTTTTTGCCCCCCACTACACCTGCCCCACCACACCTGGGGGAATCCTTAAGGCACACTTCTCAAGGTACCTTCAGCCCCAGCACACCTGAGGCGCTCTAAATCACTCCCAGGAGTAACTGTAACTCATTAAGACCCAGATTCTCAGTCTGGGGAGTTTTGCAGGCTCTTCCAGGGGAGGAAGGGGCAGGGGAGTTCAGTCCCCAGGGAGACTGATATGCCCTACCTTTGGTACAGCTCCTTAAAAGCTAAAATTAATTCAACCTCCTCTTTCAACCCCTTTCATTTTTTTTAAGTTTTAAAAACTTTATTGTTTTTAGAGAATTAGGAAGGTAGAGAGAGAGAGGAACATCAATTTGTTGTTCCACTTATTTATGCAGTCATTGGTTGATTCTTGTATGTGCCCTGCCCAGGAATCAAACTCCCAACCTTGGCATATTGGGACGACGCTCTAACCCACTGAGCTACCTGGCCAGGGCTCAACCCCTTTCTGATTACCACAACTCTTTGCAATTCTGGTCACTACTCCATCTACAGACCCCGGAAAAATGCCTACCACATAGTAGTCAAAAAGAAATAAGTGGCTTGAAAAGTAACCCTTACTCTTTCCACTTTGAATGATGGGGGAATCCTGGGGGTGTGGGTGGGGGGTTGTATCTCCTTTACAGGACTGTGTCTTCCCTGTGCTTCTGTTCTCCCTACCCCAGTGCCTAGCACTCTGTTTGACCCATGCAGGGTAATAAGTGTTTGCTGGGTTGCAGGGAAGGAAGAACAACGAAACAAATATGTATGAAGGTCGACTGTGACCTGAGCCTGCACCAAGCCCTTACAAGTACTATTTCATCATCCTAACAACTCTATAAGGAAGGTAATAGTGTCCTCATGTTAGAGATGAACAATTGAGGCTCAAGGAGGCTAAATGACATACCTCATTACAGAGCTAATGAGTGACAGAGCCAGAATTCAGTCCTGGTTTTATCTGACCCCACATTGCAGGCTCTTTCTGCTGATACTGTGTTGCCAACCAGGGTAGCGAGCCTGCCAGGAAACAGATAACACACTCAAACTGGTAACTGGAAGACAGCTTTATGAAGGGACTACGCCCCAAGGCTGTGGGCAGTGCAGTTCCCAGGGCTGACAGTGGGGCTCTGTCACCACCTCCAGGCCTGACAGGTGAAGGGAGGAGCAGTTATGGAACCTGGAGGGACAGAGCTGTATGGGCAGGGCCATCTGACTAGAGCTGTCACCTTTGGTTGAGGGATGAGCCAGGCCTTGGTGACCCTTCAGAGAAGAAGACCAAATAACCTGACCCCACGGACTCCTTGCCTCCTTCCCTCTTCTGTGGGGCTCTCCACCGACGAAGAGCCAGCCCATTGATGTGTCCGCACTGGCCAGCTCCACGCACAGTGAAGGGCGGAGATGGACATGGGGGCCAAACAGAAGAGAGCCCGCCAGGCGAGGCTAAAGACAACGTGTGGGTTTGGGATGGCAGTGGGCAGGGGTGTACTGACTCTTCAGAGGTGGAGGCTGGCCATCACCTTTCACCTGATAACTGAGACAGCTTTGAGATGACCTCCCTGCTGTCATGCTCTACCCTCCAACCCATCCTCCACTCAGAGCTGGGGGATTTTCTTAAAACACGGCCCCAATCATGTCCTTCCCCTGTTCAAAACCATTCAATAGATTCCCTATAGGATAAAATCCAAAGTCCTTATGACCCCCAGAAGTCCTATAGATCTGGCCTCCACCCACCTCCCTAGTCTCCTCTTTTTTTTTTTTTTTAAATATATTTTATTGGTATTTCACAGAGAGGAAGGGAGAGGGATAGAGAGCCAGAAACATCGATGAGAGAGAAACATCGATCAGCTGCCTCCTGCACACCTCCCACTGAGGATGTGCCCGCAACCAAGGTACATGCCCTTGACCGGAATCGAACCCGGGACCCTTCAGTCCGCAGGCCGACGCTCTATCCACTGAGCCAAACCGGTTTCGGCACCCCAGTCTCCTCTTAAGCCACACCCCAGTGCTCACCACTTTCCAGCCACACTGGTCTCCTTGAAGTTTCCAGAACACCCCAAGCTCTTTTACCTTCCTGGAAATGGTCACAGCATGCCTGCCACTGTGCACACACAGACACACACACACACCATACACAGGGTGGGCTTACAGTTGTTGAGTACATGGAATGCAGAGTTTATTTTGTATTATTATTTATTATTGTATTATTTTCCATATGGACAACTATAAATGTACTTTTGCCCACCCTGTACACACATGCACACTGACACACACACACACACACACACATACCACATATAAATAAATAAATAAAATGGCATAGTGTTTGCATATAACCTACACAATCCTCCCATACACTTTAGTCATCTCTAGTTTACTTATAATACCTAATACAATATAAATGCTATGTAAATAGTTATTATACTGTATTGTTTAGAGAATGATGACAGTACACATCAGCAACAACATTCACATTTTTTACCCCATTTTTGATCAGCAGTTGGTTGAATCCCCTAATGCAGAAACTGAGGATGGGGTGGGGGCTGGGGGTGACTGTAGTGCTTGTATTCTGATTTTTTCTAGTCTATTTTTGTAAATGTTCCTACGAACCCCTTAGTTGATTTTAGGAATAGGTCATGACCAGCAGTATGAAAAAAACGGCACTGAAGGATCCTCCAGCTATCTAGAAAACTGTTAGGGTTCCCCTTTTTCTTGTCAAGTGATGCTAGCTAGATCCTGCTCCCTAGTGGTCATATTTGGGAACTGATTGTGTCTTTATAGAAACAATTTTTAACTTGGGAATAAATTCATTTCAATAAAAAGTACTGAGTGCAGGCCTTAGGGCAGGCATCTGGCGGGTGGATCTATCTGAGATAAATTATGACATAAGCTCTCACCGCTATAGTCTTCCCTGGATTGATAACTGCAATAGGTCTGTATGGTCCAATATGGTAGTCAGTAGCCATATGTGGCTATTGAATAGGCTTGAAATATAGTTAGTACAGTACAACTGAGAAATTGAATTTTAAATTATTTAATTTTAATTCATTTATATTTAAATATAAAAATGGAAAATTGTTTCAGTTACTGGAAAACACTCAAATATGTTTTTAATTCACATAAAGAACCTGGGTATGTGAATCTACTTTTTCAACTGTACGCTTTATAACATCTAAATAAACATTCAAGCCCTAGCTGGTTTGGCTCAGTGGATAGAGCATCAGCCTGCAGACTGAAGGGTCCCAGGTTCAATTCTAGTCAAGGGCACATGCGCAGTTGTGGAGCATGCAGGAGGCAGCCAATCCATGATTCTCTCTCATCATTGATGTTTCTATCTCTCTCTCCCTCTCCCTTCCCTGAAATCAATAAAAATATATTTTAAGAAAAGATTATAAAAAATAAAGATGTCGCATGAAAAAAATCCCAGTAATATTTTTATACTGATTAAAATGTTGAAATAATATTTTAAAATATGTTGGATTAAATAAATATATTGAAATTATTTTTACCTGTTTCTTTTTACTTTTTAAATGCGGCTATTGGAAAATTGAAATTATATGGCTCACAGAATTTCTTGACAACTTTATCATGTATGATGAATCTTTTGGGGTTTTTCTTCTTTGTATTTAAAAAATTTTTTTCTTTTTTTAAATAATTCTTTATGGTTGAAAGTATTACATGTCTCCTTTTTCCTCCCATTGACCCCCTCCAGCCTGCTCTGACCCTCTTTTAAATTTCTGATTAGAGAAAAAAAGGGGGGGGGGGGGAAATTTGTCACATTGTTACCAGAAAGGAGACCTGGTCCTGAGCAGATCTGCCTAGGGCCAGCCCGTAGTGTGTGGGTTCTTGACTTCGTGCAGGAAATATTTTACAGCATGAATCCAGGAGGACATTTATTAATGGGGACAGTGAGCCCTGGCCAGTGTTTCTCAGTGGTTAGTGTAGCCCTGCACACTGAAGGATCAAGGGTTCAATTCCTAGTCAAGGGGCAGTTAGTTATTTGGCTTGCAGGTTTGATCCCCCGCTCAGGTCTGGGTGGATGCGGGAGGCAACCAATTGTTGTGTCTCTCTCACATCCATGTCTTTCTCTCTCTCCCTCCCTTCCTCTGTGCCTCCCTTCTACTCTCTCTAAAAATCAATGGAAAAAAATATCCTCAGGTGAGAATTATAAAAAAAAAGTGGGGCAGGGACAGGAAGAGCCTAGGATAGAAGAAGCAACAGGAGAGGGACTGGGTGGAGAAATGAGCCTAGGCTGGGCTGTTTTGGCTAAGAAGTCAGAGAAAAGGGGGCCTCGGGGATAGGGTCAGGGGGTTAGCCCAGAATGAACTGCTGCTGCCCATTGCTCCCTGGTTGCAAGCCTTGCGGGCTCCCTTAGAGATGAGAACACGCATGCCTGTGGGGGAAGAAGAGGAGGGAGGGAAAGACGCCAGCATGCTCCTGGTAGGAAGAACACACGCTGGAGCCTTGGGGAGAGTGAGGTTTGAGGGGTTTTAAAGGCTGGGAGTTTTAGGGGAAGCCTTAGGGGAGGATCTCAATAGAATATTCACGAGGTTTATCCCCTTAACTTCACCAGTGCTTGCTAGGGTATGATTGGCAAATGGCACTAATTGGATTTCTGTTATCTGTCTCCCTGAGTAGGGTGATTTAAGCTATTTCCCTCTGGTTGGGGAGAAGTGTAAACTATGTACTCTTAACGTATCCTTGGTTACAGAAGATGAGGATTTTGCAATTTACTAGATGGCTGTAAACTGCTTGGCTGTTTAACTATCTGTCTCAGTTTCCCCATTCTTGTCCTGGCTTACTAGTCTGTCTCAACAACAGCACTCACAGGCTGGAGATCCTTCTGAACCTGCACACGAGGGCGGGAAGGAGGGCTATCAGAGGGAGATGGAGGAAGCTGCTGGAATCCTCATTCAGACTAGGGTAGGGATAGTGATGTGGATTAGAAGTGGTGAGATGCCTTTGACCTTACCACTCAGAGTATGGTCCACGCAGCAGCAGCATTACCTGGAGCTCCTAAGCAACGCAGACTCTGCGCTCCACCCCACCCTATGAAAGCAGAATCTGCCTTTAACAAGATTGCCATGTGATTTGTTTGCACATTACAGTTTGAGAAACAGTCACCTATTTGATAGCCAAATGGAGATACAGGTGGCAGTTCTCTGATTGCTTTTCTTTGCTCAGTGACATAGGAAAGCAAGGTCAAGGTTGAGAGTGAGGCTGCAAAGAAGGTGTTGGAGTTTTAAAAAGATTGGACAAAGGGTGGAGTAATTACCTGGGATGGGAATGTTAATATGAAGGAACCAGAAAAACCTAAGTCTTCATGAGCTGGAGGTGAGATCAGTCAGCACCTGCATGTTTTTCTCCTCCCTTTCAGCTGTGTTGGTGCAGAGCTGGGGTTTTGCCTGCTGAGTATCACAGGCAGAGAGAGGCAAAGGAGTGAGGAGTGATTGTAATAATGGATCTAAGCTGGTTAAGAAGGGAAGTGAGGCTGGGCGGGACAAAGAACAGCAGATAAGATGTATAGATTGTCAATTTTTTAAAAATCTTTTTTGTTGAAAGTACTATAGCGAGCCCACAACCCCAGCATGTGCTCTGACTGAGAATCAACCATGACCTCCTGGTTCATTGGTTGATGCTCAACCACTGAGCCATGTGGGCCAAGCTAGATTGTCAATCTTGATGTGGATCAACATGGAGTTGTTGGAATCAGGGTCATAGCGCTGGAGAGGGATATGGTGGTCAGAGTGAAGGGTGCTTGATGGAGGGGTGCAGTTATTGGTAAGGAAAGGTTCTAGGGTAGCTACTATCTTGGGCTGAGAATAAAATAAGAGGAAATAAAATGGTTGCTCATTTCTTTTTGAGAGTGGAGTTGCTTAGACAAATGCAAGTGAAATATGAGGAGGGGGCTGCAAATGCTAGGAATCCCCCAGCAGGTCAGGATAACCTAGGAGGCCAAGGTCCATGATGGAGCTGGCAGGGTGGGAGGGCACACTCCTGAGCTTCAGCAAATTCATCATCCAGGCCCTGTTTAGTCTTCCAAACGCAATCACACCACTGGCCAAACTCGGGTTGTGTTACACACTGAATCACTAGGCCTCCATCTCACCACCAATAATAATAATTAACAGTGTTTGCTATGTCCCAAGCACTTGAAAACTATTGTTTTTAATCCTTACCACCCTATATTGTTCCCTTTGGAACAATAAGGCTACCAAGACTCAGAGAAGGTAGTAATAACCCCAAATGTCACACAGCCACTAAAGCGATTTCAACAGAGCCCAGGTCTCTAGGGCACCAGAATTGGCTGATAATCAGATTCACCTGGGGGCATTTGTTTCAGCCTTCCCGGAAGATTCCAATACATAGATCTAAAAAAAGAATCCCTTAGCAAATACTTTCAAAAGCCCTCTGGGTGTTCTGATGGTTAGAAAGATTGGAAAGCATCACCCTGAGTCCTGGTTGCAGCTCTGTGGCCCTCAGGCTGGTTCCTGGCCCAGCTTTCCGCAAATGGCAGCAGCACTTTCTCTCTTGGGTAAGAGGAGCTCTTGCCCAACCCACTTGTAGTTGTGTATAGCAGGCAGAGTCACTAATGTCCCCTCATTTTTCAAGGCTTTCACATAGATGATTTTATCTGAGGTTTCAAAAGTCATAGGAGGTAGGAAAGAGCAGTATGCTTAGACTCATATATAGTCAATTACTGATTAATGCCAGGGATATGCTTTGAGAAATGTGTTGGGTGATTTTGTCATTGTGAGAACATCACAGAGTGCACTTACACAAGTATAGATGGTATGGCCAGGTACACACCTAGCCTATATGGTATAATCCATTGCTCCTGGACTACAAACCTGTATGACATGTTATTGTACAAAACAACAGGAGATTAAATCAAGCACAAGAGAAAATGAGGCAATCAAGATGCTTGGTAAGCAGGTGATGGAGGAGGCTGCTGCCAGCGTACAACCACATACTGTTTTACAGAACACTCTCAAATAATGATAAAAAGTATAGCATAGTCATTTATCATCATTATCAAGTATTAGGTACTGTACAGAGTGTATGTGCAGTACACTTTTACAACTGGAAGCACAATACGTTTGTTTACGCCAGCACCACAACAAACACATGAGTAATGCATTGCAATGTTAGAAAGTTACACCATCATTAGGCAATAGGAAATTTTCAGCCCCATTATAATCTTATGGGACCACTGCATATGTGGTCCGTCCTTGACTGAACCATCATTATGAAGCACTGACTATATAGATAAAGAGATGGGCCTCATGGTTATTCAGTGGCAAAGCTATGACAAAGCCTCCCTCCTGGGACATCCAAACCCACCATTCTTCCTATTCTCTATCTATCTATATAAAGAAAAGCCTAATATAGCCGAAACCGGTTTGGCTCAGTGGATAGAGAGTCAGCCTGCAGACTGAAAGGTCCCAGGTTCGATTCCGGTGGGGAGTGTGCAGGAGGCAGCTGATCGATGTTTCTCTCTCATCGATGTTTCTAACTCTCTATCCCTCTCCCTTCCTCTCTGTAAAAAATCAATAAAAAATATATATAAAAAAAAAGAAAAGCCTAATATGCAAAGAGTTCCCTCAGGAGTTCGACCGGGAGACCGGGAGTTCAATCGCTTGCTATGACGTGCACTGACCACCAGGGGGTGGGGCGGAACGAAGGGAGGCCCCAGCTGGCGGCAGCCAGAAGGCCCTGATCAGCCCTGATCACCGGCCAGGCCTAGGGACCCTATCCATGCACAAATTTTGTGCACCGGGCCTCTAGCTTGTTTATGAAAGTGCTAACTAATGTTTATAGATAACTAGAGGCCCAGTGCACGACATTCATGCACTGGGGGGGGCGGGAATCCCTCAGTCCGGCCTGCACCCTCTCACAGTCCAGGACCCCTCCGGGTATGTCCGACTCGGGGTGTGTCTTGCAGTCTGGGACCCCTCAGGGTATTTTCGACTCTGGGGAGCTGGCCTAAGCTGGCAGTTGGACATTTCCCAAGGGGTCCTTAGCACTGCTGTAGAGGCGGGAGAGGCTCCTGTCACCGCTGCTATGCTCGCCAGCCATGAGCCCGCCTTCTGGCTGAGCAGCACTCCCCCTGTGGGAGCACACTTACCACCAGGGGGCAGTTCCTGTGTTGAGCGTCTGCCTCCTGGTGGTCAGTGTGTGTCATAGCGTCTGGTCGTTCCACTGTTTGGTCAATTTGCATATTAGGGTTTTATTATATAGGATAAGGCTAATTTTTAGGGGGAATAGCTCTAATTGTCCTCCCCTCCTCCCCCAATATATCTGTCATTTTGTCTGAGAGCCTTGTGCTGAACCTAATTTATAGTATTCGCCTTCCCTCAATTCAACAGATGATGGGGCAGGGCTGTGCTGAGGCCTAGAGATGAATGAGACTTTGTCTTTGCCCTCCAGTGGGAGAAAGAACCATATTTACCCCAGGCTGGGTTAAATGCCTCATTCAGTAAATACAAAGTGCTCTGAAAAAAGGCAACTTCTTTGAGAAAGTTAGTGCATTTGTTTAAGCAACTCCATCTCTGGGTGGAGTAACCATAAGCTCTCATATCAGGCACACTGCAGGAGAAATTTGTAGACTGATTAGTGGAACCTTGGGGCTGGGCTGCAGAGGGCCTGGCTGCCGAGAAAGTTCTCTGAATCCACCAATCCAGTTAAGTTTTCCCACCCACTCCTTCTAGTTCCGCCTGAGCTCTTGGAAACCACTCCAGGGGCCCACCCTTCATCTCATCAATCACTAAACGTTGGCTACTCCTTCCCTAAAATAAACATCAGCCTGATCCCTTTCATTCCTCCAGCCTCTTTCCTGCTGCCACTGACTTGACTTTCCTCCTAGGGTAGGGTTGCCAGAAAAATACAAGACATCCAGTTAAATCTAAGCTTCAAATAAGCAAGGATACTTCCCCAATGCTGTATGGGACAATGGAACATAATTATACAAAAAATTATTTGTTTGAAGTTCAAATTTAATTGGTTGTGGATTTTTTAAAAAAAGGAAAATGGAAAGTAACCTCATAGGGTAAGCTAATCAAATTCCTAACTGGGCAGGTCATGGTTGGTGTCATGACACAGACCTAGAACTTCTTGAAGAGTTTTAAGCCAGCCTGTCCATTGTTTTTGTGCCAAGGTTAACACACCTTTGAAATACCAGAAGTAATACTCCTCAAAGGGTGTATTGACCCTCAAGAGAACACATAATCATGCTAACCATCCTACAATCCAATCCCCAGTCCCTACCTTGGTTTCTCCAATCTTCCCTTCCTTAATCTTAAATGCATAAAAGAAGCTGCAAACTTACTCTCTGGAGCATTTGAGACCTTGTTCCCTGGCATATTAGTCAGTTTGGCTCAAATAAACTCCTATGAAAATTCTCTACAGACTGGATGTTTCTTACATCGACATGCCTGTCCTCATCCTTATCCGCAGAAGTTGGTGACTATACCCCAGGGGCACTACCATGCCTCCCCTACCCTCCCAACTTCCCTCCAAATAGCTATTGCCAGTTTCACGGCTCCCCACTGCTCTCCAGGTAAAAATCTCAATTCCTGGCCCCCTGCCTCTTGCCTAGTTCTGTTTCTTACCATTCCCACCACACTCCATCTGCCCAGTCCTAGATTGCTGGGACAAAGGGACCTAAGCCCTTCGCTTCAGGTGCTGTTCCCTTTTGGATGAAAAAGGGACCACATACTAAACCTGACAAACTCAGAAGAGGCCTGCATGGAGGACTTTACAAATAGACCGGAAGTAACCACATAGGTTGGTTTGAACATAAAAATTCGTAACTAAAAGTGAGTCATGGAAGGCCCGCCGGCGTGGCTCAGTGGTTAAGCATCACCAGGAGGTCAAGGCATATGCCTGGGTTGCGGGCTACATTCACAGTAAGGAGTGTACAGGAGGTGGCTGATCAATGATTCTCTCTCATCATTGATGTTTCTATCTCTCTCTCCTTCTCCCTTCTTCTCTGAAATCAATAAAAAAATATTTTTAAATAATAAAAGTGAATCATGGAGGGATCTCTAGCTCTGGTGGTCAGCCCCCAAATCTGATCTCTCACTGCCCTTGCTCTGAGGAAACTTCTGAATCTGAGTCAGTGGTCTGAGATAAGTAAATAAACAAATGTTTAGTTGAATAAATGGATGAACAACAGAAAAAGTGAGTCATGGAGAACAGTCATGTCCTGGGTCTGTAGTTTCTTTGACCAAAGGTCAGTTTTTACCTTAACTGAGCTGACTGTTATCTTTTTGCATCTATGATAACATACCTTTGGATGGTCAGAGTAATCTTTTTCAGACCCCTCAGGGCACAATCTCCCACTAGAGCATGAGACCACAGAACCCCTCATTTTATCTTGTTCCCTGCATACCATCTCTATGTGCTGTAGATGGTCATTATTAACTATCCTATACCCACTACTGTAAAAGAAGTATGTGTCTCTGTTTCACTTTTTATCCAGTCCCAGAGTTTTTCCCACTTTGCTTTCTCCTGCCCCCTTAATGTACCATCAACACATTCCATGTAACCTCTCTACATCTCCTCCTTTGATCCTAATGTATAAAATAAGCTGCAAAACTGCATTCTCTGGAGCACTTTCTCAATCCCTTGAGATTTTGCTTCCCAGCAATTGTCAGTTTGTCTCAAGTCAACTCATAAAAATTCTCTACAGGTTTGGATGCTTCTTACCTTGACACGGGAGTTAAAAAGGGGTCAAGAGAAGGAAATCATTTATTGAATGCTTATTGTAAACCCTCACTCTGGGCCTGGTGCTTCAGATGCTCTTTTAGGATTATAATCTTGACTCCATGATCAGAAAATGGATTCAGGAGAAAGAGCCCAAAGCAAGGCTTGTGTGGTTTGTCTGTGTGTGTCCCCACATTCCACTTTCCCACAGGGCAGATGTGATGCTGCCTGGAAAACAATGTCCTTGGAAATGTCTCTGCTTTGGAAGTTCTAGAAAGTGGAGGGTGCTTTCTGGGAAAGGTGCCAAAGTGTAGAGAGCATGCAGGGATATCAGAGGTCTGGCCAGATTCTACAAGACTTTGCAGTTCACCTAGGGCTTCACACTGTGATCAAGGGGGAGAATGAAATTGAGCAGGACTGTACTTGTTCCATGAACTCTTGCTGGTGATCTCACAGTTTGGAAGGAGACTTCCTAAAATGAGGCCTTCTGTCCCGATGAACTGAACTTTCATTGAATGGTTTTGTTATCAGCATAATTAGCTAGTTATTAATATTAATAATAGGAAGAGAGCAAAGGGAGAATCAGACACTGTAAGCATGGTCATCTGGCAGCGTCACCAGGAAGCTACAGCTTCATGCTCCCCAGGGAACCACCGCTCCATTCCCTGCAGATCACTGGGGGAAGGGACCGAACAAAGGGGGAGATGGGCACATGCACAGTGAAGTCAGTGACAAAGGGGAGGTGCTTGCCTGACAGTTTGGCCTGGGAAACAGTGGATTGGCTAAAGGGTGAACCCCATCAGAAATACACAAAATCTTGGAAAGTTAAAAATCTCCGAAGAGTTTCCTCCCCTTTTCTCTATTGCTCCATGTATTTGAATGTTCTCTCTCCATAGCCATGTGGCCTGAAGCAGCTGCATGGCCCATGGCCATGTGGACTCCACACCCAATGGACTGTAGCTGGAAACATAAGCTAAGCTAGCCAGATGCTGAACTAGACTTTAATAATATGGAACAGAAATTTTGGGCAGTGGCCTTAATTCTGGCCCTGCTGAAGACAAGATTGGACTTCTTCCTTGGCAAGACAGACAGAGATGGGAGTTTGGAGGGGAACCCCCTTAATTTTACATCATTAATAAAGCTTTCGCTGAAACCCCATCATCCCGTGGGGGCCTTAGGAAGTTATTTTCCTCATGGCACCCCAAGAACTCCTCTTCCACTGATAGTAGTTTGAGACAGACCAGTAATCCAGGACAAGTGGAATGGGAAACAGACAAAGCTGAAAAAACTGGCTGAGCAATTTACAGCCAGATACAGAAGGTCACCTGACTAGACATAACATCTAAGCCTTAGTTGTATTTCAGCTCCAGGCTCAGAAAAGCAGAAAAACCAGGTGGGCAATGCCAGGACCAGCGACAGCGACTAACGACCCTGCCCTGGTACTGACCAATCAGTAGAGACCATGACCCTGGAAGAACACACCTGGAAAACTGATGAATATTCTGCTGAAACCCTCTCCTGAGACCTCCCCTAAGACTCCCACCTGCAAAAGAGATAAAAGCCTCAAGATAAAGAACCCAGCTGGCTCTTGCTCTGGGTAGCACACCCAGGTCATTACCTTCCCCCTCTTCTTCCCCTACAGGTACCCATTTACTAAACTCTAAGGGACCCCAAGAGCCTTGCAACTAGGGGAGCAATGGCAGTGGCAGCTCATCCCAGGCTAATCCCCTGAACCTGTCTCTGAGGCCCTCTTTTCTCTGACTCCCAGAGAGCTAAGGCAATCCAGCCTAGGCTCTCCTGTTGCTTCTTCTACCCTCACCTAAGCCCTTCCTGTTCTACTGTCCCCAGCTTTAATAAATGTACCCTCATACTCACCTGGGCTTGTGAAATTTTTTCTACACAAAGTCAAGAATTCACACTCTACTGGCTGGCGCGGGTAAACCCGCTCAGGGGCAAGTTCCTTGTTCGATAACAGGTTAGAGTGCTTGGGGGTTTGCTCACCATGATGTCCACCTGTTACTCCCCTAAAGTAACTCCTGGTTAAGGTATATCTACCTATACAAATAAACATACAGTGTGTGTGGAGGGGGAAGGCAATTTAAGAAACATTTCTAGCCGAAACCGGTTTGACTCAGTGGATAGAGCATCGGCCTGCGGACTGAAGGGTCCCAGGTTCGATTCCGGTCAAGGGCATGTACCTTGGTTGTGGGCACATCCCCAGTAGGGGGTGTGCAAGAGGCAGCTGATCGATGTTTCTAACTCTCTATCCCTCTCCCTTCCTCTCTGCAAAAAATCAATAAAATATATTAAAAAAAAAAAAAGAAACATTTCTATTTTGATTAGCCTGAAACATACAATCTAAGTGGCAACTTTGCTTACTATGTTTAGTAGTAAACAGGTTGCTTTCACTTATGCTGAGTATGCATATGAGCTTCAAGTAAGTCCAGCCCAGGCCCTTCCTTCCCAAGCCTTGCTCTTTAAAGGAGCTCGACTGGCCACAGGGGATAATAATGTCAGGAAAAGTGCTTAGTGAGGGGTTTGGAATCAGGAATTGCTCAGGTTGTCTTGGTTGTCTAGCTGTATTCATTTCTAGATGTGTTTTGTCAAGTCAACCCTCATCCATTCAAAAAGGAAAAGGGTCAGCAGGCTTGTGAAGACATTTTGTGATAGTGTTGATCTGTAGCTATTAACACGAGATAAGCACCTTAAATAAAGCTGTTCAGCCACCAGCAGCGGCAGCCTTGGTGTAATGGAAAAAACATGGACTTGGGAACTGTGTAATCTCGGGCAGGGTTTCTAAACTCCCCAGAACCCATTCCCCATCTCTAAAATCGGACTGATAGTGCCTCCTTCCATTTGTGGCTGTGAGGGTTGAGAGAGGGGTGCAAACCCCTCAGCCCAAGGGTGTGCACTGACAGTAGTAATTTACATATCAATTCAGGACTCTGGCTCTTAACAGCTGCTTTCCTGGTTGAATCAGCTTCAAGCAGGAAATGTCTTGGTCCCCATGGATTCTAAGTTTCACCTCTACAGTTGAATGTTTGAAGTTTTAAACCTAAAAAGTGCATTTGGCTTAAAAGCTTAGAATTGTCAAAGATGTTCATCGCAAACATATCTAATAATGAAAAAATGGGCAACAATTTGAATGTTTTTCAGTAGTTAATTGTAGAATAAATCAGCATAGCTATGTGATAGAATACATCTGTTTTTATTGATTTTAAAGAGAGTGGAAGGGAGAGGGAGAGAAAGAAACGTCCATGAGAGAGAAACCTTGATAGGCTGCCTCCTGCACGCCCCCTACTGGGGATGGAGCCCTGAAACCCAGGCTTGTGCCCTGACTGGGAATGGAACCAGCGACCTCTGGGTGCATGTGACACAGCTCAACCAACTGAGCCACACCGGCCAGGGTTAAAGTTGCTTTTGAATAATATTTAGTAACAAGAAAATGCTTGTGATAAAATAGTAAAGAAAAGCAATAAACAAAACATACAACATGACATCACTTGAAAAACAAGTAAAATACGTAAAGGCAAAGAAACACCAAGAGCAAGTACTTCCCGCTGGGAGTCGGGAGTGGGTGGAATGAAGTGCTTTTCATCCTGTATTTGTTTTTTTTAAGTTTCCATCAGTGATCACGTATTGCCTTTAAATCCGAAAATACAGGACTAGCGAATTCGTCATGGTCACAGGCCGGGCGCGGGCGGGACCCGGGGCGGACCTCAGCTCCCCACTGGTGGCGCCCGGAGACCCCGCCCCAGGGGCCGACGCGACGGGGCGGGGCGCAGAGCCCAGACCAGCCCAGCCCAGGCCCGGGCGGGCGGTGCCAGACTTGCGACGCCTGGAGGACGGGAACGCACCGTCTGGATCTGCCAGGCAAGTTAGGGGGCCGCGGCCCGCTGGAGTTGGGGACTGCGGGCGGGCGGGGACTGAGTCAGGGCTGGGACGGTGCTGGGCCGGGGCCCCCAAACTTTCTCAGAGTGCGCGGCGGGCCGGGCCGTTCCCGCCCCGGCAGTCGGTGCCAGAACGCGGATCCGTCGCTCTCTCTGTTGGAGTTTCGCTTTCCCCTTGCGCCTGGGGCAGGCGGGTGCCACCCGTTTATCTTTGGGAGCCGAGCGGCTGGTTGTGGGCACCGGCGGGTGGCCAGGGTTTGAGGGTGTCATGTGCCCCTCTTGCGCGTGTCTGTCGCAGGGCGTGTCCACAGTGCCATTCCCAGAGTGGCCAGCTGTGCGTGGAATGAAGGCTCTGATGGCCCTCAGCTGGTGGGAGCAGGAGGTGGCGTGGGACCCACCCGGCCTCAAGTTGCCCCTACGCCAGCCCAGGTGTAGACAGGTAAAAGAGTACTGGTCAGTGGGGGAAGAGACAGGGTGCAAATAGTGAGCAGCCCCTGTCCGTGGGTGGGGAAGTGGGCACCTCCGTCACCATGGCTTTGTCTCACCTTGCCTGCTTCCTGCCACTTCCTCAGGCTGGGTTCAGAAAGCTACAGGGGCAGTATTGTTCTCCTCCTGGCCTCTTTGGGTCAGAGTAAAAAGCAAGCAGGAAAATGGAAAAGGGGTAAACAAGTGAGACTGGGGAAGAAGCCAGGGGACAGTGGGAGGGCAAGTAGAGGAAGAATGCTGGGAGTCTTGGCCCTGATCTTGTGGGTTTCGCATCAGTTCTTGTCCCTGGGGGGTCTCTACCCCTCTCAGCCCACTGTGGCCTCTAGCCGTGGGGTTCTACCTGAGGAACCTGGACATGGGACAAGTAGGAGTAGGCCTGGGAACCAGGGTCAGAGCCACACACGTGTCATGGAAGGTCCCTCAGGTGTCCAGTTCTCTGGGGCTCTGAAATATTCATCTCATTGGTGAGCTTTGGTTTCAAAGCTGGCGTCTTGGGCCTGGCCAGTGGTGGCAGGGGGAGCGAGGTGCTTCCTTGGGGCCGCTTAGTCTGGGACAAAGAGGCAGCCATGCTTCCTTCTCACTTGCCTGCGCTCCCTGTCTCTCCAGTCATGAGGACCCAGAGACCCAGTTTGTAACTTAGAAAAAAGTGGTGGGACCACACAGTGTCAAGGGCCCTGATTTACTGTCTCCTTATGCCATGATCTCAGGGCCTCACTTGTAAAAATGGGCACCTCAGAGAGGTAATGATGGGTTACACCTTAAGTGTGGGGAGAACCTCATGTCAGGCTGAGGTAATAGCCACCTCAGTTTAGCCTCCTCCCATGGGAATGGGGGCCTTAGCTGCAAGCTGTCCACCTCAGAGCACTTCCATCCCCCCAACTTCTCACCCTGGGCCCTTAGAAAGAGCAGAGGCCGCAGAGAGGGGACACACAAGTGTCCTCAGAGGACTGCACTGGGAGGGCCAGGGAGTGGAAGCTCAAGCTTATACAGCTCTCTGGGAAGGCCTCCGCTAGCAAAATGAGGTGGGCTTTCTGGAGCATTCTATTGGAAATGCCTGGGGAGAGCATGGCCTTAACAGAATCTTCCAACCCTAAGATTCGGGGATTCTAAGCTAAAACCTGGGTGTGTGTTTTTTTGTTTGTTTGTTTGTTTTTTTGAAGTAGAAATGATATCCAGAAGTCCACAGTGCTGGGTACCTAGACAGTACTCAATGCAGTGGGCAGGGAGGAAGATAAGAATGAGTCCTTGTGTGTAATGATTTGTATTTTTTCCTATTACATGAAGGTGATGTCAGGGAATGCCAGTCTCCTGGCTCTATGCTAGTTGGAGATGTCACCCAGCCTTGGCAGTAAATCCTACTGTGGAGATTATAATAGCAGCTTGGGGGGCAGGGGAGGGAAGAGAGGAAGGACCCCCACAGAGGATCCATCCTGGCACTCAGCTAGCTGACTCTCTGAGAGGGGGCATGCCTGGTACTTAATGTGACTGCTCGAAGAGGCTGTGTGTGAGGGCCGAGGTTTTAAGATATGAGGAGTTAGTCAATAATATTGTAGTGCATGTTTGAAAGTTGCTGAGTAAATCTTAAAAGTTCTTGTCACAAAAAATAAAATTTTGTAAGTTTGTATGGTGATGGATAATAATGACTTATTGTGACCATTTTGCAGTATATATAAATATTGAATTATTATGTTGTATACCTGACACTTATATAATGTTACATGTCATTTATACTTCAATTGAAAAAAAAAAAGATATTGAGAAGGTTTCAGGTTCGATCCCAATTCATGGCACATACAGGAAGTAACCAGTGAATTCATAAATAAATGAAACAACAAATCCATGTTTCTCTCTCTCTTTCTCTCCCTTCTTCTCTCTAAAATCAATAAATAGTCCAGCCAGTGTGACTCAGTGGCTGAGTGTCAACCTATGAACCAGGAGGTCACGGTTCAATTTCAGGTCAGGGCACATGCCCAGGGTTGTGGGCTCCTTTGTGGGGGTGGGGGAGGGGGGGGAGAGGGGTCGTGTAGGAGGCTGCCAATCAATGATTCTCTCTCATCGTTGATGTTTCTCCCTCTCCCTTCCTCTCTGAAATCAGTAAAAAAAATACTTTAAAAAAGTCAATAAATAAACATTAAGAAAAAAATAAAGATATGAGGAGTTAGGACATGAGTCATTCTCAAGGTTGGGTCTATCTGTAAAACAAAGGTGGCCTGCCCAGCATCCATTGAATATTATTCATTAGGTGTGCTTTGATAAAAATGTTTCGGGTTTGAGAAAGTGTGAAGGAACACTGGGTTAAACAAAGTTGAACAGGTTTGCTCACTGCAGGACTTCTCAGCAGCCTACTATGCCACTGTGCCTTGTGAATTTCCAAAAGGGGATATGGATTGCTTTTCAGACTGATCTGTTTTCAGAGCTCATCCATTCCCATCTCCTGGGCTGTGTTCTTTAGAGCAGTCCAGGGAAGGCCTGGGTGATGATTCTAGCTCTCCACTCTCTGGTCCCAGTAACAAGCCCCTCCTCCTCTCCCCCACCTGGGTGAAAAGGAGGCCAGGGGAGGTCATTTGCATGGATTCCCACAACTAGTTAGTGGTAGTTAGAACTTAAACCCAGGTTTCTTGGCTTTCTGCCTCAGTCTTTCTTTTCTAGTGCTACCTTGCTTCTCTTCAGGTTCTGGGGTGAGTGAGCTCCTAGGAGATGCTGGGGTGTTCAGGGGCAGTTCGGGAGGAGAAGAAGTTTTGGCCACTCCCATACCCAGAACATGCCACATGCCTTTGCCTCGGTAGACGGTCATCCAGAACAGTTAACATGAGTAGTGACCTCAGCCTAGATTCTTCAGGAAGTAGGTCATTCTGCCCTGGAGTCTCCTGTTCTGGTTTGCTTGGGCTGTTCATTCAGAATCAGAGACTGTTAGAGTTGGCATGGACTTTGATTTTTTGGTTCAGTGTGCTCATTCACTGATGAGAAAACTGAGCCCAGGGATGTGAAGTGGCCTATCCTGACTCACACAGTGGAGTCAGGACCTGGGCCAGGACAAGAACTCAGCTCCCTGCCTCCTAACCCAGGGCCCTGGCCTGGATGGACTTTCTACAGGGGGGAGGGGACTAGTATCAACAGGAAAGATCTTTTCTACCTCAGCCCGCTTTGGGTGCTGACCTCATCACACAGGTGACTGGTGGGGAGTCTCAGAGGCATCTGCTCTAGGCAGGTGTAAAATCAGACATCAGATTTAGGTTCAAACCCATCTCTGCTGTCCACCTGCTATGGGACCTTAGATCTGTTTTTCTCTGAATTTCAGTTTTGTCATCTGTAGAGTGGGAATAAGAATATGCATCTCACCCAGCTGGTGTGGCTCAGTGGTTGAGCATAGACCTATGAACCAGGAGGTCATGGTTTGATTCCCAGTCAGGGCACATGCCTGGGTTGCAGGCTCGAGTCCCAATAGGGGGTGTGCCTGAGGCAGCCAACAATGATTCTCTCTTATCATTGATGCTTCTCTCCCTTTCTGAAATCAATATAAAAAGAATATGCACCTCACAGGAGCCTGTGAGGATCCCATGTGCCCAAGTCTTGCATGGTAAGTACACAGTACTTACTACTTACTGTAAGTGATTCTCTTCTTTTCCTGCCTAATAGCTTCCTCATTCCCTATACTGCACTCCCAGGCCACTCTGACCACTGACTTGCCTGGGGTCTTTGAGATTACCACACTGATGACACAATTCTGCCTTCAGTGAAGGGTAATGGGGGAGCTGTGGATGCCTGGGTCCTCCCTGCTCTCCAGGGCAGCTTGGAGACTGGAGCCACCCCTCTCACTCTCTGACTGGAGTGAGTGCCCTGGTTAGACCTGGACTGGGAAGGAAGTCATGGGCTGACAGTCTTATCTATTTCTGAGCAGGAGGCATAGAGAACTGGGGAAATGAGTGGACTGTTCTGGCTCTGCCTCAGGGTGTGTGTGCTGCCTTCTGTTTCTCTGAGTTCTCAGACAGTGGGCAGGGCTGGGAATGAAGTTCCAAACCCATGACCCAGAGGGCTTGTCGTGGGCTGGGACAGGAACTTTCTTGGCTCTGGGATTTCCTAGTCTGTCAAATGACCAGATGATTTCTAAAGTCCAACCCAGTTCTGATGGTTCAGTTTTTAGATCCACTCAGCGTCATCCTATTAATCCCAGGGGCCAGGCGCACAGAGGATAAGTGGGTTCTGGGCCCATTGGTCTGTGTGCGTCAGGCCTGGTGACATGCCCAGACACTCCTGGGTGTATCCTTTTACTCCTCCTCTGCCCTGGTGGCTATATACTGGGGTAGGAGGGTGAAGTGTTTTCTTGGGTGGGGGAGTTGGGTTAGGTAAAGGAAGAGGGAGGAAAAGAGACTGTAATAAGAGGCCTGGTTACAGTGGGCCAGGGGCTGCCCTCCTAGGTCTGCTGGGTGGGGTTTCCTGAGATGTGCACTCTGAGCTATTCTTTCCACTCTGGCTCTGGGCATCCATTCCTGGCAGGGAGGAGGGCACGCTGCCTGGACCAGTCAGCTGCTCCTTTCCACCCCTCCTCCTTCCAACACACACACCCTCTTGCTGTAACCCCAGTAGCACCAGTCTCTCTGTAGATTCCAGAGCCTTAACCCTTCAGATGCCCCCAGGGGAGCCTGGGCCTGGGCCTCAACTGGCTAGGAGTATGGTGGCCATACTTTCCTGAGATGCTTTCCTGACGCTGCACCTGAAAACTTGACAGCCAGCAAGTCCTACATCTGAGCCCACCCATTTCTACTGTTGTGCAGGCTGGGTCTGGGGGTCTTGCAGGAGAAAGGAGAGGTGCCGGCTCCTTTCTGATGAGGGATCAGGGTCATAAGAGAGGGGGCAAACTTAGATCTGTGATATGACAAGGACAGGAGAGTCTGAATGTCTTGGTAATAGGTATTGTGACGAAGAATGTTCTAGTGATTCAAGCTGCCTGCAAGTAGAACAGTCTTGCTCCTGTCACTGGAGTGTATCCAGTAGGAGTTGAATGCTCACTGTGTTTTAGGAAAATTCTGGCTTCCAATGGGGAACCTTAATAGTCCTTTTTAGCCTCTGGAGACTGTGAGCCCCTCCAGATGACCTGATTACTGGTTCCTAGTCTTTGGGCTTGAATTATCCTCACTCTCTAGATATTTCTCCTCCTTCCCTTTCAACTGTACATTCTTCTCCAGCTCCCACCTGTAGTCATAGCTATGAAAGTAAACACTGGCCACTTCCCCCTTTCCCTGGGCCAATGCCAGTCCCAAACCTCATCCCCAGCTGAGCTCAATGAGGAGGTGGCCAGGGCTGTCATGAGGGTGGGGCAGCAGCCAGGGAGCAGGCTCAGAACTGCTGGTACTGGCAGCCTTGGACCGAGGCTCTGTAGTCTGGCGTTGCTCAGAGGTGAGTGTGGCTGAGCTCAGCCTCTCCCTGATGGCCTGGACACTCCCTCTCCGTGCCCAGGCCTCTATACCCGACCCCAGGTCCAGCTTTGTGACAAAGGGCAGGTCACTCTGCCTCCCTATGGCTGTCTGGTTGGCAAAGCGAGGGGTGGGCTTACCCTATCTGAGTGAGTTTCATTTCAACTCTTACCAGTAAGAATCTCTGTCTCTGACTACCCTCTTTTTTTCCTGGTGGTTGCACAGAATTGGGGACCTGGGGGATTATGAAAGGGGCTGAATGGTGGTCTAGAATCAACGTGCTCTGTAAGCCTTCCATTGTCATTAGGGGGTTTCGGAGGGGAAGCCATGAGAAGTGATGAGAAGTTTGAACAGACAGTGTGTTTGAATGAGGGATCTGAGCAGGGGCTCTAATAGCATGGGCTCTGGAGTTGGACTTGGAGCTCAAATCTTGACTTCCTCATACCCTAGCTAAGTAACCTTGGGCAAGTGACTTAATTCTTCTAAGCCTCTATTCCTTCACTTGTAAATAGGGAAAATAACATTATCTACCCTGTTGGCCTCTTGTGAGGATTTAATGAAATAACTAAAAATAGTCAACATTTATTGTTTATCAGAGGTCAGGCACTGTTCTAAGTGTTCTATGTGTATTTTCTCATTTAATTTTTACAACTCTCTGGAGGGTACTATTATAATATAAAACTCATTTTCCAGCTGGAGAAACTGAGGCATAGTGAGGTGAAATGGTCAGTGCCAGTCTCTGGTGAGCATGGCTGGTGGCTGAGGCCCCAGAGAATTGGACTGTGACCTCCTGTATCCCCAGCAGGCAGAGCCACTAGTGAATTCCTCTGAAACCAGAAGAGTCAGAGGGAGGGCAGGAGTGCAGAGGGAGTCCTCATGAGTCAGCAGCCCTCTGCACTGGGCTGGAACCCTAGATCCTCGTGGCCCATCTAAGGCCGGCCTTGCTCTCCCTGGTTCACCCTGTAGTCTGGAGAGGGACCTGTTTGTCCGGCTCAGCTTTGAAGAAGGAAGGAGGAGTGGCTGGCTGGCCATGTACAGGGCAGGCACTGCATAGCCTGGCTTCTCAGGGGAGTTCCAGGATTCCAGTCTGTTAGAGCTGGAAATGAGTCAGGGACCGCCTGGTCCACTCAGCTCATTTCACAGAGGTGTACCCTGAGGAGGCTACAGAACTGGGTACTGGTGACACTGGTGGCTCAGCTGGAGCTTCTGACCACAGGGCCTTTCTTGCCAGTGCCCCCTGCTGCGGTCAGCCTGTTAACCTATATGCCACCATCTGGATGGTGGACATCAAATGGTCCGGGGTGCTGAGATGAGGGCAATAATGACAAATAAACCCATCTCTCTTCCTGCAAACAGGCCACTGTTCTCTTGGTGTAGTTAAAAGGGGATTTAAAAAATATATTTGCCCTAGACAGTTTTGCTCAGTGGATAGAGCATCTCATCAGCCTGTGGACTGAAGGGTCCCGGGTTTGATTCCGGTCAAGGGCACATGCCCAGATTGCAGGCTCAATCCCCAGTAGGGGGCATGCAAGAGGCAGCTGATCAATGATTCTCTCTGATCACTGATATTTCTATCTCTTCCTCTCCCTTCCTCTCTGAAGTCAATAAAATATTTTTTAATTTAATTAATTTATTTTATATATTTTTATTGATTTCAGAGAGGAAGGGAGAGGGAGATAGAAACATCAATGATGAGAATCATTGATTGGCTGCCTCTTGCATGCCCCCTACTGGGGATCGAGCCCACAACCCAGGCATGTGCCCTTGACCAGAATTGAACCCGGGACCCTTCAGTCCACAGGCCGGCACTTTATCCACTGAGCCAAACCAGCTAGGGCTAAAAGGGGACTTTTGAAGGGGATGGATAGAGGGATATAGGGTGAAGGAGCCTCTTGTCTTACAGAAGGGGACCCCAGTTTTTCTTTCTTCCTCTTTTAAAGTCTATTAAGAAGAGACACATATAACGACTTATGAGTATTTTCTCTTACATAAATAAAACATTTTGTTATTGTTGCTGTTAATCCTTACACGAGGAAATTTTTCCATTGATTTTTAGAGAGAGAGAAACATTGATGTGAGAGAGACACATCGATTGGTTGCCTGCGACCCAGGGACATGCCTTGGACCGGAATAGGCAGGCCGGCACTCCATCCACTGAGCCAAACCAGCTAGGGCTAAACAAAACACTGTCAAAAACAGTGAATATCTCGGTTTCTTAAACTCAGCATACCCAGTTTTTAGTCCTCCCTTGTTCCTTTCATTCCAGTCTCCTCAGGACACTCTACTCCCCGGTGCAGGACCAGCACACACCCCACTTCTGATGCCCTGGTTTGCTGTGTCAACACCCTTGCTGTCAGGGACATCTTTCTTATTTCTGACCTGACACATTCTTGCTGCGCTGGTCCATTTACTCTGGGAAGATGGAGAACAGCTTTCCTCAAAATAACCCATTTAGAGACCTGGCCTGTAATTCAATCCTGCCTCCCCACCCTCCCTGCCACCTTCCTCTCTGGATTATCCCAATTGTCATAAGAGAGAAGAGATAAGACAGTCCTTTATCTGATCCCTGAACTGTGCAGGCGCCCTAAAAAGCCGGCTTTTCAGCAGAAGCTCTGAGGCTGTCTGCTGACCTGGATCTGGGGGTGCTTCCTCTCTGTGGGATCCTAAAGGTCTGCCCCTTGGAGGATGCTCTAGGGTAGTGGTCGGCAAACTGCGGCTCGCTTGCCGAGCACTGCCCTAGGGGGAGGTGGTGGCTCTGTCAAGGGGCCCAGACTCTATCAGGGCTTGACCCTAATCGGGGTCTTCCAGGGACCTCCTTCTTAGCTCTTCGCAAGCCCTAATCTCTGCCACTTAAGAGGGGAATACCAGTCCCAGGGAACATTTACTTGGCATAAGAGGCATAAAGAACACAGCATAATATGCCCTGGCCAGGTAGCTCAGTTGGTTGGAACATCATCCCCATATGCAAGGGTTGCAGGGTCGATCCCTGTCAGGGCACATGCAGGAATCAACCAATGAATGCATGAGTGGGTAGAACAACAAATCAATATTTCTCAGTCTCTCTCCCTTCCTCTCTCTAAGAATCAATAAATTAAGTAGAAAGAAAGAATAGAAACGAAAAGAAGCATAATAGAGAAGACAGATTCTGGTGGCACCATTAACCTGCCAGTTCGGTGATCACGGGGAATCACTTCACTGTTCTGAGCCTTGGTTCCCTCATCTGAACTGAGCATTTGGGGCCTTGTCCTCAACTTTCCCCTGGCTGTGGGGTTCTTCCTCCTGCAGAGAAGGTAGTGACTGGACCCTGTGGCATGAATCCTTAGGGCTCCCTCTTCCCTGCTAGCTGCTGCCCCTGGTGGAGACAGGCAAGAATCACAGGGACACTAGAGACCCTGGGGTTCAAAACGAGTGTCTCCCCCTCCCCGGGGGCTTTGAGGCCCTGCAAGCACTATCCAATCTCTGACAAGGCCATGAAGAGAGCAGTGGCAGCCATAGGCTGCTACACACCCATCTGACACGCCTAGGCTGTTATTTGAAAGAACCAGAAAGTTCTGTCTCAGGCCTGCCCTTTTGCGCCACCTCCCAGCTCTGGTGGCTAGCCTTGTGCACCCATTCCCTCAGGCCTCAGGCGTCCCCTGACTCAGCCTGCCACTGTCCATAGCCCTCTGCCCTCCCACGCTGGGGCTGGTGGCTCCAGCACCAGGGCTAGCTTGTTGTCCTCGCCTCCTCCCCCACCATCTGCCTTGGCTCCTCCCCAGCTCTGCCTTTCAGACCTGACTCTCCTGCCAGCTGCCATGGGGGCTGGGTTGACCCTTCAATGCGTCCCAGCTGGCCTTGTGATTCACCAGGCTTTGCTGGACATTGGGCTTCTTCCCTGGTCACTAGAAAGCTTTTTAAAATTTTTTATTTTCTTTATTTTTTAAAATTGATTCCAGAGAGAGGAAAGGCGGGGGGCGGGGGGGGGGGTCAAGAAAGAGAGAAACATGAATTTGAGAAACATCTATCTGTTGTCTCCCACACGCTCCCCGCCTGGGGATCAAACCTGCAATCTGGGTATGTGCTCTGACTGGGAATCGAACCTGCCACGTTTTGGTGTACAGGACAATGCTCCAACCAACTGAGCCACACTGTCCAGGGCTAGAAGGCATTCTTAAATGATCACAGGGGAGTTCCCAGGCCCCTGCTATCGCTTACCCCACTGATGCCCAGTGATCCCTCTGGACTCTTGTGTCCGCCCTTCCCCCCCCGCCCCCCATGGCAGAATGCTGCTCAGGGAGGGCTGTGGGCAGAAAGCTGGTGTGAAGGTGAGGGGCAGGGGCTGAGCTGGTGGGCCAAGGGCACTATAGCAATGGGGAGGATGGCCTGTGGGCAGAGGATGGCACCCCATGATTGAGAGACAATTTGAGGGTCTCCTTCCACAGAGACCACCTGGACTGGGGTGGGGTGAGCTGGGCCCAGGCACTCATGACTGCTTTTCTTGTCTTCCATTTCAGGTCCCAGCCACTGGGGTCTCCCCACAGCCCTTGAGTGGCCATGTCCAACCCCAGCGCACCCCCTCCGTATGAGGACCGCAACCCCCTGTACCCGCCACCCCATGGGGGCTATGGGCAGCCTTCTGTCCTGCCTGGCGGGTACCCTGCCTACCCTGCCTACCCACAGCCTGGCTATGGTCACCCTGCTGGCTACCCACAGCCTATGCCCCCCGTGCACCCGATGCCCATGCACTACGGTGAGTCCTGAGTGTGGCTGGCGGTGGGTGGGAGGAGCACTGGCAGCACTGAGCCACCTCATTTCGTTCCTTTTCAACTTCCTGTTAACCCGGTTTTTCATCTCCATTTCCCATCTTTGTTTCCTCCCTACTCAGTACCTAGCTCCCCTGGACCACCTGTTAGCCCCGTTATTCAGCAGGGAGTCTGAGTGCATAAGACCCACCGGAAGTTACACCACAGAGAAAGTGGCTGGGTGAAGTAATTAATTACTAGGTGGCCGTTCCTAACTAGGGGCGCCACCCCACCCAGTTCCTCTCTCCCTTTGGAACCTGAGGTACTTTTTTTTTTTTAATCCTTGTCCTTTAAGGTAACATGATTTTTGTAAACATCCAGAGGTCATTTGGATGTTTGGTAATCACCCTGGCAAGTAAATGCTGTTTGGTCTTTGAGATGAGATAAGATGAGAAGGCAGTGACTTTCCTGAGCAGCCCACACACGGGATTTTGAAAGTAGTCCCCAGGCATTCCAGGAATGCTGTGCGGCCTGGAGCACAGCCCAGGCTCATCTGGCCACTCGGTGCAAATATCAGTGGTCAGTCACATTTCCAGTCCTGTCTTGTCCTGTGAATGTATATCCCTGCATGTCTGTTTTCTCTGAGTCCTACTTGTTGACCTGAGGTAGATCATGGTCTACACACTCTTCTCCACCCTGCACACACATGTGCTGTGTTTTTTGCTGTTGTTTTTAATCCTTATCTGAGGATATTTTTTCCATTGATTTTTAAAGGGAGGGAGGGAGGGGGAGAGACAGAAAGAGAAACATGGATAGGAGAGAGACACTTCGACTGGTTACCTCCCGCACACGCCCTGACTGCGGTGGGGATCAAGCCTGCAACCCAACCGAGGTACATGCCCTTGACTGGAATCAGGCCTGGGACCCTTCAGTCCAAGGGCTGACGTTCTAATCAGTGGGCCAAACTGGCTAGGGCTGTGCAGTGTTTTTACCTTCCTTTTCCTCCTCCTATCGAGTCCCCTGCTCTGACCCCGCTTTCGCAGCTCCTCTGGCTGATACTCTAGTTCATGTGCCTGCAACCATGTGTTTATACATCAGAGCATGCAGGTGTGGGCTGGGCACCCTCGCCCAGGAGACCTCAATGCATGCTGATGGGTCACTCTGTGGGCATCTAGAGGACCTGGCTTGGGCGGGGAGTTTGTTATAACACTTGGTTTTTGGCTGGAGATACCCGAGACTCTGAGATAATGTCACAGAGGCTTTGGGATTGAGGCCACATGTTCCCAGTTGGTCATACATGATCTGTCCCCAGGCCCAGGCTATGACGCCGAGGAGAGAGCAGTGAGTGACAGCTTCGGGGCTGGAGAGTGGGATGACATGAAAGTCCGACACACCTTCATTCGAAAGGTGAGATGTGGGCTGGGAGGCAGGTGTACCTGGGCCCTTTGGGCTGTGGGAATGGGGTGGTTGGTGGGGAGGCACTGTTAGCCTGGGGACTCATTCCCATGGAAATAGCTGCTGTCTTCCAGGTTCTCTCTAGCCCTGTACTCTTTCATCCCTGTTCCCTAACCTTTCACTCCTCTTTCTGTGACCTTGTTTCGGGGTCGGGCAGATTTAGTCTGGAAAAATCTCAGCAGACTCTGCAAAGTGTTCTGTCCTCCCCAGATTTCTTTCTCCTGTTTGGCTGTAAGCAACTGGAAGCCAGAAATGATGGTAGCTCACCCTCACTTCTCCATCTCCTGTGTGCACAGCATCCTGCTCAGAGTAGATAGATACCTGACAGTGTCAGCCTAAACGGCTGCAACTGCAGGGCCACACTGGCTGTGCAGTGAGGCAGGGGAAGCAAGCAGAAAACTGAGGCTGGATGTCAGACAGGGACGGGGTGTCAGGGATATGGATAATATTGGAGCCAGCCTCTCCACCTGGCTGCAGCTGGGGAGGGCTCTCGAGTGGAAACAAAGAGTGGATCCTTCAAAATTAAAAAGGAGGCTCTCACGGTTAATAGACAGGGGAGGAGAAGAGTCATTGGGCTCCTTGGCCTGGGGGCTGGCTGCTTCCTGGGGAGAGGCCAGCGGTGTGGGATGTTGACCCGTCTATGTTGCAGGTTTACAGCATCATCTCCGTCCAGCTGCTCATCACAGTGGCCATCATCGCCATCTTCACCTTTGTGTGAGTCTCTATGCCTCTCTGCCCCACTTTGGAGCTCTGGGGTCCTGGGCCTGCTCGGGTACCTGCCAGGAGTTGGGGTGGGGAGCCCTTGACTCAGAGGGACGGAAGAAGGGCTGGATGTGGGCAATTCGAGGAAACAGCTGTGACTCCTGTCTTCTCTTGCTCCACAGGAAGCCAGTTGGCGAGTTTGTGAGGAGAAATGTGGCTGTCTATTACGTATCCTAGTGAGTCTGTGTTCCTCTCTGCTTGGGGCAAGGGGGGTGGTGGTGACAACTCTCTGGATTTCTCAGAGCAGGGATCCAGATACTGTTTATGAGGGGCCCTCCACGTTGCCACCTCTGTTGGGAAGTGTGGGTGCATGCCACCCAGCAAGGAGCAGCACAGACTCCTCTAAGAGCAGGGGTGGGGAACTGGTGGCAACACACATAAAGTAAAATGGTCCCCACAGTCTGTTAGCCTGTCTACTCCGACCTCCTTCACCCTCTTCCTGGCCAGACCCGCCCCGTAACAGTGCCCTTGGCTGGGGTAATCTTGTCCCACTAGATAGTTTCCCCCAGACTTCCAAACAGCTCTGTGGGCCTCCAACGTGCTGGCCCGGTGAGTGCTGTCAGGTGGGGCCAGGAGGGACCTAGTGCTGACCAGGCCTGTGGACTACTTCCTGTCTCTTTCTCCCCAGTGCTGTCTTCCTGGCCACCTACCTGACCCTTGCTTGCTGCCAGGGACCCAGGTGAGTCCCATAGACTTAGACAAAGAGAAGGGATGGCAGGGGGCAGGAGTGGGGCCAAATATTTTGGGCAGAAAGGGGACTCCTTATAGCAGCTGAATGAAGACTTACAAGCAGTAATGAGGATGATAGCAGCTACATGCAGGTGTGTACAGTACCTTGCCTGGTGCCCCCAGCCTTTCCCTCTCCCCACCCCCTCCCCAGGCACATTACCTCTGCCTTTCTCTCCTAAGCTCCAAGGGCCCTTTAGCATCTATAACTAGTTTCCTGAGCCTATGCAGCCCAGCTGGCTCACTTCAACTACCTCTGTAACTTTCTAAATAAACTTTCTCTTACAGTTTGAAAAAACAACCAAGTACCTTGCCTGTGTGGGATCTATTTAGCTATGTAGCCATTATTCTTACAGCAGCCCTGCAAGATATGTAAATTTTACCATTTTACAAATAGGAAGAACCCAAGGCTCAGAGAGGCTGAGTAACTTTGCCAGTCACACAGAGTGTAAAAGCTCAAATGAATCCAGGTCTTTGTGGCCCCACAGCCCACACCTGTCCTATTGCCCTGTGTTGTCCCTGCCTAGAACACCTGAGCAGGTACCAAAGGCTGAGCCAGCCTCCCTGCGCCCCCCCACCCCCCAAGTCAAGGCCTAATTCTCCAAGCACCTGGGCCAAGACCTTCCTTCTGCTAAAGGACTCTGATACCTGGTTGGCCCTGAGTCACTTAATTATGGTTTCTTTCCCTTCAGACGCCGTTTCCCATGGAACATCATCCTGCTGACCGTCTTTGTAAGTCTAGAAGCGTGGAGAGGATGTGGAGATGGTGTGAGGGAGGGTTAGGGATGGGGATGCCATTGTGGAAGGTGTCTGGTTCTCTCCGCCACCATATCCTTACGCCTGTCTCCTCAGTCACATTTACTCCCAGCCCTGACACTCTGCCATGACCATGCCTCTCTTAAGTGTTTCACTCTTGTCTCTCTCCTTCCCTCAGACTCTTGCCCTGGGCTTCATGACGGGCACCATTTCCAGGTACATTCAGGGACAAACCACCATGCTCTGGGAAGTGTGTGTTATGGGGGAGCGGGCATCCCTGGGCTGGCAGTCCTGTGCATGGGAGAAGTGGTGATTTTGAAGTCAGTCATATGTGGCTTATGCCTCTGGCCTCTCCCTCTTCCTCCCCTCAGTATGTATCAAACCAAAGCCGTCATCATCGCAATGATCATCACTGCTGTGGTGTCTATTTCAGTCACCATCTTCTGCTTCCAGACCAAGGTGAGGGTTTGGGGGGTCCCTCCCTGGCCTCTCCACCCCCCTTTCTTAGAGCTGAAAGGCTTAGTGCTTGAGCAGGCCTGGGAGGGCCCAGACCCCCTAGACTGGGGATTTCCTTAGAGACCCTATTACCTTCACTTCAGAGCTACTACACCTACAAAACTTCTCCCTATGTCAGTCCTTAGAATGTCACTCCCATGCCCCCCAGGAGGCAGCACTGGGACTCCTGGGAGGTGGGGGGAGGCAGGGCCAGTCTGGCTGGCCTGCTAGTTGTGACACTGATCTGACAGAAACTTCATTCCTCCTTCCTGGCAGGTGGACTTCACCTCGTGCACAGGCCTCTTCTGTGTCCTGGGAATTGTGATGATGGTGACTGGGATTGTCACTGCCATCGTGCTGTCCTTCAAATATGTGAGTGTCTCGGGAGAGCTGGGGTCAGTGAACCCAGTGGTCAGGGGAGACTTTCTGTAGAACGAGCGCAGCAGGCCCACAGGCCCCTGGGCAGGCTTTGGCTCCCAGGACCCTCGACTGGCCAGCAGAGGCACCAGTGCTGAGGCCCATCCTTTGGGTTAGGGCAGTGGTCGGCAAACTCATTAGTCAACAGACCACTGGGTTAGGGTATAGTTATTTCTCTTCAGCAACAGGCGGCCCTAGGACCCATCGCACCTGAAGCCTTGGACAGCATCACGGAATTCCCATGGGAAGTAGTGGATGAGATCTGGCAGCTGAGACCAGGTCCTAGGAGGTGGTGGGAGAGGAGCCCCATGGCACAGAGGGGAGCACAGAGCTGGAAGGGGAAGCATGTGAACAGGAGGGCTGCCTGCCCTTCAGTGGACAGGCCTGGAAGGCTGTTGAGCAGGGCTGCCTGGGGTACTCTCTGACTCTGATGTTCATCAAAGTGGTTGGGGCTGCCCTCCCAACCCTCTTCTTTAGTCTGTCCCTCCCGGGATTGGCTGCAAGAAGCATTCCCCTGAAGGTTGACTATGACTGGGGAAAGATGATGGGGCTCTTTGACCAGTGCTTGCCTGAGCCTGCCCCTCCCAGAGCTGCAATTCAACCTTCTCTTTCCCCGAAATATATGGACACCTCTGTACCTTACTCACTTTGGAGATTGGTTTTCATATGGCCACTGGAGGATGGGCTGTTTTCTCTGCCAAATCTGTTACCATTCTTAATTTCTTCTAGGATCTGGAAGGCAGAGGTAGTCCTTTCGTGTAGGTAGCTTCCTGGATCTATCCCCTTGGATGCCAGAATCCCAGGGGAAGCTGGTCCTGACAGCTCACTTTGGTTGTGCTTTGCTAAGATTTCTAACACCATTCCTGTTCCCTCTCATCAGATTTACTGGCTCCATATGGTCTATGCTGGTCTGGGGGCCATTTGCTTTACCTTGGTGAGTAAGGCCCCGACTCTCTGGGAAGGGGAGCTGAGGGGAGGGAAGAGAGGAACTGAGTGGATGGAGCATGAATTTAGGCTACTTGGGAGGCAGGGAATGTGGCCACAACTACCCTTCCCCATCTCCCCTGTCAAGAGGTTTGCTGATTTTCTGGGAACCCCTGCCCTCTTGTGTCCACACTGCTTGCAGCAGAACACTCAACAGGCGGACTGTGGAGAGTGTCTCTTCTTTTCTAGACTGGGAACTGCTTAAGAGTAGAGACCATGTGTTGTGCTGTTCATTAATGTGTCCCCTAAGCACACTGCATGGTGCAGAGGCTCTGGGTACAGATCTGCTGACCAGAAACGAGTTCTGGCATTATACCCTGGGATCTCACTCATGCTTGTCCCTGCAGTTCCTGGCTTACGACACCCAGTTGGTCCTGGGGAACCGGAAGCACACCATCAGCCCAGAGGACTACATCACTGGCGCCCTGCAGATCTACACCGACATCATCTACATCTTCACCTTTGTGCTGCAGCTGGTGGGGAGTCGCGATTAAAGAGCACCCCCAGTTCTGCTCCACTTTGGACTCTCCCAACTCTAGAGGGCTGGGTCCTGTGACCAGGGTCTGGGCCACAGATGCCCTTCCTTCCCCTAAAGTAATACGCCCAGTTTCCTTTCTGTCCTGGGTGAGTGGCCTCTGTGGCTGTGGATGTGTGGGTACCACCTGGTGGGGCTGGAGGAACTGGGGACTAACTCTTGCCCTTGATGGACTTGGCAGGGACTAGGCTGAAGATGTGCCTTCTCCCTCTACCATGTGGCACCAAATTCTTCTTAACTGCTGGGGTTGGAGCGGGGAGGGATGAAAGAGCCTCTTCTAAAACTAAAAGGGAATATGGATGTAGACGTGACTCTTCAAGGTGATGAGGTTCCCCCACCCACCTTTGCCACAGGCTTCTGGACTAGGTAGCTGGAGCTATTTCCTCCCTCAACCCTTAACAGAGCCAAAGAGGTTTGTCCCGCCTGCTGGACCCTTTGGCCATTATCCTGTACTCCTTTGGCACACCTTGTGGCTCCCTGCTCAGGGAGGTATAAGTGATCTTTGCTGTGGGTCCCCCTGCTTCAGCTCCTCTCTTGATGCATGTATATATTGTTTATCTGGGTTGGGGTGGGGGAGGGAGAGGACAGGGAGCAAACTCAAGCACAGGGGCCAATACAGAGCAGCGTCTACCCTGGGCTTCCTCATGGCTGTGGTGATGGCAGAGAGCAGGCCCATTTGCAGCCATCAGGTTCCCATTCTCCAAAGCTGCTTGGGGGGCCTCCCTGGTGCTTCTGAGCTCTGTCAGAGGGATCTCTGGCTTTCCATACTCAAGGCTGCTCAAGGCATAAAGTGAGGGGCAAAGGTCAGGAGATGGGGTGGTTTGTAGGATCATGTGTGGCCAGGAAGTAACCAGGATGAAGAGACTGGGTTGGGATGCCTTGGAGTAGCCCATCCAGTCTGACAGATATTGTTCTTTACTTCTGCTAACCTAGGGAGGGCCTGAGAGGAATGAGACTTCCCCTCTGTTCTTAACGCCTACTGAGGGATTTTAGACTCAGACCCCATCTCTCTAGCCAGTTCCTGCTTTCTTCGTGACACCAAGTGCCTCAAGCTGGAATGAGGAAGGGGAACAAGGGTCACTCTAAGGTCACTCTATCAGGTGGGGTGGAAACCAAATCAGCTTAAGGGTATAAGTAGGACTTCTCCAAGTCCTTGGTCCTAAGTATATCATATAAAAAGACATAACTAGAAATATAATAAAGTTTTACATTTAGAAGTTAAAACCCATTTGGCTCTGGTTTTCTTCAATTTTGGTCTGGTCCTGCCAATCCACTTCCTACCTTTGCATTCCGGCTTGTTATCTTCCACCTTTTCTAAGATAACCAAATACACTTTGCCCAGCACTTCCTGGTGATGGATGCAAAAGGCTGCTGGAAGTTCGACTTGCATTACTGGGTCTGGCAGGGACCACTCAGAGAACATGACCTTTCTTGCATCATGGACCCTTTACAAAGCTCATGAGAGCTATAACCTCTCTTTCCCACAAAGCTGTATGTGTACACACAATTTCACAGTTGGGTTGGGGTGGGGGGTGGACTGCAGATTCAGGTTTAGGACCCCTGCCTTAGAAATCACTAGTCAAAAACCTTTTAAAGTAACCCAGGTCCAGGGAGGTTGAGTCATGTGGACTCAGCCACAAGGAGTACTGCTTCATTTCTTTCACACCCTCAATGCCCTCTTTGATTGTTATTTATTTATTTGTTCAAAGATGAGAAAGACCCCGCCCTCCTGGCCAGCAGCTCTGAGGACTTGGTCTCCAGGGCCTGCATCTAGGCTTGTTAAGTCTCTGTGGTTTCCCCAACCATTAATCCGGGAACACTGAATGCTTCAGTGAGACGGCTCACATGAGTAACCCACCCCGCCCTCTGTCCCTCCCATCCCAAGGGACTCAAAAATCCAGTCCCAGTTCCTTTCCACTCACACACTCAATAACTTTATTTGCCTTTGACTGGTTTCTCAGGGAGGGGAGGGAGAGCAGGGTGGAGGGGGATGGAGGGGGGGGCGGTTAAGGACTGACAGCAGCCTGGGCTTCGTGTGCCCTCTGGTGGACCTTAGAGGCAAGGACTAGAATTGCAGCCAAACCCAAAGGATTTCGTGGTCTGGAGGCCAGTCAATTCAGTCTAGGGGAGGGCTGCAGTGTTCCTCAGGTCTGCACCCCAGACCCAGCTTCAGGAGACTGGGCATGTTGTGAGGAGGCCCTGAATCTCTGGCTCTCATACTCGCCCGTGTTGGATGCCCGCATGTTCTGCCGAGCCTTCATCTGCTTCAAACGATTCTTGTCCACTTCCCGCTTGGTGAGGATGAAGAGGAGGATACCACAGGGGAAGCCGATGGCCCTAGGGGTGGGGAGATGTGCACGGGGTTTGGGGAGGGGCCAGGCCTGAGTCAGAGGAGCTGGGGGGAATCTCATTCCAGCTTCATTGATCTCATGAACACTGCAATACCTCATATCTATTTTAGCCTCCTCGTTGGCTGCTGGAGGGCCCTATACAAATCAGATCCTGCTGCTACTCTGCTTAAAATCTCTTAACAGCTCTCCATCACTTCCCTGCCAAGTCCAAACACCCAGGCATGGCACAAAAGGCCCATGTAGGTGGGTCTCTACCCACCTCTACATTCCTTTCCCCTGTAAGCCTGACACCTCTCAACATGAACCCTGCAAGCCTACTATACAGTCTACGCATGACTCTCCAGATGGCCCATCCTCTTTCCCTTTTCGACTCTTGGCAAATTTTCTCTCTGCCTAAACTGCCCAACATCCTCTCCCAGAGTACCCTTCTTAATCTGAGTAACTGCTACTTGGGAGCACCTTGGTGTGGGGAGAAACGGCATGGAGTCAAAAGACCTGGTAAGAATCCCAGCTCTGAGCCTCAGTTCTCTCATCTGTGAAATGGAGACGTAATATTTATCAAAGATGAAAACCTTACACTGTAAAGTCCTGGAACACCTAAGGTGCTGAAAAAAAAAAAAAAAAAAGGTGATTTCCCACCCTGACGGGTGTGGCTCAGTTTGTTGGGTGTCATCCCATGCACCGAAAGGTTGATGGTTCGATTCCCTAGTCAGGGCACATGTCCAGGTTGCAAGCTCGATTCCCCACACATTGCTATTTCTCTCTCCCTCAAAAAATCCTTTTTTTTTTTTTTTTTGCCTTATATTTATTGGCTTTAACTTATTTTTTTGGTTAATCCTCACCCAAGGATATTTTCCCATTGAATTTTAGGGAGAGTGGAAGGGAAGGGGAGAGACAGAAGCATCTATGTGAGAGAGACATATCAATTGGTTGCCTCCCGCACTGGGGCTGGGGTGCTGGGGATCGAGCCTGTAACCAAGGCATGTGCCCTTGACCAGGGGGTCGACACTCTATGCATGGAGCCAAACCAGCTAGGGCTCCAAAAATCTTTAAAAATTTTTTTAAAATTCTGCTACGATAAGATCCCTTTGAAAAAATTGGTAATTTACTCCTTTTCCTTTAATATTGTTCAATAATATGTATTAAGGTCAGAGTCAAATCTGAATAATGATGTGTTAAACACCTTCGAGATAAAACCCCAATTAGGTCTCACCCCAAGTTCTCCAAAAAAGATGAGACCAGGGAACCAAATTCATATCAGATTAGCTCAGCTTTCTCCACAGAAAACCCACTCTCTCTCCAATTTCACATACTTTCCCCCCCTCCCCTGCCCCATTCCTCTGAGATTCCAGTCCTTGCAGCCAGCAATTCTGTCCCCCACAACCCTGGATTCAGCGTACCACCTGAAATTTGGAGAAGTTTCTGGGTTCTGCCCTCCCCTGGTGCCACTCCCTACCGGTGGGCAAAGGGTTAGTTAAAACTCACCAGGCTACTCCCACAGCTTTCATGGGGTTCTTGGCCTTCTTTCTGGGAATGTATTCCAGCTCAGGAGGTAGGGGCTCAGGCTCTTCCTTGCACTCAGGGGAACTGTGGCTTTGCAGTGCCCGGGTCCTGTTCTGGGAAGCTTTATTAGCTGCGGCTCCTGAGAGAATCCCTGTGGACAGAGAATAAGAAGGTCAGTAGGAGGATGAGGTGAAAGCCTGGGAAGGAGAGGTGGCGATCTGAGGAAGAGAAGTGACTGCAGTATGGTGTAACAAGTGCCAGGGAGAATCCGAAGGGAAATGGGAAAATCGCCATCGAGGTGACACCTTAGGGAAGCCACCTCCACGTCACTGTGGGCTCATCACCCTGGTGCCAGGAGAGCGAGCTTCGTTGTTCATCTCCTTAGAAGACGGGATGGGAAGGACTGCAGTGGGACTCACATGAGATGCATGAAGGAAATCCGCGAAAATGTTTTCAAGCCGCAGAAATGTTAGTACGGAAAGGGAGCTTAAAGGTGGTCTACTCCGTCCCCCCCGTTTCATAGAAGAGGATACTGAAGCCCAGAGAGACGAACTACTTCGCCCAAGGTCAAACTGCTAATTACCCGGGGCTAGAACCCGAGCCTCCAGCCGCTCAGGACTTTCCTCTGCACTGCGGTGAGTGTCAAACACCTGGAGCGCGGGAGCCTAGAAGGCTTCCTGGGGACTCGCTCTCGCAGCGAGGATACGGAGGTGTGTGTAACCCGACGGCAGAGGGTCGGACTGGGTGACCTCTAGAGACCACCTTATAGCGGCTAAATAATATAGCCCCTAAACTCTTTAACCCCGCAGAGCGGTGCGAGCAGGAATCAACAGCCCTGAACTCCTGCTATAGCCGGACTGGATGTAAAAAAAAGGGGGGGGATCCCTTGCCACCCTGCCCTCCCCGGGGTCCCTCTCCTTACCCCGGAGGACGCGGGCATTCCTCGCCCCCCGGCCCTTCAGCGCCGTAGCAGCCACTACCGCCGCCATGTTCAGACCCCACCCCCCTACACCGCGGTCCCCGCCGGGAATTGTAGTTTGCGTAAGGGGCCTCCCCCGCTCCTTCCGTCCCGCCTACAGATCAGAAACTACAACTCCCCAACGCCTTCGGAGCGGACCCGGCCGAACTACTCCTCCCAGGAGACCCGGAGGCGCGCACGCTCGCTTGTTTCCCTTCTGTCAGGGGCGGAGTCAGGTCGGGCGGAGTTTTGGTTCTCTCTCTGCCACGCCCCGTCCCTTTCCCAGCTCTGCTCTATGATTGGTGGTTATGCTATCAACCCTTTTTCTGATTGGCAAAACGGCTGTCCCTCTTCCTTTCCGGAGAGTTGCTTACGCCTATTTCCTCCCGGGGAGGAGGGGCCCGAGTTCCGCGTCGTCGCGCAGCGCTGACTCTGGGAGGCGTTTGGGCCCTGAGAAGTGGATCGGCTGCTTTCGCCGCATGGAATCCGAATCGGAAAGCGGGGCTGCCGCTGACACCCCCCCACTGGAGACCCTAAGCTTCCATGGTGATGAAGAGATTATCGAGGTGGTAGAACTGGATCCCGGTCCGCCGGACCCGGGTGAGAATGGCCGGTCCTCAGGCCGTGGGGCAGGAGGCGCTCACCCCTGGCCTATGACCCCAGCTTCTCCCCCTCCCCTCTACACCCTACCGGTCATTCCTACCGACTTTCTTCGCCCTTCCCCCTCCTCCCACCCCCACACTTAGTGCTCGGGCCTGGCCGGGTGGGGGTTCCCCTGACGCCTCCTCCGGCCCTTCCCCTCACACACCCCCTTCCCATCATCCCCTCGGTCCTCCTTTCCAGTCTCTGGCCAACGCCAGGTACGCAGCGTCTCCTGTCCTTGTCCCACACACCTCGCTCCCGCTTCATCCCATTCGTCTGACCTCACTCTCTTAACACATGACCCACCTCAGCCCTCCCCACACTTGTCTCCATCCCTCTTCCCGCCTGCTAAGCCCCATTTTTGACCCTCTGACCAATGCAGATGATCTAGCCCAGGAGATGGAAGATGTGGACTTTGAGGAAGAGGAGGAAGAGGAAGAGGGCAACGAGGAGGGCTGGGTTCTGGAACCCCAGGAAGGGGTGGTTGGCAGCATGGAGGGCCCAGACGACAGCGAGGTCACCTTTGCACTGCACTCAGGTAGGTCTCTCAGGAGATCCATCATAAACTTAGGCCAGGAGGGCATTTGAGCATCCCATGTCGGCTGTGTACCGAGCATTCTGAGGGAACTGCTGGCCCTGATCTGGAAGAACTCACAGGTAGGGGGCAATGTGATGGAATGGAGGAGAGCTTGGCTCCTGGAGTCAGCTGAGAAACCTGTGTTCAAATCTTACCTCTGCTCCTTACCAATTTATGATCTTTATTAGTCTCCCTGGGTCTTAGTTTTCTTTTAAAACGTTACTTCGGTGTAAGTTACATTGAGCATGTTTTATATAATCCTCAAATGTTAGCTCTTAATAAGGAACCAGTGGCACGATGTTCTCCTCCCTCTGTTTGTTCCCAGCCTGGTGGCATCCCATGCTGAGAGCTGTAAGCCCTGCCCATATACTTTCCTGTTGTCCATGGTATCAGTGTGGGGTGGTGAAGGGTGCAGTATCATAAGGGGGAATCTGCTCTGGAGAAGGATTTGAGCTTGGCAAGCTTGGGGAGGGGTTTCTCCAACTATCTGATGCTTGAAACTTAGAAGGAACTTGGATGCATCCTTCTTTTCCAGGAGGAAAGACATGCTTCTTTAGGTGGAAGGGGGTGGGCTTCCTGCCGGTCCTGAAGGACAGAACCCTAGGTGGGAGCCCCATCCCCTTACTTGTGAACTATCTCTTGGGACAGCATCTGTGTTTTGTGTGAGCCTGGACCCCAAGACCAACACATTGGCGGTGACAGGGGGTGAAGATGACAAAGCCTTCGTATGGAGGCTCAGCGATGGGGAGCTACTCTTTGAGTGTGCAGGTGAGGGGGCCCAGCTGAGGTCGTGTCCCTTTGGAAGTCTTCCGGGGCTAGCCTGCAACAGTTGTGCATCTAACAGCCATTTATTGACCCCCATTTTGCAAGCTCTATGCTGGGCCTGAGGACTCTGAAGAGGAATAGCATAGTCTGTTGTGGATATAGGGGAGGGAGGCACTGATTGGGGCAAGGGAGTCTGGAAAAGGCTTGAGAGGAGGAGACACAGGCTGATGTAGGGGTATTTGGGAAGAGGGAAGGGTGTGGGTATTCCAGGCAGAGGTACAGAATGGACAGAAGATAAGACCTAGGCCTAGGCTACATGTGGTTGAGTGGAGGGCCAGCATTGTCTTCCTTGGGGAGACCTGGGTGTGTTGATTCCTGAAACTACAATGAATTTGGTCACCTATTCTGCTGGGATCCACTTTTTCTCTCAGCTGGTCCTTTCAGGAGGCCAGATACCTAGGTCATGTGCCCCCAAGCACTAGGTGCCCTGATGTTCTCTTTCTGGTTTTTTTTTTTTTGAAGGCCATAAGGACTCTGTGACTTGTGCGGGTTTCAGCCATGACTCTACCCTAGTGGCTACAGGGGACATGAGTGGCCTCTTGAAAGTGTGGCAGGTGGACACCAAGGAGGAGGTCTGGTCCTTTGAAGCAGGAGACCTGGAGGTGATTAGAGTGGATTCAACTCAGGGGCCTTGGTTGGTAGTGGGTGAGAACTTGGGGCTTTGGCTCCACCTTTACCAGACCAAGCCATCTCCAAGCCAGTGCACTCTCAAGGTACAGCAAGAATATCTGTGCCTATTACCTAGACTGTCCTCCCTGACTCAGAAGCAGAGGCAGCTTGGTGGGGCTCAGAAGACAGGTTCCTAGGTGGGATGGGGTGATGGGCCTCCCTGCTGACTCTTCCTCCCTGTCCAGTGGATGGAGTGGCACCCTCGGGCACCTATCCTACTGGCGGGCACTGCTGATGGCAACACATGGATGTGGAAGGTCCCCAATGGTGACTGCAAGACCTTCCAGGGTCCCAACTGCCCAGCCACCTGTGGCCGAGTCCTCCCTGATGGTGAGATAAGCTCCCCCGAGTGTCCTTTCTTGAGTGCAGAGAGGTTGGACGCAAGGCTCAGCCTGCACTCTGAGCCTGTTCTCAGGAGCACTGACCTCATAGGCCCCAGAGCAGACAGCTCCCACTTTTCCACCCTGAACTGAGTCTCCTCTGCTGGGTCCTCGGTAGTGTTAGCTCCCTCACTTTCTTGTCTCTCTCTCTTGGCTCCCGCCCATACCCCCAATTCCCTCTTTGGTTATGTCTGAGTGTATGGTCTGTCCTTCTCTCTTCATCTGTACTTCTGGCCCTTTAGGAAAGAGAGCTGTGGTCGGCTATGAAGATGGCACCATCAGGATTTGGGACCTGAAGCAGGGAAACCCTATCCATGTACTAAAAGGTATCAGAGTTGGGGGAAGTGTTAGCCTCGGCCTTTGTGGGGGAGGGGCTAAGACCTGGGACAGGACTCAGAGGGGACAGGGTGAAGTCTAACTTATTCCTTTGCTCCATCCTAGGGACTGAGGGTCACCAGGGCCCTCTGACCTGTGTCGCCACCAACCAGGATGGCAGCCTGATCCTAACTGGCTCTGTGGATTGCCAGGCCAAGTTGGTCAGTGCCACCACCGGCAAGGTGAGTGGAACTGAAGCCTTGCTGTGAAGCCTTCCGCTCTTCTCCCCTCCCTTTCTTATCCTTTACTCAACCTCCCTGCCTCTCCACCTTCCTTCTCTATTAGAGGACCATGTTTCTAGGACCTTCTCTGATACTTTCCTCTGGCTCATAGGTGGTGGGTGTTTTCAGGCCTGAGTCTGTGGCCTCCCAGCCCAACCTGGGAGAAGGGGAGGAGAGCGAGTCCAACTCAGTGGAATCCTTGGGCTTCTGCAGTGTGTGAGTGTGAGCTAAGGCTTTGGCCTGAAGGCTGCCTGGAGATGAGAGGGACTGAGCTTGGGGAGGGGCCTGGGCGGGGAGACCAGGAAGGAACGAAGGGCACGTGGGCCCAGGTCCCTCTGTGAGCTTTGTGGTGCTCCCCTCTACCCAGGATGCCTCTGGCAGCTGTTGGCTACCTGGATGGGACCTTGGCCATCTATGACCTGTCTACGCAGACACTCAGGCACCAATGTCAGCACCAGGTACAGGCACCTGTGGGGAGGCCCAGGCCTCTGTCAGCATCAACCCCAGACCTGGCTCCTGCTTGGTCCTGTCTATGGCCCATGTTCCCACCCTCCCTCCCTGCGATGCCTCCTAGCTCTCCTCCTCTCACGTCCACCTTGCCTCTTGCACCCGTGCAGTCAGGCATCGTGCAGCTGCTGTGGGAGGCGGGCACCGCCGTGGTTTACACTTGCAGTCTGGATGGCATTGTGCGCCTCTGGGACGCTCGGACTGGCCGCCTGCTGACTGATTACCGGGGCCACACGGCTGAGATCCTGGACTTTGCCCTCAGCAAGTAAGTGAATTGGGCAAGGGCTGGGGTTTCTGTATTTAGAAGGCGGGGATAGCATGTGGAGGGTCACAGGGACCTGGGGGTGTGGGAGGGGTTTCCTGAGGGAAGCTGGGACCCAAGACCTAGTTGTGGCTTTCGAGGCAGGAGTGCTGGGAAGCCTGAGGGAGTTGCCTCTTCTGGTTGACAGTGACTTGCTGGGTCTCATGTCAGTCCCGGGGCCGAGGGGCTGGGATTGCTTCCCCCATGTTGTGATTCCTCTCATTCCCTCGCTGACTGCTGGCTTCATATGTGTTCATTCGACACGGGTGTGTCAGCTTGGTGCTAGGCACCAAGGGCATAGAATTGATGTGCTCGAGAGGGCCACCAGAGGGCCCCTGGGTCATGGGCTTGAGCCAGCCCCAAGGCCCCCATCCCTATGAGCCTATTCTTTCTGTCCACAGAGATGCCTCCCTGGTGGTGACCACATCAGGAGACCACAAAGCAAAAGTATTTTGTGTCCAGAGACCTGACCGCTAGTGGCTGCAGCCTCTGCTTTGTGTCTGGTGTTGAGGAGGTGAAGGGAGACCCCTCACCAGCAGAGGCAGGAGGGTATGAAGGAAGAGGATGGGAGGGGCCTTGGACTACTTTCCAACCCCTTCACACTGACTTGCCCCCTCTGTCCCTTTCTTCTCTTAAGAGACCCACCCCTCACCCCTCAGGCCCCTCCTCCTTCCCCAGACCTGGGGGATCTCTCAGAGGGAGGTTCAGACCTTTCTCTTTCACTTTCATTTGTGGGTGTGCGTCATGGGGTGCCTATTTGTATGTGGGGAGTAGGTGTTTGAGGTGCCTGTTCTTTCCCTTCCCAAGTCTCTGGGGGTGGAAAGGAGGAAGAGAGATTAGTTACAGATTTTAAAAATGTAAATAAAATATACTTCCCAGAGACAATGTGTGTGGATTTTGTGGTGGCTGGACCTGAGGAAGAACTGGTGAGGGGCATATCAGGGTGAGGCCCCCACATGTGCTGGACTTTCAGTACTCAGCTCGCCCTCCCTGCCGGTGGTGCAGCCTCATCTACAATTGCTGCTCTATCCAGAGTTGGAATCTCCCTTGATTCCATTATTTTAGGTTCTTTCCACAGCTGTTCTACCTGCCTCTCCTTTCTGCGATATGGAATGAGATACCAATAAACTCAGCCAGAGGAGCTTTATTCCACCAATAAAAAAGGGCAGGGTCTCTGATCCAGAGAGGTGTGCAGACAAGTGGAGACAGGCGTGGCTGAGATGGATGGATGCTTCTAGTAGGAGTGAGCAGAGGTCCTTCCCCTAGTTCAAGTCCAGGTCCATGCTGCTTTGGCTGCTGGTGCAGTAGGCAGTGCCGGGGCCAGGACTGCTCCGGGAGGCTCTTCCCCGCAGCACCCGGCGCCACCTTCGGGCAGCTGCCCTCCAGGGAGCTGTGTAGCGCTGATCACTCAGCCCCATGGCCACAGGCACGACCGCTGCACTGGCACTGCCCAGTGAAACAAGGGACAACAGAGTTCCAGGCCCCAGCGGTGGGCGCTGCTCATAGGCCAGCACCGAGAGGAGCAGGGTGGCCACGTAGGGTCCCCAGCACAGCCCAAACAGCAGTGTGGCTCCAGCCTGTGCCCTTGCTTGTCTCCAGGTAAGGGCCCGGGCCAGGGCCGAGGGCACCCCGCGGCACACTGCCCGTTCCTGCCGGCAGATGTCCTGTAGCTGGCGATGGGCAGTGACCAACACACGGGCAGAGAGAAGGGCTGCAGCACACACGGCAGGCAGCAGTAGCCCATAGACTTCGAGGTAGAGGTAGGGGGCTGGGAAGACAGCCTGGGAGCTGCAGTTGGCACCAGGGGCCCAGTGGTTCCACCCCAGAGCGGGCAGGCTGGTGAAGAGCAGGGGGCCAGCCCAGGTGAGGAGCAGGGCCAGCCAAGCGCTCCCAGGGGCTCGGAGAGGCTGCAGCACTGCCATGTAGCGCTCCCCGTGCACCAGAAGCAGGTTGGCGAGCAGGGAGAGGAAGGAGAAGTTGGGAGCTAAGTAGAGGAAGAAACAGGACCAGTAGCCTCGGCGGCTCTGGCGCCACAGGCCTGGCAGTGTGGGCAGTGCCAGCCCTGTGAGCAGTCCAGCGAGCAGCAGGCTCAGGAAGAAGCAGCCAGCAGGCAGGCTGCGCAGGCGGCGGTCCCCGGCAATGCCCAAAGCCAGGAGCAGGTTGGCCACGACGATGAGGCTTGCCAGGACCAGGGAGAGCCCAAAGGCTCCCATGGGAACAGCGCCGGGCACCTCCCTGGTGCTGTTGGGTGTCATCTTGGGTCTGGGGACAGGGAAAATCTGGAGCAACGGCCGACATACCTGGACAGGAGATGGGGTGGCCAGAGTTAGGGTGGGGCTGCGGGTCACCGTCCTCTCGGGAATACATATTAATCTAGAGGTTGCAGCCCAATGGACTAGGCTGTATACACATTTTTTTTCAATTAATGGCCAATTAAAATTTCTATTTCTGGCTTCTCTTAAGCCGGTTTGGCTCAGTGTATAGAGCGGTCAGCCTGGGGACTGAAGGATCCCAGGTTTGATTCTGGCCAAGGGCACATACCTGGGTTGCGGGCTCGATCCCCAGTAGGGGGCGTGCAGGAGGCAGCCGATCAATGATTCTCATCATTGATGTTTCTATCTCTCTACCCCTCTCCCTGCCTCTCTAAAATCAATAAAAAAATACTTTTTAAAAAAAGCAAGGAATCAGTTGTGGCAACACCCATGTCCTGTATGGTAGTGACCAGCTGGAGTGGGGACCTCCTCAGGCCACTTCGCCCATTTCTGTTATCTGCTTGGCCCCCTTGGGCAGCTGTGCTTATGCCTGTTTAGACTGAAAGATGGACCCACCCAGCCCCAAAGCATCTTGCCCATCCCTGCCTCCACTGGCAAGGCCTCTAAATTAGCCAAAAGGGAAGACGGGGTGTGGTTGGTGTAGTGATCAGCCAAAGCTGACAGCCTCCTCCGGGCTAGGAGTGGGTGCTCAGGTGAAGGAGAGGGGTCCCTGTCTTCAGATGCTCGAAGCCTGGTTGGCACCAGAGCATTAGGATTGGGGTGGGGGCAGGAGTGAGGCAGAGGAGGGTTCACCTAGCATCAGAGTTAGTGGCGAGGTCAGGGCAATGGTGGCAGCAAGTGGGATGTCCTGTTCCTTGCACCACCATCCCCATATGCCCTGTGGCCAGTTGGTTACAGATGAGTGAGCAGCCTCTGGATAGGACTTCCAGCCCATAAACTTGACTCATCTGCACCACTAGCAACAGGTCCCTTCCTGGGAACTAGAGGAGAGAGAGGAGTTGCTGGGGGTAGAAGTGAGTGGGTGGGGGGGAGGGGGCGCGGAGAGAGGATTGGCAGTGAATGTGGAGATGCCAGCAGCAAGGACACCTCCCACACCCTGAGGCTGAAGCTGACCTCCAGGAGAGGGGAGAGGAGCTGCTGGACAGAGCTGGCCTCTCTGCAGCTATGCTCTGTCCCTGTCCTTTCCTTCACTTGGCTCCTTGTTCTCAGCCTGCCAGCACCCCGGCCCCACTGCCACATCAGGGAACGGGGAGGGGTCCTGGACCCTGTGGGAACGCCTGCTTCTGTCCACGGGAGCAGCTGCTGTTGCTAGGATTAAAGTCAATATGGAAAGGATTCCTACTGCCCCCTCCCCACAGCCACCCTGACTCAGAAGCTGAGGTTTCCAAACTGCTGCACCCCTCCCCCTCCCCCATTTTCTCTTCCTCAATCTTCTCTTTGCCCCTAACTCAGGACATCTTTTCTTCTCAGCAGCCCTCCGGTTTCTGTTCCCCTTTGTCCCTGCATGTCAACTTTATTAAACCCCACAAGACCTCAGGGTATCTTACTTCCAATCTAGCCTCTGGATCCTGGGCTGGAGCTCCAGCCCTTCTGAGTGAGTCCCCTACCCCACCTCCACCAGAGCGGCAAGAAGAGAAGGGCCAGCCCCAGGAGCAATTTCCCAGTGGTGTGTGGGTAGTATGACCCTGCTGGCTCTGGTGGCAATGGCTTCTTTAGGATTGGGGCTGAGGTCTGGGGTGGGGAGGGGGGTAGCGACTCACATGACAATTGGAGACAGGTGCTCATCAGCCTGGGCTGTCCTGTGTCAGGGAACTGCTGCAGCTGGCCCTACAGGGCCTTTGGAGATGTCTGATGTCCTGGCTGGGGAGAGCATGGTGCCTCTACTCTGGGATAGCAGGGCCCCAGGCTCGTGGCAGCCCAGGCTCTGCTCCTGCCTGGGTTCTGGAGGGATGGAACTGTGGCCACGGGGCTTAGCCTAGCCCCGCCTCTGAGGGTGGGACCTGGCACACCCTGGCTTTAGCAAGTGGGAGGTCTTCCTCCTCTCCTGCTGGACCCGATCTTCCCCTTTCCAGCTACTGGCCATAGCTTGTCACTTAGGGGGCAGATCCTCTCTCAGGTCACTCAGTTTGGAGACCCCCTCCCCTGATACTGCCTAGCTGATCTGAGAAATGCATTCCAGTTAATGAATAATTTCCTTCTATCCCTCCCCACTTTCTGCCCCAGCTAATACATTTACATTTTATGAGCTTTATACTAGAGTGGCCAGCCAGCTGCATATTGAGCTCCATAATCCTACCTGTCTGCCAAAGGGGTGTGTGTGTGTGTGTGTGTGTAATGGTGGCAGTAGTGGGGTGAGGGTTGAGGATCTTCACTGCCCCCCATCTTATTGCCTGATGGACCTTTCAGATTATAAAGCCAGCCTTGCCTTCTAGAATCTGAAGTCATTTTGCGTTTTCCTCAGCTACTTTGTGAGTCAAGTTGTGGGCTACAAGCTACAAATAGCTCTGGGGGTGTGATATTGGGCAAGCTACCTCTGGGCTCCAATTTTCCCACCAGTAAATTGGGAAGAAAGAAAGCTACTCTTAGGGTTGTTGTGGAAAATGTTATGGGATAACATATGTAACTAATTAGATCCCAGTGCCTGACACTTAATGGGGGAAGCCACTCTCAGGGTTGTTGTGGAAATGTTATGGGCCTATACAAGAAGCAACCAATGAATGCATAATATAAGTGGAACAACAAATCAATGTTTCTTGCTCTCTCCTCCTTCCTCGATGAATAAGAGGCACAAGCCAGTGTTGGAATCAGAAAGCCTGGCTTTGGATCTCAGAATCCTGGCTGAGATCCTATTTTTTTAGCTGTATAAATTTGGGCAAGTAACTAAAGTTCTCTTGCCTTAGTTTCCTCGTCTGCAAAATGGGGCTCATATTGTACTCACCCATTGAGACTAAATGAAATATGTGATAAAAACTTAGATCAGTGCTTGGCACATAAGCACTCAATGAAAGGTAGCAGTTATTAACATTATTAGGATTTCTGCCCTTCTCTGCATGTCCCTTCCCTCCAGCCAATCCTCCCCTCTAAGAAAGAACTCCCCTGAGAAAGGCAGATTGCCTATGAAAAGCAAGAGGCCAGCGATGCTTTTGGTCCACAGGGAAACTAAGGAAACTAGGTACAGTCATGTGTCACTTAATGACAGGGCTACATTCTGAAAAATGGGTTGTTAGCTGATCTCGTCGTCGTGGAAATATCATAGAATTTACTTACACAAACCTATATGGTATAGCCTACTACTCTCCAAGGGTTAGTACAGCCTATAGCTCTGTAGGGGAGGAAAAATAATTTTCCCTCTACCCTTCTGGACTCTTGGCTGAGACATCCCTGTAATAAGAGACAGATTAACAAGAGAAAACAATTTCATAACATGCATACTTGGGAGCTAGGAGCTACCCAGGGAATCTGAGTAACTCACCAAAATGCCTGAAGCCATCACCTTAAATACCATCTTTAGCTTAAGACAAAGGATGTTGGGGGAGAGGGGAAAGGGCAGTAAACAAGGGGTAAGGTTGTTATGCAAATGTCAGTCAAGGTCTTCTACACTGATAATACTTTCTAGATATAAGGTACTTCTCCCTCTTCCTGGTACAGTGAGGGAGACATCCTTACAAGTGGAGAGGTCCCTACAAGCACAAATATCTTTTACAAAGAGTAACTTCTACTTGGTTTTCAGAGTTTCTTCCAAGTCAGAGGGTTTCTTAAAATTAACCAGCCTAAAATAATCCTTATGCTAAAGAGACATATTTGCGAGTGACAAATTCTGTTCCCTTACAGCTCTCAGGCTACAAACCAGAACAGCATGTCACTGTTCTGGATACTGTAGGCACTTGTAACACAATGGTATTTGTGTAATGCATTTTGCTACATGACTAGAAGATAGGAATTTTACATCTGCATAATCCTTTAAAAAATATTTTTTAGTCCTAGTCGGTTTGTGTCGGCCTGTGGACTGAAGGGTCCCGGGTTCGATTCCAGTCAAGGGCACATGCCTGGGTTGTGGGCTCGGTCTGATGTGCAGGAGGCAGCCAATCAGTGATTTGCTCTCATCATTGATGTTTCTATCTCTCCCTTCCTCTCTGAAATCAATTAATATATATATATATATATACACACATACATACATACACACACTAGAGGCCTGGTGCATGAAATTCATGCACTCGGGAGGAGGGATCCCTCAACCCGGCCTGCGCCCTCTTGCAGTCCGGGAGCCCTTATGGGATGTCATGTGGAGCGGGCATAAGCCAGCAGTCGGACATCCTTAGCACTGCTGCAGAGGTGGGAGAGGCTCCCGCCACCACTGCTGCGCTCGCCAGCCGTGAGCCCGGTTTCTGGCTGAGCGGTGCTCCCCCTGTGGGAGCGCACTGACCACCGGGGGGCAGCTCCTGCGTTGAGCGTCTGCCCCCTGGTGGTCAGTGTGCATCATAGCATCCGGTCGTTCTGCCATTTGGTTGATTTGCATATTAGCCTTTCATTATATAGGATTTAAAATTTTTTTAATTGATTTCAGAGAGGAAGGGAGAGGGAGAGATAGAAACATCAATGATCAGTGTCTGTCCTCTCCTCTGCATGCCATTGGCCCCCAGATGTGTGTGTGTGTGTATGTGGGGGGGGGGCCCAGCACTGAGGGGTTGAGTAGCAAACTTTGATTTATGGTTTGAATTCCTTGGTCAAGTAAATTAGGCAATGCCAGCGGCTGTGGGTTTGTCCTTGGAGAAAATGTAGGCCTTACAAGATGTAGAGGACATTCTGGAGTGCTTTGCTGGAGAAATAAAAGCTACCTTTTTTGTCTTCTCTGGAGCCCTTCATTCTCATATCTGTGTTCCTGTTGGTGTAATTAAACGTGGAAAGATAAGATGTTGCATCCACCTGCTTGGAGCTGATGCAGGTCCTGGCCCTTTTCAAATTCATCCCACATTTAACTTTAAGGATTTGAAACATGCAGTGATAGGTTACATAGTTCAGTTTTATATCCTATCAGATTAAGTTTTTTTGTTTTGTTTGAAAACAGTTATGATAGTCCTTTGGGGGAGAATCCAGTATTACCTAAAATTATTGGCAAAGTTAAATGTATTTTAAATGGAAAGTTTTTAGAATGTTGAAAAATAATTGAAAAAAAAGTGATGAGTAAATGTCTAGGCCAAGATAATTTATTTCAATAAACCTTTCAGAAACCTTAAAAAAATAAAAAAAAGAAACATCAATGATGAAAGAGAATCATTGATTGGCTGCCTCCTGCATGCCCCACACAGGGGATTGAGCCTGCAACCCGGGCAATTGAGCGCTGCCAGTCAGGCTACATCTGCATAATCTTATGGGACCACCATCCTATATGCAGTTCTAAAAAGACCAAAATGTCTTTAGAAAAGTATGTTTTTATTGATTTCAGAGAGAGAGGGAGGAGAAGGAGAGATACCCTGACCAGGGATTGAACACCAGCAACCCTTCAGTGCATGCGGTGCATGGGGTGACACTCAACCAACTGAGCCACACCAGCCAGAGTCAAACGTCTTTAAGACGTGCATGACTGAATAGTGAGAGGAAGGGCAAGTTCAGGGTTAGAAAGGCCAGAGGTGTTGTGCCCCCATTTTTACATCGTATCCAGGGTGGCTTTGGGGTGAGGGAGAGAAGCCAGTTACACTCCCTTAAGACCTGAAATGGAAGGCAACAGGCTAAAACTGCAGCAAGAAAGCTGGAGGTGAGACACTAGGAAACACTTCCTCGCCCAAGAGCCCAAATGGATGAAGCAAGGGGACTTTGGGGTTCTCTGGGGGAGATCAGGGTTGAAGGGCTGGAGGCACAGCTGTTAGGGGTCCTGGAGAGGCAGGACTTACATTGGGACAAAGTGGGTAGAGGAAAGCATCTAGCCTCAAACCCATCCTCAAGGGAGCCGGTGGGTGGGGGACACTGGGTTCCAACAGATGGTCCTCAGCCCCACGCTATCTGTCGGGCAGAAGTCAGAGGCTCTGGGAGAGTTCATCCTGGAGTCTGGACAGAAGTGGGTGTGGGGCCCCTCGGATATTGGACTGCCAGGAATAAACAGACCTCCTTCTGTTCCCAGCTCTGGCCTCCTCCCTAAGGGATCCAGGATGTCTGTGTTTCTTCTTGCTGCTCTGTCTAAACACTGTGTGTGGGATGACGTGTGAAGGGGTACAGCTTAGGCGGTGGGAACTGGGAAGCCTGGGTTCTATCCCCTGCTCCCTCGCTGTTTCTTCCTTACTGGATCATCCAGTTCCTCTCTGCTCCCCCACAATTCCTGGGACTGACTCATCTGCCTTTTCTCCTTTGCCCAAAGGAGTCCTAGTGCAGGCAGCTTGCAAATGCTCCATTCAGCTGACTCTGAAGGCTCTACCACCCCAGCCCCACCCAGTTCTCCTTTCTTCAGGTAAAGTCTGCATCATGGTACCCAATCCAGACTCTAGCAGGGAACGCTCTGGGCCTCCTTGGCCCATTCCATTCTCTTGGATATATGATTTTTGCTGATCCTCCTTGAGCTGCTGTTCAACCCTTCACTAACTCTTGGGAGTCTCTAAAAGGTTCGGGACACAATCGTGTGACTGAAATGGCCAGGATCCTGGCTTCAGGAAGCCCTAAGTCAGCTATACAGCAGAAGAACCCCTGGCCCTGTTAGGGTTAAACAGCCAGGAGCCAAAGGAAACTGCACTTTCATCTATTTCCAAAGGGAGAAGTATTGCTTGAACTCAAATAGCACCCCCCCCGCCCCACCACAGTAGACCCAGGCTTGGGTCTTAGGCCTCTGTAGCTTTTGGGATGAGTGCCTATCATTCCAACTTTGAATGAGACCAAAGGGGACTGAAATGGCAACTGCTAAGTACCACCTCTGATGCAGCAGCTAGCACTACTTCCTTTTCCTGGTTTCAACTTCCTGTCCTTTAATCCCACCCCTCCACTTCCTATTAGCCTTATTGCCTTTTCTGCCAAGCTCCTAGATCTTAAATATATATTTTTTAATTAATTTCCAAGAGAAAGAGGGAGCGATAGAAACATCAATGATGAGAATCATTGATCAGCTGCCTCCTGCACACCCCACTGGGGATTGAGCCTGCAATCCAGGAATGTGCCCTGACCCAGAATTTAACTGTGACCTCCTGACTTATATATAGGTCAATGCTCAACCACTGAGCCACACTGGTCAGGCCCAAGCTCCTAGTTCTTAGCATACACAGGTCCCACTTTACCCGGGCACAAAGTGTCCCAACACCCTCCTCATCTCCCATTGCACCCAAGCAGAGAAAAATACCAACTCTCTTGGGAAGGACCTTGGCTTATGTTGGACTTTGCTTCCTTAGCAGTCCTGCCACTTCTGATCCCCTTGAGTGTATAAGAATGGAACTTAAGATTTATTAGATGGCATTATCAAGAATAATTATAGGCACTGTAATTGCCTATGTGATATCCAGTTATCTTCAAAAGCTGACCCTCATCTTGAGGCCTCCTTCCTCCCACAGTCCACAGGAACTTGGCTGAAGTTAGTGGGCCTTTGTCCACAAAGGGTCTTTCTACATTAATACCAAGTATGTCCTGACACAGGTGAAGACGAAGGAGCAAGTCTGGAGAGAGTCTTCACCCGCACGGACTTTTAAAGACACTGCCTTGGGATCTACTGCTGTAAAAAATTTGCAATGCCTTGTTTTTTCCCTAACTCTGTATTTTCTAAGCAACCTTGGCTTTACCATCTATAGATTGTATAGGTTTCAGATTCTCAGAAATCTGATCTCCACTATTGGCTAACAGTACAAATGAATTCCAACTTATTACGGAGCTGTGCTCTAAACCCAGCAGGAAAGCAAAAACTGCTCCTAGTCAAAATTACCCTTGAAAACCCCTACTAGCTATTAAGGGGTGCTATTTCAGTTCAAGCAATACTTTTCCCTTTGGAAATTGATAAAAGCACTGCAGTTGGCTCCTGGGGAGATGTGGAGAATCTGGCTATTTAACCCTAACAGGACCAGGGGTACAGAATACATACATACATATCAACATCACTCAATATCTAATTCAGCCAGGTTTTCCAGCTAACAAGAGTAGGTGACAAGGGGCTATGTCCCAGGAAAATGCTGGGCAGATTTCAAGTGGGATACTCTTCCCACTGGAGGCCACAGGGTCAGCACAAGCAAGGGGACAGGACTCTCCAGCGTACATGTTTGTTGGCACCAGCACATAACTCCCTGACTGCATCCTGAGCTAAGGACCCATTTAAATGAAGTCAAATGAAGTCTAGGTGACTAAATGGCTTTCAAACTTGTTGACTATGAGCTACAGTAAAACATTTTCCAATCCAGTCAAGATATGCATATATACCTGAAAACACATTTCAAAATTGGTACTTACCCTTAATAGGTGTGATGCACTGATTGATCTAGTCTGTACTATTCTGTTTTTTAAAAATGCTGATGACAAAGCTACACATGTGATAAAAATGCATAGAAATAACAAAAATGAGTGCATGTAATACTGGTACAATTTGAGTGATGCCAGGACTGTAATCACATCAGTTTCCTGGCTATGATACTAGTTATGCAAGATGTTACCAGGGGTGAAAGGTACACAGGATCTCTGTATTACTTCTTACAATTGTATGTGAGATAAAATTATCTCAAGATAGTACAGGAAATAAAAATGCTGGTTGTGATTCAGTCAAGAAATTTCATGATTCACGAGCCTCAACCCAGCTTGAGCATGAGATGGAGACAAATTAAAAGGGAAAGGAGTACGGACGGCATGGCTCAGTGGTTGAGCGTCGGACCTATGAACCAGGAAGTCACGGTTTGATTCCAGGTCAGGGCACATGCCCCAGTTGCGGGCTTGATCCCCAGTGTGGGGCCTACAGGAGGCAACTGATCAATGATTCTCTCTCATCATTGATGTTTTTCTCTCTCTCGCTCCTTCTCCCCTCCTCTCTAAAAATCAATAAAAATATATTTTCTAAAAACAGGGAAAGGAGATAGAAACCTTTAGGATGGTCCTCAGGCCACTTTGGGTGCTCCTAAAATTCTCCTCATGGTTCTTTACCAAACAAACTTTCTGAACCAAGTTTATTTTAGGGATCAGAGTCCTGCTAAGGGACAGCATACTTTGCTAGGCTCTGTACTATTTGCTAGGCAAGAAGCTCCTGAAGTGAGTTTTTTTGGAGTGCCAGTCTCTTGGGCTTTTATGTGAGAAAGAAAAATGTGGCCACTTCGTTTGCATCAGATCCACACCTAAATACCTACCAATGTCCTGCAGAATTACACACTTCCTGGAACACACTGGGGAAATGCTATACATTATTCATGATAAAAGAATAATCCAGAACACACTTTAATGTGCCTATCACTGTCCTGGGAGTTTCTTGGCTACAGCCAGACAGACTTAGTAACAGAGCTTTAGAGCAAACTTATTCAAGTTTACTCAGAAATGCCAACCAAGAGCTCACTAGCTAGCCATTCTCTCTAAGGGAAGGCTGAGGGGCTCTGGAGCCCGAGGTTTTCCAGTTCAGGTCTGCAGGTTCCTCGTCCTCCATCTCGCCTCTCTTTTGGACTCAGTCTAGAAACCCAGCAAATTCTCATGTAAGATAGAAAGATTTTCTTTATTAATGACCCCAACCGTATTTCTTTAGATACAGGAGTTTTGAACTCAAATACTCAGGAGAAAACAAGTTAGGATTGCATTATCCTGCAACTCATTACCAGTAATATATTGCAAAGCAAAAGAGCTTGGAAGGAGGGGGGAAAGGAAGGGGAGTGAGGGCGGGAAGATAAAGAAAAGGAATTAAGTTGATCAAGTGGATTTTTTTTTTTTTTTAATTCTTGGGAACTATCAAGTCCTTGCAAGCACAGCTCGTTTCTGCAGATTATTTTCCAACGTGTACAAAATGGAACCTAAATGGAGAATCCCTTGAGAACCTGAAGAGGTGCAACATTAAAAGCTACGATTATCCAGTAGCAAGTGTTCCAGCCTTCAGTTGCCAGCAGCTTCCTCTTCCTGTTCCCAAGAGTTAGCGGGATGAAAACGTCTTCCCCCTTTAAAAGCAGAGAATAAGTGTAAAGGCTAGTTTCAGGCTCACCTTATCTTCCACCCACACTCCTGAACTAGGGATGGGATCCCAAAGAGACACTAAGCACGAGGTGGAAAGGTTCCACCAGCTCTTTCGTTCTATTGAATACTTTCAGGTACCAGGAAATACCTGCGCTAAGTCCACGAGGACATTCATCGTCCCCAGTAGAAAGGAGAATCATTTGTCCACAGTTTCTGGATGGCCTACATCAGTGGTCGGCAAACTGCGGTTCGCGAGCCACATGACCGCTCTGTTGACTAATGAGTTTGCCGACCACTGCCTTAGGGAAAAACACTTAAAAAAAACCATTTCAATAATGTACTAACGTCTTTAACCTGAAGTCAAAACTTCTGGGTAAGGGTAATGCCTTATGCAGTGGTTGGCAAACTCAATAGTCAACAGAGCGGCAAACCGCGGCTCGTGAGCCGCAGTTTGCCGACCACTGGCCTAGATCTACTTGTATTTCAGAGTAGGCTCAAAGCCTTTTCCTGGTAGAGATCAGGCTCCTTCTACACAGCTTATAGCTTTTTGGGCAGCAGATGGCAATCCCATTTTAAATCTTTCACCATGGAGGCAGAATGATCAAGGAAGTAACCCTCAATTACACTTTTGGTTACAGAATACCTGCCTGGCTAGGCTTCTGAGTCGTGTTCAACCCACTATTTCCCCACAAGGGTAGCTTTGAGAATAGGCGGGTTTTCGATGACAGAGAGCAGTATTTGCTAAAGCAGCCTGGAAGCAAGAGCTGAGAACTATGGGAAATTTTTCCTGCCCTGAATGTCTCACCCACCCCCAAATGGATCCATCCCACCTCCAATAAAAAGTTCATGAGCCTTTGACTTTGGCAGAGCACTGTGTGCTAATGGTTGGCTTCTGATCTGGGGCCATTTTTTGAAGCAGGCCTGCCACCCTATTACATGCTGTTCATGGTTCTGCAGACCCCTTCTGCTCTATTGTATCAGGAAGTGTGTGTGTGGGTGTCCTGGCTTCTCCTGCCCAGCTGAACCAGTTAACTCCTGCACACCCTTAGTAACATAATCTGGTTTTGGGGATGGCTGCAGTTGTCTGACTCCCCCTTCTTTCTGGGGCCCATCTCTGCCAAAGAGAGGTTAAGGGACAGAAAAAGGCAAAGCTGCTCTTTGTAAGTCCCAGGGAGGAGGTTTATGGGCAATTTATTCATTTCAATGACCCATCCTTTCCCAGTCCCCTTATCAGGATAAAGTTGTTCTATCCTGCCCCTCAGACAACTGCACTCACTTTGCAGCGACCCCCAGGAGCACCTGTTGGCTGTGTAGCAGGGTGAAAGAGGCGTGGGGGAAGATACTGGGCAGTGGCTGCCTAGTGGGCTCATCTCCTGAATGGACAAGCAGCCAGCCCTGTGACTCCCTGTGATGCCCTGTGTTTGGTGTGTGACAGGCTGGCCAGGTCAGGCTTCCTTCTGCTGTCCCTAGCTGCTTGTTCACCTCCTGGGCTCTACCAAAATGCCTTCTCTCCCCTGAGCTCTGAAAGTGGCACAAAATGGGTTGCCTCACACTCAAGGTCACCAAAGTGGTGCCTGGTGAGAAAAGCACTCCTGTGGAAAGCGAGCAGAGAAAGAAGGGGAGGTTGTAAACTCCAGGATGGAGGCATGGTTCTGGAGGGGCAGAAAGAACATGTGTGTCTCAGCACTTATACCTGCTTCTGCCTCCTCCCATTCGCCGCCCCATTTTAGGATAGGCCAGAAGCTGCAGAAGGAATCATGCTGCCATTTTGTTGCCAGGGTACCTGGACACCTCTCTAAGCAGAGGATCTAGTTACAGGCTGAACAGCACTCGGGCTCTGGGCAGGAGGCACAGAGCTACCTCAGAGAAAGGCCTTTGGTACTAATTTCCTAATGAGACCGGAAGTCTCCAAAGCCTTTGCCTGAAGAAGCCAGGGGCGACTTTAACTGCTATCTGGTGTTTCAGAGGTTGAAAACCCTCTGCTCAGGCACATTAAGACCCAGATACTCCTCTCATCCAGTCAAGTGGCAGCAGAAACTAACTTGCCAGAGGAGAGATCGTGAAGCTTTATGCATAGCATACCTACCAAAGATTATCTGCAAGAGTACTGGGTGTTGGCAAATACACCGGCTGTGAGGGGCATTGGGGGGAAGTGGGAGAGGGAGGCTTAGGTCCCCTCAATACTGTAATTCAATGGGCACAAAAGACAGCAAATAAGTACCTATTGCCTTATTTTAAGAACAGGATTGCCTAAACTTCACCAGAAAAGGAGCCAAGTCCTGGCACTTTGCACAAAGACCTAAATCTCCAGGCTCTAGATCAAGAGGCCTCTCCTGTACACACTCACCATTTCCATCCCTGATAAAGACAACCTCTTCTCCATTCAAAATGCCTGCCGAGGAGCAGACCAGGAAAAAGAACACTGGTGTGTGTTTCCAGGCCCATTTATTCAAGTAAATGTTGTTAAAGTAAATTACTCCTTCTCCAGGAAGACCTTGAGAAGGACAACACTGACCTCAACTCAGGCCCACAGAGAACACAGCCTATCTGGGTAAAAAGGTCCCGTTGTGTTCTAGCTGCCATTCTTCTAGCTCACAAATATGTGGGAATAAGGAAACAGCCCCGCTCATTCAGAAATGAAAACCTGTTCACCCCACCTTTAGTCTGTCTGGTAGCTGAGGCCCAACTCTGTTGCCTCACATATGGATAGCTACTGCCCAGATACCTGAAGGGCCAGGCTACCAACACCCACTATTTCCTGCTTAGTGAGCTCAGGAGAGGAAGGTGGTCTTGCTATGGGATCGCCCTACTCACGTGATTGTTTTCATTTCTTTCTTCTCGGCATCTGGGCGTGCACGGTTCAGCACCTTGAGGAAGTCGGATGTTTTTGCCCGCATACGTGTGTGAATATAGGCCTGGGGGCAAACACATCGAGTACTGAAGCAGAGTCCCGTACTAGAAAGACAGCTTTGCTTTCACTAGAAGTTATCAGGAAGGTTTGGTAACATCCCCTGGATTGACACAGGGCTTTGCAGGGAAGCAGGAGACATAGATTCATCTCTCTGCTAGGGGGAGTGGTGGTTGGGGGAGAGATAAATCAAAACCATGATTTTCTGATCTCTAGAACCATCTACTTAGAGTTCACAGCAACAGCCTGGACTACAGGATGACTTTTTGTTATCAGCTCTGGTGGAGAGAATGACGGAGAGCACAGGAGCCCAGATGTTGTGGCTCCTCTCACCTTAGAGCACTTGATGTGGTAGTGCAGGTAGTCCCGGAACGTGTGGATCAGGTTGATGGTATTGTCTCGAGCGCTGGCGTTGGTGTGGCGAGGGAACAGCACTGGGGGGCACAAACAAGGAGTCAGCATATAACACCAATGCCAAAGGGCAGGAAGACCAGTAACCCACACTCAGCTCCCATCTCCTGCTTAAGTATCATCCACTCATTTTATGCCCAGGCTGTCAGGGTTTCCTCCTTGAGACCAGGAAGGGATAAATACCTTAACTAGGGCAGGTGCCAGTGAGTGCAAATGGGGACACTCAGAAAAAGGAGGAGATCATGGCAAAAAACAGAGCTCCCCAAGGAAAGGGCGTGGCCCTGGCATTCATCCCAGTGGCTGTGCAAAATAATAAAACCTTGCCTGCCACATGCCTCTGCAGCTCAGCAATCTCTTTGAAAGGTGATACTACTATCTACTAACTTGGAAGAAAATACTTTACCTTAAGAAATCAGGATTAGGCCCCAGCTAGTTTGGCTCAGTGGTAGAGCATCAGCCTGCGGACTGAAGAGTCCCAGGTTCAATTCCAGCCAGGGGCACATGCCCGGGTTGCAGGCTCGATCCCCAGTAGGGGGTGTGCAGGAGGCAACCGATCAATGATTCTCTCTCATCATTGATGTTTCTATCTCTCTCTCTCCCTCTCCCTTCCTCTCTGAAATCAATAAAAAAAATATATTAAAAAGAAAGAAATCAGGATTAGGACATAGCCCCTTGTCACCTACTCTTGTTAGCTGGAAAACCTGGCTAAATTAGATATATTGGGTGATGGTGACATGTATGTATGTATTCTGTACCCCTGGTCCTGTTAGGGTTAAACAGCCAGATTCTGCCTGTACTATGTCCTTAGTGCTGAAGTAGAGTAAACCTTCAGAGAAACTAGATTCAGACAAGACCCTGTATTCCTATGGTGAAAACCAAACATTATGGTATAAACAATAAGGACTTGAACTCTCTTGATGAGGACAGGCAGGAGGGACTGCTTTGGATGGAGGCTGAGAAAAGCAGCTCCCATAGCACTGACCACCTGAAGACCTGTGCAGACACTCAGCCCTCTGCACCTGCACCCCGCCCCTGCGCCCTTTGGCTTCTTGAATCCTCTCTATTTCCCGCACCTACTCTACTCAATGGTTTCACCATCAGCAAAATCCTAAGTATGAAGTTTTGCTGAAATGAAAAGGAATGTGCCCTGAAAAGAAGTGACCACCAGGATAGGATAAGTACACTGTACAGAACCCAAGATGCTCATGGCTAGAAGTTTACCATCAGTTTATGTACCATAGAGACATATGCTGCCAATTAAACTGTGATATACTATGAATGGTAGCTGCATCCTGACCTCATGAAAAGAAAAAATGTGTAGTTTAGATGTAAGGAAATAGGGTAAATCCACTCACCCCATTTAGCACTGAGGTGAATTAATGAAAACTTCACGAAAGGGGACATTTTAGGGCATGAGGTACAGTGTGTGTACACACTGTTATTCCAAACTGTCAGCTCTAACAATGAGCCAAGCCAGATCACTAGGCAGAAGCAGCTGTAAGATGGGAAGACCTGAATTCCTTCAGTGGAAAAAGTGGAATAAGTGAATCATGGTTGGAGCTTCAGCCTAATTCCAAAAAAACCAAGAAATGCAAATGGCAGAGAACTCCCACCAGCTGCTCACCAATGCTTTACTCCCAACACTTGACATCAGAGGCTACCCCTCCCCTTAGGATTTAAAACAAGAAAAAGGAGAGATGACTACAGTACATGACCTGTAATTAGTGTCTTGTGACACCCCCACTTACAGTCATGGTATGCCTGCTTTTGCCCCCTCCCCCTAACATTTAACAAAGGTCTGTCCAGGGCAGGCAGTCTGTAGTCTGAACGCATCAAAGGCACACAAACATGGTGACCTCACCCTGCTTACCGAAGGTAATGTAGCCAATGTTGTCACCCACAGCAGCATCGGTGTCTTTCAGCTCCAGAGGAGGTTCCCTGTGGCTAAAGAGGACCTGTGGGGCCGTGTGGCTGGCTCTGCGTCCTTCTTTGAACTCCTGCCAGGACAAAGCAAAGAGAATCTGGTGTAAGATGAACAGCAACTTATGTTACGGGTTTTGCCCTGTGGGGTGTGACCTTTCATCTCAGTAGATGACTAAAATTCAACTATACCTAATGTGAAATATTACAAGTGCTGGTGCTAACAACGCTCTTCAGATTCAAAAAGTAAAAATCACAATGTACTTATGTTCAATATTCAAAATGTGATGAAAACCATTGTTAATCTTCTTCCCTTTCTCTTGTTTTAGAATATCATAGGTGATAGAATCATATCTGAGATTAAACAGATGACAAATTGCAAAGCACTGGGAGAACCAGATTACATTTAAGATAAGGGCTACTACTTAATAGTTTTGTTGATTCAATGTGAAGGAGGTGGTATTTTTCAGGAAATCTTTAAAATTTCTGGATGAATGGAACCCAAGTTTAAACTTGGTTAAGACTTCAAGAGGAAGTCTCAACTCCTTTTATCTTTGCAGATAAGTCCTGATGAGCAGACCGATTTTTTATCACTCCCCTCACCCTCATCTCCACATCTTTCAGTTTCATGAATACCACATTTTCTCTGGGCTCTGGGTGTTAACACAAGTCTTGTTTCACTGAAATATCTTAGATCCTGTTACTATTTAGAATTCATCAATGAGAACTTTAGATGAAATTTAAGCTCTTCATGGGGCAGAAGACAACGCAGTTAAAGAAGCTGAGTTGTCTTAGTGTTCACTGATACAAGGAGACCGTGTGACATGAAAAATGAAAACCTAATGTTTAATTCTGGCTCTTGAATGGCCCTGGACTAAATAAATAGCCACCATGCTGCATAAGAGCTCATCACCTTTAACAAAACAAGCCCACTCATCCTTATCAAACTACAGCAAAATGACTGAGGATAAGACAATCAGCCACACCATCCCTGTTCAAATCTCCAAGTCTCAAGCTTTTCCAATCCATACATTCCTGTGTAAACAGATAAGTGATACAAGGCATCCCTGTCTCAACCCAGATCTGTAAGAACTGAACTAGATTTTCTAGCAATGCCAGGAAGACCAGATGATCCAAAGTCACTGAGTGATGGCAGAAGGATGGAACCAAGGGCTTAACCAAGACCTGAGTTTTATGAGCACTAAAAGCATGTTTAAACAGCCGCTCTTCTACTACGCTAACATATGACCTTTTATAATGCCATCTCCAGCAGCCTGGGGCAGCTGGCTGCTCTCTCCCGGGGTTTCCCATGTCTTTTCTACAAACCTCTACTATGACAATGCACTATTTAGTAACGTAGCTGGCTTCCCTACCAGGTTGTGAGTTCCTCAAGCCAAGGATTCTGCTTTATTCCTAGCTATTCCTTTGTCCTTCAAAGAGGCTGCCTAGCACATGGATTGCTGAATGAAAGAAAGCACTTCTACCCTAGCTGACTTACATTCTACAGGAAGGAACAGAAACCATGTTTCCATTTGGAGGTAAGAATAATACACATTGATCAGGAAGCCCCCAGCAAATTAACGGCAAAGGAAGGATAACACTTGAGGAGTTCTAATGTCTACTCTGGGATCTCAGTTGGTGGAAAATAAATCAACATAGCTGCGTTAGGTTACTCCCTTTTGAATTTTGTTCTCCAAAAGAAAACTATTTGGAGAGGCTGAAAAGGAGTTAAGATCATTCAAAATGGAAATTCCTAAAGCAAAACTCTAGAGTTTGCCCATCTCTAGAAAACACCTTTCATTATGCAAAGGGGCTGGGAGGTTTTCTAACTTATATTGGTTTTACTCTTCAGCCTTAGGGGAGAAAACAAAACAGATAGTAACCATCTGCCAGCATTTTCTTGTGTTTAGTAAGTTTCTCAAAGGCTCCAAAATTCACTTATAAATGTGGCATTCACATCCAGATGGGGTATTTATAAATCATCTGAGGTGACATTATTATTTCATTAGTTCTGCATATAGGAAATAATACATTTAAGACTTAACAAATATACAGTACTTCTTTAGAAATGTCATGTCTTTCTCTTTGGTTCTCTCTCTTAACACTTAAAAATCAACCCACCAACCACCCAAATAGTTTCTTTCCTTAGTGTCTTTGTTACATATGTATCAGCAATACTATCTCTTTTTTCTCCCTCCATGTAGGAGGTCTTAAGTATCACAATACTATTTTTCTTTTTCTATCACAGCACAATTTATTACAGAAGTTCAGAATAAATCCAAGTATCTACAGAAATTTAGTATATGATACAGGTAGCATCTTGAATCAGTAGTATAAACATGGGCTTTTAAATTATTGCTATTGGGACCAGTGGGTAGCCATGGATAGCTGGATGGGTCCATCTTTTATGTTACAGACCAGGAGAAACTCCACACAGATCATAAAAAGATTTATGTGTAAAATGAAACTAAAAGTTCTAGAAAAATAATACAGGTCAATTTCTTTTTTTCTTTAAATATATTTCAGAGAAGAAGGAAGAGGGAGAGATAGAAACATCAACAATGAGAGGGAATCATCGATCAGCTGCCTCCTGCACACTTCCTACTGGAGATCAAACCTGCAACCCAGGCATGTGCCCTGACCCAGAATTGAACCGTGACCTCCTGGCTCATAGGCTCAACCACTGAGCCAGGCCGGCCGGGCTAGGTCAATTTCTTTATAATCTTGAAGTAGGAAAGGAGTTTCTATGATTCAAAATCAAGAAAGCCATAAAGGACAAGATTGATCAATTTAATTATGTGTAAATGAACTACTTCTGCATGGGGGAATAAAAAGACCACAAAATCTAATGACAAACTGGGGGGAAAATTGCAACTCTTATCACAGACAAATGGCTAATCTCCCTACTATATAAAGAAATAGAGAAGATCAATAACCCAACTGAAAAATGGGTAAAGAACATAAAAAGACACCTCACAAGAAAAGGAAAAAAAACCTTAAACATAAGAAAATATGTTTTGTCGAAACCAGTTTGGCTCAGTGGATAGAGCGTCGACCTGCGGACTGAAAGGTCCCAGGTTCGATTCCGGTCAAGGGCATGTACCTTGGTTGCAGGCACATCCCCAGTGGGAGGTGTGCAGGAGGCAGCTGATCGATGTTTCTAGCTCTCTATCCCTCTCCCCTCCTCTCTGTAAAATATCAAAAAAAATAAAAAAAAAATTTTTTTAAAAATAAAAAAAATAAAAATCACTTTTCCTGACAACTTCCTTTACATAAAAAAAAAGAAAGAAAGAAAATATGTTTTGACCTTGCTCATAATGGAACAGATACCATTTAAAATCCATCAGATTGAAAGAAATCCCAAAGTCTGACAACACATTCTGGGGAAATGGGCATGCTAAAACGGATGGAAGGGAAAATGGTACACCTTCTGTGGAGGAGAGCTTGGCAATATCTACCAAAATTACTAACTTTGGCCCTAGCCAGTTTGGCTCAGTGGATAGAGCGATGGCCCAAGGACTGAAGGGTCCCAGGTTCGATTCTGGTCAAGGGCATGTACCTCAGTTGCATGCCTGATCTATGGCCCTGTTCAGGGCCCTGTGTGGGAGGCAACCAATCGATGTTTTAATCTCTCTCTTCCTCTCCCTTCTACTCTTTCTAAAAATCAATGGAAAAAGTATCCTCCAATGAGGATTAACAAAACAAACAAACAAAAAAATTGACTTTGACTCTGTTCCCAGGTCAGGAAAATATCCTATATATTATTATATAACTAGAAGCCCAGTGCACGAAATTGTGCAGCCCCCGCCTACCCATGTGCGCCTCGCTGCGCTCACAGCCCCACCCACCCGCGCCAGTCTTTGGTTGTTATGGCATTAGGGCCACAGGCCTTTTATAAAATAGATAAAAGCCTAATATGCAAATTGTCCCCTCGAACAGGAGTTCGACCACTCGCTATGATGTGCACTGACCACCAAGGGGTGGCGCGGAACATGGTGGGCGTCAGCGATACGGTGCTGGCAGTGGGTGGCAGTGGAGGCGCTGCTGGCCCCAATAGGCCCTGTCGAGAGCGGGACCGTGGTGGGATGGTGGAGCAGGTGAGCGGGTAGCACCAAGCCAAGGTGGGTGCGAGCGGGGCTCCCAGGCACTGAGGGAGCCGGGCAGGGGCCCGATGACTCAGGCAGAAGGTGCGTGTGGGGGCCTGGGGGCCCAGAGATCAGCTGGGACCTGCCCATCCACGCCAGATGCTTGTGCTTCGATCGCCAGCCAGGCCTAGGGACTGCACCCATGCACGAATTTCGTGCACCAGGCCTCTAGTATATTATATATATAATCACACATATATACAAATAGCAAGGGTCCTCAAAATAGTATCTTCACAAATATCTGAAGAGGCAGATTGCTTGTGTCTTGTCCCTCAACATACAGAACCCAGTGGTTTCCATTTAACTTTTCTTAGTTACTGACTTTAAGATCTATGTAATAAGAAAAAATTCTAGTTTACCATACTCCAATCTCCAAAAGAGTTGTTTTTAATTGCTTCTCACAGAACAAGCATTGAAATGATGACACCTACCAGCCTTTCTCTTTGTGGGCATACATCAGCTTACAGGCCTACAAAGATAATGCACCAAATCCAGGCACTAGACCAGCCTTGGGCAAACTATGGACCGCGGGCCGGATCCGGCTGTTCTATCCGGTTCTCTTGCTCTCCCCTCTGCTTCTTTACTTTGAATTTATATTAGTTCACACAAACACTCCATCCATGCTTTTGTTCCGGCCCTCCGGTCCAGTTTAAGAACCCATTGTGGCCCTCGAGTCAAAAAGTTTGCCCACCCCTGCACTAGACCATTTGTGTGAATGGGGACTGGAAACTCCCTGTCTTTTTTCTACAGGCAGTAAGCATCCCTCAGAGTGTGTCTGCCAAATGACAAAAGCAGGAATTGTGTTCTGACCAGGCTAGAAGTACATGTTGGCGTGGGAAAACCCACAAAGGCCCATAGCAGGCAGACTAGTGACCACGAGGGACTTCAGTGTCCCAGGTCACAACATTCTGTGCCAGGCATCCACTGTTCTTTCTCCTAGAAGTTTAAAATAACTAGGTCCAAGAAAATGCGCAGATTATTTATTTTGAGGAAAAAACTGGCAAAGTCAGTCTAGGTTTCTATGGTCATTTCAAGTAAGTGACCCCAGACTTTAAATTTGGAGAGGGAGGCAGGCAGATGGCTTCCTGAGCACAGCCATTTCACATTCCCAGACACCATATGAGCCTGCACGGTGCCAGGCCAGTCACTAACTGGAGATGCTGTCAGTGCAAAAATGCAGAGACTTTGTTTTCCCTTTTAGACAAGTCCTCTACCACATGTACTGTGAGGGAGGAGTTTATATGCATACACAAAAAAAGAATACACAAAATTCTCCTAGGGAACAAATCTCCAGTACACTCTCCAAGATAAGATCTGTTTAGAGTATAAAAAGAAGCTAAGATGTCGCCTGGAATAAAATGGAACAAGATTGGTAAAAACCAGCCAAATCTAAATATATACTTCATAGCTTTTAAAATTAGTTCGTTGGTCTGGATTTACCCCAATTTCTGAGCTACTGCATTTAATTCCCGTCAATTCTGCACAAAAATATATGAAACTCCTGTCTGGAGGCTTACATTTTGGACCCAAGATACATACACATACACACACACACACACACTCTCTCTCTCTCTCTCTCTCTCTCTCTCTCTCTCTCTCTCTCTCTCTCTCTCAAACATACATACAAAATTTATTACTCTCAAAGGCTAGAAGTATTAATATTCCAATTCTTCTGCATAGGGACTCCAAAATTAGAGTTTCTGATTCTTTAGTCTAAACACAAAAAGCCATGACAGATGGATCAAATTGAGATCACTTTTAAAGATTTCCCTAGCCACGTCGTAATCAAGTATCCTCACTATATTAAGCACAACTATCTTTCAACTCTACTTGGCAAAAAAAACTCTGTCCCAGAATTCTTAAATCTCATCACCCTGCCAAGGAACAGAACGAACATAAAGTTTTTTGAAAATTTAACCACTATACTAGATTTTGAATGCCAAGCCATTTCAGGAGAAATCAGCCTGGATACACTTCATCATGGGCTCTCATGTCCCAGAGCCAGCAACTGGTTAGCAGGTATCAGACTCAGAAATCTAGTGACAAAAGTCAATAGACCTTGTCAGAAATCTGATGAATACAAGAGGATAGGAAGTGTGACCAAGCTTTAAATCAAAGACCCCCATGGCAGGAAGGATGCTTAATATTTTAGTCATATTGTTAGTATGTTTAATACTCAAATCACCCTCTAGTCCAGTCCTACAAAGACTAAAACCACTAAGAAACATTCAGTGGTGGGGGCTGTTTGTTTAAATCTTTAACAAGGTCCAACATCAACAGAACTAACAGTTCTCTTTTCTGTGCCTATGGTGGGTTTTGGTGCCAGGTTCTAAAACACCACGCTATGGTTTTGCCCCAAGACGTCCACTCCATACCTGCATGAACACCTTTCCAATGACCACATCGTCGTCATCCTTAAACACTGTGCTGAAGACTACCGTGACTCTGTCCTTTTTAGATTCAACATACCTGAGGGGAACAAAACCCATGAGTAAGTACAGAATCAGAATGGGGTTTTGTTATGAACTTGATCTACAAGTAAATTAGGAGGGTAAAGTCACAAATCTCTTAATTCATAAAACAAGGTGTGCCCAGTGAGACTAAGTAGTTATGGCCAACAAAGTCCGTATAATAAATGCATGGCCTGAGAGCAGCAGGAGAGGAAAATCACCAAAGCAGATGTTATTAACTCTGCCCATATGGTATGAAATGGAATCTTGAGTTAGTGATTCTCTGAACACCACTTTAAAAGTTTTATTTCTTTATATACAATGAAACTCACAGCATATAGATGATCCAAGAGTTGCAATAACACAGAACCTATGGGCACCCTCTACCTCCTAATTATCCGGCTATATTACTGAAGGGGACTCAGAACAGTGGTACCTTAAAGGAAAGCACTGGATTCTCTTTCCATCTTTTGCCAATGTTCAAAACTGGAGACTAGGGAAGTAGCCTCCCCTCTGACCTCAAATCATACATCCTGGCTTAAAGAATTTATGAGAAAGACACTTCGGGGGAGGAGGGTTCACACAACAGAGTCTAAGGTTTGACCTAGCTGTATGTCTTTTGATAAGTGTGTGCAACAGCCACACCCAGGCTTTAGGACCATATTCTATACTCACATGGTCTCATCATCCCTATAATGGATAACTGCCCTGTTCTCTCCTTCCTTGCCCTCTTCTTGGAACTGGAAGTATTTCTCAAAGACAGAGGCAAAACAATTTCGTTTCAACATGCCAGCCTGATGCACAATGGAATCCTTGGATGCAGGCAGATTTTCAAGGTCGTACAGCAAAGAGACATTGTATCCTGGAGGGAAAAAAACACCCAGTATGATATTATTAAAAAAAACACAAAAACTTTCCAAGTTCTTATGACATTTTATTTTGTCTCAATGCTCATACTTTTAACCCCGGTAGAATGCTGTCCATTCACACCAACCTCATAGGACAAATGAGGTGAAATAAAATCTCAATTCTTGTAACATCACTGTACATATACAGCTAATTAACAAACGCTATGCAAAAATTTGAATCAATATCGAAGATGACTGATTACAAATAAATGGGAAGACATACTCTGGAAACTTTGATTAGAAATTTAGTGTTCTACGCACAGTTGTGAAGGGGACTGAGTAAAATTTTTCTCTGAGATTTAATGTGCCAAGTGTCAACAAACTGGGCATCTTTTTTTTTTTTTTTTAAAATATGCTTTTATTGAGTTTAGAGAGAGGATGGGAGAAGTATAGAGAGACACTTCTTGGTTCATGGGTCTATGCTCAACCACTGAGCCACACCGGCAGGACACTGTGTATCTTTCTGATAATAAAATATACCTCTTTATGTACCATTGCAAGTCCTTTGTGGAAGGAGGCAGGATATGGAAAAATCTAGGAAAAAACATCTCCAGTAGCTTTTATTTGTATACACTAAATTTTTCAAAATGTTTTAAAGTATTTTACTTCATTTGGTCTCCATAGGAATACTTTGAAACAGGCAGGTCAGATGTTTATTCTCATTTCAGAGGGAAAAAGAGCTTCAAACAGGCAAAGTGCCATGACAAATGCAGCATGACAGAGAGGTAGAGACAACTCTATTTGGAGCTAAACAGAACTGGAGCCAAATCCTGGCCTTGCCACTTTTGTGACCTTGGACAGATTGCCTAACCTCTCCAATTCTTGCATCTATAACATAAAAAAGGGGGTGGTGAGATGGGGAAGACTATTGGGAGACTTAAGAGAAAAGTACAATATTTAAAGTGTCTGGAACACAGTGAGTCATCAATAAATGAGGCAGAACAGGACTGAAATCCAAGGCTGCTGACCACTACACTATCCTGGCTCCTTACAGCATATACTGAGTACAAATGCAGCACACAAGGCTGGCACACTTGACTATATAATGAAATGATTAATATGTGCCCAAATGCCTGTAGATAAATATCTATCTGTACATCACTGAGGATCATTTCATATTCTAGGCAACTGATGGGAATACTTTTACCAGAACTGCAAAGGATTTCATATTGCTGAATATGTTGAAAATTTAATTTAATTTTTTCCCAAGAACATTCCTCGGGTCTGTTTTTTGTTGAGTCTATCCTCATTGAGATCATAAGCTATGTAAATCTCTGTTCTAGATAGTGCTTAGCACATTTTTGGCCCTCCAATATTAAATAATATCAAGCATTATTCCATTTTAGGGACCCAAAAACCAGTAAGCAAAAGACTACAAGATTAGATAAAAAAAGAAAATATTTAAAGTTGAGGTTTGCTAGCTTTAAGAAGCCAAATAAAACTGTTGCTGAAGTCAGACTTTAAGTAAGGCTTCTTATGTGACGAAGATGAGGATGAAGAAAATAAAAAAAATCTAGTATGCCCTGCTGCATTTCCCAAACTTGCCCAGGTAAACCCATAAAAAAGAGGAGAGATGCTGTTTTTCACATGTTTTGTACTTGTGTGAACACAGGTCTCTAAGCTGGCAATGTCTGTGCTTTAGTAGGAAGTGGGAAAAAGGCCCAGGTACAAAAACATAAGCTCTCTGTGTTACTCTGGTTGTCCTGATAGACTTTAGGATCTGAGCTGTGACAAGCATGCTCAAGAGTTCCTACGTGATTTTTCTGATTTAGCTCTGTCTGAAACTCCTTGATTCCTCTTGAAGTCTACAGTGTTATTTACCTTTGGTTTTTATTTCTGCGATATACTGGTATCATCAATTTGGGGATTAACACAATTCAGCATTACTTATGGACCGCAGTTAAAGCTCCCATCCACAAATACTCCTAGTAACAAGTTACATTCCAAAGGCACCTTTCTGTATTTGATATTTTGCTTCTAGACCAGCATATATGAGACAGCAAGTATTCTAAGGGGAGTGGTGAGGCAGGGCCATTTCGGAAAAGAGAAGGAAATATGCTAGCAAAAGTAACTGCTGTTAAAAGAAAGTGATAGACACATCTTCCTTCTTAAAACAATGTATTAATCAAGGTACCACAGCAATAATATTTGAGTAACTAACATTACTCTCAAACGGTCTTACTACCTGGTCCAGACTATGGGGGCCAGTTAAATGCCTCAAAATTTGAGATGATTACTTCATCACTTAGGGATGAAAATATTGTTTTTCCACTTTAAACTTCCTTTAAAGCAGTATAACATAGCTATCAAGGATGGCAATAGTGCTCTTTAATTCCTCTGGCCATTTTTGTTATTTGAAAATGTGAGAACAATTGTGAATATTCCTTTCCTTCTCCAAAATGTGCTGTGTACAGAAAAAGGTATTACTAGGGATTGGGGTGGGAATCAATATTTGCTTAGTCTTTTCAAAAGGCATCTTAATCACCACAAAGGGAGCTCTCTGGCTAAAAGATTAATAAGAAAGAGTCAACTGGACCCTTTAAGTAAATGTGAAAAAACATACACCAATACTGTACACCACACTGTGTACCATTGTTGAACAATACAAAGCCCCTTAACAGCTATTTTTATGGAGACTTGAAGTGGGAACTGGGGTCATACAGAAATATTTGTAAGATAATAAACAAAATCTGCTGGCTAAAAAAAGCATAGTACAAACAGGGCAGGTCTCTTTCCATGTCTCTCCAGTCATGTTTATTAACACGTACCTGATTCTGGATTTACCAAGAAGCTCCCATACACTCTCTTTAGTAACTAAAGAAAATACAAAAACAAATATGTTAATCCAAAGGTCATGATAATTTCATTATTTTTAAAGCACTGTTTGCCAAGCTTCTCCTAAGCCAGCATTTTTCATTTCTTTTGGTAGATGGGAAACGATAGAGAGGGAAGCAGATTTATCTGAGATACCAAGCAAGTCACTCACAGAACTGAGATTAAATCCAAAAGGTTAGCCTAGGACCTGATTTTCAATCAAGGCTCATCCTTTACTCTGTTAGGACTTGGTCACAACCTCCAGATCACACACTGCACGTAAACATCTTTTTTTCAATAGAGCAGAAGGATTCATGCCAAGTGAATATAGATAATGTTAGTTATCAAGTAAGTACGGCTAAATCATTAACCCAGGTGAATGAAGAGATAAAATCACAATTGTTGGGAACTGATTCCAATCAGTCTGCTCATTTTGCATGCTTTAAAATTATTTAGCTCACCACAAGCTTTTTAAAGGCAAGACAATGGATAACTGAATCTTAGCCAGTTATTTATACTGGTGGGTCCACAGAAGACTGTACTCTCGAAAGACAATTTTCCCCAAACCAATACTTACTGCTAGCTACTGTCCAGCTTTTTGAAGTAAATGATAAAACCTTTTCACATCTCCCTATTTTTTCTGTGCTAGTGTGACTGCTTCACCTGGTGGAAATTGCTCTTAGGCTGCCATGGGTTAAGAAACAAACTTTTTATTTTGGAAGGAACAGTTCTGACTTAATGTCACATGGGACACATTAAGTGCTAAAAAGATAGCTATATGCCCAGCTGGCGTGGCTCAGTGGTTGAGTGCTGACTTATGAACCAGGAGGTCACGATTCAATTTCCGGTCAGGGCACATGCCCAGGTTGCGGGCTCGATCCCCAGTGTGGGGTGTGCAGGAGGCAGCTGATTAACGATTCTCTCTCATCATTGATGTTTCTCTCCCTCTCTCCTTCCCTCTTCCTCTCTAAAATCAATAAAGCACAAACTTCTGTTTTAATTACAGAAGTTATACCTGCATGTTTTAAAGAACTGCATTAGCTAGAGAAAAACACTGTAGACACAGGCAGCAACAGAGTGGAGCTCAATAGAGGCAGGCACTCTGTGCTGTTCACTGCTGTGGTCTCAGTTACATACACCCGCATATCAGGACAAGCAATAAATAGATGTGAATGAATATCAATGTTTTTCTTCTAATCTTATTTCCAATGTGCTCTCTAGATATTTTTTAAAAAGCAGCAGACCATATATTTTATGTCCCATTTGAGAAAATTATTGCATGGTGAGGTTCTCCGTGCTCCCATTCTTAGGTATTCTTTAATATTCCACATACTATTTAACCGTTTTCCTTTAGCTGGAAGAAATCCTCAACCTGCAAAGCTCGGATAATAGGGTGGACCTCAAAGCATGAACCAGTGATCATATCAGTTTGTATAAAGGCAAAAGATAAATAATGCCACATACAGTTCCTATTTGGTGACCATATAGCCACTGTGAGGTATCTCTTTCACAGAAGAGGAACTAAAGGGGAAAGGTTCAAGGTCATGATCTTCAAGTGTCTTATATACCACTTCTTCTAAAGAATTTTTGGGGAAAAAAGTAACATGCACATCCTGTAAGAATCTTAACTAGCACACTGCCCCTGAGCTACACTTCTGTACTATGTGCACTATTAGTATTTGGAGGAAGGGGAAATCAGATATGGGAGAAACCACAGCTCCTAAGATTAGGTTTAATTCCAGGCTTACTAAGTTCTAAGATCTAAAAGGTTTTTAGCCCTGCCCGGTTTGGCTCAGTGGATAGAGCATCGGCCTGCGGACTCAAGGGTCCCAGGTTCGATTCCGGTCAAGGGCATGTACCTTGGTTGTGGGCACATACCCAGTAGGGAGTGTGCAGGAGGTAGCTGATCGATGTTTCATCGATGTTTCTAACTCTCTATCCCTCTCCCTTCCTCTCTGTAAAAAATCAATAAAATATATTAAAAAATAAATAAATAAAAGGTTTTTAGAGCCAAATTTATACCACATTCAACTCCTCTGCTCCCTCCTCTTGATCAAACCAGCCAATGCACCTGGTTTACTTCACTTGCACTTTTAACTATGATTCACTTTTCAACTTGTGCCCACTCTTCCAACCTAACACCAGGAGATGGTATAGTAACCTATCAATCAACCCCATCAAACCTTCCCACCATAGAGGCAGAGGCTTTATGCCTTGAGAAAGGGCCTGTGACAAAGTAACAAGCTTCCTGTGGTTATCGCACGCTGGTCACTGTTTAACCAACCCTGGGAGCCACTTACTTGTGCCCTCTGCTCCAACACTGTGAATGTACTCATTCCACCCACTTGAGTGGGTGGGGTGGTTCTTTGACCCTTGTGGTAGCTCTAAGAATAGCAATATGTTCTGGCATTCCATTGGAAGGAAAGCGCAGACTGGAGAGAAGATTTAAGAAACCTAGCTTAACTAACACTTCTTTCCCTTCTAAAGATTATTATTGCACCTAGATCTTTACAGAGAGAGGGCTGCCTAGGGAAAAATCATTACACAATTTGGTTGGCTATTCAACTGTTTAACAATTATTTTCAGGTAGCTATTTTACAGTTAATCTAAGCAGGGCCACTTTAGTAGCCACTTGTTTCTTCTTGCTCTCTATCTGGTAAAGAGAAGAATCAGCTACTATTTTTAATATAATTCTTTATATCACTACATCTTCTTCCTGAAGCATTTCTTTCCCAGATAAAATAACTATGAATACAAACTCTCTAAACATTTCTTCTTCCTTTGAACTTAAGAGGCAAATCAGAAAAGGTTTTGACTCTTCCCTTGAATTTATGGGGCCAATCAACTGCATATGAATAACTAAGGTAAGTGACTGCTTATGGCTCTTGGCATTGTTTGGTTAACATATAATTTTAATTTTTAAACCAAAGAATTGAGATTTCTATCATATTCTTTTGCAGTCTTTTCATTATATAAATTTTAAATAATCAAGAGCTACTACTCTTAATCAGAAAGATAATAGAAATGGCTGTATCTTCATTCACCAGATTAAGGAGAACCTAGCTTGTTAAAACTAAAAGATATTTGAAAACTGATTCAGGAACTGAGTCATACTTCCTGCTTTGAGACCCAACCACAATGTGCGCACACTGGTGTAATAGCAGTTTCTTTCTTCCATAAATGGCTCTCCTCAGAGCAAATATAGTTCAACAGGAACCAAACCTGCTACTTTAACTATTGAAAGAAACCAGTGAATAAGGCATGGCCACCGAGAGTTTCACAACGCATGGCACCCTTTCATATTTCCCCTAAGGCAGTCATGGAGAAGAAGAGGTACTTTAAGAGGCCAGCTCTATAGAATATTAAATTTAAAAATTTAAAGGGAAGATTTGTGCCTAAATTTTCAGAATGAAAAACTATGATCATAAATTTTAAACAGGCCAGAATTAATATACCTGCTTGACACTGTTATAGAAATAGAAAGGAACCCATCTCATTCTCATGATAGCCATTTTTGTATCGGTCAACGAAGAGTATTCTTTGCTGTATTTTTTTTAGAACTAAAGCTGTTTTTGTTTTCAATGGTTAGGGAACATCTTTATTTCTCTAGAGTAAAAAGCAAACAAAAAAACAAAACCCTGTTAGGTGAGCAAGCTATCCAGAGTGGCCAGTGCCAGTGGGGGAAATTCAGTGCCATGGATCTATTCTCTGGGTGGAAGTTGTCAACAAAAGGTGAGGAGAAAACAAGAGTCCCAAGGAAAATGATGTGGAACTTACCTCATCAGCACCATGTGCCTGAAGTTCCTTGTAGAATTTCAAAGAAATACTGACCATCACTTTTGTTTTGTCTCCATTAGGATTTGAAATATGATAGAGGACCCCATCAAAATCTGTAAGTAAAGTAAATAAGATTGCTTAACTTGGGAATGGGGAATAATATCTCAAAGTACCTATCTGTTGCAAGCGATAAGAAAGTCCCTCTTTTTAGAAGGCATATAAGTAAAATGACATTTATTTTAAATCCACGTGGGCAGTCAGCAGAAACACTGGGATAGAACTGTTAAGTACCCATTTCTTTGCTCTTTTCTAAAATTACAAAGCTATCCTTACCTTAATCACAGCTTGGTGTTGGAAAATTTTTTAATAAAACTTTTATTGTGACGTACTTCAAACATGTATAGAACAGTATAATGAATCTTTATTCCCATTATATGACTTCAACAATTATCAACACATGGCCTATATTGTTTTATTTAGACACCCCCCCCCCCCGCAATGGATTTGATTCTAACCCAAATCCCAGACATCACACCATAAATATTTTAGAATGTATTTCTAGAAAATAAATAGAAGAATTTTTAAAAAACCATAACCACAATACCACTATCATGCCTAAGATTTTTTTTTTAATATATTTTATTGATTTTTTACAGAGAGGAAGGAAGAGGGATAGAGAGTTAGAAACATCGATGAGAGAGAAACATCGATCAGCTGCCTCCTGCACACCCCCCACTGGGGACGTGTCCGCAACCAAGTTACGTGCCCTTGACCGGAATCGAACCCGGGACCCCCCAGTCCGCAGGCCGACGCTCTATCCACTGAGCCAAACCGGTTTCGGCAATCATGCCTAAGATTTTAAAACAATTTCTTAATATCAAATATCTAGTCAAATGTTCAAATGCTGTCTGTCTCAAAAAAGTTTTTAATACTGTTTTCTTATTTGAAGTCATATCCAAACAAGGCCCACACACTGCATTTGGTTATCGCTTAAGTTTCTTCTATCTATAGGCCTCCTTTCTCTTTGGCTTCTATCTTCCTGTAGTATACAGAGAACTTGCCCTACATAGTTCCTGAAACGAGGTGATGACTGCCATCTCTTTAGGGAGATCTAGCATTCCTAGCTAGGAGGGCATGGGGACCGTGTCTACCGCCAAAGTCATAGCACTTCAGACTTCAGCTTCCAAGATTATCTAGTCAAGTATCCTCATTTTACAGAGGGTGGCTGTATAACTCAAAGTTCACAGAGCAAGAAAGTAGTATTATCGCTTAATTCTTTGCAGGGAATAGAAACATAACATCTCTCTCTAACTTTTTGAATAGGTCTCTGCATTTTTGTGTTTCCCCACTACTCTAGTTCTAGGCAAACTGAGATGATGGCTATTTGAAGATAACATCTTAATATTGCAAAATTGTAAAACCTTATTTTGTACCACAAAATTAAACCCGAACTTCCAAGGTATCAGCAGGTAACTTTATATAGTTCATAAATTCATAAAATAATTATCTATAGCCTGGCTGGTGTGGCTTAGTGGTTGAGTGTCAACCTATGAACCAGGAGGTCACAGTTCGATTCCTGATCGGGGCACACACCTGGATTTCGGGCTTGATCCCCCATAGGGGGTATGCAGGAGGCAGCCGATGAATGATTTTCTCTCATCATTGATGTTACTATCTCTCTCTCTCCCTCCCTCTCTGAAATAAAAATATTTTAAAAAATCATCTATAATAAAGACCTCATACAGACTTGACAATTTAAGGGATGGTGCTCCAAATGTCAAGTCTTGTTTTAGGAACAAATGTGTTTTCTATTTTTTAATTGTGTCTTCTCTTTACAGAATTGAGATAAAGACACTTACCTGCAAATGTTACTTCTACTGCTTCTGGTTTGTTTCTGCAAAACAAAAGTTCTTTAGTTAAGGTAACTGTATTGCTGCTTGCCTTCAAGGGGACTTGCAAAGGCTCCTGAGCTTAATTTAAGATCAGACCACTCTGATGCAATCTTATGCTTACCGTTGATCTGAATACAAAATTCATTTTTTCATGCACCTAAACCTTTGGATTTACTTAAGGTGGAGGATAAAAAAAGGAAGCAGGACAGATGTAGCTTTTGTTTCCCAGCTAATGTGGAATCTCTGTTGTGATTGGTGCTCAGAGCTGTTGTAGTTCAGCTCTGAATTCCTTAAGATCCTGATATACATGTTTGTATTTATGAACCACAAGATGCCATCTTTTGGTCAATGCCTCCCCACAGGACAGTAGTGATGGAGGTAGTACATTCAGCAGGAAAACTGCTAAATAGAATATAGGATGCTTTTAATTTATTTAAAGTAAAAGGATGATTTCAGGCCATAAAGCAAAACAGAAAGTTCTATTCCATTTCAAAGCCAATATATAAGTCTTCCTACACATCTTTCCTTCTCCCTTTTTATCACCAAAGCACTCACCGCTCTCCTTCATGAAGCCACCTTTGACTGGTTCTACCCTAGTTTTGTTTTGTAATTGCAGTGCTATACTTCCATACAAAGTGTAGCACAAAACAACATTGTGAAACTGCTGAGAACAGTCAAGACACTTGTTTTCCAACTGTAGCTTTTCCACCAGGACCATATTTTCAGACAGATTATTATCTATACATCTGTATTTTCTGATCTACCCATCTATAAAATGGAAGAACAGAAGTGATCCCACCTACCTCACAGAACTGCTAACGATAAAACAAGAGAACAGACACGAAAGAACCTATCATGGAAGGCAGACAGCCTAATAAGCCTAATAGTTTCTGTGCGCTTCCCAGCTTAGCCTGGTTCATGGACTTCTATTTGATAAATGCTATTGAACTATTACCTAGAAAGCATGACATACATCCTAGCTATAAATAATAGTCAATTAACCCCCAGTGAAAAGCTACTTTACATGCTCTTCCCACTTCTCAAAGCCTGATGGTAGGAAACAAATGAAACTGTTTACCAGCTGGCTACCACTAACACTTTGTTTTATGGGCCAGTAGATAAGATAGACACATTTTCACATTTATTCTTGCCTAACTTGCTCAGGATTTCATGCTCCCTTACCTGTAAAAGGAACCAAGACTGAGTTGCCCTCCAGGGTTGCTGGGAAATAACGGAATATATAATGTGGTTTATGAATCGACTATTTAAAAGAGCTGCTGCTGAGGCTCAACAATGCCTTTCAAGAAAACTGGCTTCTATTGAGTATATGTAAGCTCTGTTGAAAAATCAAAGCCATCCATATAGGAAAAACATGTTGGAAAAACATGTTGGTATCTCTAAGAATGGAAGAATCAAGTGGGTTTATGAAAAAGCAATGAATTCAGAATATGATTAAAAGAATGAGATGAACATTTAAATTGCTTCTGCTCTTTCATTTGAAACTGAAGCCAAGAACCAAGGCAAGGAATGGCCAACAACCATTCCTTATCTCTAGAAAAGAAGAGCAAAGAAGAAAGAAGTGCATTTTAATTTGTGGTCCATTTGAATGAGATGTTAAGAGGCTGCACAAACAGGAGGAAGCACTGAAGCATATTTTCCTGGAGAAGGCAGGCTGTGCCAGAAAGGGGGGAGGGTTTATAAAAGTCGACATTGCATCATGTAGTAAGTAGGTGGTGGTGGTTTTCTTTTTTTTTTTAAACCTAAGCTTTAACTCAGCCAATGAAGGACTGAGTTCCTCATTCTCCCACTTCATTAACAGACTGAGAAGAATCAACTATAAATAAATCACCTAAGGGTTCCAAAGAAACATTGTGACTCTGAAATTTTACATTTCTCTAGTCTGTAGAGTTCCCTAGGAGAGATAAGTCGCTAAGATCTGTTCTATGTAGTTTCTGCCTGACTTGAGAATATTTGTCAAATCACTGCCATTAATATTTTAGTTTACTATTTATGGCTGCACAAAAGGTTGCAGAGGAGAGACAGGCTGCAGAGAGCACTAGGCCAAAGGAGTCTGCCAGAGAAGTCATCTGGGAGTTAGAGAGGTCCGAGAACTCTCCAACAAGGAGACTGTACTGAGTGTGAAATATCCCATAATTAAGATCTGTCTGAATTCCAAGACCAGGTGTTTGTTGTTTACTCCTGTGGCTTAAAAATATCATGGAGCCGAGGGGTGTAAGATCGGTCTGCATCTTGGTCCACTTAACCTTAATAGGCCAAATAGATAAACGGTTATTTTCGGTTCTACCATTTGCTAAAGTTTCATATAGTGAGGGTGAGTTTAATCACAGAAAAACCAAGTTCCTCAGGGCTGACGGTTCAATGCAAGTTCTATCACCTACTGGCTATGTAAGCACAGGCAATGTTACACCAATATCGCTGAGTCTCAGGTTCCTTTTCTAGAAAATGGAGATTAAAACACCCACCTCAAAGGCTGTTGTGAGGACTGAGATGATATGGCACAGCAAAGTTTTGTAATCAGTGTCTTATGACTAAGTTATAGCTATGCTGAGATAATGATCCTCACAGCCCTTAGGGCAGTCCAGTGGCAGGACCTTGAGGCTAGGCCATTTACCCAAATGTACCAATCTATTTGTGACATATCATAAATAAGGTCAGAAATCACCAGTGCTGGGTGCACAATGCTTAGAATATATGTCTACTGCCCATAACTCTCAAGAGCAGTTTCTACTGTAAATGGGAACTGCTGTCAAAGAGCACATTTGAAATCAAATGAAGCCATATTACAGGTATAGCAAAGTGCCTGGTTCACAGAAGATGACCAATAAACTAGTTTTTCTTCTAGGTGATGTCAGCGACCAGACTTTGAAGCCACAATTGGGAAATGTGTTGGAATTGCGGTAATTCCAAGAATCAGCAATGGATCAACAGTACAAGCCAGCTGAAGAAGTCCTCAGGGTTACTGACTGGACAGCACAAGACACTAAAACATAGTATATTCATTCAATTGGATTTCAAGAACTATCCTTAAAATTCTTTAGAAAAAAAAAAGTCTTCTATTGTTTTTCTAAGAAAACTTCTAAAATGTCACTAATCAGTCAATAAAAAAACAAAACAAAACACCCTGGCAACTGTATTATCCAATCCTCTTTTTTCATTAAGGATTTTGGAGTTTTTTACTCCCAAATATATCCAATTCCCTTTGGGCACTCAAGTCTCTCTTCTAGTTATCCCTTTCCATGAGTTGAATTAAAGGAATTATTCAATTCTGCTATCTTACTATAAAGGTTTTTAAACCATTCTCCTTTAAGCCCTCTATAAGGCTCCCATCATGTTTTTTGAGTAAAGCCTACAAAAATAGACATATTCGATAAGAGGTGGTCCTACTCTCTGCTAAAGCCATATCTCAAAATAAGGAGAAGAGGATCTAAAAGCCAATTTACACAATGTCAGAAAAGCAGTAAGCTCCTAAAGAAAGAACCATGCTAGCTGGCTTTATCTACTTCAAGAAAACACTTACCAAACTGACAATATGTATGTGAGGAAGACCAGTGGGGGTGGGGAAAGATGATTAAAAAGATAGACCCTGCCCTGAAGGAGTCATCAGTTGGGGGAGTGTAGCTCAGGGGCTTCATGCCCAAAGCAGTCCCAAGGAGGCCAGATGACAGGCAACAGTGTGTAACTATAATGACCTGTAAAAAGACCAACCAGATCTTTTTAGCAAATCAGCCACTACCTACAATGTCCTAATTCCAAGTCACTTCAAACCAGTTTATCTCTGAGCACATATGCAGTATAGCTGGGAATGAGAACAAGGTATCAGCAAGATTTAATTTATTCCTTTCTTTTTCAAATATCTCTTCCCACAGTCCTCACCCACACCAATTGGCAATGCTTGCTTACTGAGATTCACTCCCCCTCACAGAACCACACCACCCCACAATATGCACAGCTGTGGCAAGGAGCCAGAATGCACTTAAAATCAACAGCAATTTGCATTTGACAGCGTTTTCTCAATCTTGGACTCCAGACTCTAGCTAAGTTGACAGCCTAGCTTTTGAGGCTGAAAAAGTTCTTGGTGTGTACAGAGTAACAAGAGAATTTAATTAACTTGACAGATTACTTCTATTTCAATTGGGGGGTCTGGGTAAGAATTCCTAACTGAAAAGGCAACGCTGTTGACAAGACCTGCACATGAGGTTATTTGCAGTGGTGAGTATAGCTTTTTAATCAGTCACTTTCACTTAGTTTGTAGGCTATTGGGAAGACAACTTACCAATGATCATCATTTTGTGAGGATATATGAATCATTCCAATAAGCCATTCTCCCAGGAGTGTGGTAGGGAAAAATAAAAAGCAATTTGCTTGGAATGAATCTTAGGCTTTGTCGGAACTGCCTCCAAATTAACATGTTATCATGACCAAATGTATTCTTAAACAGTTTAGATGACAGGACTGCTTTAACCAATGAGTGACTACCAAAAGGAAATTTAGCCTTTTAGTAGGATGTCACAGGCGAGAAGACCCAATAGGATGATCTGAGGTACATCATTTAAAAAAAGACCAACCTCAAAAGGAAAGTTACTGCCAGTGTTCTGAATTATATGCCACAGAACTGTTTAAAGACTATCTCATGCTTACATTTTCAGTAGCTGGAAGAGTGCTTGCTGTCCGTTAGAATATTCTGCGAGAATGGAAATGTTACACATCTGTGCTGTTCAAATACCACAGCTTCTAGTCACATGGGCAAACTGAGCACTAGAACTGTGACTAGTGTGAGGAACTTAACTTTATTTCACTTTAATTCTTATTTAAACTTAACTAGCCACACACAGCTACTGGCTACCATATAGGATTATCACAGAGTTGGAAGATTCATTCTGGAGAGGGTTGATCTGAACTATAATCTCCCCAAGTGGTTTGCTCTGAGAAGAGTAAAGTAGGGTGGAGCTGACCTCTCCAGCAGGTTTCCACACAGGCAAAGCCTTTCAAAACTCCAGGGTTTCTCCTCCAAGCTACTCCTTTTCCTTCATTTATTTCTCTGATCTTCAACCCAACACATTTCACCCTTTAGCTGACTTTGCCAATGGGCTCTCTCAGAAAGGCCCCCTTTTTCTGTCCTGCTGGTGCTGAGCACTGGTAGGACCCCATACATGTTTATGATTTATCACACTAGTTAACCTTTGCTGGAAGTTCTACCCTAGGCATGTGCCCTTCATAAATACTTAACTACTTCACTGTTGCCTCACCTTACCTGTATGCCTGGAAATTCACACTAGGGTGTTACATGTGCAATCCCAGGAAAGTCCTACTTCCTAAACTGGATATCATGGTCTCTTTTCAAAGAGCTTTTCAGCAGAATGTTTTGAGCCCACTTATTTTAAAGTCACGTCTCTAAGGGAAGATGGGCCAGAATAAAAGCCAAACCTTGTTGTCCTGGCCCAACACTGCTACAACATATACTTTGTAAGAAATGCCCTAGAAGTTATAACTTATGCCTTCCAGACTTGAGTGACTACTTTAAGTCCTCTAAAATGGTTAGTTGGTCCTTTTAAGAGTAATTTTCTAAAAAGAATAGAGCTGAAGTTCTGAATAATGGGCTATATTTTGGAACCACAAGTTATTAGTACACAAATAGATATGAACAGACTCCCACAGTACAAGGCATGCTCCTACTTGAAAATGCACCACCTTATAACCACCTAGGTCTCATTTCTCTACTAGTCTGGACTTGAGAATGCACTTAGGATCAGCTGTGAAAATGCAGAAGTTAATTAACTTCCTCTTGTGTGCTACACTACCCTAAAAGTAGAGAGCAATCACCCAAAGTAAGTCTGAGCTGATTCGCTTCAACATTTAAAATGTAAAGGAACTGGTAAGTGGAGGCTTAAGACAAGAAGCAAGTTAGCCTAAAATATAAGTAATTGCAGCCCCCGGCAGGAAACAAAGCTGCTGTTCACTGTACACATTACTTCAAGGAAAGCTGTTCTTTGTTTTACAGATCAAAATCGGTGGCCTTATAAAAGATATAGGAGACATTGGTGGTGGTGGTGGGGGCAATGGGGATAAGGACAAATACGTAATACCTTAATCAATAAAGAAAAAAAATAAAGATACGTTAAAAAAAGATATAGGAGACACAATATAGGAGACACAGTGGGTTAGAAGTATCTTTCTTTTAACGCCTCCAAGCCACAGATTCCTATGACTACTTACAATTTCCCTTCCACCAATCCTCTCCCATCTATGGATCTCCAAGCACCAAGTTTCCAATTACTAGTTCCATGCTCATCAGAAACAGTTTGCACTTATTTCCTCAACTGTGCAAGTAAAATGTGAAGCCCATCCTCACAAATGGGGAAATGGGCAAAGGGACTAACCACAGGGCACCAAAAATTAGAAGCTAAAATCTCCTGCCTCATGTTTTAAAAGCAAAGCAGCTTTGTGGGAGGAGGTTGTCGTCTACTGATTCTTATGTTTGACGGAGCAGGCTGCCTTGGAAATTTGTCCTAAGCCCACGTTTAAAAAGGCCAATGGTAGAAAAGGTTATCTAAGACCTTTATACACTGGTCGCTTTCAAGTGTGTACCTGGGCCAGAATTACCACAGAAGAAATCACAGATCAGGGAGCTGGTATAAGAATGTAAAAGATAACCAGATAAAGCCTAATGGGTGGGGAAAAGAGAATGAGAACCTAAGAAGAGAGATAAGGAAAGGGTGCGGATGGGGAGACTATTAGCTTTGCTTGAGAAATATGTAACAGAATGGCCAGTGTCTCTCACAGTAGGGTTCTGGGAAGGGAAACTAGAGAGATGGCGTTTTTCTGGCAGCGAGACTGGAGACTGGGTCTGCTTTCAGTCTCCCCTCCTGCTCCTTTAGACGAGGAGCTGGGGTGGTGCGAGAAGGCTGAAAGACCTGGGCCTGAATCTCCTTCCCTCCTCCAGCTCTGGGAATTCCTGAAAACTCCTTCCAACCCAATCCGTATGGGCTGTCTTTGGTTCCTCCTAACAATGACGGGGAATACGGGGAGAAGAGGTCCCATGCTTGCTACAGAGGGCAGTGGCATCCTCCAATGAGAGTTCCGGCCCAGGCTGCCCTCACGTCCCACAGGTCTCCTGCCCTTTAGCACGCGCACTCCTGTCCACTCACTGCTTCCGCATCCTCCTCGGAGCCGCTCCCCACGCACCTCTGCCCCTCACCCCTCCGCACCCAATCGCCTCCCACGTCTACTCCGCCGGGGCAGTCCCCACACCCGGCCAGGTCCCCCATCTCTCTCCTCCACGTCTCGGGGGCTGAACGCTGGGATCAGCAGGGGTCAACTCTGCCTCCCCCGCCACCCTCCGTCCCCGTGCGCGCGCTCACCCGGCGGCCGCGTTCTCGAACTTGAGCGCGAGCGTCTCCTCGATGATGCGGTTGTTCACCTCCAGCAGGATCATGGCGGCGGCTGCCCCGGGCAGGGGAAGGAGAAACAAGGGCGGGTGAGGATGGGTAAGGGAAGGAAGGACAGAGGGAGCGGCCCTGCTGCCCCCTGAGGAGGGGTCTGGGTGGGGTAGGAGGTTAGGGATTAAGGGGAGAGGGATCGGGGTAAGGGAAGGGGAAGATGCACGCACTGACTGTGGAGACACCCACCCACCCACCGGACCGACCTGGCCCCAGATGCCTGAACTCGCCTGCCGAGCCGCCGCCGCCGCCGCTGCTGCCGCCTCACCCACAAGACCGGTCCCCGCCCAGCCCCCGGCTCTAGCCGGCCACTTCCGCTCTCACACCCACTTCCGCTCGCCGCCCGGACGCGCGGCCCCGCGGCGCCATTTCCGCTTCGACCCCTCGTGTGCGCGCGCGCGCGCAGGCGCGCGGGGGCGGGAGGCCGGAGGGCTGTGCTTGCGATGCCGCCTCCCCACCTCCAGTTTCCTACAGACCGGGTCTCGTCCCGCCCCTGTAGAGCTCCTAGCTCGCTGTGGTTCCAGCCCCTCCCTCCCGCTCGCTCGTTCCAGAGGTCCTGCTCCATCTTTCCGGTCTTGTCACTTCAGAAAACTCGCAAGTAGCTCGTCCTTGTCATCTACCAGCCGGCTTTGCTCTCAGCTTGTTTTTAGTCGATGTGTTCCTTCCTCATGCCACACGAATGATTGTCCAGTGGCACACATTTCTCCAACACTATTTTGTGGGCTCCTGCTCTGTGCTGGGGGTACAGTGGTGAATGAGAAGGCAAGGTCCTGCCCTAGTGGAGCTATAGTCTGGTAGAGCAAACAGACAATAAACTCAATTTTATAACTATAAATTGTTTAAAGGGCAACGAAGGAAAGGAATGCGAAGTCATGTAGGTGAAAAGGCACCTGGGATGGGCCTCCTTGGGTTCCTGTCATGCCTACAATTCTGAGCCTGGGGAGCTGCCTCCTGGTACTCCAACAGGTTATCTTTGCCTGTCCCTCGCCTTCCAGTACCACTGCCACACATGCTTTCTTACTCATCTATGCGCGGAATCTGAACTCATATTTGTGCTTCATCTGCACCTTCTGCCTGTGTGTCTCCTCCAGGGAGAATTTAACAAACCTAGTTATTTATTTTCTGCTAAGTGCTCTTGGGCAGAAGGGGGGATTAGGATCCAAAAAATGAACAATAACAACAAAAACAAAAAAACAACCCTAGCACCTGTCCTCAAGGCCCATAGAGCCCTTTAAAACAGATTTCCTTACTTACCAGCCATGGATAAACTTCACGACATTGTAGGTCCCCCTAAATTATGTGTTAACGTTTTGACATTAATGTTTTTAAATAACGCGTATTTAATTTCCAATATCTTTTTCCCCCAACTGGCCCTTCCCCGTATTATTTGATCCTTGTTTTATGGATAGGAATATCTTCTATCTTTCTGAGCATAGTATACATTTTATGGATAGGAATAGCTTCTCTTTGAGGACATTATAATATACTAGGGGCCCAGTGCACAGATTTGTGCACCTTGAAAGTTACTGTGGACTGTGAGGCTGTGGTGGGCCCAGGGGTGGGTCTCGGCCCATCCTCCACACCCCTGCCCGGCCCCTCCTGCCTTGGCACCCCGTCCCCTGTCTGCTGCAGCCCAGCGCCCCGCCGCTGCTCCCACATGCTGATGCTTGGGGCTGGAGCCTGCAGCAGGAGCAGAGAAAGGTGGAGAAGCCCTGAGGGACGATCGGGGACCAGCAGCCGCCCCTGGTACCCACTGATGGTGCTGAGCGATTGGGGCCGGCAGCGGGTGTGAGCACCCGCAGGACCATGGCATGTGGGAGCAAAGAATTTTCAGTAACCACCAGAGGCTCACCCCATGACAGCAACAGGCGCCTTGCCTTGGTCTGTCGCCCCCGCTCACCTATTCCACCATCCCGCCATGGCCGACACCTGCCATGTTCTGCGCATGCCCCCTGGTGGTCAATGCATGTCATAGCGACCGGTTGTTTGGTTGTTCCTCTGTTTGGTCTATTTGCATATTAACCTCTTATTATATAGGATATGTTTTTAGTTCTCCTTTCTGCTTTGATCTGTTTCCTTGGGTCTATCTTTATGCTACTTAATTTGTTTTGGTCTCTCTTTTATGTTACTAGCCATCCTCTAAAGACTGGCTACTTTAGCAATCTGTTCATATTTAAGGACAAGGAGGCTGTAAAACAGTTTGGTGGAGGCTGAGTGTTACGTAAAAGGGACTAGCAGCATTGGCTTCATTGGGAGCTTTTGGAAACGCAGAATCTCAGGCCCCATTATAAACTACAGCCTTTGGAATCTGCATTTTAACAAGATCACAATGCACATTACGTTGTGAGAAGCACTGAATTGATGGGCTTCACTATAAGATGCACCAATTATGTGCCAGATTTCATTGGGGGCCCACAAATATCAACATTGGGATATCTTTTCTCCAAAGGAGAATCATCCAGTTGTGTTTAGGGTTTAAAAGCTTGGCTGTGAGTATTCCCAGAGTGTATGAGAACAGGGATGTGGAGAGCAACTACAGCGTTTGGAAAGGTTCAAGCATGGGACTAATGAGAGGGCACAATCCTCTCGTGGCAAAGCCACGTGTAAGTCCCAGCACAATTATAGCCTAAGGCTATAGCTGTAAGCTTGACCATATGGTCCGAACCTGTGGTCCCACGTGGCTAAGTGATATAAACTGTGGGAGGTGCAGCAAGGAAACAAAGCTTGATCAGGTGCATGTAATTGAGTAGATTCGAAACTCAGGAGCATGTTGTAAACATCTTGACCACACCCTTACTTTGCCTCCTGGAATTTGGCTATAAAATAAAGACTTGGCTTGCAGGCTATGGCACTGTCTTTCCATCAGAGAGGGTAGCATCCCACCCAGCCCTAGCTTTCTTCTCTTGTCTGTCTTTTCTTAATCCTTCACCGCCCCCTCTCAGGCTGACCAAACCTGGCTGTGCTGGCGTGGCACATATGGTGCCCAATGTGAGGCTAAGTACAGGTTCACCCATGGCCGTGCTGGCTCGGCACACAGGGAAGAATGTTTTCAGTCTCAGCTGACTTCCACTTAATGCCATTATCAGCCCTGTGCCTACGCACTGCCTTCCACTGAGCTAGAGTCTATAGCAAATGGACCTCTGGTGGAGGAGATGAAGGAAGGTGTGTAAGTGGGATAGGCTGGGTAGGAAAAGGGATAGTTTACTTGACTGCTTGGGCACCTAGAACAGATTTTCAATCAGTTGTCTTCATCTTACTTTTGGCTTATTTAAACTAATGACAAATAGAACAAATAAATATCTTGGTACTCACTACCCAGCTTCTTTGAATCTTAACATTTTATAATTAAACTTGCTTCTGAGCTTTAAAAAAAAAGAAATACAGTTAAAACTTCCTGTAAACCCCATCCAAGTCCATTCTTTTCTCTCCTTTCTCCCCCAACTCAGCAAAGGTAACAATCTCCCTGCATTAGGTATTTATCCTTTACAAGCCTGTTTTTACACTTGTACTACATATGCATCAATCTATAAACAATGTATAGCATTTTTTCATGATTTTAAACTATTAATTGTATCATACTGTAATATTTTGAAAATTGTTTCTAGTCAACAATGTGTTTTTGAGATTTACCCATGTTGTTACCTGTAGCTTTTTTTTTTTAACCCTCACCCGAGGATATTTTTTCCATTGATTTTTAGAGAGAGTGGAAGGGAAGGAAGAGAGTGAAGGGGAGGGGGAGAGGGAGAGGGAGAGGGAGAGAGAGAGAGAAACATTGATGTGAGAGAGACACATCGATGGTTGCCTCCTGCATGTGCCCCAGGGCTGGGATCAAACCTGCAACTGAGGTATGTGCTCTTGACCAGGAATTGAACTCAAGACCCTTTGGTTCAGAGCCAATGCTCTAACCACTGAGAAAAACCGACCAGGGCTACATTTAACTGTGATGTAGCATTCCAATGTAAGATTGTCCATTATGATTTTCAAGGTATTAGTTCATTCTCTTGTTGGAGGAGATTAACATTCTTTACAGTATTTTTGCTACTATAAGCAATGCCGCTTTGAACTTTCTTATACATATTTTCTTTGTACCGGTGTGAAGTTTCTTTAGAGTATGGTCCTAGGAATGTAATTGTGGGCTACAGATATCTTCAACTTTGCTAGATGTTGCCAAATTGCTCTTCAAAGTAGTTGTACCAATTTATGCTACCATGAGCAATGTATGAAGGTTTTCATTGCTCCCTGCCCTTGCTAGCACTTGGTATTGTTAGCCTTTGAAAAGAATGGATATGAAAAATATATTGGATTGTTCTTTTTTTTTTTTTTTTTTTTTTTTTAGAGAAGTTTTTTGAGTTTATTTGAGCCAAACTGATGACATGTGCTGGGGAGCAAGATCTCAAATGTTCCCTGATTGTTCTTAAAATAAGAATTATCCCAGCAGATAGAGAGGAATGAATGAAGACTCGGGCCAGATAGCATGACATCTTGCAGAAAGTGAAAGATCCGTAAATTGTGGTGTGCAGCTGGAAGGGGGAAGTGCTGAGAGATGGATGGCTGGAGACTTAATAATGGCTAACATTTATTGGGGTTGAGGATTTATTCTGGGCTAGGTGGTACATTTAATAGCCTTACATGTACCATCTCACTGAATCCCTGTGACAACTCTTAGAAGAAGGTACTACTACTAGTTCATTTTGTAGATGAGGAAACTGACACTCTATTTAAAAATAATGAGAGCAGCTTCTTGATTAAACTTTCATTCTGCTGAACCCTGTTGACCAAAGCAGAAAAACTGTTCTAAAATAGCCAGAAATTTGCTGGTTTTAGTCTTAAAGATAGAGGCTGGAGGTCATCTTGGGGGTGGGAGGGGCTGTCTGGCTATCTTCCATTTAGTCCTCTGGATCAACTCTTCCCTCTTCTCCACCCCCACATCAACTGGGTGTCCTGGCACTTGGGCTTTGGTTGGCAATAGGAAGCCCCAGAAAGAGGAGGGAGTGAGTGAAGGAAGAAGTGAGGAGCGAGTGGGAGAGAGAGAGAGGAATCAGAGTATTAAATCCTCTTTTTCCTCTTCCTTGTGAGGTTGTTGCCTCAGGCTGACCAAATGTCACTGCTTCTCTCAAGGTGGCTACCTCAGCAAAGCTCTTTCCTTCATTCCAGGTCCTGATAACCATCCCCTCTCCTCAACCCTTAGGGCCTAGGTGTGGTATCAACTTAGCTGCATCCACATTTTTTTAACACACAACTTAACGATGGGGATATGTTCTGAGAAATGCATTGTTAGATGATTAAGTCATTTTGCAAACACCATAGAGCACACTTACACAAACCTAGATGGTATAGCCTGCTACACACCGAGGCTATATGGTGTAGCCCAGGGGTGGGCAAACTTTTTGACTCGAGGGCCACAATGGGTTCTTAAACTGGACCGGAGGGCCGGAACAAAAGCATGGATGGAGTGTTTGTGTGAACTAATATAAATTCAAAGTAAAGGAACAGAGGGGAGAGCAAGAGAACCGGATAGAACAGCCGGATCCGGCCCACGGGCTGTAGTTTGCCCAAGGCTGGTGTAGCCTATTGCTCCTAGCATGTTACTGTAAAACCCAATGTGAGCTTAACTCAAGCACAGGAGAAAATGATTTAATCAGGATACTTGGTAAGCATGAGATATATGGGGCCACTACTGGCATAACTATGCATACTGTTTTCTTTTTTAAAAAAATTAATATGTTTTTATTGATTTCAGAGAGGAAGGGAGAGGGAGAGAGAGCTAGAAACATCAATGATGAGAGAAAATCATTGATTGGCTACCTCTTGCATGCCACCCACTGGGGATCAAGCCCACAACCTGGGCATGTGTTCTGACTGGGAATCGAACCATGACCTCCTGGTTCATAGGTCAATGCTCAACCACTGAGCAACACTGGCCAGGCATTATTATTTTCTAATTGATTTTTGAAGAGAGAAAAATAGATAATGATATAGATAGATAGATAGAGAAACATCAGTGTGAGAGCAAAATATTGATTGGCCACCTCCTGCATGATCCCTACCAGGGATTGAGTCTGAAACCCGGGGATGTGCCCTGACCAGGAATCAAACCCGGGAATCAAACCTTTCAGTGCACAGGATGGTGCTCATCCAACTGAGCCACACTGGCCAGGGCTATCAGTAATTACTTTAAGTATAAATGGATTAAACTCACTTTATTAAAATAAAGAAATCTGCAGAATGAATTTAAAAAACGCATGATTCAACTATATGCTGCTTACAAGAATCTCACTTTAGATCCAAAGAGACAAATAAGTTGAAAGTGAAAGGGTGAAAAAAGATATTCCATGCAAATAGAGAGATGGGGTTGCTATACTATTATTAACAATGACAACAAAGATTTTAAATTAAAAGTTGTTATAAAAGACAAAAAGGACATTATCTACTGATTAAAGGGCCAATTTATCAAGAAGATGTAATAATTATAAACATAAATAACAGAGCCCCTATACTATATGGAGCAAATATTGATAGAATTGAAGGGATAAATAGACAATTCTATAATAACTAGAAGCCCGATGCACGAAGATTAGTGCTAGAATGGGCTTTCCTTTCCCTGGCTGCCGGCACAGCCTTTCCACTCCGGCCCAGCCCCTTTCTGCTCAGGCACTGGAGCCGCCTCTTTCCGCTCCGGCCCCGCCTTCCCACGCTGCCCAGAGGCCCTGAGAGATCAGGGGTGGGGCAGAACGCCTGCGTCCCACCCCCGTCACTCGACGTCTGTGTATGCAAATTAACTTCCATCTTTGTTGGGTTAATTTGCATATCACTCCTGATTGGCTGGTGGCGTAGCGGAGGTACGGTCAATTTACATTAACAACAACAACAAAAAAGATTTTGTTTGCCGACCACCATAGTATAGCAATTCATCTCTCTATTTGCATGGAATATCTTTTTTTTTTTTATAGCAACCCCATCTCTCTATTTGCATGGAATATCATTAGGTAAGATAGTTGGAGTTGTATTTTAATATCCCACTTTCAATAATGGATTAAACATCTAGACCAGTGGTCGGCAAACTCATTAGTCAACAGAGCCAAATATCAACAGTACAATGATTGAAATTTCTTTAGAGAGCCAAATTTTTTAAACTTAAACTTCTTCTAACGCCACTTCTTCAAAATAGACTCGCCCAGGCCGTGGTATTTTGTGGAAGAGCCACACTCAAGGGGCCAAAGAGCCGCATGTGGCTCGTGAGCCGCAGTTTGCTGACCACGGATCTAGACAGAAGATCAATGAGGAAAAAGAGGACTTGAAGAACACAATAGACCAATCAAACCTAACATACATATGTAGAATACCACTTCCAATAACAGCAGGATATACATTCTTCTCAAGGGTACATGGAACATTCTCCAGGATAGACCAAGTGTTCGGTCATAAAAAAATCTAAATAAATTTAAAAGATTGAAATCATAAAATATTTTCTTCAACACTTTTAAACAACCAATACATTAAAGAAGAAATCGCTAGATAAATTAGAAAGTACTTTGAGATGAATAAAAATGAAAATACAATATACCAAAACTTATGGGAAGCAATGAAAGCAGTGCTCAGAGGAAAATTTATATTTTCAAATGTCTGTATTAAAAAAGAAGATCACAAATCAACACCCTAACTACATAACTTAAGAAACTAGAAAAAGAAGAGCAAACTAAATCCAAAGCTGCCAAAAGGAAGGAAATGATAAAGGTTAGCGCATCCTAATATATAAAAACCCAGGGTCCATGACATCCCAAATGACTGAAGGCTCAACTGACTGCTGCCGCTGTGGGCGCCCCGACCCAGCACTGACTGCCTAGGGGGCTGTGGATCAGGCCCGAAGAGAGGCCTGGAGAGAGAAGCAGGGTCTGATCCATAGCCTCCGTGGCAGCTGTTGATCAGCACTTGCCTCATGCTTTCTCTCCAGGCCTAGCCAGTAGCTACGCCTCTCTGATCAGGCCTGTTGATAGGCCCGGAGATGCTGACTGGCATAGAAACCGACCAATCAGAACCAAATCTGGGTGAAGTGTGAGGAGCCAATGGTTGCCTAGGAGGTGGAGCTTTTGACGCTGAATGGCATAGAACCTGACCAATCAGAACCAAATCTGGGTGAACTGCGAAAGCAGAACCTAAGGTGGGGGCTAATGAGGGGTTTTAAGGTTAACAGCTGTTTGGTGTAAGATGTAAGAAAGTGGTTCAATTTCTTAATGACTGGTTTGGCAATATAGTGCATATGGCTGGCTATCAGTCCAGATATAGGGATTATGTATTTTTATCTGCCAAGAGCATCTCCTCCTGATGAAAAAGGCTCCCCCCCCCATTTAAGCAATCCTATTCTGTATAATCTATCTATACTAGGTACTAAAAGGGAAATATGCTAATTAGACTGGGTCGACTGGCCATCTTCCGGATGTCTGACTTTTTTCCGGACAAAGCCATGTGGTAGAGGACAAGGCAGAGGCTGTTAGGGGTGATCAGGCCAGCTGGGGAGGGCAGTTGGGGGCAAGATCAGGCTGGCAGGGGAGGGCAGTTGGGGGTGACATCAGGCTAGCAGGGGAGGGCCATTGGGGGCGAGATCAGGCTGGCAGAAGCAATTAGGGTCGATCAGGCCAGCAGGGGAGAGCAGTTGGGGGCAAGATCAGGCTGGCAGGGGAGGGCAGTTGGGGGGCGAGATCAGACCGGCAGGGGAGAGCAGTTGGGGGCGAGATCAGATCGGCAGGGGAGGGCAGTTAGGGGCGATCAGGCAAGTCAGTGAGAGTTCACTGCCAGGACTAGATGAAAACCCAGGGTGTGTTGTCACCTTGGTGCCTAGGAGAGTGTAGGAGCACATTCATGGAGCTATCTCTTCTCTGTACAGATTTGTGTGAGAGGCCAGCGGTCCCAGATTGGGAGAGGGATGTTCGACTGCTGGTTTAGGCCTGATCCCAAGGGGTCCCTGATTGGAGAGGGTGCAGGCTGGGCTGAGGAACCCCCCCCCCCCCATGCACGAATTTCGTGCACCGGGCCACTAGTAGATACATAAAATAGAGAATGGAGAAACAATAAAGAGAACCAATGAAATAAAAGGATTTTCCCTTTGGAAAGATTAACAAAGTTGACAAGCTTTTAGCTTGATTGAGACAAAAAAGAGAGAAGATGCAAAAAACTAAAATGAGAAATGAAAATACACACCTTACATAAATTAAAATAAGAGAATATCATGAATGACTGTATACCAAAAAATTAAATAATGTAGATGAAATGAACAAGTTCTAGAAAGACACAAATTACCAAAACTCAAGAGTAGAACATATCTATAACAAGATATTGAATCAATAATCAAAAACTTCCTAAGAAGAAAAGTTTAGGACTATATGGCTTCACTGGTAAATTCTGCCAAATGTTTAAAGTAATACCAACTCTACTCAAATTCTTCCAAGAAACAGAAGAGGAAGGAAAACTTCCTAATACATTCTATGAAGCCAGTGTTACCGAGACAAAGATACCACAAGAAAAGCAAACTACAGATCACTATCTTTTATGAATATAGATTCAAAAATCCCCAACAAGCCCTAGCCGGTTTGGCTTAGAGGATAGAGCATTGGCCTGCAGATTGAAGGATCCCGGGTTCGATTCTGGTCAAGGGCATATGCCCGGGTTGTGGGCTCAATCCCCAGTAGGAGGCGTGCAAAAGGCAGCTGACCAGTGATTCTCATCACTGATGTTTCTATCTCTCCCTCTCCTTCCTCTCCGAAATCAATAAAAACACATTTAAAAAAAATACCCAACAAAATACTAGCAAACCAAACTCAACAGCACATTAAAAAGATTATATAGCCAAAACCGGTTTGGCTCAGTGGAAGAGCGTCGGCCTGCGGACTGAAGGGTCCCAGGTTCGATTCCGGTCAAGGGCATGTAACTTGGTTGCGGGCACATCCCCAGTGGGAGGTGTGCAGGAGGCAGCTGATCGATGTTTCTCTCTCATCGATGTTTCTGACTATCTATCACTCTTCCTTTCTCTCTGTAAAAAATCAATAAAATATATTAAAAAAAAAAGATTATATAGCACAATCAAGTAAAATTTATCTCAGGAATGCATGTTGTTTCAACATAAGAATATCAATGAATGTAATTCATCCCATTAATGGAATGAAGGAAAAGAAAAAAGCTCAATAGATGCACAAAAGACATTTGACAGAATTCAGCACCCTTTCATGATAAAAATACTCAGAAAATTAGGAATAAAAGGGAATTTTTAAAACATGATAGTGGACGTTTATGAGAAAAACCTTAAAACTACCATCATACTCAATGGGGAAAGATTGAAAGCTTTCCTCTCAGATCAGAAAGAAGACAAGATGTTTGTTTTCACCAGTGCCATTTGTCATTGTACTGGAAGTCCTAGCCAGAGCAAATAGGCAATAAAAATAAATAGGCATCTAAATTGGAAAACAAGAACTCAACTATCTCTATTTGCATGCGACATAATTCTGTATAAAGAAAATTCCATAGCCCTAGCTGCTTTGGCTCAGTGGATAGAGCTTCGGCCTGTGGACTGAAGGGTCCCGGATTTGATTCTGGTCAAGGGTACATGCCTAGGGTGCAGGCTCTATCCCCAGTAGGGGGCATGCAGGAGGCAGCCAATCAGTGATTCTCTCTCATCGATGTTTCTATCTCTCTCTCCCTCTTCCTTCCTCTCTGAAATAAATAAAAACGTATATTTTAAAAAAAAGGAAGTCCCATAGAATCCAAAAAAACTGCTAGAGCTAATAATTGAATTCAGCAAACTTTTAGTGTTCAAGATCATCAATACACAAAATTCAGTTGTGTTTCTATAGTCCAGCAAGAAACAATCTGAAAAGGAATGAAGAAATCAATTTCATCTAAAAGAATAAATTACCTAGGAATAAGTATAACCAAGGAGGAGAAAGGTCTGTACACTAAAAACCACAAAACATTGTTAAAAGAAATTAAAGAAGACCTAAATCAATGGAAAGACATTCCATGGTCATGAATTGGGAGACTGTTGTTAAGATGGCAATACTTCCCCAAAGCATCTACAGATTCAATGCACCCTTTATCAAAATTCCAGTGGCCTTAAGCTGTGGTTCCTTTACACAATGGAATACTATTCAGCCATAAAAAAGAAGGAAATCTTATCCTTTGGACAGCATGGGTGGACCTAGAGAGCATTATAGTAAGTGAAATTAGCCAGTCAGAGAAAGGCAAGTACCGTATGATTTCACTCCTATGTGAAATCTAATGAACAAAATAAATTAACAAAATAGAAACAGGTTCATAGTGGCTGTACCAATTTGCATTCCCACCAACAGTGCATGAGGATTCCCTTTTCTCTATGTCCTCACCAACACTTGTTCGTTGATTTATTGATGACAGCCATTCTGACAGGTTTGTAGTTCTTTGTTTCTTTTATCCAGTACCTGTAGCTCCTGAGCATTTAGGTGATGAACAGAATGAATGAATGAGATCTATGAGACATGAATGAATGAGAATGAATGAATGAGATCTATAAGACACGTGGCTATAGCGATGAAGCAAATGTCTCCTGGAGGACATTGGTATTTGTTTTTTTGTTTTGTTTTGTTTTTTTTTAAAAAATATATTTTATTGATATTTTACAGAGAGGAAGGGAGAGGGATAGAGAGTTAGAAACATCGATGAGAGAGAAACATCGATCAGCTGCCTCCTGCACACCTCCTACTGGGTATGTGCCCGCAACCAAGGTACATGCCCTTGACCAGAATCGAACCTGGGACCTTTCAGTCCGCAGGCTGATGCTCTATCCACTGAGCCAAACCGGTTTCGGCAGGACATTGGTATTTGTACAGTGATTAACACACTGTCCTGGATGAGGTTGCCTAGGAAAGAGGGTACAGGAAGAAGAGCAAGGGTCTCAGGACTGTGTGCTGGGAGCCCCAACAGTGAGAGGTCAGGCTGGAAAGGAAACACTGGTGAAGGATACCATGAAAGGATAGACACAAGAGTGTAATGCTAAATGCTGTTGGGAAATTGAGATAGGACTGAGAGCTGTCCAAGGAGAGTACTGGTTTTGGTGGAGGGGTGGAGCTCAGTGGCCAACTTGATGGGCTGAGAATTAGGAGAAAAAGGAGGGAAAACACACAGTTCTTTATAGAAATCCGGCTGTAGGGGAGGAGGGAATGAGTGGTAACTGGAAAGAGAGGATTCATCCACCATTGACATCATGCAGGTTCTAACATCAAGAGAGATATCCTTGCTGGTTTGGCTCAGTGGATAGAGCATCAGCCTGCGGACTGAGGGGTCCCAGGTTTGATTCCAGTGGTCAAGGGCACGTACCCGGGTTGTGGGCTTGATCCCCAGTGAGGGGCATGCAGGGGGCAGCCAATCAATGATTCCCTCTCATTATTGATGTTTCTAACTCTCCCTTCCTCTCTGAAATCAATAAAAACAAAAAAACAAACAAACAAAAACAAACAACAACAAAAAAAACAACAAAAGAGAAAGCCATCCAAGGCAGGTGCTGTGGCTGACAGGATTGGGTCAGCCTTTTTGGTCACAGGGAGAGAGAGAGCACCTTCTTTGCCTATCTCATGATCTTGCTTCTATATTTTTTAAAAATATTTTTATTGATTTCAGTGAGGAAGGGAAAGGGAAAGAGAGAGAAACATCAATGATAAGGGAGAATCATTGATTGGTTGCCTTCTCCACACCCCGCTATGGGGATTGAGCCTGCAACCCAGGCATGTGCCTTGACCGGGAATTGAACTGTGACCTGGTTCATAGGTCGATGCTCAACCACTGACCCACACCAGTCGGGCTGTATTATGTTTTTATTGCAGTCGAGCTACCATGCTTCTTCAAAAATGTTAAGAATGGAGCCCTAGCTGGTTTAGCTCAGTGAAGAGTCCTGGGTTCGATTCCGGTCAAGGGCATGTACCTTGGTTGCAGGCACATCCCCAGTGGGGAGTGTGCAGGAGGCAGCTGATCAATGTTTCTCTCTCATCGTTGTTTCTAACTCTTTATCCCTCTCCCTTCCTCTCTGTAAAAAATCAATAAAATATATTTTAAAAAAGAGTGTTTTCTCCTTTGTTCTTTACAGCAATTATTATCCTTAGTTTACACAAGAGGAAAAAGAGGTTCTGAGTGGTTAAGTTGTCCAACTTAATGTAATTCTAAACCAGGTTTTCTGACAACTAGTATGTTCTTTATGCCATTTCTGTACTCTTAGGAGGACCATCTTTAAGGGGAAATGTTTATTCCTTAAATAGCATCAAGGGGACAAAAGGAATAAATACAGGAGAGATGGGTTTCCTCCGGGGCCTGTCAATGTCACCCATCAGCTCTGTTTCTGGGTTGTGTCTAAAGGCAGGAGGCAGCTTGACTCTGTCGTGCATCTGGGTTTCAGAGGCCTAGGGAATGTTTAGTTTCCTGCTTGTCTATTTCCAAACTTTAGGCATGTAATTTATTGTCTTGATTACACTTTAACATGGCTGGAAGCTATGAGACATTTGAGTTATAGATTTGTGTGAGAGGCACAAGGACAATCAGTGCATTTGGGAGCTATGGCTCTCCTCCCTTCTCACGCCATGGTCTCTCTTGGGGAGACCTCGGCCAGCCATGGCTTCTACCACCACCGAGTCAGTGCTGGCTCCCAGGCAGCGGCTTGTCTATTCCTGTTTTAAACGTTGTCTTTTTGATAAGTAGAAATTTCTGATTATGATGAAGTCTAATTTATCAAAAAATTTTAAAAATGGTTGTTGCATTATTTTATTTGTCTAAGAAGCCTTTAGCTTAACCCTAAGTTATGAAGATAATACTCATTCATGTTTTTCTCTAAAGGCTTTTCAGTTTTAGCTTTTACATTTAGGCCTATGATTCATCTCGAAATAATGTTTGTGTACTATATAGGGGTCAAAGTTTGTGTTTTTCCCATATTTAGTTATTCCAGCACCATTTTGTTGCTAAAACTTTCTTTTTCCCATTTGATTGCTTTGGGGTTTTTGTTTAAAATTGAATGGTGTTTCTAGGATCTCTTCTCTGTACCAATTTAGCAGGTTCCCTGCCCCACCCCCCATGGGCTCAGTATTGCCAGATCTTCTAAATTTTAGAAGAGGATATAGAAACCCAGATTCTTTTAATATGAAAATGTCTAACTTTTTAAGAGTTGGGAACCAATTTTAATTTAAATGAACAAAGGAACCAATTCTGTGCAGCCAAAGAAACTCACCTTCAGTCTGATTGCATCCGTGGCTTTACGACTACTAGTATGAGAGGTAATTTCAGTGGAAGCTGGATCTATGTACAGTCAAGTATAAATCAAGAGCCTTATTTTAAATGAAAGAAAATGAGGATGTTCCTAGGGCACATAAGAGGGTTTCAATAGACAATGCAAGTCATTGAGAGTTCACTGCCAGGGCTAGATAAAAACCCAGGGTGTGATGTCACCTTGGTACCTAGAAGAGTATAGGAGCACATTCATGGAGCTATCTGGAATCACATCTGGAAACAGTGCAGGCAGAGAGGGCCAAGAGGGAGATGAGGTGCCAGGATGCCCTGGCTTGCAGTGGAGGGACTGACGAGAAGCTAGATAGACCAGTGACGGGAAGGAGACAAGGACCAAGAGAGTCCAGGGTGAGCTGATTTGGAGTCAAGGGTCTGCAGTGGAGGGAATGAAGAGAAGCAACAGGTCTCTAACCCGGGGCCCAGCCAGGTGCTTCCTGGAATTGGCTGAAGGCCTCCTTGGCTTCCTGGGTGAAAGTGGAGACAGAGTAGCCAGAAGACATACAATTGCAGACCAGCACTTAAAGGAGGTGCTCAGCAGCACCGCATTTCCCCACTCCATGTTTAAGTTCGTTTTTAACATTGTAGGTTTATATACATATATATTTTTTAATATATATTTTATTGATATTTTACAGAGAGGAAGGGAGAGGGATAGAGAGCTAGAAACATCGATGAGAGAGAAACATCGATCAGCTGCCTCCTGCACACCTCCCACTGGGGATGTGCCCGCAACCAAGGTACATGCCCTTGACCGGAATCGAACCCGGGACCCTTGAGTCTGCAGGCCGATGCTCTATCCACTGAGCCAAACCGGTTTCGGCTGTAGGTTTATATTTTACACTTAATATTTAAATAGGAACCAGTTCACATGTTTCAACTATTAAAAACTATTAATGAAAAGTATTCTTCCCACCTGTTCCCTCTCTCCCCGCCCAGTTTCCATCTCCAACCCCTCACTCCCAGGTAACTATTTGTACAGTTTGTTTTTACTGCAACCAAGGATACTACGTTGGCAGCCACACCTGTCAGACTGTTGCTTATGCTGGTTGGGTCACATAGGGTAGAGCTCCGAGTAGTTACCTCCATGTAAGAGAAAACAAGCAAGCAAGCCTGCACTAAAGACAGACAGAAGTTTATTGGAACTTGCTAGAACCTTGCCTCATGAATATGTAAGAGAGCACTACAGGGGAAGGAAATCATCCTACTCAAATTGTGATGCTATGCTTGTTATGGCTGAATGTCTGTGTCTCCTCAAAATTCGTATGTTGAAGCCCCAACCCCCAATGTCATGGTTGTTGGATGTGGGGCCTTTGGGAGGCAATTAAATTTAGATGGAGTCATGAGGGTGGGGCCCCACGAGATATTAGTGTCTTTATAAGAAGAGGAAAAGACCAGAGCTCCTTCTCTCTGCACTGTGCAAGCAAACGGCTGCATGGAAGACAGCTGTCTGCAAACCAGATGGAGAGCTCTCACCACAACACAGGCTTGCCGGCACCCTGATATCAGACTTTCAGCCTTCAGACTGTGAGAAATAAATAGCTGTTGTTTAAGCCACCGAGTCCATGGGATTTTGTGATAGCAGGCCGATCTAAGTGCTGGAGGACCAAAAAGTGAGCTAGAAGAAAATGGAAAAATTTTTAGTTCTCTGAACTATACCTTTTCATTGCTTTGTCGAGAGTATGCAAAGGCTGTTTGAAAGTGTGGGTTCACATTGCTCTTGAAGAAGGGTCAGTGGGCTGGAAAAGGGTGATGACCACAGGAACAGGACTATTAAGTTCTTGAAGCCAGTGATTAGTTGAGTGCCATATGTGGGTGACAAACCTCAACCGCTCATCTCAAACTGCACTCATACTCTGGCACTTGCTAAAGTCTAACCTGGAAGGACTTGAAGGGGAGAATGGAAAAGATTTTCAAACTTTCAAGGGTGGTGTTAGGTGCAAGATGTTCGTTGTCTAATCCAACTTCTAGGGAGTACAAGGTATTTTCACCTGGATTATTTCACCACCCCCACCGAAGATAATGCTGCCCTCTACTGGATTGTTCTTGCAACTACAGTCCCTGGCAATCAGGCCTAGATTCTTTTTTATCTCCTTTGCTTTTTCTAAGTTGGTTTTCCAGTATAGCTAGAGGTCTTATGTTCTGCTAAGTCATTTCTTTATGGCCATGGTGGAGTCCACTTTCCCTCCAGCATTATTTCCCAGGGGCTGGAGGTGAAATAAACAGAAAGCAAGTCATGGTGGGTCCTCCAATCTCTAGAAATATAATCCATCTTTCATCCCTTTGCTTTTCTTTCTTCAAAAACTTTTTATTGAACCCTGATTACTAAGATGCCTCCTAGGCACTTGAGATACAGTGATCGAAATAGAAGCATAGTGTTCCATTTTATAGTTCTACTATACTTTGTATAACAGTATTTTGAAAGACATTGAAATGATTACCCAATTTTATTATGAACAATCCTGTGATAAACTTGTCCTTCCACTCTTCCTTCCCTCCTACGTTTCTTCCTTCCCTTTTATTAGGTGGGATTGCAGGGTCAGGGTTTGTATTGTTTAGTGCATTTGGTACATATTTTCCCAATAGGACCATGGGAGTTTTGTATAAAGATGGATAAAAGTGATTAAACATTTGTTATCTGTGAGATGCTATGCTAAGCACTTTACATGTATTAACTCATTGATCTTCATATCCATCCTATAAGCTAGGTGCTACTTTCATCCTCATTTTACAGATGAGAAAATTGAGGCCCAAGGCAAGTATCTACTCTTCCCATGGACATACTGGCCATGGGACGGAGCTGGGATTTGCATGGAAGTGGGTGGTTTGGCTCTAGATCCTGTACTCTTATCTCATTATCACAACAGCACCATGAGGCAAGTTTTATTATCCCCATGTCTATGGATAAGAATACTTTGATACACGTTAACAAACTTGTCCAAGATTACAAACTAATAAAGGGGGGTGGGCAGTGTTTGAATTATGGTCTGTGTGACTTCAAAGCAGGGATTTCTGGATCCCTCATGTACTCAACTTTCAAAGTTCTTCTCTGGCTTCCACCAGAGCTTGGCAATTGGGGGCAGGAGGTCTGCACCTAGGAGGTCATATCTCTGTTATGTCCTGCCATTATCCTGACCGTCACAGCCAGGACCCTGTGATGCAATGACATTCCTCCCCTCTCCTCTCATTCTAGATCATTCCTCCCCTCTCCTTTTGTTTCTAGAACTCTCTCAGTTGGGTACAGTTTTGGTTGTGGGTAACAGAAAACTTTACTTGAATAGGTCTTAACAATAAAGAGAATTTATTGCCTCATGTAACTGAAAAGTACAGAGAGAAGATGACCTCTGCGCTTGATTTGTTCAGGACCCTGGCTCCTGTTTCTCTGGTTCTCTGAGCTCTGCCTTCCTCCGTATGTTAGTTATTGTCCTTGGACTGGTTTGCCATTTATGGTAGGAAAACGACGTCCAGCAGCAACAAGACTACATGTTTTTTTCCAGTGTTGTTAAACAGCCAACCTGAACTTGGCTCTGAGTGGATCATCTTAGGCCGCATGCTTGTCCTTGAACCTCTCATTTAGCAATGGGGGTAATCCCTGGGGAGGGGGGTGAATCCTCTTCTCCCCCTTCTTTGCCTCCAATTTGGTCCTCAGGTTTAAGTTGATTCTTCTGACATGCGGCAACATCGATATACTCACAGCCATACTGTGCTGTTCACGTGGTCTTGCATAGAAGCTGCCATTTAAAAGACAGGGTGACAAGAAGAGGCCTCCGCATTTTGCCATCAGAGTGGCATTCAGGCTTCACATATCACGACGCATGACCTCCACGTGTCTTTGTGGCATTGGATGCTATGCACAGAAAGGAAAAATGCTTTCCCATTAGGAACATTACAGATCTGTTTGTGATGGAGCAGTTAGAAGTGGGAAGTGAGGTTGAAAGATAGTTGGGTGGGTAGACTTGCTGGAACATTTTCAAGTAGATAAAACATTATCTCATGCCCATGTACATGTGCCCTTCCCCCTAATCAATGAAATGCTCTTTCTTGCCATGAAGGCAAAGATTCTTTTCGACTCTTGACCCCCAGATCGTGTTCCCACTGGAGACCTAAGCTACCACTGCTGCTCCTCCAGGCTTGAGGGTGGACCAGAGTCTTTTCTAATTCTCGGTCATTAGTCTAAATAGACTGGAATGCTGAACTGGCTTGACCGAGGGATTAGGAAAAGCAGAAAGAAATTAAACACAAGGGGCTTAAAAATAGATATAAGATATGGCTGCTCAAAAAAAGATATGGCTGCTTGTCCTGGTCTTTCTCAGTGGGTCCCTTGCTGCCCCCTGGTGGCCAACACTCTCTTTCCCTGTAGCTGCCTCTTGACCTGCAGGCGTTTTGCAGTCCAGGCCCCAGACAGTCTCTTTTTCTCTGTGTCCAGTCACTACTTTCTGCCTCATGAGCTACCTTTTCTCTAGATGATTAATAGGGGGAATGTCCACTCCCTTCGGGGACTTTCCCATCCTCAAGTCCTTTTTAGTCTAGGTATTAGATCACAATAGTCCCAGGGCAGTAAAAGCAAAGCATGGGTAGCCCTAGGCAATGGTCTCCTACACTTCCTGCTACTAGTTATAAATGATAAGAGAACCAGGTGGAGAGCATGACTTAGCCTTAAAAAAAAATAATGCTTGCCCGGGGGCAGAATGTAGGCACCAGTGGCATGATAAATTTGGTATTTATGGGTAGGTGCATAATTTGCACTTGAACAGATGGGCACTAACTTTAAACCAGGGGTCCTCAAACTTTTTAAACAGGGGGCCAGTTCACTGTCCCTCAGACCGTTGGAGGGCCGGACTATAGTTTAAAAAAAAAACTATGAACAAATTCCTATGCGCACTGCAGGCCCGGGACGAGTCGGGCTAAGCAGGACAGGCAGCGGCACCTGGCGGGCCGGATAAATGTCCTCGGCAGGCCGCATGTGGCCTGCGGGCCATAGTTTGAGGACCCCTGCCTTAAACAATAGAGGATGGTTTGGAAAGAGCAATGCCAGACAGACCAGCCTGGCTGTATGTAAGTGGAGCTTTCAGGCACACCTTAGGCATGACCATGTACCCTCAGTGACTGACACTCTGAATCCTAGTGGAAATCCATGATCCATAAATCATAGGAGATCTGTCTAGTGTCATTGCACAACCATTGGTTTGAGCACTTGTTCCCTGGTGGAGGATCCAAAGATGACTCGGAGAGGATCCCTGGTCTAGTGGGGAGGGCTGACTGGTAAACACAGCATCACAGTACAGTAGGGTTCATGTGATAATGGAGAAGTGATTAAAGTAAGGCAGAGGTGTAAAGCCAGGGGACGACATTAGCTGCTGGGGCAGCTGAGGCAGGTTCCCAGTGAAGCCATCCTTCAGAACAGAGAGAGGAGCAGAATGACATGAACCCCACCTCCTCCATTCACTAGTTGCCCCAATGATCCCCCTGTTGTCCAGTCAGACCCCAGATGGCCTATGCCCCCAGCTCCAGGGCCGTTCTAATCAACCAGTTGTTGGTAGTGGTTGTGCAAAGGAAATGCTGGTGGCTGGTATGGAGGGGGTTCAATTCTCCCTTCATATCTCCATCAACATCTCCACCAGCCCCCAGGCCACCCCAAAGGAGCTTACAATATAAGTAAAAATTGTGTGCTTTTTCTGCAAACACAGCTTAAGTACACAGTCCTTCCCACCAGATAGCTCCCAAATTCCTCCTAAGTGGAAGATTCCTGTGAGCCTTCCTCCAGTGGACTCATTCTGAAATCTACTGTAAAAAGTCAAATCCTTTCCCCTTTAAGTGTGTCAGGCAAGTTGGAAGCTTTCAAAGGCAGTCTGCTAGGGAATGTAAGGAATAAACAAGCAGGAATAAATATTAGAAAAGGAAGAGAATAAGCATTGTCATCCATAGAGCAGAAAACTCAGATAACTTTATTTATTTTTAGAGAGAATGGAAAGGAGAGGGAAAGAGCGAAATAATGTATGTGAGAGCAAAACTTCAATTGGCTGCCTCCTGCATGCCCCCCACTGGGGATTGAACCTGCAACCTGGGCATGTTCCCTTGACCAGAATGGAACCTGGGACCCTTCAGTCTGCAGGCCAATGCTCTATCCACAGAGCCAAACCAGCTAGGTCTGTTCTCATATTCTTGATGAGAGTGACTTGAATTTGAGTTATAAATCACAATTCTTTCCTAATTTTTCAACTAGATCAAATCTTGGCTTCCTTCATATGAATGGGATTACTTTGAAAACATCACCGGCACACCACCCACAGAAAAATATTATAGCCTCTGTCTCATGGACACTGAGACACTCAGTAGGTATGCTGTGTTCGTCATCTATGCCCTGGTCTTCCTGCTGAGCCTGCTGGGAAACTCCCTGGTGATGCTGGTCATTTTATACAGCCGGGCCAGCTGCTCTGTCACTATCTACCTGCTGAACCTGGCCATGGCCGACCTGCTCTTTGCCCTGACCTTGCCTATCTGGGCCACTTCCAAGGCAAAGGGCTGGATCTTTGGCACACCCTTGTGCAAGGTGGTCTCACTCCTGAAGGAAGTTAACTTCTACAGTGGAATTCTACTACTGGCCTGCATTAGCGCTGACTGCTACCTGGCCATTGTTCATGCCACACTCACTCTGACTCAGAAGCAGCACTGGTCAAGTTCATATGCTTAGGCATCTGGGCTCTGTCTCTGATCCTGTCCCTGCCCATCTTTGTCTTCCGTAAAGTCTATCAACCACCTTTATCCAGCCCAGTCTGCTATGAAGACCTGAGTGACAATACAACTAAATGGCTCATGGCAATGCGGGCCCTGCCCCAGACCTTTGGCTTCCTCCTGCCGCTGCTGGCATGCTGTTCTGCTATGGGCCCACCCTGCGCACATTGTTTCAGGCCCACATGGGGCAGAAGCACCAGGCCATGCGGGTCATCTTTGCCGTTGTGCTCATCTTCCTGCTTTGCTGGCTGCCCTACAACCTGGTCCTGTTGTCAGACACCCTTATGAGGATCGGGATGATCAAGGAGACCTGTGTTCGCCGAAACGACATTGGCTGGGCCCTGGATGCCACCGAGATTCTGGGCTTCCTCCACAGCTGCCTCAATCCCCTCATCTACGCCTTCATTGGTCAGAAGTTTCGCCATGGACTTCTCAAGATCATGGCCATCCATGGCCTGATCAGCAAGGAATTCTTGGCCAAGGAGAGCAGGCCTTCCTTTGTTGGCTCTTCTTCAAGGAACACTTCTACTACCCTCTAAGACCCCCGCTGCTGTTGTAGTTGGGGATGGCGTAAGGTTCAAGAATGGGATTTAGATCAAGGTTGGGATTATGGTCAGGGTTGAGGTTAGAGTCAGAGGGGGGAGCCAGGGATGGTGTGGCAACTTGGGATAAGGTGGAGGGTCAGAGTATTGGGAGAGATTTAGAAATAGGGAAAGGCTGGCAATGATGTGAGTGAGATTTAGGGAGGTTCAAGATGGCATTGGGAGCAGATAATGGAGGGAGGCTTAGGAATGGGATGAATGTGGGGGTTGGTGAGTCTCAGGGAGAAGTGTCAGAAATAAGGGTGAATGGCTAGGGTGGGTTAGTGACTACAACAGTAGCCACTGCTATTTAGTCCAGTTAGTGGCTGAAACAAAAAGCCATCACCATCCTCTCTAGAATATTGTCTAAGACTCTCTTCCAGGACCAGGATGGAGGTGCCTCCGCCTGCCTTAGCTTGAGACTCTCCAAATACGATGGTGAGGAAGGAGTTAGGGCTCAATCCCTAAGAGATGGATTTGATTAAGGAGAGAAGACAGAAGAATGCAGAAAGAATCCAGGAAGGAAGGCTGGGCACTGGCCCTGGGAACCTCCCTTTCTTCTCTTTCCATCCCTGAATCCTCTTCCCACCTTCCCTACTGTATCCCCCAATGCTCAACTTCCTCCATCCCAAAGACAACTTCATCAGGGGCTTCAATAAGTTAATATTGGGCCTGGGGAAATACAAATGACTAATACACACTTGAAAAGATGCTTGGCCTCATTAGTAACTGAAAAGTGGGAATCAAATAGCAATAAGGAGAGGGGTGGTGTCAGAACTGTCTTCTAACAAGTACACCAATGTTCAGTTAGATTTGTTAATGCAATGTGTAATTCTCTGGGTATAGCTCAAGACATAAAAGGTTTTGATTTGGGATCTGTAAAAATGCCAGGATATTGGTACTGAAATAACATAGCATAGCCTATATGATAAAAGGCTAATATACAAATAGACTGAACGGTAGAACTACCAGAACAACCGAACGACTGGTCGCTATGATGTGTGCTGACCATCAGGGGACGTGCACGGAACATGGCGGGCGTAGGCCATGGCGGGATGGTGGAGCAGGTGAGCAGGTGTGCCAGGCCAAGGCGGGGTGCCAGTCGCTGTCATCGGGGCAAGCCTCTGGTGGTTACTGAAAATTCTTTGCTCCTGTGTGCCGCAGTCCCACCTGGCGCTCACACCTGCTGCCAGCACCAGCCCTGCTCGCACCCACTGCCGGCGCCTAGCACCAGCCCCAATTGCTTGGTGCCATCAGTGGGTGCAAGCGGTGGTGGCTGCTGACCCCAATCGCCCCTCAGGGCTTCTCCACCTCCCCCTGCTCCTGAGGGGAGATTGGGGCCGGCAGCCTCTGCTCACACCTGCTGACAGTGCTGGCCCTGCTTGCACCCACTGCTGGCACCAGCCCCAATTGCTCCATGCCTTCAGTGGGTGCGAGCAGGGCTGGCATCATCAGTGTGTGGGAGGAGCAGTTGCGGGAGTGGGGCTTCCCGCAGACAGGAGACCAGGGGAGGGATGAGGAGGGCCGTAGCGGGAGGGGCCAGGCAGGGGTGTGGAGGATGGGCCGAGACCTGCCCTGGTGCCTACCTCAGCTTCATGGCCCATAGTCCCTTTCAAGGTGCACGAATTCGTGCACTGGGCCCCTAGTTAAAATATAAAAGACTGATATTTCTTTTTTTTTTAATTTAATAAATCTTTATTGTTCAGATTATTACAATTGTTTCTCCTTTTCCCCCCATAGCTCCCCTCCACCCGGTTCCCACCCCACCCTCTGCCCTTACCTCCCCCCGACTGTCCTCATCCATAGGTGTACGATTTTTGTCCAGTCTCTTCCTGCACCCCCCATACCCCTTTCCCCCTGAGAATTATCAGTCCACTCCCTTTCTATGCCCCTGATTCTATTATATTCAACCAGTTTATTCTGTTCCTCAGATTTTTAATTCACTTGATTTTTAGGTTCACTTGTTGATAGATATGTATTTGTTGTTCATAATTTTTCTCTTTACTTTTTTCTTCTTCCTCTTCTTAAAGAATACCTTTCAGCATTTCATATAATACTGGTTTGGTGGTGATGAACTCCTTTAGCTTTTTCTTATCTGTGAAGCTCTTTATCTGCCCTTCCATTCTGAATGATAGCTTTGCTGGGTAGCATAGTCTTGGTTGTCGGTTCTTGCTATTCATCACTTTGAATATTTCTTGCCACTCCCGTCTGGCCTGCATAGTTTCTGTTGAGAAATCAGCTGAAATCATATGGGTACTCCCTTGTAGGTAACTGTTTTTCTCTTGCTGCTTTTAATATTCTCTCTTTGTCTTTTGCTCTTGGCATTTTAATTATGATGTGCCTTGGTGTGGCCCTCTTTGGATTCCTCTTGTTTGGGGTTCTCTGCACTTCCTGGGCTTGTAAGTCTATTTCTTTCACCAGGTGGGGGAAGTTTTCGGTCATTATTTCTTCAAATAAGTTTTCAGTATCTTGCTCTCTGTCTTCTTCTGGCACCCCCATAATTCAGATGTTGGTACGCTTGAAGTTGTCCCAGAGGCTCCTACACTATCTTCATATTTTTGGATCCTTTTTTCTTTTTGCTCTTCTGGTTGGGTGTTTTCTGCTTCCTTGTATTTCAAATCTTTGACTTGATTATTGGGATCATCTAGTCTACTGTTGAATCTCTGTGTATTATTCTTTATTTCAGTCAGTGTATGCTTAATTTCTGACTGGTCCTTTTCCGTTTTTTTGGCATTCTCACTAAGATCCTTGAAGGTCTCACTAAGTTCCTCGAAGGTCTCACTAAGTTTCTTGGAGCTTTCTAGAAGATTCTTTTTTTTTTTTTAAATAAATCTTTATTCAGATTATTACAATTATTTCTCCTTTTCCCCCCCATAGCTCCCCTCCACCCATTTCCCACCCCACCTTCTGCCCTTACCTCCCCCCCACTGTCCTCATCCATAGGTGTATGATTTTTGTCCATTCTCTTCATGAACCCCCATACCCCTTTCCCCCTGAGAATTATCAGTCCACTCCCTTTCTATGCCCCTGATTCTATTATATTCACCAGATTATTCTGTTCCTCGGGTTTTTAATTCACTTGATTTTTAGGTTCGCTTGTTGATAGATATGTATTTGTTGTTCATAATTTTTCTCTTTACTTTTTTCTTCTTCCTCTTCTTTAAGAATACCTTTCAGCATTTCATATAATACTGGTTTGGTGGTGATGAACTCCTTCAGCTTTTTCTTGTCTGTGAAGCTCTTTATCTGCCCTTCAATTCTGAATGATAGCTTTGCTGGGTAGAGTAATCTTGGTTGTAGGTTCTTGCTATTCATCACATTGAAAATTTCTTGCCACTCCCGTCTGGCCTGCATAGTTTCTGTTGAGAAGTCAGCTGACAGTCGTACGGGTGCTCCCTTGTAGGTAATTAACTGTTTTTCTCTTGCTGCTTTTAATATTCTCTCTTTGTCTTTTGCTCTTGGCATTTTAATTATGATGTGTCTTGGTGTGGTCCTCTTTGGATTCCTTTTGTTTGGGGTTCTGTGCGCTTCCTGGACTTGTAAGTCTATTTCTTTCACCAGGTGGGGGAAGTTTTCGGTCATTATTTCTTCAAATAGGTTTTCAGTTTCTTGCTCTCTCTCTTCTTCTGGTACCCCCATAATTCTGATGTTGGTACGCTTGAAGTTGTCCCAGAGTCTTCTTACATTATCTTCAACTTTTTGGATTTTTTTTTTTTTTTGCTTTTTGCTTTTTCGGTTGAGTGTTTTTTGCTTCTTTGTATTTCAATTCTTTGACTTGATTCTTGTGTTCCTCTATTCTGTTTCTGGGTCTCTGTATAATATTTTTTATTTCAGTCAGTGTATGTTTAATTTCTAGTTGGTCCTTTTTCATATCTTCGAGGGTCTCGTTATATTTATCGGCCTTTTCTAGGATATTCTTAAAAAGTCTTATAACCGTGGTTTTGAATTCTATATCCAGTCGTTTGTTTTCCTCCATTTCTTTCATTTGTGATCTGATTCTTTGACCCCGCATTTTCACTGATTCCCTGAGTTGGTAAGGTAGATATTTGTGCTAGGTTTCCAATATGGCCCAGTGGGTCTGCTTCCCAGTTAACCTGAGGTGGACACTCTTGGTGCACCCCTTTGTGGACTGTGTGTACAGCCTTGTTGTAATTAAGTCTTGATTGTTGTTGGTATCACTGGGAAGAATTGACCTCCGGGCCAGTTGGCTGTAAGGATCAGCTGTGTCTATGCTGGGAGAAGTTCGGTGCTGGAGACAGCCTTATAGGATTAGACTTGCCAAATTGCAATAGCCTCTGTGCTCAGCTTGGATGGGGTGGAGTCTCAGTCTTGGCTTCCTGTCAGCCTTGCCCTTGCGCGCATGTGCGCTTTCAGTCCTCCGCCTTCCCTGGCTCCCGAGTCTCCGCCCGAGAGTCCAGACTCCCCCCACAAGAGCGTGGGTCCCCAGGTGCTCGCCTGGAACTGGGGTTCACTGCAGTCAGAACTGGGGCTCAGTGCAGTCAGAATCCTCTGACTCCCTTCCACTAGGGAAAGCCTGTGGCAACCTCCGCAGCCTTTGTGCGCACTGGCCCGCGTGCGCCTTCAGACTTCTGCCTTTCCCAGCTCGAGTCTCCGCCCGAGAGTCCAGACTCCCCCCGTAAGAGCGTGGGTCCCCGGGGGTTCGCCCGGAACTGGGGTTCAGTGCAGTCAGAACTGGGGTTCAGTGCGGTCGGAGGCTTCCTTCCCCCTTCCGCCAGAGAAAGTCAGCCAGGCTCTCAGCCGCCCTTCCTCTCTGCGCGCACAAAGCCCCTTTGCCGTACCTCCAATTCTCTGTGAGCTTTCCTCTTTCCTTCTAGTTGTAGAATTTCCACTCAGCCAGCTTTCCTGTGGTTCTGGATGGTGTCCGTTCTGTCTTTTAGTTGTAGTTTTGAAATTGTTGTGCGAGGCAGCAGTTTAGGTGTTTACCTATGCCGCCATCTTGGTTTCCCCCTAGAAGATTCTTGAGTAACCTTATAACTGTGGTTTTGAACTCTATATCCAGTAGTTCACTTTTTTCCATTTCTTTCATTTGTGACACATTTCTTTGTCTCTGCATTTTTTTTTTCAGTTTGGGAAATCTTTTTTTTTCTAAAAATTTAATAAATCTTTATTGTTCAGATTATTACAATTGTTCCTCTTTTTTCCCCCATAGCTCCCCTCCACCCAGTTCCCACCCCACCCTTTGCTCTTACCCCACCCCACTGTCCTCATCCATAGGTGTACGATTTTTGTCTAGTCTCTTCCCGCACCCCCCACACCCTTTTCCCCCCGAGAATTGTCAGTCCACTCCCTTTCTATGCACCTGATTCTATTATATTCACCAGTTTATTCTGTTCATCAGAATTTTTATTCACTTGATTTTTAGATTCACGTGTTGATAGATATGTATTTGCTGTTCATAATTTTTATCTTTACCTTTTTCTTCTTCTTACCCTTCTTAAAGAATACCTTTCAGCATTTCATATAATACTGGTTTGGTGGTGATGAACTCCTTTAGCTTTTTCTTATCTGTGAAGCTCTTTATCTGCCCTTCAATTCTGAATGATAGCTTTTCTGGGTAAAGTAATCTTGGTTGTAGGTTCTTGGTATTCATCACTTGGAATATTTCTTGCCACTCCTGTCTGGCCTGCATTGTTTCTGTTGAGAAATCAGCTGACAATCGTATGGGTGCTCCCTTGTAGGTAACTGTTTTTTTTCTTGCTGCTTTTAATATTCTCTCTTTGTCTTTTGCTCTTGGCATTTTAATTATGATGTGTCTTGGCGTGGTCCTCTTTGGATTTTTTTTTGTTCGGGGTTCTCTGTGCTTCCTGGACTTGTAAGTCTATTTCTTTCACCAGGTGGGGTAAGTATTTGGTCATTATTTTTTCAAATAGGTTTTCAGTATCTTGCTTTCTCTCTTCTTCTGGCACCCCCATAATTCGATGTTGGTACGCTTGTAGTTGTCCCAGAGGCTCCTTACACTATCTTCATATTTTTGGATTCCTTTTTCTTTCTGCTTTTCCAGTTGAGTGGTTTTTGCTTCTTTGTATTTCAAATCCTTGACTTGATTCTTGCGATCCTCCTGTCTGCTGTTAGATCTCTGTATAATATTTTTTATTTCAGTCAGTGTATGCTTAATTTCTAGATGGTCCTTTTTCATATCCTCGAGGGTCTCGCTAAATTTATTGGCCTTTTCTAGGAAATACTTGAAAAACCTTATAATCGTGGTTTTGAACTCTGTATCCAGTCATTTGCTTTCCTCCATTTCTTTCACTTGTGATCTGTTTCTTTGCCTCCGCATTTTCGCTGCTTCCCTGAGTTGGTAGAGTGGCTTTGTGTGGTAGGTGTCCTATAGGGCCCAGTGGCTTAGCCTCCCCAGTTACCTGAGGTGGACACTCTTGGTGCACCCCTTTGTGGCCTGTGTGCACAGTCTTGATGTAGTTAAGCCTTGATTGTTGTTGGTATCACTGGGAGGAATTGACCTCCATGCTGATTGGCTGTGAGGATCAGCTGTGTCTACGCTGGGATAACTTCTGTGCTGGAGACACCCTTATGAGACAAGACTTATAAAATTGCAAAAGCCTCTGTGCTCAGCTTGGAAGGGGCGGAGTCTCAGGATGGAGCAGACAGCATTGGTTTCCCGTTACCCCTGCCCTAATAGGCCCCTGTGTCTCAGTGTTTCGTGGTAATTATTGCAAGCACCTCTGAGAGAAAGCTGCCCTCAAGTTCCACCCGCTGCCAGACAGTCCAGTTTCTCTCCGAATGAGCCTGGGTCCCTAGAGTCTTGCCCAGAACTGGAGTTCAGTGCAGTTGGGAGCTTTTGTCTCCCGCTTGAGAAAGCCAGCCGCACAGTCAGTTGCCCGCTCTCTTTGCGCGCGCGCGTGCCTCAGTACCTCCTCAGTTCCTCCTCAGTACCTCTGCCTTCCGAAGTTCCTCTGAGTCTCAGTGTGCTTTTCTCTTTCCTGACAGTCCAGTTTCACCCTGTATGAGTCTGGGTCCCCAGAGTCTCACCTGGAACTGGAGTTCGGCGCAGTCGGGAGCTTTTGTCTCCCTCCCACTTGAGAAAGCCAGCCACGCACTCAGTTGCCTGTCCTCTCTGTGCGCGCATCTCAGTACCTCTGCCTCCTGCAGCTCCTCTGAGTCTCAGTGTGCTTTTCTCTTTCCTTCTAGTTGTAGAATTTCCACTCAACCAGCCTTCCTGTGGTTCTGGATGATGTCCGTTTTGTCTTTTAGTTGTAGTTTTGAAATTGTTGTGTGAGGCAGCAGTTTAGGTGTTTACCTATGCCGCCATCTTGGTTTCTCCTGTCTCCTCATTTTGGCTGCTTCCCTGTGTTTGTTTACTTCCAGGCCAATTGGCTGTGAGGACCAGCTGTATCTACAGTGTAAGAGCTCTGTGCAGGAGACACCCTTATGGGGAAAGACATGTTTCATTGGGGCTTTGGTGCTCACTGAGTCTGCCCCTTGAGTGTGTCACTTATGGATGTGAAGAGTTGTAATCTGGTATGGTCTCACATTGACCACTGGGTACATTGGCTCTTCGATCTCCAAGGAGGTGCAAAATCAGCCACTGCCTGGGGCCACCCAGCAAGAGCTATAGAGAGATCTACAGATTCCTCCTCTTTGTATGGGGTTTGGAAGTGCCCAGATGAGGCCCAGCTGTGAAGCAAGGCAGGCTGCTGCAGTGCTGGCCTTTGCCTTCTTTAGATAGCTTAGGGGCACTCTGACCCAGGTGCAGCTTGGTAGGTTTTAGACCGAGAAAGGACAGGCCATTCATATGCAAAAGCCACTGCGCACAGCTTGAGTAGGGTTGTAAATTGGGTGGGGTGGGGTCTCAGGGAGTCTCCAGGGCGGAGCAAACAGCAATGGCTGCCAGTCAGTCCTGCACCAGAGAGGTCTGACCACTGCTGCACGCACCTCAGTCTGGAAGAAGGCTGCCCCCGTGTTCCTGCCCTGATGCCAGACAGTCCAGTTTCTCCCCATATGTGTCTGGGTCCCCCAAAGTCTCGCCCGGCACTGAAGCTCAGAGCACACGGGAACTTGTATCTCCCTCCCGATTAAAGAGTGGCACACCCGGGTGCCAGCCCCTTCTGCACCTCCGCACCTCCACGCCTCCGCACCTCCTATCAGTCTCAATGCTCTTTCTTCTTTATTCTTCTAGTTGTAGGTCTTCCACTCAGCCAGGTTTCCCGCAGTTCTGGATGATAGTTGTCACGTATTTTATTTTTTATTTTTATTATTTATTTATTTATTTATTTATTTATTTATTTATTTATTTGAAATATGGAACGCTTCACGAATTTGCGTGTCATCCTTGTGCAGGGGCCATGCTAATCTTCTCTGTATCGTTCCAATTTTAGTATATGTGCTGCCGAAGTGAGCACAGTTGTCACGTATTTTAGTTGTAATTTTGATATGGTTGTGGGAGGCAGCAAGTACAGGTGTTTACCTATGCCGCCATCTTGGTTCTCCCCCCTTAGTTTTCACTATTCATTTTTTTCTAGGATTTCTTTTATTTGGGTGTTGAGTCCCCAAATTGATTCTCTAATATTCTTATCACTTCCTGCCTATTTTCCAATATCTTCATCTTTCTACTTTCCATGAAGTTACCCTTAATTTTATCTCCCAGTCCTTTCACTGGAATTTAAAATTTCTGCTATCCAATTTTAAATTTCCAATGGGATTTTTTTTCTTTTCCTTAATGTTTCTTTTTATAGCACCTTTTTCTTGCCTCATGGATGTAGCATTTCCTCTGTTCTTTCTGGAGCTATGATGTTGTTGTTTTTTTCAAGATTTTTTTCCAGGTCCTTTCATTGTCTCTGTGTCTTTTCTTCTGGTCTGATAACTCAGTTACCACTTTACATCTACTTTTTGACTTCTATTAAAAAAATCTCTTATCTTTTATTTTCTCTTCTGTTTATTTTTGTGTATTGTGGAATTATGCCTTAAAAAACACATTGTCATTTTCAGAGGAATTCAAGGCAAAAACATTCTTCCAGTCCTCTTTTTTTGATACAAAATTCCCCTGGATTTAAAGACAGTTATTTTAGGAGAAAGAAGATGGCTGCCGACAGGAATGCAGACTGCAAGATACTGTGTGAGTGAGAAAACAAAGGGAGAGTGTGTGGTCACACAGGGAGTGTTTGTTGGTGAGTTGAGGGACAGCTATACTCCAGGAGACTGTGGGGGACTGCTGGACAGGGCTCCCCTGACCGGGCAGCCCCACTGCTGCTGGGTTCCCTCCTGGAGCGACCGGCTCGGACGCGGAGACTGCGCCATCTTGAAGGGGAAAGTGGATGTTATTGGAAGCCTGAAAATCTACAACTACGGCACCCACCGAACAGCTACAAACCCGAGAACATCGGTCCCCGAGTGGCAGCGCAAGCATGTGGATTCAGAGGAGCTCTACACTCCACCAAGGAAAGGTCAGATTTTGCCTGGGATAAGGTGAGGTCTCTGGTCCTGGCAGGAGAGAGAAACGTGCGCACGGCGGGAGCTGGAGACCTGGGGAAGTCTGCACCTAGGAAAATCCATGGCTGTTGGGGCTGGCATGATCCGTGAATGTGGAAGGGGTCCGCAGAGTTGCTAACAGAAGGGAACTCTAAAAAGCAACCCATTTTGATCTGGGTGCAAAAGGACAGCCTAAAATTTTTAAAAGTGTGCCAGCTGCTTAGACCCAAGGGGAAAAAAGACTGCACAGACTTGCGTGCAGCCCTGGAGTTCGCACACTTACTCTGGCTCTTTTTTTTTTCTTTTCCTCTTTAAATCCTTGCTTCTGATTACTAAGCCCAATACATAGGATCACCCAATTGGGGTTGCTCTAAGAGACTGCAGGGGGGAGTTGTTTTTCTGGAACCTGGGGATCAGAGTGGGGACTAACTATCAGAGAACTAGCTATGGGGCAACCCACTCCACCAAACTGGTATTAAGTGCCACAGGGAAAACAAATCTAAACACTGGCTAGAGAGGACCTATAGACCCAGAAGTCAATCCGGAAACACTGCCACCCAGGGGTTGAATCACAAATTGACTTTTGTGTAAAAACAAATAAAGGAAAATATGAAATAGAGACGTGCTGCCTGCTTAAAAATCAGGACTGGCTTACAACACTGAGGAACAGCGGAACGCAGGGAACTTCAAAACTGTCCTGACTAGGAAACAGGCGTGCCAAACAGAACAGTAGAGGCGGTGAATGACCTTCACTACTACACATTTTTATTTTTTTCATCTTTTACTTAAGAAACTAAATTTTTTTCTTTTTTCCTCACTTGATTTACCTTTTTAATTATTACATTTTTATTTTCAATCAGTATTATTACTACTATTCGTTTACCTTTTTATTTTAAAAAGTGTCATTTTATTTTCTCTTGATTTTACTTTGGGATTAGTGTTCTACATTCTATTTTCATCTTTTCTTTAGCATCATTTTACTCTATCTCAACTTTACCTTTATGCGAACACTCTCTTTCTCACTTTCCCCCTTTTGTTGTCCTGTTTCGCTTACCCTATTCCTGCTTTAGATTTTCCCTATTCCTTCTTTTTACCCCTTGTTAAAATTTCACCCTACTTATATATCTAATTTCCAATCCCCTGCTCCAAATCCATACACACCTCTCTCTTCTCTTTCTTCACTATCCAAAAATTTTTCTCTCTGTCCTTTTGTTGTTGTTTGCTTGATTGTTGATTATATTGATTTTTATGCTTGTTTGTGAGATTGTTTTGCTTTTGCTTTTTGTTTTTTGTTTTGTTTGTTTGTTTGTTTGTTTTTTGCTTCTGTTTTCCCTCGCCTTGCTTGATATTAGTTGTTGTTTGTAGTTTGCATTCACCTCCAGGTACTTGTTGCTAGCATTTGTTGGGATTAGTGGCTGTTCTATTGGAGTTTTCTCCCCATATATATAGTATTTTTCCCTCTTCTTTCTTATTCTCTCTCTTTTCTCTCTTACTTTTTTTTCCTTTTCCCAATTTCATTTTTGCACTCATTTTTTTTCCTTTTTTCCCCCCACTTCTTTCTCTCCTATCCTCTAATTCGCCTTTCTCTGGTGGTCACCTTTATTTGGGGTTATTAATATCGTGAATACATTTGTGTTCAGTGCCTTGTGCATTGTACCTTGTTGTGTTGTATTTTGTGCCTTTAAATCAATGCAGGAGAGAGAGAAGTACATAACCAGACACCCAGAAAAGAAAGATCATGGGGAGACAAAGAAACAGCCCGCATGTGAAAGAATAAAGTAGGCATTTATTGAGCAGGCATCACCAGAAAAGGAAGTAAACGAAATGGAGGCAAGCAACCTGTCAGAGAAGGAATTCAGAGAAATGGTCATAAGGTGGATAAAAAGAATGGAAGACAAATTCGACAATACGTGTAAGAACCAAGAGGAAATGAAGAAGAACCAAGAAGAAATGAAAAATGATATTGCTGCTGTAAAGAACTCAATAGAAAGCATCAAGAGTAGACTAGAAGAAGTGGAGGACCACAGTGAGCTAGAAGACAAGGTAGGAAAAAATACTCAAATAGAGCAGCTTCTAGAAAAAGAAATTAAAAAGCAGGAGGAGAGCCTAAGAGAACTTCGGGACAACATGAAACAAAACAACATCTGCATAATAGGGGTTCCAGAAGGAGAGGAAACTGAGCAAGGAATAGAAAACCTGTTTGAAGAAATAATGACAGAAAACTTCCCTGATATAGGGAAGAAAAACCCCACACAAACCCAAGAAGCTCACAGAGTCCCAATCAAAATGAACCCCAAAAGACTGACACCAAGGCACATTATAATTAAATTGGCAAACACCAACAACAAAGTAAGAATATTAAAAGCGGCCAGAGAAAGACAGAAAGTTACCTACAAAGGATCCCCCATCAGGCTAGTGACTGATTTCTCAACAGAAACACATCAGGCCAGAAGGGAATGGAATGAAATATACAAAGTCATGCAAAGGAAGGGTCTGAATCCAAGAATACTGTTCTCAGCCAGGCTATCAATCAAAATTGAAGGTGAAATCAGGAGCTTCACAAACAAAAAAAGGCTAAGGGAGTTTATTACCACCAAACCAGCAATGCAAGAAATGCTAAAGGGTCTGCTGTAAAAAAAAACAAAAAAAAACAAAAAAACAACAGCAACAACAAAAAAACAAACAGAAATAGGAAGCGAAGAAGGAACACAGGAATAAAGAGTAAAAATGGCGACAAACAGCCCTAGCCAGTTTGGCTCAGTGGATAGAGCATCGGCCTGCGGATTCAAGGGTCCCGGGTTCGATTCTGGTCAAGGGCATGTACCTTGGTTGTGGGCACATACCCAGTAGGGGGTGTGCAGGAGGCAGCTGATCAATGTTTCTCTCTCATCAATGTGTCTAACTCTCTCTCCCTCTCCCTTCCTCTCTGTAAAAAATCAATAAAATATATTTTTAAAAAACCCAAAAAAACAAAAATGGCGACAAACAGGTACCTATCAATAATAACTTTATTTATTTATTTTTTAAAAAAATATTTTATTGATTTTTTACAGAGAGGAAGAGAGAGGGATAGAGAGTTAGAAACATCGATGAGAGAGAAACATCGATCAGCTGCCTCCTGCGCACCTCCCACTGGGGACGCGCCTGCAACCAAGGCACATGCCCTTGACCGGAATCGAACCCGGGACCCCTCAGTCCGCAGGCCGACGCTCCATCCACTGAGCCAAACCGGTTAGGGCAATAATAACTTTAAATGTAACTGGATTAAATGCCCCAATCAAAAGACATAGGGTAACAGATTGGATAAGAAAACATGACCCATATATCTGCTGTTTATAAGAAACCCACCTCAGAAAAGAAGATGCACACAGACTGAGGGTGAAGGGATGGAAAAAGTTTTTTCAGGCAAATGGAAATGAAAAAAAAGCTGGGGTAGCAATACTTATTTCTGACAAATTAGATCTCAAAATGAAGGACATAAAAAGAGATAAGGAAGGCCACTTCATAATACTAAAGGGAGCAATCCAACAAGAAGAAATAACTCTTGTAAACATATACGCACCCAATACAGGAGCACCCAAATACATAAAAAAACTCCTGGAGGATATCAAGGGAGAGATTGACAGCAATACAATCATAGTAGGAGACTTTAATACCCCACTATCACCATTGGACAAATCCTCTAAACAAAAAATCAGCAAAGAAACATCAATCCTAAATGACTCACTAGACCAGATGGAATTAATCTTCATCTTCAGAACATTTCACCCCAAAGCCACAGAATATACATTCTTCTCAAGTGCACATGGGTCATTTTCAAAGGTAGACCATATATTGGGTCATAGGCAAAGTCTCTTCAAATTTAAGAAGATAGAAATCATATCAAGCATCTTCTCAGATCACAGTGGCATAAAACGAAATCAACTACAATAAAAACAATCCAAAAAAATCAAACACATGGAGACTAAATAGCATGCTATTAAACAATGACTGGGTTACCAGAGAGATCAAAGAAGAAATAAAAAACATTATGGCAACAAACGACAATGAAAACACAACAATCCAAAATCTATGGGACATAGCGAAAGCAGTCTTGAGAGGGAAGTTCATAGCTCTATAAGTTTACTGCAAAAAAACAAGAAACAATGGCAATAAATTACCTAACCCTACAACTCAAAGAGTTAGAAAGAAAGCAACAAGAAAAGCCCAGTGTAAGCAGAAGAAAGGAAATAAAAATACTATGAACAACTCTATTCCAACAAACTGGACAACCTGTAGGAAATTTTCCTAGAAAAATACAACCTCCCAAAACTCCATCAGGAAGAATATTCCTAGAAAAATACATATTCCTAGAAAAATACAACCTCCCAAAACTCAATCAGGAAGAATCTAAACACCTCAATAGGCCAATAACTATGGAAGAAATTGAAGCAGTCATCAAAAAGCTTCCAGCAAACAAAAGCCCGGGGCCAGCTTCACAGGGGAGTTTTACCAAACATTCAAGAATGAACTAAAACCTATCCTCCTCAGACTATTCCAAACAATTCAAGAGGAAAGAACACTTCCAAGCTCATTCTATGAAGTCAGCATCACCCTAATACCAAAATCAGATAAAGACAACACAATGAAAGAGAATTACAGGCCAATATCCCTCATGAACATAGATGCCAAAATCCTCAACAAAATTGTAGCAAATCGGATCCAGCACTACATCAGAAAGATTATACACCATGACCAAGTAGGATTTATCCCAAGGATGCAAGGATGGTACAATATCCGCAAATCAATAAGCGAGATACATCACATAAACAAATTGAGAGATAAAAATCACAGTCATATCAATTGATGCAGAAAAAGCATTTGACAAAATCCAACATCCTTTCTTGATAAAAACTCTCAGCAAGGTGGGAATAGAAGGATCATACCTCAACATAATAAAAGCCATATATGATAAACCGACAGCCAACATCATACTCAATGGGCAAAAACTAAAACCATTTCCCCTAAGAACAGGAACAAGACAGGGATGCCCACTCTCACCACTCCTGTTCGACATAATACTGGAAGTATTAGCCATTGCAATTAGACAAGAAGAAGAAATAAAAAGCATCCAAATTGGAAAAGAAGAAGTACAGCTGTCCTTATTTGCAGATGACATGATATTGTACATAAAAACCCCCAAAGACTCCATCAAAAAACTATTAGACTTAATAAATGAGCCCTGGCTGGTTTGGCTCAGTGGATAGAGCGTCAGCCTGCGGACTCAGGGGTCCCGAGTTCGATTCCGGTCAAGGGCATGTACCTTGGTTGCGGGCACATCCCCTGTGGGGGGTGTGCAGGAGGCAGCTGATTGATGTTTCTCTCTCATCAATGTTTCTGGCTCTCTATCCCTTTCCCTTCCTCTCTGTAAAAAAACAATAAAATATATTTTAAAAAAAAATAAATGAATTCGGCAATGTAGCAGGATACAAAATTAACGCCAAGAAATCCATGGCATTTCTATACAACAATAGTGAACTTACAGAAAGAGGGACTAAAAAGCAATCCCATTTACTATCGCACCAAAAAAATTAAGATACCTAGGAATAAACTTAACTAAGGAGATAAAAGACCTATACGCGGAAAACTACAGGACATTGAAAAAAGAGATAGAGGAAGACGTAAACAGATGGAAGAACATACCATGTTCATGGACATTAAAATGTCCATACTACCCAAAGCAATCTATAGATTCAATGCACTCCCCATTAAAATACCAACGGCATATTTCACAGACCTAGAAAGAACTCTCCAAAAATTCATCTGGAATAAAAAAAGACCCCGAATAGCCACAGCAATCCTGAGAAAGAAGAACAAAGTAGGTGGGATATCAATACCAGATTTCAAGCTGTATTACAAAGCCACTGTTCTCAAAACAGCCTGGTACTGGCACAAGAACAGATATATAGACCAGTGGAATAGAATAGATAACCCAGATATCGACCCAAACCACTATGCTCAATTAATATTTGACAAAGGAGGCATGAACATACAATGGAGTCAAGACAGTCTCTTCAATAAATGGTGTTGGGAAAATTGGACAGATACATGCAAAAAAAATGAAACTAGACCATCAACTTACACCATACACAAAAATAAACTCAAAATGGATAAAGGACTTAAACATAAGACGGGAAACCATAAAAATACTAGAGGAATCCACAGGCAGAGAAATCTCAGACATATGCCGAAGCAATTTCTTCACTGATACTGCTCCTAGGGCAATGGAAACTAAAGAGAAAATAAACAAATGGGACTACATCAAAATAAAAAGCTTTTGTACAGGAAAAGAAACCATCAACAAAACAACAAGTAAGCCCACTGTATGGGAGAATATGTTTGCAAATGTTATCACTGATAAAGGTTTAATCTCCAACATCTACAGGGAACTTATACAACTTAATAAAAGGAAGATAAATAATCCAATAAAAAATGGGCAACGGACCTAAATAGAATCTTTTAGAAAGAAGACAGAAGGAAGGCCAAGAGACATATGAAAACATGCTCAAAGTCACTAATTATCCAAGAGATGCAAATCAAAACGACAATGCGGTACCATCTCACACCTGTCAGAATGGCAACCATCAACAAATCAACAAACAAGTGCTGGCGAGGATGCTGAGAAAAAGGAACCCTCGTGCGCTACTGGTGGGAATGCAGACTGGTGCAGCCACTGTGGAGAACAGTATGGAGTTTCCTCAAAAAACTAAAAATGGAACTGCCATTTGACCCAGTAATCCCACTTCTAGGAATATATCCCAAGAAACTAGAAACACCAATCAGAAAGGATATATGCATTCCTATGTTCATAGCAGCACAATTCACCATAGCTAAGATTTGGAAACAGCCTAAATGCCCATCAGCAGATGAGTGGATTAGAAAACTATGTTACATCTACACAATGGAATACTACACTGCTATAAAAAAGAAGGAACTTTTACCATTTGCAGCAGCATGGATGGACCTGGAGAGCATTATGTTAAGTGGAATAAGCCAGGCAATGAAAGAAAAATACCACATGATCTCACTCATTTATGGAAAATAAAGAACATTATAACCTGATGAACAAAAAGATAGATACAGAGGCAGTAAAGCACCGAACCGATTGTCAAATTACAGCAGAAGGCTGGGGAGTGTTGGGGAGTGGGGGAAAGAGATCAACCAAAGGACTTGTATGCATGCATATAAGCATACCAATGGACAGAAGACACTGGGAGGGGTGGTGGGATGAGGGCATGGGACAGGCTGGGGGAAGGTCAATGGGAAAAAAAAAGGAGATATATGTACTACTATATGTAATACTTTAAACCAGTGGTTCTCAACCTTTCTAATGCTGCGACTCTTTAATACAGTTCCTCATGTTGTGGTGACCCCCAACCATAAAATTATTTTCGTTGCTACTTCATAACTGTAATTTTGCTACTGTTATGAATCATAATGTAAATATCTGTGTTTCCCGATGGTCTGGGCCCCGGATGTAGGTGAAGGTCCCGGATGGAGGTCCTAGTCCCTCCATGGATATAGGGGTCCTGCTATGAAGGTCTGGGCCCTGAATTGAAGTCTGATCCTGGGATGAAGATCCTGGGATGGAAGTCTGGAACCCGGGTGAGGGTCTCAACCATGGGCTGGAGGTCTGGGTCCCAGGATGGAGGTCTGGGTCCCAGGATGGAGATTCGGGTCCCTGGATTGAACTCAGGGCCCCGGAGGAAGGTCAGGGCCCTGGATGGAGGTCTGAATCCCACCATGGAAAAAGGGGTCTTGCCATGAAGTTCTGGGCCCTGAATTGAAGTCGGATCCTGGGGTGAAGATCTGGGCCCTGGAATGGGGGTCTGGGCTCCAGCATGGAGGTTTCGGTCCTGGGAGAGAGGTTCGAGCCCCATGATGGAGGTCAGGGCCATGGAAGTAGCTGAAGACCCTGGATAGAGGTCTGAGTCTCACCATAGAAATAGGGGTCCTGCCATGAAGATCTGGGCCCATAACTGAGATCTGATCCCGGGATGGAGGTCTGGGTCCTGGGATTGTGTCTGGTCCACGGGATAGAGGTCTGGTTCCCAGGATGGAGGTCCGGGCCCCAGGATTAAAGTCAGCGCCCTGGAGGGAGGTCAGGGCCCCAGATAGAGGTCGGAGTCCTGCCATGGAAATAGGGTTTCTGCCATGATGTGCTGGGTCCTGACAAAGTAAGGTCTGATCCTGGAATTGGTGTCTGGAACCTGGGATGGGGTCTGGGCCCCCGGATGAGGGTTTGGGCCCCGTGGTCGAGATCCAGGCCCCGGGTGATGGCCCTGGATGGAGGTCTGAGTCCCGTCAGGGTCCTGCCATGAAGTTCTGGGCCCAGAATTAAGGTCTGATCTTGGGATGGAGGTCTGGGCCCCAGGATGGTGGTCTGGGCCCCAGGATGGTCGTCTTGGCCCCAGGATACAGGTCCATGTCCTGGGATTGACATCAGGGCCCTGGGATTGGTTTTTGGGTCCTGGATGTAGGTCTGGGTTCAGAATGGTGTCTGGAACCCAGACGTACCAGATATATCCCACATATGAGTGAGATCATGTGATATTTATCTTTCTCCAAGTGGCTTATTTCACTTAGTATAATGCTCTCCATTTCCATCTATGCTGCTGCACATGGCAAAAGTTCCTTCTTTTTTATCGCGGAGTAGTATTACATTGTAGAGATGTACCACAGTTTTTTTAATCCACTTATCTGCTGATGGGCACTTAGGTTGTTTCCAAATCTTAGCTATTGTAAATGGTGCTGCTATGAACATAGGGGTGAATATATTCTTTCTGATTAGTGTTTCTATTTTCTTGGGATATTATAAATATTTCTCTCTTTACCACATCCAGCATGGCTAGAGAGCAGACAGGAGTCCTGAGTAGGGGTGACGGGAAATTGAGAAAATGAAAGAGATAGATACAGAGACAGTAGAGAAAGCTGGGACTGGGCGGGACAACTGGAAATTATGTGAAATCATGGTTAAAGATCAAGATGTAATTTTTCATTCTTGTGGCTTCTTTGTAATCGTCACTCCTGGCTAAGCCCAGATAATTGTGTCCGTTCCTTGTGCCTGGCTGAACTTAGATATTGAAACCCACCCCCTGGCACCTGAGCTAAGGGTCAGGCTGACAACGTACCCGCCTCTGGCATGGTGTGTTTCCAGGATGTGGCTCTGCCAATGCCACTGGACTCAGCTGGCAATAATTAAAGAAATGCTCAATGTGCCTTCCCAGGTGCTGTCTACAGGATATAGTCCAGCCGTGGGCAAACTATGGCCCGTGGGCCGGATCCGGTTGTTCTATCCAGTTCTCTTGCTCTCCCCTCCGCTCCTTTACTTTGAATTTATGTTAGTTCACACAAACACTCCATCCATGCTTTTGTTCCGGCCCTCCGGTCCAGTTTAAGAACCCATTGTGGCCCTCGAGTCAAAAAGTTTGCCCACCCCTGATATAGTTCTAGAAGTGGGATTACTGGGTGAAATGGAAGTTCCATTTTTAACTTTTTGAGGAAACTCCATACTGTTTCCACAGTGGTTGCACCAGTCTGCATTCCCACCAGCAGTGCACAAGGGTTCCTTTTTCTCCATGTCCTTGCCAGCACTTGTTGTTTGTTGATTTATTGATGATAGGCATTCTGACAGGTGTGAGATGGTATCTTGTTGTTTTGATTTGCATCTCTCGGATGATTAGTGTAAGTTAATACATTTCTAAGTTTAGTTTTCATTTCTGGCCCTTAGAAATCAAGCTTTCTTTCTCTCTTTGCTTTTTGTGTCAGATATTTATTTAAATATTAAAAATATAGGTTATTGCCCTGGCCAGTTTGGTTCAGTGGGTAGAGGGTCAGCCTGTGGACTGAAAGGTCCCGGGTTTGATTCCGGTCAAGGGCATGTACCTTGGTTGCAGGCACATCCCCAGTATGTGCAGGAGGCAGCTGATCGATGTTTCTCTCTCATCGATGTTTCTAACTCTTTATCCCTCTCCCTTCCTCTCTGTAAAAAATCAATAAAATATATTTAAAAAATAGGTTATCTAGCATTTCTGTGTAGGGTGTGTGTGTGTGCGCACGCACGTGTTGTTGCTTCCCATGCTTCCTGAGTCCACCATCATGATATGATGTCAGTAAAAATTCAAATAGCACATAAAATCAAAATAATTTCCCTTCCTGTTCTTTATTTCCTTTTCTTAAAGATAAGCACTGTTAAAACTTTGTACCAGTGAATTTTATTTATTCATTTTTTAAAATATATTTTTATTGATTTTCAAAGAGAAAGGGTGAGGGAGAGAGAGACACACACATCAATGATGAGAGAGAATCATTGATTGACTGCCTCCTGCATGCCCCCTACTGGGGATCAAGCCTGCAACCCAGACACATGAGCTTGACTGGAATTGAACCCAGGACCCTTCAGTCTGCAGGCCAACACTCTATCCACTGAGCCAAATCAGCTAGGGCTGTCAGTGAATTTTAAATGTCAACCTGGAGGACACATTGACCAGATTTCTAGTTAATTCACAGTGTGTATGTCTATGCTGCTTACATATGTGTGCATATACGTGTGTGTTGGAAGTGAGTGACATCACATTATCTCAGAATTAGCACCCCCTTATTCTTTTAAGTTAAATTTGCAGGGGCAAAAACATACATGTTTCAAGTGTACAATTCTATAATACATCTTCTATATATTGCACAGTGTGCTCACCCCCCAAAGTCTAGTCTTCCTGTGTCACCATCTGTTTGACTCCCTTTACTCTCTTCATTTCCCCCAATCCCCTTTCCCTCTGGTAATCTTGATACTGTTAGAAACCCTTTGTTTTAACCAGGTCCATATCAGTGGGGTGGGAGAAGCAAGATAAAAAAGGTGAGTGAGAAGGTGCTTCTGAAGAAATCCAGTCACTTCCGACATGGGAAGAAATTGTATTGCCCAACAGAAACCTATGAGGCCACATCCGTACCTCTCTTGGTTCCTAAATTGTAAACAACAACGCTGTCTTCCTGAAAAAGCTGGCTTTGCTCCAACTTTGAAAGTAAGTGTTAAAGATGGAGGGGGACTAAGCAAGTAAGGCCTCAGGGGCATGCAGTGCCCCTCTGCCCACTTTGCCAGCATTCTTGTGCACTCCACTTAGCTGGGATCCTGATGATACTCAGTGGGTACTGTCTCCTGTCCACATTCCCCAAGGCATTATAGAAAACACTAGAGGTCTGGTGCATGAAATTCATGCATGGGTAGGGTCCCTAGGCCTGGCTGGTGATCAGGGCCGATCTGTGGGGTTACTGGCGGGGCAATTGGGGGGCCCCTGCTGGCACCTGCCTTGGCCGGCCTGGCACTGCCCGCTGGCCCCACCCCTGATCGCCCTGCTGCTGCCAGTAGCCTCCCTCTCAGGGTGAAGCCCCCTGATTGCCCTGCTGCCACTGGTTACCTCCCTCTGTGGGGCGACCAGCGGGGCAATTTGGAGGGGCCTCTGGCACCTGCCAGAGGGTCTGCCCCCTGGTGGTCAGTGCATGTAATAGCGACCAGTTGTTCCACCCGGTCCTTTGCTGTTTGGCCAATTTGCATATTAGGCTTTTATTATATAGGATATGTTAATAAGAATCAAATAACTAGTTAACTGATTATGTATCAAATGCCTGCTACGTATCCAACTTGTGCTAGACCCTTAAAACAAGAGCAGGTATTATAGAAATGAAATTTAGGAGACAAAGGAAATTTGTGAGTGGTGGATATGTGAGGAGTTTATGAAATTTCCTGTAGCATCAGGGTGACGGGTACAAAGAGTTCTATTTGGGGGTCCTAGTACACCACAAGCTGAATCTGAAGATTTGGAAAAATGATTCTAATTAAGTAAAAGAGAAAGAAAAGAAAAGAAAGACTTAGTAGCTATGTGATCTTAAATATTCACTTCAACTTTTTGAAGCTAAGTTTCCTCTTCCATAAAATGAGGTTTCATTAGGTAAGCTCCAGTTCTAAGAAGAGATGCTCTAACTCCAAGAATCTACTGAGATGTACAGAGAGGGCTATGGCTCTGTGTGAATTTAATATGAAATTCTATTTTTGCTCAGATCATGATTATTAGTAATTAGGTGCTTCAAAGGAGGCCACTTCTTAGTATGTGCCTTCCAGATGGCTACTGACTGAGTCTAACATGAGGAGTTCCTGAGAGGTATCTCAAAGATGAATAAGCTCTAGAGATCTGCGGAACAATATAGTTCCTGTAATTAAGAACCCGGCATTGTGCACTTAAAAACTTGTGAAGAGGGTAGATCTCATGTTAAGTGTTCTTATAACAAAAAGCAAAATCCAAAAACCCCCTCAAAACCACAGGGGACACAAGGAAACGTTTGGAGGTGATAGATATGGTTATTATCTTGATTACTGTGATGGTATCATGGGTGCATTCATATGTCCAAAATCATCAAATTTGATACATTAAACACCTACAGTTACACCTCAATAAATCTGTTAAAAATGTAAAATAAGCAAACAAACAAAACCTCTGTATGATTGTATGGCTTCTTGGTATTAAAAACTCTTGCATGAAGCTGTCCTCATGCCAATGTTCACCACTAAACCAGCTCCAAATGTTTACCTGCTTTGTGTGATGGATGGGAATGCATGAATAAATGAAGAAGTAAAACTTTTTTTGTTAATCCTCACCTGAGGATATTTTTCCCATTGATTTTTAGAGAGAGTGGAAGGGAGAGACAGAGAGAAATATTGATGTGAGAGAGACACATCGATTGGTTGCCTCCTGCATGCACCCTGACCAGGGCCAGGGAACCTGCAACCAAGGTATATGCCTTTGACTGGAATCAAACCCGGAAATCTTCAGTCCACAGGCCAACACTATCCACTGAGCCAAACCAGCTAGGGCTGAAGGAGTAACTTTAGAACTGTCCTCTGAGTTTTTGTTTTTGTGCTTTCTTTCCCCTTGAATCTTTATCTACAGGTACTGGAAGGAAAAGGTCATGGGCACAATCTTACAGGTCCTGCCATCAGTCCTATGGGTCAGTCCCCAGCAACTTGAGAGGAGGTTTCCTGGTATAGTGAAGAGGGCAATGGATGGGGAACCTGGAGACCAGGGGCCAGTGCTGCTGTCACTTGTAGTTTAAGACTTTTTGGCAAGTGTCTACCTCCTCTGGGCCTCAAGTTGCTCACCTGTCAGTTTAGAAGTAGATCTTTTAAGCTCTCTTCTACCCAGATAGTCTAGACTTAGGAAAAGTAGTTCAGGGATACCACTCAAAGGTGGGCAGGTTGAACACTGTATAGCCCAAGGGCGTTCCATTTGCATAGAGTAAGATGTGACTAACACACATTATATGTATATGTCCTAAGCTGAATTAGCAGAAATCTTTCCTTAAACAGTGTTTCTGTGCAACCTTGAACCTGATCCCTAGGAGCTGCTATAACATGGAGACCCCTGAGCCCTTCAGAAGTTCCCTGGAAGTCATGCTCATGCATTTTTGGCGATTGAGTTGGACCCTTGGGCAAGGTGGTGGTAGGCAGTGGGCAGTAGAGGCATCCAAAGTGCCATAGTCGGCTGTGTAGTCTTAGTGTACTAAACCCCTTAGCATAATGCTGAAGTCCTAGAAAGTCCTCTAGAAATGCTAGTTGGTATTATTACTATAGTGGAATAGAGAAAAAACATGGGCTATCCAGCAGTTGCCAACCTTTCGGACCTCACGGACCACTAGTGGTCCACAGACCACTGGTTGGCGACCGCTGGATACTACCTCATGGGAATCAAAAGTTTGACCCAACCTCTGGGTCAGCTTGGCACAGAGCCAGCTTTGATAAGAAGTGGGGTCTGTTGTTTATGGCTAGGGGAACGTGTCAGACTTTGCAAGACTGTTGGGAAATCCGTGGTGTGTCTGTCTTCTCCAGGAAGGTGCCTTTGCCTGTCTGTGAAGCTGCTGGGGGAGGGGCATTGAGTTGAGGCAGTGATCTCAGGTCCTTCCCACATCCCCTTCCCACCCCCCACTTCTTCTTTTTGAAAATTTTTATTTTTATTTTTTTAAAGAGAGAGAGTGGAAGGGAAAAGGGGGAGAGAGAGAGATGAGAGAGAGAGAGAGAGAGAGAGAGAGAGAGAGAGAGAGAGAGAGACATTGATGTTAGAGAGAAACATCATCAAACCCACAATCTGGGTATGTGTTCTGACCGGGAATATAACCTGCCAGCTTTTGGTGTATGGGATGATGCTCCAACCAACTGAGCCACCCTGGCCAGGGCTAGTTTTGCCTGCCTTTAAACTTTGGGTTGGGCTTGGTTGTCCCTTTAACTGTCCGGCCTGCTAGTCAGGAATAGGCTGACCCCATCTGAGCCTGCTCCACATCTGTGCCCCTAACTTCAGCCGGCCCTTTTGTCAAATGATTGAGACCCCAGCAACCCCAGCACTGGGCCCAGAGGAGTCTTTTTAAAAAAATATATTTTTGTTGATTTCAGAGAGGAAAGGAGAGGGAGAGAAAGATAGAAACATCAATGATGAGAGAGAATCATTGATCGGCTGCCTCCTGCCCTACTGGGGATTGAGCCCACAACCTGGGCATGTGTCCTGACTGGGAATCGAACCATGACCTCCTGGTTCATAAGTTGATGCTCAGTGCTCAACCACTGAACCACACCAGCAAGGCCACATGAGTCTTGGCACTGAAGAAATTGGCTACCTGTCTGAGTGGGATGCTCTAAGAAGTTCATGTAGTATATATTTTCCCATATGTTTGTCAGGTGCCTGAAGTGTCACCATTAGAAAAGCAAAATATCTAAATAGTGAACTGAACTAGAAATTTTTATTCTGGCTTTGCTACTATCCAGCCAGGAGATTTTGGTCAAGTTGCTTTGCTCGGGCCCCAGTGTCCTCATTTATGTATTGAAAGGGGTGACCAAGGGGACCTCTAGGTCTCTCTGCTATTGCATGTGATGTGGTTCTCCATGTGGTTCTACATGAAATGAGTTCAACGTGACATGCAAACTGGGGTACTTCTTCATGTCACCTGAGAGACTGGAGGGTGTTCCTATTTCATGAACAAAGGGAGTGCATCCTGCAGAGACTGGGGAAGGGATTTTGGTGGAGGAAGATGTCATAAACTCAGGGGACAGAGAAGAAAGACAGACGATCTTAGTGTAAGTAGAGAAACATGCTTCTGGAAGCAAGACTGAGCAGGCAGCTCTAGGCAGGATGGCTCTGGGCCCTGACACAAGGACTCAGTCCTGGAAACATGGGGGTGGGGTGGGGAAGAGAGAAATCAATGACTCAAAGGCAGGCCCTGGGTTTGCCCTGTCCTAGAGCTGGTTTATTTGGTAGATTATTTGTGCCAAGACTGTGTGTGTGTGTGAGTGAGAGAGAGAGAGAGAGAGAGAGAGAGAGAGAGAGAGAGAGAGAGATGAAAAGAGAAAAATATGGAAAGAGAAAGAGAAAGAAACAGGGAGGCAGACAGAGAAAGAAGAATATTAACAGAGCTCACATAAGTGCAACACTGTCTCTGCCTCATTGTTTCTGGGCTTCTTTTATTCTCTTATTGGTCATGGGGAGCCAGGTTTCCTCTAGCCCTTGTTGGAGGAGGAAAGAGCAGAGTCCCGGAACCAGAGTGAAACTTGGTTTGGCCTCCTCCCACTGACAGTCATCTCAGGTAGCTGTTTGGTCGGTCTATCTTGCCCAGTCAGAACACCACTGGTCCCTCCGGCAACTGAGATGTTTGGTAAATACTCATTACCCTGCCTTCCCTCCTGCTGAGTCAGAAGTTGTTCTGAAGGCTTGGCGAGAGCAGCACAGCCATACTTGATCCTGAGCTTAGCACAGTGGCTGGCGTAGCGTGAGCTTGGAACAAGGGATTATTGTTGCTGAATTAATCCTGTTTGCTGAATGCAAAAGGCAGAGCGCTTTGATGATGCCCCGGCTCAGTGGTTGGCAAATTCATTAGTCAACAGAGCCAAATATCAACAGTACAACAATTGAAATTTCTTTTGAGAGCCAAATTTTTTAAACTTAAACTTCTTCTAATGCCACTTTTTCAAAATAGACTCGCCCAGGCCGTGGTATTTTGTGGAAGAGCCACACTCAAGGGGCCAAAGAGCCACAAGTGACTTGCGAGCCATGGTTTGCCGACCACTGCCCTAGCTGGTTTGACTCAGTGGATAGAAACTTGGCCTGTGGACTAAAGGGTTCCAGATTTGATTCCGGTCAAGGGCCCAGGCCCGGATTTCGGCTCCATCCCCAGTGGGGGTTGTGCAGGAGGCAGCCAATCAATGATTCTCTCATCATTGATGTTTCTCTCTCTCTTTCTCCCTCTCTGAAATCAATCTATATATATATTGCCCCATAGGCCTCTTTTCATAGCCATGGCTGCTATCCCCTTACCATGAAGAGAGTGGAACCTGGTAAAAGTTTGGTGACTATGAAGTTTGGGTCCTCTTGCTTTCTTACTTCCTTAGCAGGCTGCTCAGAGCCTGAGGCCCTTCAGAGATAAGGCCTATGACCAGGAGCTCTGCCTGGGTTTTGAGATAGAGCAACAGGCACTCATTACACACGGTAAGGAATGAGTCAAGTTCTTTGTTTGTCTGGGTGACATCTTCTCAATAATTTCTTCATCTGGGGTTCCCTTTTGTCAAACCCTGAATGATGTGTGTGTGTGTGAAGGGTGGGAGACAGGAGAGTGAAGTGAAACTCAAAGTGGGAATTGCTGGTTGAGCTCAAGAAAGCGCTCTGGTTCCCTGCTATCCAGTCGGCTGATTGGGTGGACTTACTCGCAGCCGGCGGGCCACATGCCTCGTTTAAAGGGTACAAAATTCAGTTTGGAATGATGAAAAGGTTCTGGAGATAGAGAGTGGTGATAGTTGTGCCCTTCTGAGTCCCAGCATTGACACACCTGACTACTGTTTCACCCAAGGACAGGAGAAGCACCAGACGATCCTGGGCACATTTCTTTCCATAATACGTGTTCAGCAGCAGGAGGCTTGGGCTGAGAAAGGCTAGTCTCCATCTCTATTTCAGTCCTTCTCTCCATGCACCTAATACACAGCAAAGGGATTTATTTATTATAAAGACCCCCAATAGGGACCTCTGCTCACACTGGCCCGGCTTCTATGTAGCAGTTTATATGCTTTTTGTTGCAAGTAATGAAATACCCAATTAAAAGTGATTTGTACATGCCTGGCTGGTGTGGCTCAGTGGTTGAGCATTGACCCATGAACTAGGAGGTCACGGGTTGGGTGTGCAGGAGGCAGCCGATCAATGATTCTCTCTCATCATTGATGTTTCTCTCCCTTTCTCCCTCTCCCTTCCTCTCTCTGAAATCAATAAAACAACAATAACAACAAAACATAAAAGTGATTTGTGCAAAAAAACATTTATTTCACTTAACAGGAAGTTATAGGTAGGTAGTTCCAGGGTTTGTCTTTTTGAAGTAGGTTTTTTTTAAAAAAAATTATGGTTAAATATGCATAACAAAGTTTAGCATTTTAACTGTACAGTTTAATGGCATTGAGTATATTCACATAGTTGTACAACTATCACTACTATTCATCTCCAGAACCTTTTCATCATCCCCAACTGAATTCTGTATCTTTTAAATCAGGGGTCCTCAAACTTTTTAAACAGGGGGCCAGTTCACTGTCCCTCAGACCGTTGGAGGGCAAGACTATAGTTTATTTATTTATTTTTATTTTTTTATATATTTTACTGATTTTTTACAGAGAGGAAGGGAGAGGAATAGAGAGTCAGAAACATCGATGAGAGAGAAACATCGATCAGCTGCCTCCTGCACACCTCCCACCGGGGATGTGCCCGCAACCAAGGTACGTGCCCTTGACCGGAATCGAACCCGGGACCCTTCAGTCCGCAGGCCGACGCTCTATCCACTAAGCCAAACCGGTTTCAGCAAGACTATAGTTTAAATAAAAACTATGAACAAATTCCTATGCGCACTGCGGGCCCGGGACAAGTCGGCTGCTAAGCAGGACAGGCAGTGGCACCTGGCAGGCGGGATAAATGTCCTCGGCGGGCCGCATGTGGCCCGCGGGCCGTAGATTGAGGACCCCTGCTTTAAATAATAACTACCCATTTCCCCCTCCCCCAATCCCCTGGTAACCACTATTTGACTTTCTGTCTCTATCAGTTTAACTAGTCTAGGTACCTCCTATACATGGAATCATACAGTATTTGTGTCTGGCTTATTTCACTTAGCATAATATTTTCAAGGTTTATTCATGATATAGTATAGATCAGAATTTCATTCCTTTTTAAGACTGAAAAATATTCTATTGGATATATATACACCACATTTTGTTTATCCAGTCATCCATTGATGGACATTTGGATTGTCTCCACCTTTTGGCTATTGTTGGAATAATGATGCTATGAACATTAGTGTATAAATACCTACTTGAGTCTTTGCTTTCAGTTCTTTTGGCTATAACTCAGAAATGGAATTGCTGGTTCATACAATAATTCTATGTTTAATTTTTTGAGGAACCACCATACTGTTTTCCACAGTGGCTGCACCATGTTACATTCTCACTAGCAATGCACAAGGGTTCCAGTGTGTCTCCATTTCCTCACCAACACTTCTTTTGTTTGTTTTAACAAAGATCATCCTAATGGGTGTGAAGTGGTGCCTCATTGTGGTTTTGATATCCATTTCCATAATTATTAGTATATACATTTCCATAACTATTTGTATGTGTTCTTTGGAGAAATTTATGTTCTCTAAATCCTTTGCCCATTTTTAAATGTCATTTTATTTTGTTTTATTTTTGCTGTTGAGTTGTAGCAATTCTTTATATATTCTGGATATTAACCCCTCATAAGGTATATGATTTGCAAATATTTTCTCCCATTCTGTGGTTTGCTTTTTTACTCTGTTGAGAGTATCCTTGGATGCACAAAAGTTTTTAACTTTGATAAAGACCAACTTAACTGTTTTCTCTTTTGTTGCCTATATTTTTGGTGTCATATCCAATAAATTATTGCCCAAATCCAATGTCTTAAAGCTTTTACCCCTTTGTTTCCTTATGAGATTTGTAGAGTTTTAGTTCTTATGTTTAGGTCTTCGATCTATTTTGAGTTAATTTTTGTATCTGATATAAGGTAAGGGACCAGTTGTATTATTATGCTTGCTTAGGTTTATTTGTGGGCTCTTGATTTTCAGGTTCTTTTATCCTTTGGCTCCATCAGCCTACGTGTGTTAGGCTTTTTGCCTCATTGTCACACAATTGGCACCTCAGTGCCACATACCATATCCTATAACCATATTCCAAGGCAAGATCCAAGGATGTGTAAGTGTATGCATCTCTCCTTTTTTAATCAGGAATATTTCCCGAGAGTCCCTGGCCCCAGCAGACTCCTCTTAACAATGTTTTTGCTGAAGCCAGTTTGCACCTGCTTGTGGAAACAGATTATTACATTTTCTAGAATTCTGTGAGCTGGTTGTTGAATACCACCACCCTTGAAATTGCATGGTGGGAACATTTATAACATGAGACTTGGCAAACACTACAAATCAGGACTCCCCCTCTTCCCCCTCCCCCCCCCCCCCCAGGAGACTGGTTTACTAGCACACTCTTGCCTACAAGTCTTTCTACCCATAACTGGACGATGTGGCCACTCCTAGCTTAGGGAAGTCATATAAGTAAATATCTGTCATTTTTGGCCTCTTTTAAGAGAAACAGACTTTGCTAGCAAGCAAGGCAAGTGGGAGTTAGGGAAGCAACTACGGTGTTTGTCACTAATGACTCCCAAGGGTGGGAACTTTTGGAACTCACTTAAAAGGATGTCTTTGAAATGTCTCAGAGGACAGAGTACTATGGGCTCAGTGGTAGGATGGACAGAGCCCTAGCAGTTGACATAGTAATTACAGTAAGGGGTGGGGAGCCAGGGCAGGCTTTCTGAACCAGATCAGGGGACCAGGTAAAGTCATAGCCTCAGCAACTTTCTGTGACCACAATGTGAGGCTGTCTTGACACAGAGACTGTGAATAGCCAGTAGACTATAGTCATGAGGCTTGGGTGCTGATGGGAGGGGAAAAGCCCAGTGGGGCTACAACAGCAGCACGGGTCTTAGAGGGTAGTAGAAGTGTTCCCTGAAGAAGAGCCAACAAAGGAAGGCCTGCTCTCCTTGGCCAAGAATTCCTTGCTGATCAGGCCATGGATGGCCATGATCTTGAGAAGTCCATGGCGAAACTTCTGACCAATGAAGGCGTAGATGAGGGGATTGAGGCAGCTGTGGAGGAAGCCCAGAATCTCGGTGGCATCCAGGGCCCGGCCAATGTCGTTTCGGCGAACACAGGTCTCCTTGATCATCCCAATCCTCATAAGGGTGTCTGACAACAGGACCAGGTTGTAGGGCAGCCAGCAGAGCAGGAAGACGAGCACGACGGCAAAGATGACCCGCATGGCCCGGTGCTTCTGCCCCATGTGGGCCTGAAACAATGTGCGCAGGGTGAGCCCATAGCAGAACAGCATGACCAGCAGCGGCAGGAGGAAGCCAATGGTCTGGGGCAGGGCCCGCATCACTATGCGCCATTTAGTTGTATTGGCACCCATGTCCAGGTAGCAGACTGGGCCGGAATTAGGTGGGTAGACGGCCCTGTGGAAGACAAAGACGGGCAGGGACAGGATCAGAGACACAGCCCAGATGCCTAAGCATATGAACTTGACCCAGTGCCGCTTCAGAGTCAGAGTGCGTGTGGCATGAACAATGGCCAGGTAGCGGTCCACGCTAATACAGGCCAGTAGTAGAATTCCACTGTAGAAGTTAACTTCCTTCAGGAGTGAGACCACCTTGCACAGGGGTGTGCCAAAGATCCAGCCCGTTGTCTTGGCGGCAGCCCAGATAGGCAAGGTCAGGGCAAAGAGCAGGTCGGCAATAGCCAGGTTCAGCAGGTAGATGTCAGTGACAGAGCGGTTGACCTGGCTGTATAAGACAACCAGCATCACCAGGGAGTTTCCCAGCAGGCTCAGCAAGAAGACCAGGGCATAGATGGCCATCAGAGCAAACCTGTTGATATCCAGAGATTCTGGCTCACATAGGACAGAGTTTGGTGCAAAGGATATGTCAATGATGTCACTGTAATTGGCATACTCGTCCCAGGTGTAATTCTCCAGAAATTCTTTTACATTTATGTAGTCCATATTTGTGATCTAGAGAAGAGAGATGAGTGTTACTGTACAAGAAAGTCTCCCCAGATTCTAGCCTTTCTGCTCACAAAGCTTGGATAGGATTCTTTGCATTGACTTGTATATTACATGAAAGTAAATTTCACTTCAGGAAATAGTAGGGACACTAACTGTAACATTCTGAGGCACATTTAGTTATAAGTGGTATGTTTCATGAAAAGCGTATAGTTCCCTTCAAAGTCAGAGAGAGGTTCTTAACACTTTTCATGACATTGCCATCACTCACATCACTGTGGAAACTTTCCTTTCAATAATATCTACCAAGCCTATTTTCTTGGATACCTCAGTGGTGAGCATCCCTGACTGTAGAGACTGAGTTTAATGTCAGAAATGTGCGGTGCCATTCAGTTCTCAATGTGGGGTATTAAGCAGGCAATCCAATTGAGTTTAACTATAAACTTTGAGAATAATCCCTTTGTCCAACTTTCTGTAAGTTATTTTAAAAAGAGTGTTCTAGCCCTGACCGGTTTGGCTCAGTGGATAGAGCGTCGGCCTGCGGACTAAAGGGTCCCGGGTTCGATTCCGGTCAAGGGCATGTACTTTGGTTGTGGGCACATCCCCAGTAGGGGGTGTGCAGGAGGCAGCTGATCGATGTTTCTCTCTCATCGATGTTTCTAACTCTCTATCTCTCTCCCTTTCTCTCTGTAAAAAAATCAATAAAATATATTTTTTTTTTAAAAAAAAGAGTGTTCTAGAAAAACTGAGTGGTAGCAGCATAGTGTTTCGGGATCCTTGAGCTAGAAGAAAGTTTACTCAGTTAACATGTTCCAGCATTGTTCTTTTGGGAGGCAGGAGGTCTTCTCTGAGAGTATTTGTATAGTTTGAAAAAACATATTAAAAATCATAAGCAGGTGGTTGACTGACTGATTCTCCAAGTAGGTGGGAATGTAACAGATTATCATGGGAGCTCTGGACAGTCCTATTCTTCCATGCAGGGGGCCAGAGAAAGCCAGGATGCTCCCAGAATAAGGAGAAGGGGAAGCAAGAGGCAGAGAAGGCAGGTGGAGACATACTATCCTTGTTTTGGTGGCTTCCCAGTCCTGGTGGGGACTCTTCTTGTCCTGCCAGTGCATACCTTCATCCGTTCGTAACTCCCCAGCACACCCAGATAAACCCATCTCTGTTGATTCTGCCCTTGTTACAGGATCAGTGGAGAGCTTGCTTCTGGGGGAAGCTGCAGCCTCTTTAAAAGATTATCCCAGTTTTCAAAGAGGCAATGGACTAAAGTAAACCAGCTACTTAATTGACTTTCTTTTGAACCACAAAATACATCACCATTGTGCCATTTCTTTATTATAAGGTATGAGCATCCTGTGACCATATGCAAGTCTCTAATCCTCCTCCAAATGGAACCCAGTGTTAAAGAGAAAAACATAAAAGTCTCAGGAATTACTTCACACTCACTAGGATGCTCATAATAATAATAAAAAAAGATGGACAATAGTAATGTTGAGGAAGATGTGGAGAAATTGGACTCCTCATACATTGCTGGTGGGAATGTGAAATGGTGTAGCTACCTTGGAAAACAGGTGTCAGTTGTTCAAAAGTTAAACATAGAGTCAGCATATGACCCAGCACTTCCACTCCTAGATATATACCCAAGAGAAATGAAAACTTCTGTCCACACAAAAACCTGCATATGAATGTTCATGGCAGCTTAAAAGCCAAAAAGTAGAAACAATATAAGTGTCCATTAGCTGATAAATAGATAAATATGGAATATTATTCAACCATAAAAAGGAAGAAAATTCTGATACACGCTACAATACGGATAAATCTTGAAAACAGTATTGTAAGTGAAAAAAGCCACACACAAAACACTTTAGACTGTATGATTCTGTGTATGTGAAACATTCAGACTAGGCAAATCAGTAGAGACAGAAAGTACATTAGTGGTTGCCAGGGATGACGGGGGTGTCAGGACAGGCAGAATGTTAATAAGTACAGGATTTCTTTCCAGGGTGATGAAAGTGTTCTGGAATTAGATAGTGGTGATGGTTGTATAACTTTGTGCATATATTAAAATTACTGTGTAGTACACTCTAAATGGGTGACTTTAATGGTATGTGAATTATATCTCAATTTAAAAAAAGATTAACCAAAGACATATAGCCGTACAAAGCAAATACAAATATTAAAACAACATCATCAACAACAAAACTCCTAGGAAGTTTTTTGCTTTAGCAGAAGAAAGCCTGTTATTGTCAATCATTTGTAGCAAAGAAGAAAGCTTAGTGATGTTAAGAGAAATTGGAAAAATAATGCCCCTTTCTCCTAGAGTGATGGAATTCTTAGTCTTCACTTTTCTGAGAAGGTATTACTTTCTCCCCTAACTGATGGGGTCCAGATAAATGGCCTTCTCAGCACATGGAGACCACAGATAGAGCAGATTCAATCAGTCCATGAATGTAGAAAGATGTGATGATAAGGATGTGGCCCTGTCTGGCCAGGCGAATGGGGTGGTAGGGGGAAGAGGCAGATAATAGAGCTGGTTTGGCCAGTGTTGTCAGCAAGACTTGAGAGAAATCACTGGCTCTGCAGTACCTTGATCAAAAGCAAGTTTGCTCAGAGCCCCAGGGTTAAGTCCAGTTTACTTATCAGGTCAAGGGTGACTCACCTCTATGATCAGATGATCAGAGATGTGCTTAAGGGAATAAATGACCTAGAAGAAGACCCACCTTTGAAAGAGGATGATCATTGGTGGGTGCAGAGAGCTTGTGCCTGTAGAGAGAAGAACCCCACATGTATGTACATCAGCTGTGAGAAGGCAGGGCTGGGGCAGCTGCAGAAACTTCCCAATGAGAAGAGGCAGCAGCAGGCAAACATGCTTCATTGATTGTTAGGGACAGAAATAGAATATTGGGGACCAGCTACAATTATAAGAAATACTAATTATGCTCTGTTAACCATGAGGGTTCTGTTCTGATTAGAGAAAGCACATTCTAAAATACCAACGGTATATTTCACAGACCTAGAACAAACTCTCCAAAAATTTATATGGAATAAAAAAAGACCCTGAATAGCCGCAGCAATCCTGAGAAAGAACAAAGTTGGAGGGATCACAATACCAGATATCAAGCTATCTTACAAAGCCACTGTTCTCAAAACTGCCTGGTACTGGCACAAGAACAGACATATAAACCAATGGAACAGAACAGAAAACCCAGAAATCAATTAATATTTGACAAAGGAGGCAAGAGCATGCAATGGAGTTAAGACAGTCTCTTCAATAAATGGTGTTGGGAAAATTGGACAGATACATGCAAAAAAATGAAACTAGACCACAAACTTACACCATACACAAAAATAAACTCAAAATGGATAAAAATCTTAAGCGTAAGATCATAAAAATCTTAGAAGAATCCATAGGCAGCAAAATATCAGAGAAAGCATGTTCTAACCTCGCTGAGAGTTGTACACCTTGGGACGTGGGAGCTAACATCGGAATGTAGTCCATCCTCCTTTCCCAAGAACTGCCTATCATTATGGAAAGATTTACAGCCTCCTGGCTGAAACAATCTAATCCAGGAGGTGCCTGTTCTTTACAACCCCTACCCCTATTACCTGTAAGCTGGTCCTGGGAAGCCCGGAGGCACCCACTCTCCTGCAATCCCTGCCCCAGGCTGCATGACTTGTAACCTGTAATGATTGTTCTATGCCTGCTTTCCATGCCTGTAATTCCTACTTCCCCACGTAATCTTTGTCCCTCTATCCAATATAAGCAGCTGACTTACGATGGAGTACAGAGCAGATTTTTGTGGATGACCTGCTGCTCTCCCATACTGCTGGCATTATTGGAATAAACACTCATATATGATTCAACCATGTCTCTGCTTAATTGGCTGAAGTAGTGACAGGCAGCCCGGACTCCTTGGTTGTCCTGTTATAAGATGAACCCTCATTCTAGAGAATCCGGTGCTCGACTGTGCTGGGGCCAGGCTGCAGGTATATGGGTGAGCTCCACTCCCATGCAAGTCAGGACGGAAGTAGAGAATTCAGAAAGGAGAACCAGGCCACCCGGCCAGGGCCATGACCTCCAGCCACTGGCCAGGTGTGGGGGTGGGGATGAGTGGAGGGGGGTGGGGAGAATGTTTTGTTGTTTGTTTGTTTTGTACCCAATCCCTAGAGGTGATGTTTTGGCTGTTAAAGGGAGAAACAAAGGAAAGGAAGATAGGAAGATGACACTTGAGATCTACTTTGTGGCTACATGATCTCTCTTGATTGTTACAAATAGATATGATTAAGCCCCTGTTTAACCATGAGAAGATAGACGCAGTGAGGCTCAGAGACCAGCCTGTGGTCCCAGAGCCTCGAAGTCCTGCAGCCAAAATTCCAACTAGGTGCAAATGGCCCCTCTACATTTTCAGTCTGCAGACCTGCTTCTTAAAAAATAAATAAATAAATAAATAAAAAATAAAAAATCACACCTCTGAGCTTTAGGATCAGAGGAGGCCAAATGCAACTTTCTTCATTCATCCCAAATCCATGTTCTTCCAATACCAGCGCCCCCCTCCACCATGTGCCCTAAGTTCTACCTCAATGAGATCAAAGTTCTGTATCTGAGAGTGGGTGCCATATCTGCCCTCCACCCCAAGGTCAGCTCCTTGGATCAGTCTCCCAAAAAGATTGGTGATGACATTGCCAAGGCAACAGGTGATTGGAAGGACTTGAGGATAACATTGCAACTGACTACTCAGAACAGACAGACCCAGCTTGAAGTGGTAGCTCTGCCTCTGCCCTGACCACCAAAGCCCTCTAGGAACCTCCAAGAGACAGAAACAGAAAAACATCAACACAGTGGAAATAGCACTTTTGATGAGATTGTCAATATTGCCTGACAGATATGGCGCCATTCTTTAGCTAGAGAACTCTCTGGAACCATTAAAGAGATCCTGGGGACTGCCCAGTCTGTGGGCTGCCATGTCAATGGCCATTACCCTTATACATAATAGATGACATCAACTGTAGTATGTATGATAGAATACCCAGCTAGTTAAGAACTACACAGGATCATTTGACAACAACAATACCAAAATCATAGGTCATATATTAAATATATTTGTAAGTTAAATTCTTTTTTTTAAATTTAATAAATGTTTATTGTTCAGATTATTACAATTGTTCCTCTTTTTTCCCCCCATAGCTCCCCTCCACCCGGTTCTCACCCCACCCTCTGCCCTTACCTCCCCCCACTGTCCTCATCCATAGGTGTAAGACCTGTAAGTTAAATTCTTGAGATATCATTAGCCAACCTGTGTACAGTTCACTCCCATTGTTTGATGTCTGTACATTGTTTTCTTTGCTATTCCTTAAGCCCAGAATGAAAGAAACAGCCCTTTTAGGAATGATAAACCAAACTCCCTGCAACTGGCTGGCCCCTCCTGATCACTCAGTCACGTTCTTGGTGACCCAGCAGGAGATTCTCTTTCAGCAAAATTGCCAGCTCCTTAATGACTCGCGGTAGTTCAGAAATAACATAATGGGATGATTCTAGCTTATTTCATGAGAATGCTATAGAATGAGGACTTTATAAGATTCCAAACATTTATAGCAATCTTTTAAACAACAACAACAACAAAAGTCTGTCATTTTAATACAATTCCAGTATTTTTTTTCTCTATAAATATCATCCACATATATTTGCATTTAATATATGGCAGGAGGGACTCTACAGTGTCTGGTCCTTTCTCACACCACTTTTGTCCAAAGCAAAGAGAAAGAGTTGGCTGAGTTGGGAAGGGAAGGGCATGGGAATTGAGTTGCCCTAAGTGGTTGTTGGAGAGAGGTGTAGGGGAAAGGTGCAGAAACCCTCTTTTTGAAGACAGGGTAGCCTAAAGAGAGAGAATAAAGAGACCTAGGGGTGTGGGTGAGACCCACCAAGAGTAGGGAAAGATGCCTGGAATAAGTGGGAGGCTGGTGTCCAGGGAGACAGAGAACAGAGACATTCTGAATGGCAGGAGGGGTGAGTGTACCAAGACTTACCAGGATTCTGGGCTTTTCACCCGTAGGACTCCTCCGAAGAGCAGATGTGCCTGACTGCAAGGGTGGCGGTGGTGAGAACCCAGTGGAGGAAGTGAGTGGTGGATGAGATTGCTCAATTGTGGGGTGGAGTCCCGGAGGGTGAAGGATACTCTTGATAACGTGAATATTTAAATCCCAGGTCAGATCTTTGATCACTAGACATTTTATGGACTGGAAGGGTTCATACTGGGAAAGGACCTGTGGCATTTCCTAGACAATCTTTTCTTTTCACAGATGAAGAGACAGACCCACACAAAGGAAATGGTTTGCCCAGGACTGCACAGATTTCTCTCATCTTTGTTTTCTTCCTTCTTTTTGTTACTCCTCACCTGAGGATATTTTCCCATTGATTTTTAGAGATAGTGAAGGGAAGGGGAGAGACAGAGTGGCAGAGAGAGAGAAACATCAATGTGAGAAAGACACATCCATTGGTTGCCTCTTGCACACGCTTTGACCAGGGCCAGGGATGGAGCTTGCAACCGAGGTATGTCCCCTTGACCAGAATTGAACCTGGGACCCTTCAGTCCACAGGCAGGCTGATGCTTTATCCACTGACCAAACCGGCTAGGGCAGATTTCTCTCATCTGTGCCCTGATCTCAGTAGCCTCTGTTCTGTCTGACTCTCTCCACACTCTAGCTGCCTCAGGCTTCCCTGGGCTTGCTATCCAGCAGCACTACCTCTCTTAAACATCTTTCATACCTGGAAGGAGAACAGCTCATTAAGACAAAGGAGATGGAACAAGTTTCTGGAAAGTCAGGTAGCTTTTTTCCTTGGATCTAATGCCCCCTGTTTCCACCCCACTTACCCCAGGAATCTTTTTTTTTTTTTTTTAATATATTTTACTGATTTTTCACAGAGAGGAAGGGAGAGGGATAGAGAGCTAGAAACATCGATGAGAGAGAAACATCGACCAGCTGCCTCCCGCACACCTCCCACTGGAGATGCGCCCGCAACCAAGGTACATGCCCTTGACCGGAATCGAACCCGGGACCCTTCAGTCCGCAGGCCGACGCTCTATCCACTGAGCCAAACCAGTTTCGGCACCCCAGGAATCTTTAAAGCCTCACAGATTCCTTCTCTATGCCACATCTGTTTGAGAACCCCTAGCCCCAAATGGGGGCCCCATTACACCTCTCCTTGTCTTTCACCTCAGCCCCCAGACATCTGCTTTGACCATGAGCCCCTCTTAGGTCATTGCTCTTTGTTCTTGGCTTGTATACTTGAGGTTGAGTCTGCAGTAGCTTTCAGCTTTGGAGCCAAGACTATCTAATTTGGAAAAGGAAGTTTTTTGGTGAAAGTTAAAATCCCACTCAAGTCCTAACACATTTTTGAAAACAGTGTTGAGTGACAGTAAGAATATATTATGTCACAGTTGCTATTGATTGCAATTGAAAGGATAAATACAGGCAGAGTAGTGAACACAAATTCACCACTCCCTCCTAAGCTCACACCTAGCGACCTCAATCCCTCCACTACTCCTTATGCCTGTCTCTCGTCCAGTGAGTGTTCAGAGCCTGTGGCCAACTCACCCAAGCTGCCTACCCCAAGGAAAGAACCTTTGAGTCCCACTGTTTAGCAAACATTCTTTGTCATATCTTTCTTTCCCTTGTTAGAGAAGAATGCAATGACTCCTGGTCAGGCGATGCTAACATCAGGCAGAAGCTCCTTACACACAGAGAAGAGGGTGGGAGTGGTGGTTAAGAACTCTGCTAGCTGAGCAACTCCTGGCAAGTGACCTTTCCTTTCCGAGTCTCAGTTTACTTATCTGTAAAATGAGGCTGAGGATAAAATGAGAGATTACTCAAAAAGCACTTAAGATAGATATAAAGCATGATGTTTGCATTTCTTGTTATGATCATTTTTACTGAAATAGTTTGTCAACTAATAGCATGCTGTCTCTCCCGCTACATCCCCAAGCAAGGGAAAGCAGCCAGTCCATTGTCCAGGTTGACTTCAAGGTACATCGTACCCGGATAACAGTAGTCACACTAGCTGTACTGTTGAGTACCTCTGAGAATCTAGTTTCTGAAAAAAGTGCTTTTCAGAATCCATATCATTTAATCCTCATGACAACATGTGCTTCCTGGATGAGGAAACTAAGTCTCTAGGACTTAGGCAACTCACCTAGAATGACACAGATGAACTGGGTGTTAAGCAGTTTTAAAGACTTTTTTTTTTTTTTAACCTTACTCCAAATTGTATATTCTGTCCACTATCACAAGGGGCTATATCTCAGCCTGAGGTTTCTGAACTCCATTAGGTACCTCCCAGTTCCAGACAACTGAATATGAAAGGCATAGAAAAAAGAGCCCAGACTTGACATTTCCCAACCGGCCCACTTCTTGATTTTCATTCGGTTGATTTCATTTCCACTGAGCCCACTGCATGCATGGTGATGGTGGGATGAATAAAGAGCCAGTTTCCAATCCTGGTTCTGCTGTGAATGGTTAGTGTGAGCTTAGACAAGTCATTTGTCTCTGAGCCTTAATGTGGTTCATTGGAAAATGAGGAGATTGTTCTAGATCTGCACTGCCCAAAATGATGGCTACTAGCCACAGGTGGCTACTTAAATTTAAATTAAGTTAAAAAAATTAGTTCCTCAGTCACATGAGCCACATTTAAGTGCTCAGGATCCACATGTGACTAGTGGCTATCATACTGGATAGTGCAGATGGAGAGTATTTCTGTTTTTCTCTATAAGCAGAAAGTTCTTTTGTACTGTGCTGTCTGGCAAAGACAGTTATTTTTAGCTCTAAGAGTCTGAAGTTCATCACCTCAGTTCTTAGGGGACCCAGACTGAGGTTTCCAAGTCCCTTCCATCAGAAATATGTCCCCAGCAGTTCTAAGACTGAACAGCCCACTTACCTGCTGTTGCTGCTACGGCTGCTGTTGCTACTGAAGTTACTTCTGGTACTTCCGCTGTGACTCAGGACTCGGTAGCAGTTAGGGCTGTTGGGCAGGAAAAAAGTGAATCAGACTTTATGGAGGGGACTGCCAGTCTGAAGGTGGAGGTTTGCCCTAGTCCAGTGGTCGGCAAACTCATTAGTCAACAGAGCCAAATATCAACAGTACAACGATTGAAATTTCTTTTGAGAGCCAAATTTTTTAAACTTAAACTTCTAACACCAGTTCTTCAAAATAGACTCACCCAGGCCGTGGTATTTTGTGGAAGAGCCTCACTCAAGGGGCCAAAGAGCCGCATGTGGCTCACGAGCCGCAGTTTGCCGACCACTGCCCTAGTCCATCTCTGTCTCTGTGCTTTTTAAATCTTCACCTCCTATAAAAGGAAGCTGCAGGTAATCCCAGACTCCAGCTGACAGACTTGCCTGAACTCGCCAGGCACTTTGTTCCTTTCTTCTAGGGTCAGCGTGAGTACTGTCCCTCCTCTCTTTCTGGTGAATTCCTGCACCTGGCGGCGGGACCCAGTGCCTCTCACATCCTGGAGGATCCTGCCTCCCGGCGCTTTGCCCTTCAACCACCTTCTTTATGTCTTTCTCTCCTTTCCTCTGTACTAGGCTCCTTTAGGTACTGCTCCCCTGTGCCCTCCTTTTCACAAGTAAACTTCTTGACAAAGCCGCTGTGTCCACTTGGCCGCCTCTTGTTCACTACTCAACCCACTGAAACTAGCTTCCTTCCCACCGCTTGCTGAAACAGCTTTTGCCAGCGTTACCAATGACCTCTGGATTACTGAACCCAACAGCCCCTTTCTTAAAGAAGACTGCTTTAATGTTATTAAAATGAAGCATGCATATTGTCAAGAATAGGAGATACAAAAGCCTATAAAGTAAAACTCGAAAGATTCCCTTCTATCTCTCTGTTCACTAATAAATTGCCTTTCCCCAGATTTCCCCATACAGATCAAACATGTTTTCTTTCTTTCCTTCCTTAATAAAAATATAACGTATTTAACTATTTATATTTTCTGCAGCTTAAGAATGTATCATGGCCCAGCCAGCATGACTCAGTGGTTGAGCGTTGACCTATGAACCAGGAGGTCCCGGTTCGATTCCCGGTCTGGGCTCGATCCTCAGTGTGGGGCGTGCAGGAGGCAGCCAATCAATGATTCTCTCTCATCATTGATGTTTCTGTCTCTCTCTCCCTCTCCCTTCCTCTCTGAAATCAATAAAAAAATATTTTTTAAAAAAGAACGTATCATGGACCTATTCCTCTTCATTACATAGAGATCCATCTCACTCTTTCTAATGACGACATAGTGGTTCATGGTATGTATGTATCATGATTTACATAATGATTATCTTATAGATGGATACTTAGCTTCTTCCTATGAGCATCTTTGGGAATATTTCTGTGTGTTTCAGTAGCTTAAGTATAATTTTGCTGGCTCATATTTGGGGATGTGTAAATTCTTTAAACTATTTTTTTTCAATTCTCACATGAAGGTATGTTCTGTTTTATTTATTTGAGAGAAAGGGAGAGAAAGAGAGAGAGAGAAAAAAAGTTGCCTCCTGTACATGCCTGGGGATCGAACTCGAAACCTAGGTATGTGCCCTGACCAGGAATTGAACCTGTAACCTTTTGACGTATGGGCAGATGCTCCAATCAACCCAGCCACCTGGTCAGGGCTTGCTGGGCACATTTAAATTTTGATAAACAAGACTATATGGCCCTTTGAGAAGACTGTGCCTGTTTACTCTCCCACCATCAGTTTATAAAAGGGCCTGTTAATCTCTCTACTCACACTATCTCACATTTGTCAGTTATGGTAAACTATTTTCTCCCCAGCCTGCTGTGTGCTTTTTAAATTTATTTATGGTGAAATGGTTACTTGTCAAGTGCTATCTTATTAGATCTCTGCATCACTTAATCCCACTGACCCCATTCTCTTCTTTCACCTGAACCTCTCTTGGTTTCATTTGTTACTTTATTCTCAATTAATTCCTGAAATCAGATGTTCCTCTTCTCTACCTGCTCTCCCTAGGCCAGCCCACCTCCTTCCTTGGCTTTGGTGACCACCCAATTTGTCAGTATCTCTCATACCTATAATTCCCAACTTCTCTTTGAAGCTGTCTCCTCAGCTCAAACTCTTACATGCACTTACCTCATAAAATCTCCCGTGAGGTTCCACAGATGCTGCAAACTCACACGTACTTCTCTCCCAGAGCTTCCTCTCATCCATGCCTGTCCCCACATCTCACACTCACCTCCCTCTTTCTCTCCTTAACATCTCTCTTAGTTATCTTCTCCTCACATCTTCCCTGGCAGGGTTAGGCAACACTTCATTCTCCCTGAAGCTACTGCAATAGTCAGGTAATAGCCCAGGCTCCATGGCTCAGCAGTTGAGCGTTGACCTATGAACCAGGAGGTCACGGTTCGACTCCTGGTCAGGGCACATATATGCCTGGGTTGTGGGCTCGATCCCCAGTGTGAGATGTGCAGGAGGCAGCCGATCAATAATTCTCTCATCATTGATGTTTCTGTCTCTCTCTCCCTTTCTCTTCCTCTCTCTGAAATCTATATATATATAAAAGTCGGGTAATAGCTGTGGATTCCACAGCCCACAGCCGGGCTGATTTAGGATACCAGCCATGTCACTTACTGGTTGTAGACCTCGGGCAAATATTTATTTATTTATTTATTTTAAACATATTTTATTGATTTTTCACAGAGAGGAAGGGAGAGGGGTAGAGAGTTAGAAACATCGATGAGAGAGAAACATTGATCAGCTGCCTCTTGCACACCCCCTACTGGGGATGTGCCCGCAACCAAGGTACATGCCCTTGACTGGTATCGATGAGTCCGCAGGCAGATGCTGTATCCACTGAGCCAAACCGGTTAGGGCTTGGGCAAATATTTAATCTCACCAGGTCTCAGTTTCATCAACTGTAATAGGGGGATAATGAGGGCACCTATTGTTCTGTGGATTCAATGAGTCTACATGTGTGAAGCACTTAAAATGGTGCTTGGTAGTGTTGGCTGTTGCTGCTATTGTTACTACCACTATTCTCCTAAGTACTCTCTGCCTCAAGTCTTCCCCCCTCCATTTATCCTCCACTCTGCTACTAGAATGATCTCTCTAAAGTAAGGACCCCCATTACCCTCAGTGTCATACTCCTGACTTGTGTCCCTGGTGCTCCTGCATCTGATCCCTGTGTGCTTCTCCAGTCTCATTTCAGGCCACACCTCCTTGAACCCTTAACTTCAGACACAGGGAACTACTTGCACTTCCCCGAGGAACTGTTCTGGTTCCTCCTCAGGGACTGGCATGCATTTCCTTCCCCTGGCATGCTCTTTCCCACCCTCTAGGTCTGGCCAACTCCCCCTTTCCTTTCAAATCCAGCCCAGTGGTCACCTCCATGGACAGCACACCTGGGCTTCCTCTATCATGTCTTCAATTACAGGGCTTTGTAATCATCTGTTTGGCTGCTTCTGACTCCACACTGTGAGGTTTGTGAAAGCAGGTATCATTCTTTATAATTAAAGGCTAATATGCAAATAGACCGAACGGCGGAACAATTGAACAAGTGGTCACTATGATGTGTGCTGACCACCAGGGGGTACACACGGAACATGGTGGGCGTGGGCAGCAGGAGGTAGAGTGTGGAACATGGCGGTCTTCGGTCACAGCGGGATGATGGAGCAGGTGAGCAGGGGCGCCAGACCAAGGTAGGGTGCTGCTGGTTGCTGTCATTGGGGCGAGCCTCTGGTGGTTACTGAAAATTCTTTGCTCCCATGCTCTGCGGTTCCACCCAATGCTCACACCTGCTGCTGGCACCAGAGCCGCTGCTCTTACTTACTGCTGGCGCCCAGTGCCGGCCCCGATCACTTGGCACTGTCAGTGGGTGCGAGCAGCAGCTGCAGGCCCCAGTCGCCCCTCAGGGCTTCTCCACCTCCCTCTGCTCCTGAGGGGTGATTGGGGCCGGCAGCTGCCTCTCACAGTCACTGCCAGCGACGGCCCTGCTTACATCTGCTGCCGGCACTGGAGCCGCTGCTTGCACCCACTGCCGGTGCTGGCCCCGCTTGCACCTGCAGCTGGCACTGGAGCCACTGCTCACACCCACTTCTGGCACCTGGTGCCGGTCCCAATCACCCCTGAGGGCTTCTCTACCGCCCCCTGCTTCTGAGGGGGGATCGGGGCAGCAGCCACCGCTTGCACCAGCTGACGGCACCAGCCCCGCTTGCACCCGCTGTTGACGCCAGCCCCAATTGCTCTGCGCCATCAGCAGGTGCGAGTGGGGCAGGCGCCGTCAGCGTGTGGGAGCAGTGGCAGCAGGAGTGGGGCTGCCGGCAGACAGGGGACTGGGGGCTGCAGTGGAGGGGCTGGGCGGGGGTGCAGAGGATGGGCCGAGACCCACCACTGGTGCCCACTGCAGCCTTGAGGTCCACAGTTCCTTACAAGGTGCACGAATTTGTGCAGTGGGCCCCTAGTGTGTGTGTGTGTGTGTGTGTGTGTGTGTGTATGCAGGAGCTGCCCCCTGGTGTTCAGCACGCTCCCACAGGGGGAGCGCCACTCAGCCAGAAGCCAGGCTCACAGGGAGTGGGCCTAAGCCAGTGGTTCTCAACCTTTCTAATTCCGCAACCTTTTAATACAGTTCCTCATGTTGTGGTGACCCCCAACCATAAAATTATTTTCATTGCTACTTCATAACTGTAATTTTGCTACTGTTATGAATCGTAATGTAAATATCTGTGTTTTCCGATGGTCTTAGGCAACCCACAGGTTGAGAACCGCTGCTGTAGAGCCTAAGACCATCGGAAAACACAGATATTTACATTACGATTCATTAACAGTAGCAAAATTACAGTTATGAAGTAGCAACGAAAATAATTTTATGGTTGGGGGTCACCACAACATGAGGAACTGTATTAAAGGGTCGCGGCATTAGAAAGGTTGAGAACCACTGGGAGCCATCAGTTGGACATCTCCCAAGGGCTCCTGGACTGCAAGAGGGCGCAGGCTGGGCTGAGGGACGTGCCCCCCACCCCCCGAGTGCACGAATTTCTTACACCACACCTCTAGTTAGAGAAATAATTGTCGCCCGGGGCACCCCCAGACTGTGAGCACAGGGGACCCTCTGGGGAGTAGTGTTAAGCTAGAGGCTGATTCCCAGCATTGCCCTCCTTTGCTCCCAACCAGGGGGACTTTTCTCCCATTCTTGGCCCCTGATTTCCTCCTGATGAGTTCTCATCCAGGAGCATCTTGCTTCTGCTTTGAACTTAGGCTTTTCTGCTAGGTCCCCTCTACCCCATTAGTTCACCAGGCAGGTCTGAACTCCATGTTCTAATAGAAGTATCTGAGCAAGTGTGACCTCCAGGAAGGCATGCTGATTCTTTTTTTTTTTTTTTCTTCTTTTTTTTTAATTGATTTTTTTACAGAGAGGAAGGGAGAGGGATAGAGAGTTAGAAACATCGATGAGAGAGAAACATCGATTAGCTGCCTCCTGCACACCTCCTACTGGGGATGTGCCCACAACCAAGGTACATGCCCTTGACAGGAATCGTACCTGGGACTCATCAGTCCGCAGGCCGACGCTCTATCCACTGAGCCAAACCGGTTAGGGCGGCATGCTGATTCTTTTGACCTAATTGCTCTGGGAGTCCCAGCTCTGCCCCCTCAACCCTTCTCTCCCTCCATTCCCTGACCCTCCCTGCCCACCTTGTTGCTGACTCTGCTAAAGAGAAGTTCTCATCAGCTCTCCAGGGCAGGAACTGCTGTTGCAAAACTCTTGCTCCATAAGATGGTAATGGGATGCAACTCTAGGTGGCCCTGACCTCGAGAGGCGGTCCACAGGCTCTAGTCAGAGCCACAGAGTTGCTCAACCACTGCAGAGGCTGTGGCAGTCCTGTGAGGCATGGGACAGCCTGCATACCTGCTTGGGGCCCGAGAGTCTGCCCTATTACAGAGTGGGGCCCATGCTTCTTCATAAACAGTATTTTCGGAAACACCACAATTGGGTGCCCAGTGAATGAAACGAGTTGTGTAAGACTTCTTGGACAGTCAGAGGATATAACTTGTGCCACAGAGCTACACGAATCCTTAATGTCTTTATTAAAGTCTAGCAAGTGAGCACTGAATAAATAGAGTCACCTAGACCAGTGGTCGGCAAACTGTTGACAAATGAGTTTGCCGACCACTGCCTTAGTACATTTAATAATGTACTAATGTCTTTAACCTGAAGTCAAAACTTCTGGATAAGGGTAATGCCTTACGCAGTGGTCAGCAAACTCATTAGTCAACAGAGCGGCAAACCGTGGCTCGCGAGCTGCAGTTTGCCGACCACTGACCTAGACTAAGCCCCTCCCTCTAGCCTCACAACTTGGGACTGTTTAATTCACCACAGTGGTTGGAGGGGAAGGATAGAGAGGCCCAAGTTCCATGTCTGTGTCTCTTCTCCTGCCCCCCAAGCCAAATGCCCTGGGGAGCAGCTGGGACGCCCACACCCTGCTGGTGGGATGATACAACATATAATGTTTATGGAAAATAACTCAGCAGTTTCTTAAACACATACCTGCCATATGAACTGACCATTTCATTCTTAGGTATTAACCCATGAGAAATACAGGCATATGTCTACACAAAGATTTGTACACAGATGATTATAGGAAACTGATTTGTAATAGCTTCAAATCAGAAACAACCCAAATGTTTGGCAACAGGTAAATGTGTGAACAGATGGTGCTATATCCAGGCGGTGGAATACTACTCAACAGTAAAAAAAGGAACTGTGAGTATGAACAACAATGTGTATGAATCTCAAAATAATTATGCTGAGCGAAAGAAAACAGACCATATGATTCTATTTATATAAAATTCTAGAAAATGCAAACTGGTCTTTAGTGAAGGCAGGTAAGTGGTTATCTGGGAGTTGGGGGAGGGGAGGAGGATGGAGAGATTCCAAAGGGCAGGAGAAAACTTTGGCACTAATGGATGCATTCATTATTTTGAATATGGTGGTGACTTCATGGGTATAAATTAAAGTAAAAACTCATCAAATTGTAAAATTTATGTTAAGTGTGTTATATGTTAGTAGTGCCTCAGGAAAGATGATAAAAACAAAGCAGGACAAAAACAGAGCCCGAAGCAGACTCCAGACAGGATGCTCCTGAGGACCCTGAGACAGTGCAGTGTGGTGAAGGGCGGTCTGGGTGAGGCGAGAGTGTGGAGGAGAAAGTCAAGGCCATTGGGTCTTATTCTTAGTCAAGGATTTTCTGAAGCCAAAGGGACTTTAGAGTGGATGACGCCCGACTTCCTCACATTACCAAAGAGCCCAGAGAGCTGAGTCACCCAGCTCATCAGTGGGAGATGCAGGGCTTAAGCCGTCTCCTGACTGTCAGCCTGGCCCTTTCCACTCTCCACACCACAGTCTGGCTCCTTGAGTGCCATCTGCCTAAGTCACCAAGTTCTGGAAGGTAGTACTGGTCAGATCACAGGTGCTGAAAGTGCTGAGGGGAGGGTGGAATGGATGGCCAGTCCTGGGTGGGTCTTGGTTAGACAACCTGGGCTTCTCCTTTCTGGGCACAGGGTGGGCAGCGGCGCTCTCGCTTCTTATAATCCAGAGAGCAGGCATGGCAAACCAGGCCTCCACACAGCCTGGGAGCAAAGGTGGAAAGAATGGGGAGCACATGGGTGTGTATAGGGAAGGGGGTCAGGGGGTTTGAGTATCTTCAAGTCCAACTGTCTCTCTCTCATTTCCTAGCAGAACAGCCCTGGCGCTGTTCCAGGAGGCCTTCCCTTTCTCAAAGGGTGACCCGCTGCCCCACTCCTCTAGGGTCCTCTAATTCCAAATGGCAGGTTCTCCTGATGGCCCACTTCCCTCTCTCCTGCTGCTTGTCCTGCCACTGTGTTCCCAGAGGGAGGCCAGGGGAGCAGCTTCCACTGTACATGAAATCTCTTCCCAGACGAGAAGCCCATTAATCAATCTATTCTCAGAAGGTTGCACCATCCCATCTACCAGACGCCCTTCCTGTCTGACATTTCTCTGCTGTTCTCATTCATGTCTCTGCTAAGTTCTGGGTAATATGAGTGGCCAGCTTTAAGTAGCCTTTCATAGATGCCCAGTTTCTGTGTCCCTCCCTTCCCTGGAGTGGGCAGGGGACTGTGGGCTGGTGGAAACTGGGCTGTCCCACCCATTACCTGCATGGGTACCGCCGAGACAGCCGGCCAAAGAGCTTGCTACAGCTGACACAGCATCCAGGGGCCACGGAAGAGAGTTGCTGTACCTTCTGCCATAGGTTGTCCTTCTCTCTGATGGGTAGATGGAGGGGGAGGGGAGGGGGAGAGAGAGAGAGAAAGAGAGAGAGAGAGAGAGAGAGAGAGAGAGAGAGAGAGAGAGAGAGAGAGGAAAAGATATAGAGTTGGAAATGGCACAGATAGAGAGACAGAGACAAAAAGAGATGGAGAAACAGTGGGGTGGAAAGACAGACATAGAAATGGGGAGGGAGACAAAGAGGGACAGAGGGAGACAGTCACTCAGAGAGAAAGGGAGTCAGGGAGTCGGAGAAGGAGACAAAGACACATGGAGAAGTACAGAGACAAATGCAGTGGGAGAAAGACACAGGGAGAAAGATGCAGAGACAGGGACCAAGACACAGATAGAGAGGGAGAGACAAATATAGAGAAAAATGGAGAGAAAGAGACATAGCGATGGCGAGGGGGGGGAGGGGGGAGAGAGAGAGAGAGAGATGAAGAAACAGTGAGAGACTCACACACATAAGAGTGAGACTCCAATTTTTCCGGGAAGACTAGATGGATGGTGATAGGTCCCCGTGGCCCATCATAACCTTAACCCACTATTGAAGAACCTGTTCACAGCCTGCCTCCTCTGAGGAGTGCTCCCTGATGGTAGAGGGCCCTGGGCTTTCTTGCTCCAGACTCCTATAGCATATAATGCCTATGATCTTTTATTTGGCACTTGGTACAAACTGCTTTGGAGTTATAGATGTTTATGCTTCTCCCCCCACCCCCCCCCGCAAAAAAAGCCAACCCAAAAACACCCAACTCTATCTTCATTGTTCTTTTTTTTTTTAAAGGATGTGTTAAGAAGATGGGTTGTTTTGCCTGATTGGTGTGGCTCGGTGGTTGAGTGTTGACCTATGAACCAGGAGGTCATGGTTCGATTCCCAGTCAGGGCACATACCCGAGTTGCAACTTGATCCCCGGGGTTGGGGTGTGTGTGTCTGTGTGTAGGAGGCAGCCAACCAATGATTCTCTCACATCATTTATATTTTTATCTCTCTCTCCCTCTCCCTTCCTTTCTGAAATCAATAAAAATCTAAAAAAAAAGAAAAAGAAAGAAAGAAGGTGGGTTGTTTTAAATTTTTATCAGAATGATACATGCCTATGATGTAAAAATTGAACAACATAGACAATAGACACTTTCCCATTCTCTGTGGCAAACCACTTATATCTTTTAGCTTTTTTCCTGATAGTACTTTCATATTTAAGTAAATGCTCATATCCCTCCTTCTTGTTCTTTCAAGAGAGAACATCTTCTATAGAGCTCCTTACCTTGATGTCAGAGGACAGCTTATGATCATTTCCTCATCTTTCCTCATCCTTCCTCCCCATGTAGTTATATCCCTATTTTTGATTCCTCAATTGGTTACTACTGGACTTCTACAGAATATTTTCACACATTTATTTCTCACTCATTCTATTAACTATAGGTAGCATCTTAGGACTGCCATTCTGTAATACAATGAGGCCAGCATCCCTTTTTCCTCCCACCTCCTAACTTGTCATCTGTTCCTGCAATGTCCAGTAGGATAGCCACCAGCCACCTGTGGCTTTGTAAATTTATATGTAAGTTAATTAAAATTGAATAAAATGAAAACTTTAGTTCCTCAGTCATACCAGTCACATTTGAAGTACTCAATCACTATATGTGACAGTAGCTACCATATTGGACAGGACAAATATAGAATACTTCCATCTTCATAGAAAGTTCTATTGGATTCCGTTCTATATTTAATATTGTTTAGGTGGTAACATTTATGTTTGTTGTATAATTATAATCATTCTTTGTGCTTTGCCTTTAGGTGAAAAAAATCAGCGACTAGTATTTATATAATTAGACAATATGTAAGCATATTGCTTCAAGCAGAGCTATGTTCTATAATATTTCCCTTCTTGCCCTAACCAGTTTGGTTCAATGGATAGAGCATCAGCCTGCAGACTGAAGGGTCCCAGGTTCGATTCTGGTCAAGGGCATGTACCTTGGTTGTGGGCACATCCCCAGTAGGGGGTGTGCAGGAGGCAGCTGATCGATGTTTCTCTCTCATCAATGTTTCTAACTCTCTATCCCTCACCCTTCCTCTCTGTAAAAAATCAATAAAACATATTTAAAAAAAATATTTCCCTTCTTGGGAATTTGTTGTTTTTCTAGGACTTTCTAATTGCCTTTCTTTTACAGAGTTTTATTTTAATTTTCAAAATTACATTTATTAAAGTGATATTGGTTAGTAAAATTATATAAACTTCAAGTGAACAATTCTATGAGACATCATCTATATATTGCACTGTGTCTAATTGCCGTTCTTTGTTCCTTGCATAACTTGCCTTAACATAGCCTAATTATTATTATTTTTAAAAATATATTTTTATTGATTTCAGAGAGGAAGGGAGAGGGAGAGAGATATAGAAACATCAATGATAGAGAATCATTGACTGTCTGCCTCCTGCATGACCCACACTGGGGATCTAGCCCACAACCTGGTCATGTGATATGACCGGGAATTGAACTGTGCTCTCCTGGCTTCATGGGTCGATGCTCAACCACTGAGCCACGCTGGCCAGACCAGCCTAATTATTCTTGCCCACCCCAATTCTTCATATTAGGTATTTTTCTGATTCTCTTTCTTCCCTGAGACCTTTCTCCTGGGCCTGCAATACTTGTGCTACAGCCTGGACTGACTGCTTCCCTGCCTTGCTGCCCACTAGTCATGTTGGGAATTCCCTTTTGTTCTCTCCTGGCCTAGAGCTACTGCCTCCTGAATTCCACATCTTCTCCTTTCTTGGCTTGCTTCCTTGTTTTTCTGGGACACATCCTGAATTATCTTCTTAAGAAAGGCTGTGTGGGGCCGAAACCGGTTTGGCTCAGTGGTAGAGCGTCGGCCTGCGGACTGAAAGGTCCCAGGTTCGATTCCGGTCAAGGGCATGTACCTTGGTTGCGGGCATGTCCCCAGTAGGGGGTGTGCAGGAGGCAGCTGATCGATGTTTCTCTCTCATCGATGTTTCTAACTCTCTATCCCTCTCCCTTCCTCTCTGTAAAAAATCAATAAAATATATTAAAAAAAAAAAAAAAAAAAAAAAAAAAAAAAAAAAGAAAGGCTGTGTGGGATGTGACTTTTCTGTGATCTCTCTGTCTGAAAATGTCTTTTCCTCTATTGCCTTCCCCACTTAATCCATAGTTGAGCTGGACATAGAATTCTAGGGCAAAATTCAGCTTTTTTCAGAACTTAAAAGTATTACACCATTGATTCTTAAAATTTGTTATGTTCTACTTCTTTCATAAGTGGCCTGTCTTTTAGGATAGTCTTCCTATCTTTGTTTTACTGAAATTTTACAATGATGTATTTAGATGTGCCTACCCCCCTTTTCATTCATTGTGCTGGTCACTCAATGAAATCTTTAAGATCTATGTCCATTAGAACTGGGAAAATCTCTCATATTTTTATCTGATAGTCTTCTCTATTTTATTCTCTCTCTCTCTGGAATTCCTTTCAGTTGGAGAAGATATTGGAACTCCTGGATTGATTCTTTATGTCTCTAAATATTTCTCTCATGTGTCCCATCTCTCTATGCTTTTTATTCTACTTTCTGAGAGATTGACTCATCTTTCTCTTCAAATCCTAGTGAATTTAGAAAAATTTCAGTGATATTTTAATTTCCAAGAATGTTTCTCATCTTTGGGTGGTCGCTTTTCACAGCCTCTTGTTTCATGGGAGATGGAGCTTTCTTTGTTTATCTTTGTCTCTCTCCCTTCATCTTCTAGACTGACTGAAATGCTTACGAAAGCTTGGTTGCCATTTCACATTTAAGAAGAGGCAGAAAAGCTGGTGGAGCTCCAAGTAGAGCGCTGGGGTAGTTGACTCAGGCTTCCCTTTAGCAGGCGCTGGGCTGGGAGGTACCTGCCACACGGGTCTCTCAAAAGCCAGAACACACTGCTCTTTTATTTGGGGCATCTAACTTTCTCCAGATAAGGACCTTTGAATTATTTGCTTGGCAGAAAATCCCTCAACTGTTGGGTGTTGTGCAGTTGGGGAGGCAGGCAGAAAGCAGGGGGTGTACATTGGTCTTTTCATCCACTTCTTCAGTTAATTTCCCTGATTTCTGCACCTCATCTCACTTCTGCCATATGTGTTCCTGGTGTCTCTGGACCCTGAAGTTCTAACTGGGCTTCTCCATCCATTTTTTTTTTGGCTTCTGGAAATTAGCTGGAATCTCTCATCTCTGGTTGGCTTCTCCACCTTTCTCTCTGTTGTTAGTTTTTCTTTCACAATCATTTTAGTGAGATCTGAGGATGGAGAATAGATGATGTGTGGTTGGTCTAGCATCTTGATGCAGAAGTCAACCTCCTTGGCTCCCCCCACTTTTTACTTAGGGCCATATCTCCCAAAATGCTTATGCAAGGGACATTATCCTATATAATAAAAGGATAATATGCAAATTGTTCCCTAGACCTGGGCGTTTGACTGGGAGTTCAACCAGGAGTTTGACCAGGGGGCGGGGCCAGCTGGACCCCACCCGTGCATGAATTCATACACCAGGCCTCTAGTATTATATGGTTTGGGATCTTGGGGCAAATTTCCTTAGCACTTAGGAAAAACATTTGTCTCTTCTCACGAACTGGTATATTTCCTTTGAATGGACAGTGAATTTTAGGCAATTTTCTGTGTTTCCCTTTTTTATTCTGCTGTCAAGATGCTCAGAGCTAAGTTTTAATCCTACTCCTAACACTTTGGGAGTATATATTTTTCTTCTACCATGAAATCTATTTTTCTTTAACAGTCTTATATCTCGCTCTATATTTGTCTTTTATTGTTAGAGAACTTAAGTTATTTTGTGAGATACATAGCTAAATTTTTATATACCCCTTCCGCCCAGTTGACAGTTCCTTGGAGGACATCACTCCTTACATTTTTTGTTTGTTCTTTCAGGTTGATCACGCCTTTTCTCACCTTTAATATCACTTGTGCAAGAGGATTTAGTAGTAGATGATCTCGCAGGGTTCCAATTCTAATGGGACCTGCGCGCAGTGGTCTCTTCCTGAACTGGGTAAAGGATGACATACCTGTGAATTATCTCCCCACTAGACTGAAGAGCAGAGACCAGGCTTTACACATCTTCATCCCTCAGTGAGCTTAGCGGCTGGGAATTGATTCTGGTGAGCTCAGCCTTTGGAACCTAGGACAGCTGACCCAAGACAGGCCCATAGGCCCAGTGATCTGAGGAAGTCCAGTAGGCAGGCTGGTATAGGACATGCGATTACCTCTTGGTTAACCTGCCCCTTCTTCCAATTCCTTCTTAGCCTGTGGGTTCCTTTCCTTCTCCTAACTTTAGTAGGTATGTGTATATGTGGGCTGGGTTGGGGTGGAGGACATGCCTTAGAGTCAGAGGACTCTATGCAGTTTATATGCTGTGTGTCCTTGGTGGCCAAGTCAGCCTCTCTGACCCTCAGTTTGTAAAATGGTAATAATAGCAGGGCATTGCTAAAAAAAAAGGGAAATGAGTTACTACAGTGGTCAGCAAACTGCGGCTCTGTTGACTAATGAGTTTGCTGACCACTGGGATAGGGGCTTAATCACAAGGAGCAACAACAGCCTATAATTATTGGAATCGAGAGTCTAGGTCCAGGGGTGGGCAAACTTTTTGACTCGAGGGCCACAGTGGGTTCTTAAACTGGACCGGAGGGCTGGAACAAAAGCATGGATGGAGTGTTTGTGTGAACTAATATAAATTCAAAGTAAAGGAGCGGAGGGGAGAGCAAGAGAACCGGATAGAACAGCCGGATCCGGCCCACGGGCCGTAGTTTGCCCACGGCTGGTCAGTGGTTAGCAAACTCATTAGTCAACAGAGCCGCAGTTTGCCGACCACTGAGTTAGTATATACAAAAGGCCCAGAATCCTGCTTGGTAGTTGTTAGTGGAGCAGAATTTTTATTCCCCAGCCTCTATATCCCATACCATTTCCCCATTTGCACCCCTGCCCACTGTCCCCCACTTACTGAATCAGTTCCAGCACCCGCCTCTTCATGGCATGGATCAGGTCCCGCTGCCCTGCAAGCTCTTCCTCATACATGGCGTCCCTCCTTTCAGCCTCCTGCTGCCACTGCTCCAGCGCTGCCTGCAGACCGGCCCGCTCTTCCTGACACCTGGGCACAAAGGGGAGACTGAGTTCTGAGAAGAAAAGCTCAGCTTTGACTGAGCTAGGCTGGGCCTCTGCCTGCCAGGGAGCCCTGGGGGAGCTGGTGGTGCCCCCTGCAGTTGAAGTTCACCTCTCCCCCACCCCCACAGACACTACACACGATACATACACACACCACACGATACACATACACCCATACTATACACACACACACACCCCACTATACACACACACCCATATACACACCACTATACATACACACCCACACTCTTCATACACACATCACACTACACATACACCCCCCCACAAAACACACACACCCACACTATACATACACACACCACACTATACATACACATACCACACTCCACACACTATAGATATACATACCACCCTATACATATACCCCTCTACACTATATACACACAGACCACACTACACATACACATACCCCACATTATACATACACACACATTACACTATACACACACATTACATTATACATACACATACATACACACTTCACATTGTACATACACACATCACCCTATACACACATCACATCTACCGACCCCCCCACTATAAATACACTTACAACACAGCACATAACACATACATTGATAGCACAGCACACATACCACATGGCACACACACACACCACACACATCACATGTACTCACCACACATACTAGTACCACATACACTTACAAAAACCATGCACATTCTCAATATAGCACATGTCACACTCCACAAACACCACACCACACACCAAACTGAGTACTGTGTGGACTGATACATAGGCTGACTCCTCACCAACTTCAGAGAAATGAAAAGGGATCTAGTTTTGTGTCTTCCTTTAGAGGAGTCAAGCCAACATTTCTATTTGTTCTCTTTTAAAAAATATTTCCATTTTATTAATTTTTTAAAAAATTAAATCTTTATTGTTGAAAGTATTACATATGTCTCCGTTTTTCCCCCATTGACACCTTCTAGGTGCCCCCACCACCTGCCCCAGGCTTTCACCATCCTATTGTCTGTGTCCATGGTTTATGCATAAATGCATACAAGTTCTTTGATCTCTTCCCACCCACTCACCCTCCCCTGACTTCCCTCTGAGGTTCCGCAGTCTGTTTTATACTTCTATGTCTCTGGATCTATTTTGTTTATCAGTTTATTTTGTCCACTGGATTCCACATGTGAGTGAGATCATGTGATACTTGTCTTTCTCTGACTGGCTTATTTCACTTAGCATAATACTCTCCAGGCCCCTCCATGCTGTCCCAAAGGGTAAGAGCTCCTTTTTTTTTTTTACTGCCACATAGTATTCCATGGTGTAAATGTACCACAACTTTTTTATTCACCCATCTGCTGATGGGCCCTTGGACTGTTTCCAGACCTTAGCTATTGTAAATTGTGTTGCTATGAATATAGAAGTGCATACGTTTTTTCTGATTGGTGTTTCTGGTTTCTTAGGATATATTCCACTAGAAGTGGAATCACTGGGTCAAATGGCATTTCCATATTTAATTTTTTAAAATTACAAAATTGTTTTAATCTGGTACATATAAAACACACCTCAGAATCTGTAATTCATGAGCATATGAAGAAGTTAATTTGGGCAGCTGCTATTAAGAACCTTAGGCAAAGCTTCTAGAACTAAGACACTGTAATTTTCCCCTTAGACTCTGGACCATGTTTTGCTGATTGGGAGATGGGCCCCTCCAAAGATAGTCATTCAGTTTGTCAGAATTGTCCAACGGTATCAGATAGGGTGAAACCCTAAGTTTGCCACTCATTGGCTTTTTGGGAGTGCACAGACTATTCAAAGAGTAAGACGTGTTGTTGCTGCTGACATTATCAGAAAAGCCCGCATCCACAATCTTTGGGTCAGATTCCTTTCTACGATTGTGAGATAGCTCTAACTCTGACTCATCTTCTTCTGACTTTATTTCCACATAGTCATCGTCGTCTCCTTCAGTCTCTTTGAAATTGGAAAAATAGTTCTGTGTAGCTATTTGGGCACTTAAGGGTAAATTTTTATTTAATGCCAGAACTTTTGGTGAGTCCTAGAGAGTGAGATCTGAGCGTTTTCTAGTACCCTGTTGACACAAGTCACCTATACCTGGCAGCAAATCCTGGTGACTCCCACACCTTGAACTTTTGTGTAAAGACAACATCTGTTTCCTTCCCATTTCCTTAGGGTAGTTGATGGAGTCCGCTGACTTGTTTATTAAGATGGAGGAAGATGAGGATCTGTTATAAGGCTGAGATTTAGTGCTGATTCCTTTTTGACCCAAAGAGTTATAAAAATGGCCTTGACATGAGTTCTCCTTGTTGGGCTGACTGACCACACACTGTGTCTCTGCATGGAGCCCAGCAGATGGTTGGAGGTTTGCAGAGAAGGCACGGAGCAAGCTGTGGACAACTGTCTTAGGACATTTTTTGTGTTGCTCTCCAAAGTAGGATATTTTGGCTTCAAGTCTTTCCCTGGTCGATGACAGAAATCTGCTAATTCTCCATTACTATAGGTTGAATGCAATAGCCAATCCTCGCTACCATAGTCTCTCTGAATACAATCTGGTCATAAAGTTGGGAATACTCAGCACTCCTTGCACTGATGGTGGACCCACCCTCCTTGTTTCTTGTCTTCTAAGATGGCAGCCAGATCCTTGTGCACAGATTTATGTGGTTGGCTGGCCGGTGGCTGCTCCATCTCTGGGCTTTTCACTTTTAAAAGCTGATTTGCCTTCTTGATCTTCTGACTGTACTGCCTCGCCATCATAAAAACTTGGCTCTTGGTCTTATCTGTGGTATCCACCCCAGGGTCAGGGCTGTCCAGGTCTGTCTGGGACAGACTGCTGTTGACCAAGTCATAGGGATTTTCAATGGGAGGCACTTTGCTGGCCAGAGAGAGCTGGTTCAGACTCAGAAAGGAGCCTTCCTTAGACAGGAGGTCTTCTCCCAGTGGGCAGCTGGCCTGGCTGGCCCTGCCTGTCCTGTCCTGCAGTGTGACAGGGCCCAGGCTGCGTCCTGGCTCAGCTTGGGCATGCTCTCCGAGTGCAGCCTGTCTGGCACGTTGTCTTTGCTGACAGAAAATGCTGCGAGGAGTGGTCTCTAGCTTTGACTTTGTTTTTCTTGATGTAATTCTCCAGGTCATTCCAGATTTTGTCTGCCTCTTCCGACAGTTAATCAGATATAGACTTATCCGTTATGGGCAAGTTTCAGCTGAAGGAGTTATACGGCAATCTCAAGTAGTTGTTGTCCGAGGGTCGCTGGTGATAGAGCTTCTTGTCCTCGCTGAGCTGGAGGCTGTCCTGGGACACGAGGAACCTCAGGCTGTTGCAGCATGTGAAATTGGTCTCCAGGCCCAGGAAGGTGCTCCTCTTGGGACACATGAGGCTGCTGCATTTGAAGTCCAGTGAGGGTGGGTGTGGGAGCCAGATGGTGTCATAGCTGTTCTCCTCCATCACCTCAAGTTCATGTATGCTCTGGTTCGACACCTCCCGACCTGTCGGAGGCCCCCCTCTATTTGTGTGCAGAGGGCTCTTCTTGTGGCCAGTGTGCCCCTTGGAGAAGGCTAGCTTTGGGGTGCTCTTGGGTCGAACAGAGTCCCTGGCTGATTTGGGGGCAGTAGATTCAGCTGCTTCCCATTGAGCAACCATGAGTTTTAAGTCCTCATAACTTGTGTTATCATAGACATGGTCTATGTCATCCATAGTCAACTCTATAGATGACCTGAAGGGTGTTATTCCGTCCTGCCCTTCTGTTTTAGGGTCATTCTGCAGTTCCCTTCGGAGACTGTACTGAGAGCCATCACTGTCCCGGATTCTTATTTCCGGAGGGCACGTGTTGCTCTCGCCAGCACTGCTGGCCAGCCTGACCACTCTGTGGTCGGAGCTGGTGGTCTCTGTGGACTCAATCTGTCCCAGGTGCCAACTGCAAGGGCGACTGGAAGTGCTATCTTTGCACAGTCGGCTGGAGTTCAGATCTGAAGAGGAAAATGTTGGCACAAACATCTGGTAATCATCGTCCTCCTCCTCGTCCTCCTGGGAAACAAGGCTTGCCTGATCTGGTGGTCCATTCAGATGTTTCTGATGGCCCCACCCCCGCGAAGCACCCTGAGAATGGCAGAGCTGCTGGGCTGGCTGTTCCTCTGGGCGGGAGATGGTCCTGCCGACCTCTGCTAGGGAGAGCCTTCCCTTCTGGAAATCTTTTGGATGTCTTGTGCTGTTTCACTGGTCTTCAAAACTCTATGTGATCTTGAGGAAGGTTCCCATCAAAAACTAAGGTGAACATTAAGCTGTGTAACCAGGAGTCGCATAACACAACACCTGCCCTACCAACTTGTACAGCAATTTCCTTAGCATTAACTACCACCTATAAGCTAATAACGTTCAGTTTTCATGTTCTTATCCTGGACCTGTCCCAAGCCTCAGACCTCAAATGCCAGCTGCCAGTCTAACCTTCCTCCAGCGTTCCCACAGACCCAGCAAAATTACACGCCTCAACCTCAGCACAGCAATCTCCCCCATATCTGCCCCTTCCTCTGTATTTATCTTAGCTGTCATTGATTTTACCCTCCCAAGTTATTGACATCATTCTAATTTCTCCTGTTTTCATCCATCATCTTGTGGGATCCCATTAATGCTCTACCCCAGTCACTACTGTCTTAATCCAGTCTTCAGCATCTCTCACCTGGACCAGAGAGACTGCTTCCTTCCTAGTCTCCCTGCCTACTTCATTTTCCACATTGAGCCAGAATTCTGTTCTTAAAGGCAAATATTTAATTGCTTGATATCTTTCCATAGCTTACAGGATTGAGTTCAAACCCTTTATGTGGCCTACCCTCCTTTCATGATCAAGCCCCTCTCTGACCTCCAGCCACATCTCCTTATGTTTCACCTTGCACACCTCCACGTCCACCTCTACCTCCACCCCTACCCCCACACCCACCTCCATCCCCAGCTCCATCCCACGTTTTCGCCAGTGTGAACCACTGACAACCAATGCCCCCTTTAAGATATGCTGTCTCAGCCTCAGGATCTCTGCATGTCTATTCCCTCCCACCTGCCTCCTCGGCGCCTAGATTCCCTCCATATTTAATTTTTTGAGGAAGCTCCATACTGTTTTCCATAATGGCTGCACCAATCTGCATTCCTATCAGCAGTGTACTGGGGTTCCCTTTGCTCCACATCCTCGCCAACACTTGTTGTTTGTTGATTTGTTGATGACAGCCATTCTAATACGTGTGAGGTGATACCTCATTGTCATTTTAATTTGCATCTCTCTTATGATCAGTGACTTTGAGCATTTTTTCATATGTCTTTTGTCCATCTGTGTGTCTGCTTAGAAGTGTCTATTTAGGTCCTTTGCTCATTTTTAAATTGGATTGTTTGTCTTCCTTTTGTTAAGTTGTATGAGTTTTTTATATATTTTGGATATTAAACCTTTATCCGATGTATCATTGCCAAATATGTTCTCCCATAAGGTGGGCTCCCTTTTCACTTTGTTGATGGTTTCTTTTGCTGGGCAGAAGCTTTTTATTTTGATGTAGTCCCATTTGTTTATTTTCTCCTTGTTTCCTTTGCCCTATGAGATGTATCTGTAAACATATTGCTATGAGAGATGTCTGAAATTTTGCTGCCTATGGTTTCTTCTAGGATTTTTATGGTTTCTGACTTACATTTAAGTCTTTTTCCTATTTTGAGTTTATTCTTGTGTATGGTGTAAGTTGGTGGTCTAGTTTCACTTTTTTGCATGTATCTGTCCAATTTTCCCAACACCATTTATAGAAGAGAGTGTCTTGACTCCATTGTATATTCTTGCCTCCATTATCAAATATTAATTGAGAGTAATGGCTTGGGTAGATTTCTAGGGTCCCTATTCTATTCCACTGATCTATATGCCTGTTCTTGTGCTAGGTTGTTTTGATTACAGTGGCTTTGCAGTATAATTTGATATCTGGTATTGTGATCCCTCCAAATTTGTTCTTCTTTTTCAAAAGGTTTTAGTTTTGGTATGATGTTTGCTGTAAGTTTATGGCTATTTGGGTCCTTCTTTTGGTTCCATATAAATTTTTGGAGTATTTGTTCTAGATCTGTGAAATATGCTGTTGGTATTTTAATAGGGACTGCATTGAATCTGTAGATTGCTTTAAAAAATGTTGATTTTACCAATCCATGAACACGGTATATTCTTCCACTTGTTTATATCTTGCTCCATCTCTTTTTTCAACATCCTATAGTTTTCTGAGTACAAGTCTGTTACCTCCTAGGTTAAGTTTATTCCTAAGTATCTGAATTCTTTCGTTGCAATGGTAAATGGGATTATTTGTTTAGTTTCTCCTTCTGAGAATTCATTATTGGTGTATAAAAATGCCATCAATTTCTGGGTGTTAAGTTTATATCCTGCTACATTGCCAAATTCATATATTAAATCTAGTAATTTTTTGGTATAGTCTTTAGGGTTTTCTATGTACAATATCATGTCATCTGTGAATAATGACAGTTTTACTTCCTCCTTTCCAATATGAATGCCTTTTATTTCTTCTTCTTGACTGATTTCTGTGGCTAGGATTTCCAGTACTATGTTGAATAAGAGTAGTGAAAGCAGAAAGCATCCCTGTCTTGTTCCTATTCTTAGAGGAAATGCCTTTAGTTTTTGCCCATTGAGAATGATGTTTGCTGTAAGTTTGTCATATATGAACTTTATTATGTTGAGATATGATCCCTTTATTCCCACTTTGCTGAGAGTTTTATAAAAAAATGGGTGTTTCCCTGGCCAATTTGGCTCAGTGGGTAGAGCGTCGGCCTGCAGACTAAAGAGTCCCAGGTTTGATTCCCAGTCAGGGCATGTGCCCGGGTTGCGGGCTGGATCCCTAGTGAGGGATGTGCAGGAGGCAGCCGATCACTGATTCTCTCTCATCACTGATGTTTATATCTCTTCCTCTCCCTTCCTCTCTGAAATAAATAAAAATGTATTGTTTTAAAAAAGGGTGTTGGATTTTGTCAGATGCTTTTTCTGTGTCTATTGATATGATCATGTGATTTTTGTCTTTCAACTTGTTTATGTGATGTGTCACTTTTATTGATTTGTGAATATCAATACCAGCCTTGCATCCCTGGAATAAATCCTACTTGGTCATGATGTATGATCTTTTTAACATATTACTGGATCCAATTTGCTAATATTTTGTTGAGGATTTTAGCATCTATGTTTATCAGGATATTGTCCTATAATTCTCTTTCTTTGTAGTGTCTTTGTCTGGTTTTGGAATTAGGATAATGCTGGCCTCATAAAAAGAGCTTGGAAGTGTTCCTTCTTCTTGGATTTTTTTTGAATAGTTTGAGAAGTATAGGTGTTAGTTTTTTGAATGTTTGGTAAAACTCCCCTGTGAAGTTTGAACTAGGGCTTTTGTTTGCTAGGAGTTTTTAACTACTGCTTCTATTTCATCAGTTGTTACTGGCCTATTCAAGTTTTCTGATTCTTTCTGATTCAGTTTTGGGAGATTGTATTTTTCTAGGAATATGTTCATTTCTTCCACATTGTCCAGCTTGTTGGCATATAGTTGTTTATAATATTTTTTTACAATCCTTTGTATTTCTGTGGTGTCTGTTGTTATTTCTTTTTTTGTTTTTCTGTTAATCCTCACCTGAGGATATTTTTCCTTTTTTTTTTTTTTTTTTTAGGGAGAATGAAAGAGAGAGGGAAAAACAGAGAGAAACATCGATGTGAGAGAAACATATTGATTGGTTGCCTCCTGCATGAGCCCCTACCAGGACCTGGGCTGGGGAGGAGCCTTCAACCAAGGTAAGAGCCCTTGACCGGAATCAAACCTGGGACCCTTTCATCCACAGGCCAATGCTCTACCCACTGAGCCAAACTGGCTAGGGCTCAGTTGTTATTTCTCCGCTTTCATTTCTGATTTTGTTTACTTGGGTCCCCTCTCTTTGTTTATTGAGGGATCTGGCTAATGGTTTATCAGTCTTATTTACCTTTTCAAAGAACCAGCTCTTTGTTTCATTGATTTGAAAGATCTACCCAGTGAAGTCAGCAGGGTGTTAAAGTCCCCCACTATGACTGTATTGCTGTTGATTTCTCCCTTAAAGTCTCTAGAAGTCTTTAAAATATATTTAGGTGCTCCTATATTGGGTGCATATATGTTTACCAGGGTTATATCCTCTTGTTGGATTAATCCCTTTAGTATTATGTAATGGCCTTTGTTGTCTCTTGTGTTGCCTTCATTTTGAAGTCTATTTTGTCAGATATGAGTATTGCTACCCTAGCTATTTTTTCATTTCCATTTGTCCAGAAAAATTTCCCCCCCATTCCCTCACTCTCATCCTGTGTGAGTCTTTTGTTCTGAGGTGGGTCTCTTATAGACAGCATATAATTGGGTCATGTTTTTGTATCGATTCAGCTACCTTATATCTTTTGATTGGAGCATTTAATCCATTTATATTTAAGGTTATTATTGATAGGTACTTATTTATTACCATTTTAATTCTGTATGCCTATGTTTCTCTCTCTCTTTCTTCTCATTACAGCAGTCTCTTTAACATTTGCAGTGCTGGTTTAGTGGTGATAAAATCCTTTAGCCTTTTTTTTTTTTTTTGTCTAGGAAGCTCTTTATTTCACTGTCTATTTTGAATGATAGCCTTGCTGCATATAGTAATCTTGGTTTCAGATCTTTGCTTTTCATTACCTGGAGTACTTCATGCCATTCCCTTCTGGCCTGTAGAGTTTCTGTTGAGAAATCAGCTGACAGCCTTAGGTGAGTTCCTTTGTAGGTAACAAATTGCTTTTCTCTTGCTGCCTTTAAGATTCTCTCTTTGTCTTTAATTTTTTGCATTTTATATATATGATGTGTCTGGGCATGGGCCTGTTTGGGTTCTTCTTGCTTGGGACTCTCTGTGCCTCCTGAACTTGTATGACTTTTTCCTTCACCAGGTTAGGGGATTTTTTGGCCATTATTTCTTCAAACATGTTCTCGATCCTTGCTCCTTTTCTTCCCCTTCTGGGACACCTAGTATGTGAATATTATTACGTTTCATGTTGCCCCACAGCTCCCTTAAGCCGTTTTCCTGTTTTTTTAATTGTTTTTTTCTTTTTTCTTTTCGGTTCTTTGATTAATTTTTTTTCTACCCTGCCTTCTAATTCACTGATTCGATCCTCAGCTTTCCCTAATCTGCTATGTATTCACTCCAATGTGTTCTTTATTAATGCTATGTCATTCTTTATTTCTGACTGTTCTTTTTTCATAGTTATTATGCTGTTGAACATCTTTACTATCATTATTCTGAACTCTATATCAGATAAATTTCTTATCTCCATTTCATTTATCTCTTCTTCTGGAGAATTTTCTTGTTTTTTCAATTAGGGTTTTTTTTTTTTTTTTTTTTGTCTCTCCATTTTGGCTACCTGTTTGGGTTTGTGTCTATGTATTAGGTAGATTTGCTATGACTCCTAATCTCTAATGCAGGACAGTGTCAGATGCTATTTCTGATTGCCCTATTTGGGGCTGCCAGCAATCCACAGCTAGTGGCTCCCTCTGCTTGGTCCTTCCAAGATGTGCACCAGGGTCTGCTTTTCCTAGCCCCAGGCCCAGAAGGAGTCAGGCAAAGACTCAAAGCCTCCAGAGATCTGCAGTCTGATTGTTTTCAGCCTTGATTGGCCTTGGGCTATGTACCACAGGGTAGGACCAGAGTTTTCCCAACAGGGTGTGGCAACTGTCTTTTCCCCAGGCCAAAACCACCTGGATAGCAAAGGTCTGTAGGAGAAAGATGTTCTCAGCAGCATGAGGGAATGACTCAGCACAGGAAACCAGGGTGGCTGCCCTCCAAGCACCAACCCCAAAGTCCCCAACTCTGGACTCTCCTCACACAGCTCCAGTCCACTCTGCCTTCCCTCTAACAGAGCCCAAGGTGAGTGGCTACACACAAAATTTTGTGTGTTGGCTCTTTAAGAGTGTGCCTGCATTTTCAGCTGTCTCTGGCTGGCAGACAGCAACCCTGCTACTTTTCACAGCTTTCTCAGTTCTGGTGCTCTGGGCTATGGAGCCCAGTTCTGGGTTTAGATCCCAGAGTTCTCAGTGGGAACCCCCCACAGCTGAGATATCCCTACCGGACCTTCAACTGCTGTCTGTGGGAGCCCAGCCACCCCTTTCAAATCTTTGCCCTTCCTACCAGTTTCTACTTTCTGTCCTTGGTTATCAGGGTTCTCTCCAGCAAGTCTTCAGTTGATTTTTCACGGTGTTTTTTCTGTATTTGAGTTGTATTTCCAGTTCATCCTTGGAGTGTCAGTGTAGCTTTCACTTATTCTGGCGCTATTTTTAATAGAAATATTTCCATTTTAAAATATCCACAATCATGGTAGCTCTCTTGGGGAGGCGAGCATCTGGGAACCCAGGCTGGGCAGGCTGTGTCCAGCTGAAAATAATTTTGGTCCTTGGAGAAGGCAGGAAAGTGGTATAGAATATGGGGTGATTTTTTAGTTTTAAAATATTTTGAAAAATTATGTTACATTGTCTTTTAAATTATAAAATGTAATATTAAGCATATGGCTTTCTTAAATTTATGTTTCAGCTTTGGGCTTGGAACCTCCTTAGCTTTATTCTTGCCTCTTCGTTTTGTCTTTAGTGGCTTCCTGGAAGGTTCCAAGAAATCTATGAACTAGAAATACAAAGGTCCCACCTCTTACTCCATCACTCTGGTGGTGCGTGTCCCATGACCGCTGATGTATGTGCCCACAACCCTGGGCCTGAGTGTGTTTGGGGAAGAAGAAGCTTGTGAGAGGCTTGACAATGAATTGAATTGTTAATTTTTAAAATGCTGTAATGTAGTCTGCTCCAGGGAAGAAAACTGGGTGGGCCATGACATCAAGCTGACAACAGAGAGCCACTGGAACTCCAAAAAGCCTGTCCCTGCAGCCTTAAGAAAGAGTGTTTTTGTGTTTGGGCATTGGATCAGGGCCATGTTTTTACTTTTCATGAATATTTTAGTCTTCAGCTTCCTCATTTCTTAGCTGCTGATTTCATTTTTCTGAGATAGTTTACTTGCCCAGTGACCCCAGGGCAGTCCCATATCTCAGTTTCAAGTGTATTTTCTTTCTTTCTTTTTTGTTAATCCTCACCCGAGGATATTTTTTCCATTGTTTTCTAAAGAGAGTGAAAAGGAGGGAGGGCAGAAAGGAGAGCGGAGGGAGGGGATGAGAGACAGACAGACAGACATTGATGTGAGAGAGACACATTGATTAGTTGCTTTTTGCATGTGCCTGGACCAGGAGCAGGAATTAAACCTGCTCTTGACTGGGAATCAAACCTGTGACCCTTTGGTGCTCAGGCTGACACTCTAACCACTGAGTCATATCAGCCAGGGCCCAAGTGTGTTTTCATAGGAACTACAGGATGGTCTTCTCTGGGGCCTACTGCTGGGACGGTCTGCTGTCCTCCCTATAGTTCTAGCCTGGGCTCTGCACCCCCGCCTACTCTCAGTCTATTCTTCACGGTATAGCTAGAGTCATCCTTTAAAAACCTAAGTCAGCCCATGGGAGCCCCTGCCAAAGACTCTTCTAGCGTCCTACAGCATGGGCACGCCCTCTGCTCCAGCCACACAGCCAGCTTGTTCCCAAGCACACTTCTCCTGGGCTTTCGCTTTTGCTGGTCCCCAGCCTGGAGCATTCCTCCCCAGATACCTGCCTGGTCCAGTTTTCCCATGGTTGGGGTTTCTCCTTAAATGTCATCTCCTCAGAAAAGGTTTTTTTTGATCCTAAATCTAGAAGGCTGTCCTGCTTCTCTCTCCCCTTTCCTCCTTTCCTGGGTTGATTTTTCTCCACAGTGCCTATGACTACCTGTCACTGTATTTCTACTTGTTGATCTACTGTCTGTCTCCCCAGGTCTGTGAGAGCAGACGTTGCCTGTTCTGTTCACTGCTATCTCCCCACCATAGCTCATGGTGTAGTAGAGGCACAATAAATATTGTTGGCTGACCAAATGGACCCCATATCACTTGCGTTCTTTGGTGCTGAGATAACCTGTTACCAGTTTGATGCCTTAGGAGCTTCTGTTACTCACCACCCCATTTCAATAACTTCCAATAGACGCCGAGCCCATGCCTCTCTCCTGAATGGCACACTTAATTGCCTCCCCAAAGGCTCCGCTTGGGTGTCTAACAGGTGTCTCAAACTTAACATGCTCCAAATTCAACTTTTGAATGTTCCCCATAAACTTATTCTGCACAGCAGTTGGTCAATGGTGACTCTAGCTTTCCTGGCCAGAAAACTTGGAGTAATTCCTGACGTCTGTCTTCCTCTCAGACCTCACACGCAATCCCTCAGGAAGCCTGACCTTGCACTTGGTTCAGAATCCAGCAGATTTTCCACACCTGAACTGGGACCAGAGCAGTCCCAGCACCATCGCCCTCCCTGTACGGCGGGGCAGCTTCCTCATTGGTCTCCCTGCTTTCACACTTGCTTCCCCACAGACTAGCTTCACAGAGCCCTTGAAAACACAGGTCAGTCCAGAATAGGCACATCTATAGATGGAAGGCAGAATAGTGTTGCCTAGAGCTGAGTGGTTAGGCGGAAGCAGGAGTGACTGCTAACGGGTACAGGGTTTTCCTTGGGGGATAAAATGCTCTAAAATTGATTGTGGTGATCCATGCAGAACTCTCGATACATTAAAACCATTGAGTTGTTTAAAAAAGCAAATAAACATATTTTTCAACATTAAAATAGTCATATCTTGTCCCTTCCCTGCTCAGAACTCTCAGTGGCTCTCATTTCACTCTGAATTAAAGCCAAGGCCTTTTTGATGCTTACTAGGGTCTCCCTAACTTGGTCCCCATTACCTGCCTGACCTTTCCCTACATCCCCTTCTTTCTTCATTCCACCGGGGCCATGATGGTCCCCTGATGTTCCTAGAACTTGCTATGCTCCTTCCCACCTCAGGGCTTTTGTTCTTGCTGTTCCCTCTGCCTGGAATGTTCTTCGACCACACATCCAAATGGCGCATGCCTCACTTCCTTCAGGCCTTTACCCAAACCTCACCTTTCCAGGGAGGCCTTCCCTGACCATGCTGCCTTATTTAATAAAATCCTGATACTTCCTATTCCCCTCCCCTGACTTATTCTCTCCCCCTTTAGAACTTATTGTAATCTGACATTCCATGTATTTTACTCGCTTATCATATTACTGACTGCCTTGCCCACTAGAATGTAAGCTCCGTGAGGGTGGAAATTTTGTCTGTTTTGCCCCCAAGAGGACTTCTGGCACATAGAACAGGCCTGACACAAGCACTTCAAGTGTTTGTGGAATGACAATGATGGATGGGATGACAGGTGGCAGGACAGCAATCTGCTGGGAGCAGCCTGAGGCTGGAGCCTCCCAGCTTAATCCCCAGAGAAAACCCTTGGGTGGGCAAAGCCCTGCATTCACTTTGGGCCTGAATCATGGGAATCTTTAGCACCAGGAGCAGCTGCTGACATAGCAGGAGGGTGAATTGTATAGTATTTTTGAGCCTTAGTTTCCTCATCTATAAAATGGGGGTTTTTAGAGAACCTACCTCATAAGGCTGTTATGAGGAAGCAGCTAGAACAGTGCCAAGGACATAGTGCTGGATAGTTATGATTCTGACTACCCAGGGTGTGAAAGAGAGGTTGTACAATGAGGAATAGGAAAATGAGAGACAGAGGACACAAGGAGTGTGTGGGGCAGGGAGGCAGAGTGGATTTCAAAGAGAGAGGAGTCGCCCCGAAGAGGCAGCAGAAAGAGGCCAAGATGAGTATGGAAGGGAAGGGAGGGAGGTGTAGATCTGTCCTGGGGGCTACACAGGGAGGCCAGTGAAGGAGGAGGCAGGCAAGGGGGAGGGGAAGGGATAGGAGGGGAAAGTGGGAGTCCTTAAGAGCAGGAACAATGCCCTATAAGCCTCAGCATCTAAAGTTGTACCCTCACAGGGCTTGGTGCACAGGAGGAACTCAGAAGATGCTTTCTGACCGTGAATGCCAGTAGGAGCCATGAAGCACTGCCTGTCCCCCCAGCCTCCTGGCTCTCACTCCCATGTGTGCTAGTGGTTGCCAAGGTTACCTGCTGAGCTGCTCCTGCAGTGCCTTCAGCTCCCTCTCCTGCTCCTTCAGCAGCTGCTCCTGGTGCCGGGCTTGCTCCTTGGTCTTCTGCAGCCTATGTCTGAGGGTCTGGGGGAGGGGAGGAAGGAAGAAAGGAAAAAGAGGGTCAGAAACTCCAGCCCAAAAATGACTTGACAAAGGACCCCATGAGACTTCAGACCATGTGAGACCACCCTTGGGTGGAAGGCAGGACTGGGGATAACACTGGGAACTGTGATGCCTGGCTCTGCCCCTGGGTGAGCATGGAGCCACCATGTCTTCCTTCATTGAGGGGTGGAAGTTACAAAGCTCAAGGACCCAGAAGACTCTGGCTAAGGAGGAGGCTGAAGGAAGGCTTATAAACAGTCTTGGGTGACCTCCAGAAGACCATCTACAACAAGAGCAACTAGTTGTGTTCTGCAACAGTAGGATTTACATATTGGCAGGAAACCTGCTGAGAATGAGAGCTATGAAACCCAAGAAAAACAACTGCCCTGGAGAACTGTTGGAAAGGTATCGCAAATGCAAATGTTTTTAGGGGCAAGGTAGCAGTATTGATGAATAAAATGAGCCTGGTATGAGGCAATGGGCAGAGGTGGGGACTATGGTAAATTTAAGAATGCATATCTTTCAAAAGACATCCTCAAATAACAATAATCCTAATCCTGTATGTGCTAATAAATATTGATCTGTGGGCTGGAATGATCCCCAGGCTACCATTGAAGACCTCTGACTATGGGCCACTTTATATTGGGGAGAACAGACAGGTACAGAGCTCAACTGCTCTCACCTTGACCACATCCTGCAAGGCCACCTCTGCTTGCTCTTCCTTCCTGGTCACACTGGTCACTCCTGTTTGCTCTTGTGGCTTCTCTGTGGTGGAGCCTTCCTTTGTTCCCAGGCCCTGAAGGATGCTGGGCTCCCCTAGAATGCTAGGCTCCTTGTTCTCCTGCCTGTTGCGTGACATGGAGCCCTCATTTGTTCCTCTGGGGCTGGAGACCAGCAGCCTCTGGTCGTGACCCCACTCTGCTTCCCTTTCATGACTCCCTTCTGTTGTTCTTTGACCCTCTGTACTCAGCGTAACCCCTTGGCCCTCACCCTCTGTCCCTACCACCTCCTTCAGAGCCTGACTGGCCCTCTCCCTTAGCCCCTGGATGCTGGGTGTTGAGTGTTCCAGGCAGATCCCTGTCCGTGGGGCTCCCATCTCCTGGTCTTGCTGTAGCTTCTCCCTCTCTGGTTCCCACATGCTGTGGGGGGCCCTGAGGCTCCTGGGATCTTCTTTCTTCTTTTCCAAAAAGGGAGGAAGATGCCTGTGTTGCTGGGACGTGGGGGGTCCAGCCAACCGGTCTTCCCCTGGTGCATCTCGCAGACAGCTGTCTTGGCTGGTGTGTGCCTCCTCTGGCTGGACTCCTTTGGGGCTTCCATTTATAGCTGAGATCTGCAGAGAAGCCCCAAACCCATCATCATTCTTCTCAGCACCAATTCACCAAGCTAGTGCATAGGAAAATCCACAGCCCTAATGCAACAAGCTTGCTAAATATATGGATTCCCAGGCCCTCCCACTGATCAGCAGATCTGAGGGAGGGTCAGGAATCTGAATGTTAACACCAGGCAACCTGATCCCAGACCCCAGCTTTGACCTGATCAGGGAGCAGCAGTGCTTCTCTTCTCAATTTCATTTCCTCCCTCACCGCTAGCTCACACCCTTCTCCCTCCTTCATTTCTACCTTCTGCATGAATCTGGTTTCCCCTAAGTTCTTCCCACCCATCTCCTCTGATCTTTCCCTCCGAACTTGACTTCTTTATATTTTCTTGTCTGCAAAATGGGAATAATCATACCTGCCTTGTAGGGTTGTGACGAAAACTTAGATTGACCAACAGTCTGCTAAGAGTCAGCTGTGCCAAGAAGCCTTCTCTGGACCCCACGTCCCCCTGTGCACGTCTGCATCCCTATGCTTCACATGTCATGTTGCAGCATATTCCTTTAGGGTCTGCCTCCCTGAACAGACCTGGAAGTCCTTCAGGTCAGAGACTGAGTCCTCATAGTTTCTGGACCTGGTGCCTGGAAGCTGGTGGGGGTGCAGGGCGAGCATGTGGAATGATTATAACTGCAAACTACCACTTACTGAGCACGTGGCAGGAGCCTTGCTCTGTGCTACACATGGTCTGTCTCAAAGCATCCTCACAATCACCTTGCGAGCATGGCAAATAATTTGCTGGAGGGCCGTGGTTAGTAAGGGCTGGAGCTGGGATTTGAACCAGGTGATCTGGCTCTTCATCAACCAGTCTCTGAACTGAATGAGACATTTGCAAATTATCTAGAAGAGGTTGTTTCCCTGGACTGTTTCCTATAAGCTTCTGGTCACCCTCTCTAGCAGCTCCTCCTCCCCTGGGCCCCACTGGCTTCCGCAGATGATGTCAGCCATCCTTTTCTCTCCCTGATACCCCACCACTTAGGAATATGAGTCTTCGCTTCTATGGGTCCCCAGTCCCCAGGTCCACACATTGGCCTTTCTGTCTGTCTGTCCAGTTGGCGCAGGGCTCAGTTATTGCTCAACCCGGGGGGTCCCAGCAGAGATGGAGAAGAGGCAACTCAGAGTGAAGGTCAGGCAGAAGCACCTCCTTTGGGGAGTCTTTGGTTTTTCTGGGTCTTCCCTGTGTCCGGCTGGAATTAGAGCAGCGGGACCTGAAAGTAAAAGGGGCAGAGGGATCCTGGACCTCTCTCCAGAAGTGGTCTTGGCTCTTGGATGCAGGATATCCTATCTTTCCAACCACCCATTCATCCCACCACCCTTTCACCTTCCTTCCCCCCAACCCTCGTGCATGCATCCCCCTCTTCATCCATCCCTGCACCCCCACCCTCCTTTTATTCACCACCCCACCATCCATTCATCCTTCTAACACTCTATCCCAGCCACCCAACAACTTTTTAGAGAGTATATTCTATGCAACATCAAGGGGCATCATTAGATTATCCTGAAGGCTAGGGAGGTGGAAATTCAGGGGCTCAGAAAGCAAGAAGGAAGGGAGAAATGGATGGTGCTAGAGGCTGAGGGCTTGGGGCTTGCTTGGGATGGGTGGTAGCTGTGGCAGCAGACATGAAAAGAAGCTTCCCTCTAAGTGTATCCACTCACTCTGAGAACATGGGCCAGGCCCCATCCAGGTCCGGGTGCTGCAGATCCAAGTCGAAAGCCACCCCGTTGAGAGCATAGAGGGAGTCCAGGATGTCCTCCTGGAGTTCAGGGCACACCAGAGGGCTCCGGGGGCCATACCATTCCCTGTGTTCACAGTGATCAGCATCCGTGGCCTTTGGCCCTTGTGCTGTTGCCACCCCCAACCTCAGAGAATCCACCTCTGCTGCATACCGTAATGGGACAATTCCCCAGGCAGGGCTGTGGCCCTTGGGGAGTGAAGGGCCTAAGTATCATGATGAAGTGTCATTCATGACTGGGCTTCTAACCTCCCATCTGCTCTTTCTTCCTTGACTTTCCCCTCCTCTCTCTCATTTGATATTAAACCATCCTTGTGGGGATGAAGGGGGAATTTTCTTGAAGGAGGGACAGTGGGCTCAGGTACGAGCAGGAGCATGCCCCACCTGGTGAGCTCTGGGTTCAGGAGGCAGAGCTGCAGACACTCGGCCAGCTGTCCGTGGGCAAGGCAGAAGCGGATGAAGGCACGGCCTTTTCCCAGAGGGGTCTTCAACTGCAGAGCACACAGGGGACAAAGTGGGGTGGTGTTAGGCCAGGGGAACTCAGCCAGCACAGAGAGGGCATGGGTGGTCGATGAGAAAGGGTGTCATGGGACTTGAGGCTATGGGAGGAAAGGGTGGCTGGAGTGGTGCTGAGGACAGCACTAACGAGAGTTGAGGACCGGTGCGGTGGGGCGGCAGGGGGCGGGGGGTGTCTATGGTCAGTGGAGCTGGGATGGATAAGAAAAGGGCCTCGGGCAGGCCTGGGTCCCCTGGCCCCCAAGTGATCCCCATCAAGGACCTGGTGGCAGGACCCCATCATCCTGGGGCCAGCCTGCCTGCCACTTGGCCCTGGGTACCTTGTCCTGTGAGTGAACAAAGAGGGCTGGCTCTGTGTTCCCCCGCTGCTGCCTTAGGGCAGTGCAAAGAAAATCCCAGTAATCCTTCTGAGGTCTCAGGAAGCTCTTCTGCTGTTTCTGGTCAAACTGGGAGCAAGAGGAGGGAAAGGAATTATAGAAATGCTTCCTCCTAGAACCCACCCTGTGTCCCAGCATGCTGAGCGGACACAGGGCAGAGGGGCAAGGGCTTGTGCAGACAGACCTGGCTCAGGTCCTGGCTCTGCCCTTACTGGCTGTGTGGCCAGGAGCAAGCTGCTTGACCTCTCTGAGACTTCAGTGTTCCCATTCATTCATTCCAGAAATACTTACTGAGCACTCACTATGTGCCAGACTTGTTCTAAGTCCAGGGGAGACCGCAATGAACAAACTGACCTCATGGGCTTATATCTTGGAAGGGGAGACAGAAAATGAACAAACTGAAAAAGTAAAGATATATACTGTTAGATAGTACTGACTGCTAAGGAGAAAAAATAAAGCAGAAAAAGGGAATAGGAATTGGGTGGTGTGTGCACGCATGTGTGTATGTGATGGTATGTATGTGTGGTGTATGTGATATGTGTGTGTTAAAAATTTAGATGAGGTGGTTAGAGAAAGCCTTACTGAGGAGATACTATTCAAGTTGAAATCAGAAGGAAATAAAAAAGTGTACCATCTAAATTTGTGGGGGAAGAGCATTCCAGGCAGGTGAAATAGTACGTGCAAAGGCCCTGTGGTGGGTGCATTCCTGGTGTGCTTTAGAAGATCAAGGAGGCCAGTGTGACTAGAGGGCAGCAGATGGAGGGCAGACTGGCAGGAGACTCACACATATCCATACCACATATACACAAACCTCACACATTCACACCCATACCCACCCCCACACCACACACATACACACACATAATCAGGTAAGTAGGAAGGGTGTACGTATAATATGGGGGATGGGCAGGTCATGAATCACTTCAGGGGATTAGAGTGAGAATTGCATAAGGTGAGCATGTAAAGGCTTAGCCTGGCACATAGTACATGCTTAGTAAAAGCTAGTGATAGTGATGACTGGGGCTCTAACCAGCAGCAAGGAGGGCCAGCTCTAGGACATCTGTGCCTCTGAAACTGTAGTCCTCAGCAGGGTGGTTTCCCCCAGCCCCACCCTGCCCCAGCCCTGCCTCCCCACCCCTCCCAGGCTACATGAGTGAGGTTAGATGTCAGGAAGGTCTTGTTGACTGAGGGGGACAACGTGGTGCTGGTAGCAAAGGAAGGGTGGCTCTTCCCTCAGGATCTGGGAAAGCCCTCATGGTTATCTGAGCCTGGAGAGAGAGGAAGGGAGGGGACCCGAGGGGAGGACAGGGTAGGAAAGGGCAGGGCCCCACCTGCAGCAGCCGCTCCAGGCAGCCACAGAGTCCATGCAGCTCAGCGCTGGCGTCTGTCACCCGATGCCCACCCCCGTAGCCCTGGAGGATGGCAGAGACAGCAGCTGTGAGGAGGATGGTGGATATCAGACATCAGGCAGTGAGGTCTCTGAGGCTCCCAAGACCCCTCATTTCTCCCTCAGTTCAGTCCCAGAAAATCTCTCACCTTTCAGGTCCCTGGTGACCTTGAGGGCAGCCCCCTCTTCTGCCATGAATATTTGAAATGATATGATTCCTATGGCTCTAGAAGTTCACACTGGAAGGAGCCTCTGGGTTCGGCTGTCCGATCCTCTCCTTACACGAAGGAAGAATCAGCCTAGAGAAGGAAAGGGATGGCTCTAGGGTCACAGTGAGTTAACTGGTAGAATAAAACCCCAGCTCTTTCTTGTAGGCCAGTGTGGGAAGGTGATGGCGTGGCCCCCACTTAAAGAGCAGTTCCTGGTGCCTGACATCTTTGTCTCCCTCAGTCCCCACAATAATCCTAGCAGGTTATCAACTCCATTTTAGACAAGGTGAAAAGGGGGCTCAGAGAGGGTAAGTCTTTTACCCAACGCCACAAAGCTCTAAGTTGTGAAACTAGAATTTGAACTCAGGTCTGTGTGCCCCCAGGGCCCGTGCTCCCAGCCCTGACTTGATGTGAGTGAGCCTGTTAGTGTTCGTGCCATATGGATGCTGGGCTGAGGGACCGTCACCCCTCTTCCCATAGGGAGCCTTCCCAGAGAGTCATCATCCTTGAGACACATTCTCATCCTTTCCTGATCCCCAGCTGAGCGGAAAATATGCATTCTTTGGGGAGAGGGAGGCAGAAGTAAGGCGAGGCCAGAGAGCTGGGAGTGGGTGTGGGGAGTGGGACACCTGATTTTAATCCTGCTGCTCTCTCCCAGTTAAATCTCAGCTTGCTCCCCTTCCCCCAGTGGGTCCTGGAACTCAGAGAGGAATATTGTGGCCCCTGAGGGCCAGTGGGCTTATTCTGAGAGCCTGGAGTAAAGACTGGGCATGGGGTAGGAAAGACTGGGCATTGGGTCTTGCCTCCCAAGCTGTGGTTGGTTGCTGGAATTTGGGGGTGGGTGAAAGTGAAGAAGCAGTGGGGCACAGTGGAGAGGATAGGATGGGGAAAAGGAGAGTAAGGAGGGAGGTTGGGTGGGGGATGGCATTCAGGGAACACTGAGCTGGGAGTCAAGGGACATGGGTCTCCATCGTGGCCCTGGAATTCACTGTGACCTTGGGCACGTCACTCATCTTTCTTGGGCCTCAGTTTCCCCATATGTAGACCAAGGGTTCAAATTTAGGGTCCCTGAAGTCCCTTCCAGACCAGACTGACTATAAATCCATGAATACCTATATGCATCTTGTCCTGTCCCTCACACCCATCAAGATTCCTCAGCTTCTCCCTCCTGGCATCATTTCCCTCCTCCAGCCTCCCCCAGACCCCGGAGTCTATCTGTACTCACCTGGGAAGGCCTGGCTAGTGGAGGCATGGAGAGCGGGTGCTGCAGTCTGAGCCTGCCACTTGTGGCTATAGTCCTTGCACAGCTCTCAGAGTTTGCAGCTTGGGCGGGTGACTCAGGCCCAGGCCAGCACTCTGGAGGGGAAACCCTGCTCCGAGGGGGAGGAGCAGAAGACTACGGGGAGAAGTGGCAGAGGCAAGGTCAAGGGCAGCAGGGCAGAATGGCTGAGATGGGGATGATTAGCTGGCCAAACACGGACTCATGCAGGTGTGGGGAGCAGCAACTGCTGCTGTTCAAGTTTCCTTCCCTTCTCATCACGGCCCCTTGCTTTGTCTTTCTTCCTCATTACCACCAGGTGGCGCAAAGAGGCTGGGATGCTGCCCGCTCTGATCGCTACCAGTTTTTTAAGGCCACTTGGAGTGTGATGCAGGTGGGGAGGGGAAGGCAAGGGCCCCATCACCTGTCTCTCTCCTCCTCCCTACCTCAGTCTCTCGAGGGGGTCCCCATCCTTCCAGTCCTGGTACTCAGCCCTAAAAGGAGGGAAGTGACCCTTGGTGAGGTGCTGTCTCCAGGAATGGGCCAGGTACGCTGCCCAGGTGGGCTGTGGCCCTTCCACCCTGGGTGTGCTCTGCCTCCTTGAGCTCAGGTCTTCCCACCGCCTGGTCCTCGCTTTTCTAGGCTGGGGTGACCCAAAGGCTAGTGCTGGGGGCAGAGAACAGGGAGCAGGCACCTGGGAGGACACTGTTCACAAACCCCAGGAAGCTCACGTGAGCCCTGGCGCGCGCCTGGCCCTGCTCTCCTGCGCCACTCCCGGCCTGTCTCTCCCCCTTCTGGACCTGGTCGCCCGGTGCAGAGGCTCTGTCTCCCCTTCCTGTCCCCCGCGTCCCTGTCTCCCCCTCATTATCTCTCCTTATCTGCTTCCTGCCTCTTCCGTCGCTCCGTCGGTATCTTTCTCGCCTTCCAGTACTCAGCCGGCCCGCGCCCCAGCCCCCGGGACCCTGCCACCGCCCCTCCCCGCGTCCCCGCCCTCGGGTCTCCCTCTGTCACTGGTTGCTCCCGGCGCCCGTGTCACCGCCCCTCGTCCGCCCCGGACTCCCCCGCTTCCAGGCGGTGCCGCCGAGAAGGCTCCGGGAGGGGACGGGCTGGGGGCGTCGCCGCCCCCCTCCCACGTCGGAGGCGCCCTGGGCTGGGGGGCCGGGCCAGCTCCCGGGGCGCCCGCGTCCCTTCCCGGCACAGGCCCGCGGGGCGCCCGGCCGGATGGGCTGCACCGTGAGCTTGGTGTGCTGCGAGGCGCTGGAGCCTGGGCCCCCCTGCGGCCCCCAACCTCCGGGGAGCCCCCCGGGGAGCTCCCCGGGCCCGGCGCTGGGCCGGTGCTGGGAGCCCGGGGGTTTGGTTCGCGCCGAGAGCAGGCGGCTCCTGCCTCAGGTAGGCACTGCGGCGATGGGTGGGGGGAGTGGGTGGTGGGCAGAGCCCAGCTCACCTGAGACAGGTAAGGAGCCAAGCCAGGAAAGAGGTGGGCAGTAAGGGCAGGCTGCCCCAGGGGGATGGGTTGGATTAGGACCAGGTGAAGGCACAGAGTTAGGTGAGGTCTCACCTGGATTGCTAGTGCCCTTGGGAGGAGGGTGATGTAGCACCTGACCCTTAAAAGGGCAAATAGTTCAGGTGGGGTTTAGGAGCCCTTCAAGACGGGCAGGGCTGGGGAAAGGCACTGAAAGTGTTCATTTCACCTGAGCTGGTCCTGGGTGTCCCTCCTGGGAGCTGTGGCTGTTGTCCCTGACCAGGGCTCTCTAGCCAGGAGGGAGGGGCCTTCTGAGGCAGGGAGGACCCCACCAGAGCAAGACTGCCCTGAGGATGGTGGGGGCAGCTGGACCCTCACTCCTGCATTCTCTGTCTGGGTAAGTCTTGGAGCCTTGCAAGTGGGGAACTGACCCTCGGGGTGGTGACAGGCTGGTGTTTGTTCTGGTTGAGGCATCTGTCTGGGAAGCACCAGGTCTGGTACACGTGTGGGCACTAGGTTTCTCCCAGGAGGAGGAGAGGGAGATATTTGGGGTCACTGGGGACTGTACAGTTTGCTCTAGGCTCCCGGCATAATCCTAGCCTACCTCCCTGTTCGGGGCTGTGAGAGCTGCAGCCTTCTAAGATTTGTTGGCTGTGCGGGGTTTGGATTATGGTGCTGCCTTATATCTCTCCACTTGGGTACACAGTGTGTGAGGGACTCAAAATGTAGTTATGGCTACATCCGAGCTCCCTTCTCCCCCTTCACCGGGGTAGCCAGTGAGGCCAGGTGTGTGTGTGTGTGTGTGTGTGTGTGTGTGTGTACTTGTGTATGTGCGTGTGCTTGCACACACATGTCTCAAAGTGATCCCTCTGCCCCACTTGCCTGGATGCCCCTCAGGGCACAAATTATGGCATATTCATGGTTGTATTCCACAGTGCCAGGCATAAGGCTGTACTTATAAACAGAACTCTCTGTCCTTCCTAAGTGTTGGCCAGGTCATCACCATGGTGACAGACCACGGTGAGGGACACGCCTGGGGTGTAGCTGTTGCCTGAGCCCTTGCAGTGGCTGGTGGCCTGAGCCTAGCTTGGGGCCCAGGGGCAGGATGAGGCCTGGGGGTGCTGGCTGGGGGGCGTTGGCTGCTCCTCCCAGACTGCTGCTTCTCAGTCCTGGCAAAGGGGCAGAGGGCCAGCCAGGGAAGGTGGTGTGGCAGAATCCCTCCAGAGGTCATCCAGGCTCCTCTTCTTCCTTAGAGCCTCGAGTTTTCAGGGGAAGTGATTTCACAGCCCCTCTTCCTTATCTGTCTCTATCTTAGACCCTTCTTTTAAAAAAAAAAAAATTTTTATTGATTTCAGAGAGGACAGGAGAGGGAGAGAGAGATGGAAAGATCAATGATGAGGGAGAATCATTGATTGGCTGCCTCCTACAAGCCCCACACCAGGGATCGAGCCCACACTGGGACATGTGCCCTTGACTGGAATCAAACCCGGGACCCTTCAGTCAGCAGGCTGATGCTCTATCCACTGAAACAAACCAGCTAGGGCCCCAGATATTTCTTGACTTTACTTTCTCTGTTGGTGGGTCTCCTTGATTCCCTGTCTCCCTACCTCTTCCACTCCCATGCAGCCAGCTGTGAGGGAGGTGCCAGGTGGGCTGAGGGACAGGCTGTCTGCTGAGATGGAGGAAGGAGCAGGGCACTGGAGGTGGGTGATCAAGGAGAGGGGAGGAGAAGGGGGAGGGGAGTGTGTGTGGGTGTGTGACAGCCATAGGGACAAGGATGGGGACGAGTGTCTGTCTGCATTCAGATGAGCTGGTTTCTGAGCTGCCTCTTGAGAGAGCCTGGCTCTCACCCATGACTCACTCCCTTCTTTATCTGCAGGACTATACTCTCCATCCAGCCCCAGCCTGTGCCCACTGCCCCCTGGCTCTGGCTCCAGAGGTGGGGGCTGTTGCTGGCTGCTCTCTTCCTTGCCAGCCCCCTTCACCTCCCATTCATATTACAACTCTCATGACACTTCAGTGACCTAGGAAAGAGTAGCCAGGCGACCGTCTCACTAGAGGAGGTGTTTTACCAAGTTCTTGTGGACTGTGGAGGATAAACATCTCTTGGGCTCTCAGCCCCCCTGGGAGTCAGGGCTTAGAAGCTACTCAGGCATCTGGGCTCCCAGCCAGGGCACTCCCACTGCCATCCTGCCATCAACATGCCACCATTCCTGCCACAGACCATTCCCCTCCTCCTAACCCCCATCCCCATTCCCCAGGCCAAGCTCCTCTCCTGGGGTCACAGGCTGTGCTCAAATCACCTGTCCCTACCCCCAGCCTTTCCCGTCCTCTCTCCACTCTGGGCAGCCCCTTCCTGCCAGGCCCTACTGCCCTCTTCTCCTGCATGCTGTCCTCAGTCTTCCCCCTAAGCAGACTGTCCTCTGCACAGACCACACTGCCCTCTCTCTGCTTTCAGGCCCCATTGCCCACACCACTTCTGCCTGTCCTGAATCTGTGACCTGCTCCTCCTCTTTGCTCCCAAGCCCCTGAGCCCCTGCTCTGGATTATTGGAGCCTGGAGGTGTGGTTCTGTATCCCTCTGGTGGCCTCCTCCGGGTCCTATGATTGCCATACACACTGAGCCCTCCTCTGGCAACATATGCCAGCCTGCCAGCCTCAGGAGAACGGAAGGTGGGGCTTGGCATTCCTCATAAGCATTCCCGCCAAACCTTCTCTGACCTGGGCGCCAAGGGGCCTGGAGGGCATCTCCAGGTGCCAGCCTCGCCTCCTCACTCTCTGCCGTGTCCCAATACAAGTGCGTGCTTGTCGGATGGTGGTGGGAGCAGAGGGAGGGAGACTCTAGGCTGCTTCTACCTTTTCTCTCCGAAAGCCAGTCCCTGGGGTCAGTTCATCTGGCCTCTGTCCAGTAGCCCAGAGACCGGCTGAGTTAGGAGATCCCCAGGAGGCAGGTGCTGCAGCCTCCCCTGCCTGCTTGTTGTGGGGTCCTACACTCCTGATGGAAGCACTGGGTCTAATCCAGGCGTCCTCAATCTATGGCCCGCGGGCCACATGCGGCCCGCCGAGGACATTTATCCGGCCCACCGGGTGCCGCTGCCTGTCCTGCTTAGCAGCCGACTCGTCCCGGGCCTGCAGTGCACATAGGAATTTGTTCATAGTTGTTTTTTTTTTAAACTATAGTCCGGCCCTCCAACGGTCTGAGGGAAACAGTGAACTGGCCCCCTGTTTAAAAAGTTTGAGGACCCCTGGCTCTAATCTAATGCCCTCTGCTATGGTTGCATTCCTTCCTCTCTCTAGTTCTATAAATCATAGAATCCCCAGTGCTGAAAAAGGACCTTGGTGAATCCTGGGAGGTCACAGATCTATTTGAGAATCTGATTAAAGCTATGGCTGCTCTTGCTCAGGAAATGCTCATGGACATGTCCACACATACACAGCCACTGTACACACACACACACACACACACACACACACAATGTCATACATCCCCTCAAGCCTACCCACGGTCCTGATCCCTCCAACCCCTGCATGTCACAGTTGAGCACACTGAGGTCCAGAGGAGAGAAATGACTGGCCTGAGGCGACACAGTAAGTGACAGACCAGGACCACAACCCAGGTGTCCTGACCCTGGACATGTGGGAGTTCTGTTCCCAGTGGCAACTTTTCCCTTCTCCAAATGCTACCTGTAAGACTGGACCTGGCCATTCATTTATTCAACCAGCATTTATGTTTTGAGTTTTTTGGTATTTATTACCTTAGTTTTGAATAGAATTTATTTCATTGTAAGTTTATGTATTTTAAAAATGTTAATTTTATTGAGAGATAATTGACATGAAACATTGTATAAGTTTAAAGTGTAAGGCATGTTGATTTGACACAGTTATATATTGCAATATGATTACCACAGTAGTATTAGCTAATAATTTTATCATGCCACATTATTCTTTCTTTTTTATGGTGGGAACAAGTAAGATCTAGTCTCTGAGTCAACAGGCATTTTTGAGCGGCTGATCTAAGCCAGGCACTGAGCTAGGAGCTGGGGATAGAGCAGGAAAGCAGACAGCCCAGTGCTTGCCTTCAGAGGGGGTGTTAATCCAGTGGGAGAGATAGAACAAACTCAACAAGTGATTGCACAAAGACAGAGATTACTGGAAACAGTCCTAGGGAAAAGGATGTTATAGGAGATACCAATGGATCGGAATTAGATTGAGAGCTGGAGGAAGTGGCATTTCAGCAAGGAGCCCAAGTGCAAGTAGCAGTTAATGAGGACAAGCATCTAGTAGTGGGAACAGCACACTTGGAGGTCCTGAGATGGAGAAGAGTTGGGAGTTCTTATATCATTTTACAAAGGCTCCCTCTGCCAGTTCCAGATTCCTCCTAAGCCCTGACATCCATGTGGTATGTGTACGGATGGGAAGGGGTGAGAGGCAAAGCGGGGCGACCTCGGGGAGGTGGTCACAGTCATGTGGTGAGTGATAATGGTGGTTCGAGTTAGCAAGGTGGTGGGCCATCAGGAGGGCTCGGTGGAGGGTGAGGCCAAGACTGATTTAGGGGGAGAAAGGACAGGACTTGGAGGTGGGGTGGGAGGGAGAGGTAGAAAGGATTCCCCTCATCTTACAAAGATGGTAGCTGATAAGGCTTCACCAGGCATCCCTTCATTTGAGTTCACTGAAGTGTTTCATAACACAGGAAGTACATAAACTTCACGTACCCAATGTACGCAGCACTCAGTCAAGGAATAGAGCATTGCCCACACCTAGAAGTCTCCTTCCTGTCCTCTTCCAGTCCCTAATTCCCCTCTGACTTCTACCAGCAAAGATTTGCCTGTTATATAGAACTTTCTATAAGTGGAGCACACTGTATGTGTTATTTTGTGCCTGATTTCCTTTGCTCAACATTATGGTTGTGAATGCCGTCCATATTCTTGTGTGTGGTGGTAGATCATCCCTTCTTATTGCTGGATAGTGGTCCATCATGTAAAGATATACAGTTCACTTGTCAGTTCTGCCACTGACAGACATTTGGGTTCTTTCTAGTCTGAGGCTTTTGCGGTAGCACTGCTATGAACATCTTCGTGCATGCCTCTGGTGGCTCTGAGTTCTCATTTCTGTTGAGTAGATTCACCCCAAGCATCTCAAGAATCAAAGGCATCATTCTCTCCAGGGAGTACCCCAGGCATCTTGGGATGAGAGACATCCTGAAGAAGGAAAGGGAGAGGATCTCTAACACCCTAATATGTCCTTTTGTAGTGACTTTCCTCATCTTGCTCGACCTCTAATGTGGAGCTCAAGTGTAGGAGGTGAAGGAAGAAGAATCTCTAGAGGCTGAGTTGGCATGGGGGTGGGTGGGGTCAGCTGACCACCTCTCTCAGCCATACCCACTCTCTGGGGATAGGACTGGGTCCTTGGTTGATTGGATGGTGTGAGTCTGGGGATAGGACCATGCCCTCTAGTCTTTCTTTTCTAAAAGGCAGGAAGCCAGCCACTGCCTCCTTGTTCGATGTATGAACTTGTCAAGGGCCCCTGGCACCAGGGCCAAGTGTGGTGCCAAGGGCAGGCAAGCTAAGGCAGCCCCTGGAGGGGAAGCAGCCTGTGAGTGGGAAGCAGAGGCTGCCATCTGCTGAGAAGCTGAGTGTTGGGGAGCAAAGGGAACCCAGGTGATGCTGAGGTTCCAGGTCCCACTGCAGACTGATCCCTAAGTTGACTCCCTTCACCTCAGACACCCCAGCCCTGGTGTTTCTGGCCAGCTCTTCTGTCTCCCAGCCTGAGTAGCTCTAGAGTCCAGAACAGGAAGCTGGGTCTCCAGCCGACCCTAGGGAGAGGGGATGGAGAGGTCACAACTTTAGACTTCCTTTCTGGCCAAGGAGAAGAGAGTGTTAGGATGCCTCTAATGCTATCTGTTCACAAGTCTGTCTTCCCAGTAAGACTTTGAGCCAGTGTTTTCAGGACTGAGCCAAATTTTAGTGAACTTTGTATCCCAGGAACGTAGTTAGCAATGGACATGCAGCATCTAGATGCTCAGTCAGAGTTGCCCAATGGATAAATGGATGCATGGTGAGAGTGGGCCAGGTAGAGACCTCTGAGCAAAAGAGAGATCACAGGTGGAGGCCAGGCAAAAGATGAGGATCATCTATTGGCTTTGGACCTCCACTTGGGCCGGAACTCCTTCTGGGCATTCAGTGGGGAGGCAGGGATGTAGTGATGGGCTACAGTGAGACCTCTGGGTCAAGTTCATGGTTAGAGGTCAAATAGGAATGCCTACAGGGTTGGAGGAGGTCAACTGACAGAAAACCTTTTTCAAGGTTTGAAGAGAGTGGGAAGGGAGATAAGACATGGTGATCAGCTGGGGCTGGCAGTGCGTGGCAGTCACAAGGAGGCCCATGGGGGTGTCTTCTGGCCTCAGCACAAGCTTTTGCCTCTATTCAGCTCTTCTTGGTATTTTCTTGGCACCTCCTTTCCGGAAACTTCTGGGTGTCCTGACCAAATCACAATTCACCACACTCCTGCCACAGCTGAAACCACAGTTGTCAAGAATGGCCAGGTGGCCGAAACCGGTTTGGCTCAGTGGATAGAGCGTCGGCCTGTGGACTGAAGGGTCCCGGGTTCGATTCCGGTCAAGGGCATGTACCTTGGTTGCGGGCACATCCCCAGTGGGGGGTGTGCAGGAGGCAGCTGATCGATGTTTCTCTCTCATCGATGCTTCTAGCTCTCTATCCCTCTCCCTTTCTCTCTGTAAAATATCAATAAAATATATTAAAAAAAAAAAAAAAGAATGGCCAGGTGGTCCCTTAGACCCCATCCTCAGAGCCTCTGGCAACCAGAGCCCAGATGTCCTGTGGGCCCTTGTGTGTGTGACATGTTGGTTCTGTACCCAGTAGAAGCTTCTCATTTCTCATTTGTCTGCTTACCTCTCAGCCTATCTATCTTCCTACCAACCTGTTCATCCATCCACCATCTTCTTTTACCCATCCACTCTTCATCCTCGTATCTATCACCTTTCCTCTCACCTACCTATCCTCTCAATGTACCACTTGGTTTGTCCAGTAAGCCCTCAACCTCTGTGTGACACCCAAACACACCAACCTGAGACAATGTGCAGGAAGGCCTGCACACGCTGTCAACTGGTTCTAGAGCAGGGAGTGGACTGTTCTGCCTGGAGCAATCTGGGAAGCCCTCCTGGAGGAGCTGACATTTTGAACTGGGTCCTTCAAGGTGAGTAGGAGTTCACTGACACTGAGGGGAGGCGAGGCCATTTTAGTCAGGCCCAGAGGAGTGAAAGTGTGTGGTTCCCTAAGGGAGATGTATAAGGTGGGAGGGCAGAGGCCTGGTCAGAAGCTGGGGATGAGAAAGGCTGAATGCCAAGTTAAAGAATTTGGACTTTAGACTTATGTGGTCCATAGAGAGCCCCTGGGAGCGTCAACCAATGGGGGGAGTCTGCATTTTAAACTATCCCTGACACAGGGTGGAAGGTGGATGATGGGAGGAGTGGAGTGACTTGAGCCTGCTAATGGGTCTTTCTCACGTGGCCAGATGGGGATATGTGTGTGTGTGTGTGTGTGTGTGTGTGTGTGTGTAGGGGTGCCCCTGGGATGCTGGTTCCCCTTCCATGTCCCTGACTTTACGTCCACTAACCCCTTTGTCCCCTAAACAGCATCCCCAAGAACTGGGGTCTGGCAGGCCAGGAGTTAAGCCGAGAGCTCACCTGGAGGAGGTGCAGCTGGCTCTCTGCCATGTTCCTTTGGCTCAGTTTCACCTGCTGCCCAGCCCAGACGTCACTTCCATGGAGGTTGGGCAGGGGACAGGCCTGGCTTTGTTGGGACCCTGAGACCAGGCTAGGTCTGCTGCCCTGCCCTGGAAGGGTTGGAGGATGGGGAATGGAGGGGGCGGGTAGGGATCAAGATTCCTGGGCCCTGATGCTGCGAGAAGCCTTGCTGCAGAGCTCCTTGGCTGGCACCTCTGGCACACCCTAGTCACATGCCTAAGGGGGGCGAGTTGGGGGTGGTTGGCCAAGGATGGCAAGAAGTGGGTGGGGTCAGAAAGTGCTTTAGAGCCACATTGCCCTTCTCCTTCTGCTTCCTTTGGTCCAATAGCTCAGCCTGTCCCTGCCCTGGGGAAAAGAGGCACTCAAGCTTGTAGGATCAGGATCCTTGGGGGGCCAGAACTGACTCTCCTCAGTGTCTCATTTCCTTCTCTTTCTTTAAATCTCTCTCACACTCTATCTCTGTTCCTTTCTGGGAGTCTGTGATGCTTACTCCTCCGGAGTTTCAAGTCCCTTTCCCACCCTAAAAGCAGGAGGCAGGGATGATGGCATCTCTCTTGTAGAGGTGGCAGTGTGGAGTAGTAGTTATACTAGTAGCCTTTGGGGTTAAACTAAGTTCAATTCAGGTTTTGCCACTTCAGGGCTGTGCATTGCTGAGCATATTACATAACCCCTCTGTTCTTTAGTATCCTTCGCTTCCCTTAAAAGCACTCAAAGCAGTGTGGGGCACATTAATAGTTTTTAATAAGGGGTAGGTGCTATTGCCGTTGTGATGGTTATTGAGTGATTATATTAGTCTGCATCCTCTGAGAAACAGGATGGGATTAAATGTGTAGAGATTTTATTAGGAAAAATGCCCGAGTGGAAGGAAGGATCCAGGAAAGGCTGGGAGAGCCTTCAGCCGGCGATGTAAGACTTACCCTAAATGAAGGAGAGATGGAGGGAATGAGCATTAGACAGAAGTGTCCTAGATGTCCATGCACTCTAAGGAGAGTTCAGCAAAGGGAATCCATGAGCCAAAAACTGGCCGAGAAGTCTGGTGTCTCTCAGGACTGGGCTGCCTTAGAATCACCCGTGCACTTCACTGAGCAGGGAGCAGGGAGCAGCCCCAGGAGGCATGGCCCCCGCAAGCACAGCAATGACTTCGAAAGTGCACAGCTGGGGCCTTTGTCAGTCCTGCTCCCTTCAGCAGGGGGTCTGTGAGGTGCATGCTTGCGGCTGCTACAGGGCGTTGGGATATGGAAGAGAACAGGGCCTTCTATCTTAGGGGCCCAAGGGGGGTTGAAGGTGCAGGGGGGATGATCCAAGTATCTGGAAAGAGGCTGCAACTTGGGCCCCAGGCTATTGTGCTCCCTTCCAGGCCTGGGCCTGCTTGGCCTGGCTGCCAGGTCTCTTCCCTTAGGGCCTGGCTTTAGCCTGGGCCATGGCTGTTGAGTTCATATCCTTTGCCCTAGTCCTGATGGATGGAGTGGCTGTGCTTGGGGCAGAGGGCTGACTCCACTTGGCCTCTGACACTACTCTCTGTCCCTGTCCCCCCATCTTTCCTTCCTGCTGGTGGTACTTCAGCATTGTGGGGCAAATGGAGGCAAAGGCGCACTGGGCCAGTGAGAGTCCGGTGTTGGGCATTCAGGGGACTGCACTGTGCTGCTCTCCACTCCCCGCTGGACAGAGCCATCTACCTCAAAGTGCACTGAGGGGTGGGGGGAGAGGAGGAGATGGGCATCCTGACACTATCCCTGACAGTGACCTTGGAGTTTTCTGGGGCTGGCCAGAGTGTGGCACAGGGGGTGAGAGCAGATGCCAAGCTGCGACACCATTAGGGAAATGAAGTTGGAGTAGGAGCAAGTGTTTCTGGACACTGAGCTGAGGCCAACTGTGGGAGGTCAGACCAGGCCCAGCCTGGCCAGGGTCCCCCTGCCACTGCCGCCACCAGCTCCTGGCTACTGCAGGGCAGGCAGACTGCATTGAGATGTGTGAGCCACCCAGACGGCCTCTTGAACCCCAGCCACTCAATATGCTAAGCAGGGCTAATTTATTCCCTTGTTTCTTAATGGAATTGCAGCGAAGCAGCAGGGGGTGAGTGTGTTAGAGGTAGCACTGGAGGGGGAGAGGTTCTCTGTGGGTCTCCCACATTCTGCTGCTGGACTCCTGAGCTGCCTGTATGACTGGACATGGCCCCTCCCAGGGCTTCAGCTCAGAGAGGAAGCCATGCAGTGGAGGGAGCAGTGACTTGGGGACAGGCAGCTGGATGAGTCCTTGCATACTGTTTCCTGGCTGGGTGCCCTGGGCAAAGTAGTATCTCTGAGCCTCAGTTTCCTCATCTGTGAAATGGAGAGAATAGCGCCCACCTCCCAGGCTGTTGGGAAGAGCCAGCTTCACAGTGTCTACCAGGCTCTGGGACACAGTGGGCAGGCGGCACAGTTTGAGCTGTCTACACTCTGTTGGCATTGGCACCTCCTTTCCCTCTTTTGCCACCATCTGCATTTCGGAGTCCTGAATCCTGAGGTCACCTGGGGATGGGGGAAGAGGGAGGAGGCCGTTCTGAGAGCTCTGCCCTGGGGTTCAGGGACTGGGGGTGAGGATGGTGACAGAGGAGCTTAGAGCACCATAGCAACAGAATAAAGAATGAACTTGTGGTGGAAAAGCGTGGATCCAGGGTTTGGGCTCATCTGGTCACAAATCTGGGCTCTGGCACTGACTGGCTTTGTGGGCCTCAGGTTCCTCTTCTGGAAATGGGAATGAGAGCACCTACCTTGCAAGGTTAGTGAGGGGATTCAGTTGGCTAACATGTGTAAAGTTCCTAGCGCATAGTAGGCCCCCAATAAACACCAGTGTCCTTCCCCTGGAAGGGGCCTTTGAGGTCGTTTGGTTAACCCCTTCACTTGCTGGCTTGGCCAAGGCTTCACCGCTGAGCGCCTCTCAGAAAGCAAGGGTAGGAATGAGGGAGACCCCTGACTTGGCAGGCAGGCCAGAGGTCACTTAGCAATGGTGATAATAAACTCCCTAAAAAGAGCCTTACACGCTGCTCCACAACAGCCCTGATGTGAACTGATATGATGTGAGCAGGCATTGTCTCCCTATTTCACAGATGGGAAGGTCGAGGCCCAGGGAGGTGACTTGTCCACAGTCTCACCACTTAGTGCAGAGTGGAACGTGAGCCAGGTCTTAGGATTCCTTGACCACTTGACCTTTCTCCTGCATCTTGCCTGTCCTCCTTCCACTGAGCAGGACAATGCCCCCACTCCTAGCAGTACCACTAAAGGAGGTGCTTCTCTTGTTATCAGGGGTCTCTTTGGAGCAAGAAGGCATTGCCTTGCTTGACTAGTCAGTCCTCCGGAGACCACCCTCCCCAACCCTGGCCTGACCTTCAGCCCTGAAGACACACACCCGTCTTCTAGCTAGACCCGAGGCAGTGTGGGGAGTGGTGAGGGGTCCACCTGTGGCAGCCACACTCTTTGGGGATGGGGTAGGGTTAGGCCTGTTGCCTCCTTGTTCAGGCTGGGCACAGAAGCCCAGCTACCTCTCTCTAAATTACCTCCAGCAGGTTGGCACCCTAACTGCCTATTCCAGGAAGCCAGTCTGGCTCTGCCTTTCTCCCTGCCCCCTGAGCACGAGTCCCATCCCCCACTGGCCTCTGTGGCTGTGAGAACAGCCCCCATCTTGCTTCCCAGACTACACTGACTGGGCATTCCAGCTCTGGGGTCTCCCCTCTCCCCCCTCCTTCCCCCATTTATCTCCTCCTCTGGGAGCCAGAAGCCCTTTGTGAAGGTCTTTGTGTGGAGTTGAGCTCCCAAGGCCAGACAGGGGGACAAAGGGACACCCCTAGCCCTTCCCCATTGTCCTATCTCTTCCCAGGAGGCCGTGTGTGTGTGTGTGTGTGTGTGTGTGTGTGTGTGTGCGTGCATGCGTGTGCGTGCATATGTGTGCACGCTTGCATGCGTTCAGGTCCCAATTTGGCATATTTTCTATGTAACTTGGGGGCAGGGAGGAATCTTGAAGGGACTCAGGGAGGCAGAGCAGTCTTGGGGCCCCCAACCAAGGCTGAGAGGCCCTGAGGGAGAAAGGAGACCGGGTGCCTTTGAGGAGGGGAGAAGGGCAAGTCATGGACCTCTGGCCCCAAAGTGGGTACTGTCACCCCTCACCACCTCCACTTCTCTATTCTCTCCCTCCTTCCATCTCCCTGTCTGTTTTTCCCTCTCCTCTCCCTCCCTTGACCCTTCCCTATTTTCCCACTTTGCTTTCTTCATGTCCATTCCTTGTCCTCATCCTGGCATCTGCCTTCCTTGGCATTGCCCCTTTCACTGAGGAGAGACTGGAGAGGCACCCCTCCCTGCTCCAGAGAGGCCCTGTCACCCACTGCCAACCCAGTAATTTAGCCTTTTTTTGACTTCTGCTCTCAACTCAGCCCTTCTGGGCCCTGACTGAGTGCCCTGGGCCCCACTGTTCTTGCCCCTCCCTCTGTGTGGGGCTCCTCGTCCCAGAGGTGCTGTTTCCTAAGCCTCAGCCATGCTCCCCTGTACTTCGGCCAGCTTGATGACCCCACAGTCTAGAATAACACCAAGTGGCTGGCTGCCCACTGGGCCTGGCTAAAAATAGACTTGTGCTTGGTGTACTTTCAGAATAGTCTGGGGCAGAGGCAGGGTCCAGCCCTCAGAGCCCTCATGGTCTGTTTGGGGGACATGTTCTGCAGGGGCCCTGAGGCCTCCCACCACCCCGCTGCAGCCAGAGGCTTGGTTGGAGGGTCTGGGAGGAACTCTCTGATGCTGGTGGCTGACACATGGGCAGAGAGAGGTGTGTTGAGTGCCGGGATCAACCCAGGATTCCTAGCTGGTAAGAGTAGATAGTCTGGACTGGAACCCAAGTCTACTCTCGGACTGGAGGCACCGATACTCCAGACTGAGATGGTTTGGTTGCATGCAGGTTAAGACAGAAGTTCTCTTCCCCAGCTCTGCACTTCCTCTGCGTTAGACCCTGAGCAATGACTCAGCCTCTTCTAGCATCAGCTTTCCTATGTGTAAGGGGCTTTCTGTCTCTTGGGCCTACTGCGAGTCAGTGGCTGGCAGGGCTCCAGGACCCCATCCATAAACTCACCAAGCTGGCAATCTTCGTCCATTTTCCACCCAAATCCCTGGACCCTCTGTCTCTTCCTGGCCCCTTGGGTCTCTCCCTGTGTCTGGGTCTCCATTTCCTCTCTGGTCTCTGTATTGCTCCCATCTTAGACTCTGGGGCCCTGAGGGGAGGGGAGAAATGCCTGGCCTCTGCCAGGGAGTGCAGAGGGCGAAGGGGCAGATGTGGGCTGGGTGCCTAGCGTGGGCCTCAGGCTGGGCTCAGTGTTTAAAATTCCCAAGAGCTTCTTTGTGTGTGTTCTCTGAGTATTTTCTCTTTAGTCGCCTCCTGTTCTTGTCTCATGAGTGCACTTTCTTCTCTGAGCTCTCTGAGAATATTAATACTTGTTTATCTTGAAGTTTTCTTCTCCCTCCATTCCACCTGCTGTCTCCAGGTCTCTCTTCGCCTCTATTGCTTCTCTGCTAGGCTTTCCTAGATGCCTGGTAGCCCTGGTGTTGGCTTATATTTCAAGATTGTTTGCCCTGAGGGTGGAAATGGACCCGGGAGGCCTGGCTTTAGGGCTGTCGCTCTGGGGAAACTGCTGTCAGTTGCTTTGAGACTCTCCTCTTTGCGCTTGTCAGATCCCAGGGAACCTTCCACCCTCCTGCCTGGGGGCAGGCACTGACCTGGCTGCCTCAGGCTCAGCAAACACTCACTTACCCCCTCTTTTCTATCAATTCTCATTCCCTCAACTGCGCCCAATGGCCCACATCAGGGCCCGTTGTTTACCTTCTCTGGAAAATAAACCTTTGCCTCCTGCTGGGCATCGGGACAGGATTTGGAAACATAATCGCTTCTTTATTGCTCTACCAGCTTTCCAGATTTAGGTTCACATTCCCCTGCACCCCAAAGGTATTTGAGCCTTTGGAAGGGTCTGTGTTGAAGAATCTGGCCCCTTTTTGGCTTTTCCTGCAGCCAGTTCAGCTTTCTCGGGCTCACGGTTCCCATTCAGACATCTGCTCTCCAGCTCCCAGAATTTTGACACTGTTGTCGGGGTGATAATCAAAATATTTAACAAGAGCTCCGAGGGACTGAGCTGGGAGGCTGGAGAATTGCACCTTTCAGGTCCAGGGGAGGTGCTAAAGTGTTGGGAGGGTGGGTGCACAGTAGCTACTGCCCCACTGGACCAGCAGTATTTTAGCAATGGTTGTGCTGTGCCAAACATCGTTCCTAACTTCAACAACAAAATCTTTACTGCTTTTTAGAGGGGTTTCAAGAGCGAGCAAAAGTCAACGTGTGTGTTCAGTTGGCTCGCATTACCCGCAGTATCCACTTCACTCCTTAGGGTTGAGGCCTCTCTCACCTGCAGAAGAGCAAGATGGGCAGCGGGAAGGCTGTGCCCAGTGAGGAGGGCAGAGGATGCAGCCTTTTCTGATGCCCTCATGCAGGGGCTGCTCCATGCTCTTGATCCTAGAGCAACTAACTGTTTTAGCTATGGCCTTGGGGCCATTGATGGATTGGTGAGGTGTGAACAGGCTTGGAAACAGCAGGAGGTCAGACATTAGGAAGCACTTCCCAGCCAGCCAGGGCTGTGAGGCCAGAGAATAGAATGATCTGGGAGGCTGGGCGGTCTCCTTTCCAGAAATACTTTAAGGCCTGGTGGGACCCTGGGTGACCTGGGCAGAGGGCACCTGACCTGCCCCCATGATTGTTGATTAATTGATTTCCCTTTACTGCCTCCCTTCCTCTTTCATTAACAGAAAGCTGCTCTCCATGGGAGGCAGGTTCCCCTTCTTTGAGGCTAAGGGACACCCCTTGCAGAAGAGGAAGTTAGGGGTGTGAGAGGCAGAGATATGAGGAGCTCTGGGGACCTAGAAAGAGACACAAAGGTGGGGAGAGGCCCCATGAGTCAACCCTCCCTGGGGCCCAAGGCTGCAGGGAAAGAGAGGCGTCCTCCAGGGAGATGGGGGGCTTGAGGAGGAGGACTGGGGGTGGTTCATACCTCCAGGACAGCTCCCATCCTGACATCTTTTTACGGTATAGAAAGTCAAGCATGGCATAGACAAGACTTTCCTGTCAGCCCTCATTTGCATATTCTTTTGCATCTGGTTTGCATGTTATTTGGGGTCCAAAATGGTCAGAAACTTCCTTTAGCAACAGCTTTCCTCTTTGTGAGGGGGCCCAACGCTACCCCCTTCCATTCTTTCTTGCCCTGGTCCTAGCCCTGGGCTGTGTCCTCCCATACACTCGCCGTGTCCTTCCAGGGCATGTATGTTATGTGTGCATGTGTATGCTGTGTACAATTCCTCTTTTCCGGGCCCATTTTTTTTTTCCTTCCTTGGGCCCCTTAAACAAAATGTGCCACCCTTCTAACCAATTCCCAGTCCTTTCATTACAAACTTTCTGGAACAGTAATGGTGTTCCATCAGCCTTTTTTTTTTTTTTAAAGAGGGCTCACAGCTCCCCCCATCTCCACCCCATCCTCTGCCTGTGTACCCTTCGCTCTAGTCCCTCCCCCTACTCCCACTCCCACCCCCCAAGACAGGAAGCTTAAGGAAGGGGACAGGTTAATGCTGGACAGAATCAGGTCTGGGTGAGGAAGAGGAGGGATTCCTGAGGGTAAGGAGTAGGTGTCTGGATGGGAAGTGGTTCCCGACCCCTGGGATATAAGATGACCACAGATGGTGGGAATAGGTTTTGGTTTCTATAAGAGAAACCATACAGAGGGTGCTGAGTTAAGTGAGGCTGGAGATTTGGGGACCAGGGGAGCAGGCCAGCCTATTTTCCTGCTAGAGTGAGCAGGGACTTCTAATACTGAGGTTTTTATGTTGAGTCATGGAAAGTTCAAAACTCAAAACTCTTTTGGGGTTCAGAGGAGAATGAGGAATAGTAGGGAGGAAACGGGCTTCTCTGGCAGTGTGGTGCTTCACTAGAAGTTCTGCCCGTTGTCTAACTTGGAGATCTCCTGTTTCAGGCATGACTCATTTCCTCATGTTTGTCTTCAGTGTGGGGTGGGAGCTCAGTAACTCACTGATATGCTTCCTCTTCTGTCTTCTCTGCTGGAGAAGCACCTTCAAGTCCTCTCTTCTTGCGTTCCAGCCTCTTCTGGGCTCCTGTGCCCCCCTCCCCCACCTCTCCTCTGGCCTGTTTCCATCTCCTAACAATGCTATTTTGGCTTCATCCTGCTCAACTCCTGGCTCCTTTTCCTGGTGTCCATTCCCCGGATGTTGGGGTGAACTGTGTGTTCCAGACAGGGTGCTCTTGCTGAGGGTTTTGGCGGGTAGCTTCTGTCTAGTGGAGGTGGAGCAGGCAATGTGCAGCCACCAGACCCAGGAAGGCTTGGGGGACAGGTGAATTTGCTTTTCAAGTCACCCCAGGGTGCCCCTCCTGGCCCAAGGTTCGGAGATATTTGCCCAGCAGCTCCTGAGGGTGCCTTGATGAGTCAGGTCTGGTGCCAGGTGTTTTCACATTTAATTTAATCTGCACAACTACCCCACAAGGTTAGGATCCTTGTCTCTATTTTACCGAAGAGGAAACAGGCTCAGAATGGGGAAATAATTTCTTCAAGGTCACACAGTTGGAAAGGGTCAGGGCCAGGATTCGGACCCTGGTCTCTGCTGGCTTTGTTCCTGGCTTCTTCCCTGCGGGAGGGCACAAAGGAGGTGACATGTCATGCATTTTATCCTGGTGTCCTCTCAACTGCACTGGGAGGGAAGAAAGGCAAATACAGAACCAATTCCCCAGATGGCACTGGGGCTCCCAGAGGGCTGGGAGCCTAGTCAGAGGTGTTGCCTCTGGTCCCTGGATCCGACTCCTCACCCCTCATGGCTTCGTGATGGGGCTAGGCTGGGGCTGGGCTGCCCAAGGGGGCTGCCTCAGGAACCTCCTATCCCTGGTCTGTCTTGGGTGGGGCCTGCCTTGCTCTGCTCCAAAGCTACAAGACAGTGAGAATAGAAAGTGCCAGAAGCCAGGCTCAGGTGTGTCTGCGACTCTTTGATGAGGGGGAACAAGAAGCCACAATGTACCATTTAGGTCAAGGGCGTGAGTGGAGGTCCGCAGGCCCTAGGAGAGCCCCAGCCTTGATTTGAGGGGCTGTGGGAATATTATCCACGTCTGACATAGGGTCTGACCAGGGCACACTGAGGTGCCAGCTCTCCTGGCTTCTGGGAGTGGTGAGAGATTCACTTCCCAGAGGATCTGAGGTCTCCCAGGAGCTTGTTCTAGGCTTGGCCCCTGGACCAGCCCTGGCCACCTGGTTGGGAATGAAGTTCCCCGAGAGGCTGAGTGTAGATCTGGCTCCTAACCACAGGGCTGCCATTGGGCTCCGGAGGGAGTCTCTGGGAGCCCCAGGCCCCTGCCTGCTTCTGAAGCCTGGGATGCAGCCATATCACCTTGTTTCCTGCCTCGGTTTCCCTGGCTGGCTGGTGGCATCCTATGCTTTCACTCTGTCACTCATTTTCCTCTCCCCCCCCACCTCTGCTGGCCTTCATTGCCTTTCTCTGAGTGATGGGCAGAGCCCTCCTCATCCCCTGGCTCCTTACCCCCCCTCACCCACGCCTTTCTGTTTTGTTCCCCTTCTCTCCTCTCACATCTGCTTTCTCTTACTTCCCAGTCTCTGGAGGGTCCTGGGATGAGTGGGGAACTGAAGAGTCCCGGGTCCCATTTCTTGAACTCACACCCATTTTCCTAGGATGACTTGGCTGGAGAGAGGTGAGGGGTGCCAGTGAGTGTGATGGGGGAAGTTGTCTGGTAGAGAATGGGGGGTAGGTGCACGTCTGCTTATTTGTGTGTATCTGCCTCCACTCGCCTCTGTCCTCTGATGTCTCTAGCTGTCTGCCAGTCCCTGTCACTACCTTTGCCTTTCTGTGCCTTAGTTCCTAGGACTTGCGGGGGTAGGGGGGTGGGGGGGTTAATACAGCTCTTCTTCAGAGCTGCCCCCACCCAGCCGCCTTCCCTGCCCTCCCTATCCAGTTCAGAGGAAGACCCTTTGATGAGGGAGAACAAGAAGCCACATATTATCCACGTCTGACATAGGGTCTGACCAGGGCACACTGAGGTGCCAGCTCTCCTGGCTTCTGGGAGTGGTGAGAGATTCACTTCCCAGAGGATCTGAGGTCTCCCAGGAGCTTGTTCTAGGCTTGGCCCCTGGACCAGCCCTGGCCACCTGGTTGGGAATGAAGTTCCCCCGAGAGGCTGAGTGCAGATCTGGCTCCTAACCACAGGGCTGCCATTGGGCTCCAGAGGGAGTCTCTGGTCATCCCCTGCCTCTGGGGTGTTCATTGCAGGGCCCAGCATGGAGACTGCAGTTTCTAGCCAGTCACTTTGCCTCAGCATCAGTGGGCTGGTTTCCCAGGGAGGGGAGGGGCTGTGTGGAAATGGGTAGGGGCAGGGGATTGTGATTGCATTAGCTAGTTCTGATGCAATTGGGCTTCCCAGACTTGGCCCTCCTCTGTCCCTTGTTCCCTGCCCTGCCCCCTCCTTTCTCCCTCTCCTCCCGCACTCTCCATTCATCTCACTCCCTCTCCCAGCTCCATCAGAATCAATTAGACAGTCCCTGCTTTAATCTCATTGCAGGAGCCTGGGCTCAGACCCAGCGGCCCAGCTCCTAGGTCTGCAGTCTCCATGCTGGGCCCTGCAATGAACACCCCAGAGGCAGGGGATGACCAGGATGACATCAGGAGCCTTGTTCTTATTTCTCCACCCCCAGATGCTCTGCCTGCCCTGGGAGGGAGTCCAGGCTAGGGCTCTCCAATGGATCAATAACCACCATCATTCCAGGTCTTTCCCCACCCCTCCCCCACCCACCGTTTATCCATCAGCTGCTGGGTGGTGATGGAAGTCATTTGGAAAGGGGCCCAGAGGACCCAGGATTTTCAGCTTGCAGATTAGAGAGGGGTGGGGGTGGGGATGAGGGTTTGGATAATGAGCTGCCAGTGTCTGAAGGCATTTATTGTACAGAAAAGAGTGACCAAGTTCTCCTTCCCAGGTAAGGCAGGCTAAGAAGAAATAGTCTGGAATTTGAGAGGGGGGCTAGAGGTTCGGTATCAGGAGGAACTTCCTGCCTGTCAGGGGTCAGAGACCTGGGTTAGTGATGGTGAAGGGGAGAAAGAGAACTTACGGAATCACCTCTTTGGGAGACACATTCCTTGTCCTTCCTCTCCCCTCCTCTTCTTCTCTTCCTCCTCTCCTCCTCCCTCTATAAGGTTGTGGAGCAGGAAAGCAATGAACCAGGAATGGGGACTTTGATCCAGTTCTGGCACTGCTACTTTCTAGCTATGTGACCCCTTTCTAGCCAGTCACTTTGCCTCAGCATCCTCATGTGTCAATCATGTGTGTGTTGTGGTTGGGGAGCAGGGGAAGGTGCTGGGTCTCTTTCAAGTTTAATTAGGATCAGTACTGGATATTGAGGAGCTATTACAGAACATGGAGATGGGGTCCCTCGTCAGGGGTGGGTCGAGTAGGGATGTATAAAAATTTCAAGGACCTTGAAAATGACATTCCCTACTGGCCTCTAATCCAGGGCTGTAGAGGGATCCAAAGGATTTGGAAGTAGGGTTGGCCTCCCTCCCTCCATTCATGCATTCATTTATTCATGCACTCAACCAGCCAATCTACCAAGTAACTCATGCAACTGTGAACAAATGACAAGGTCCTCTGGTAACTGGCATTCTGGTAGGAGAGGAGGTGAGCGAATCTATCAGGAAGAGATTGTGAAGTGCCATGAAGAAATGCACCTGCTGTTGTTACACAGTCTGGGACCGGAAGACAAGTAAGGACTTTGGTGGGGTAGTCAGAGGATGTGGGAACTAAGAGGACATTGGCACATATCTGAGATGGGAGCCCACCTCTGCAGGGACCCTATTTTGTTGCAAGGAGAGAAAACTAGGGGACAGTATGACATGTGAGTTCTGGACTTTGTATATGGTTGGGCAGTTTAACCCTGAGTGAACTGATGAATCTCTTCCCTCATGGATGTGCTGGGGTTCTGGGGAACCCAGCCTGGGAGGTGAGACCCAAGTGAGAGCCCTCTGGAGGCCACAGGTGGAATCACTGTGGCTAGAGGTGGTGAAACTCTTAACTCGAGTTGTGAGAAAGTGCCTGGAGAGCACGCAGGCCTCCGGAGCTGGCCCCATCTGATGGGGAAGAAAGGCTTGGAGTCCCCGGGGAGCGGCCTCTGTACATCTCTTTCTGGGTGTGAAAACGAGACGGAGCCTCCGATCAGATGCCCAAGCCATTCTCCCCTAACAGGAGCTGCCTTTGTCCCCCCTCAGACAAAACCAGCCGGGGGCACAGTGGCCCTGGGGGCCAGGACAGAGGAAGCTCTGTGCCTGCCCTGAGCCAGGTGGGCCCTCCTCCTGTGGCCTGTCCCCAGGGGGCTTGTGGCTCTGACCTGCTCTCTGTTTTCCCTGACACCTTCGCTGACTGCCTCTGGGAAGTTTCCTCTTCTTCTCCAGTTTCTCCAGGGAAAAGAGTGCTCTCCGGGTTCTGACCCAGGGAAATCTTGGGGAGAAAGGCCCAGAGCAGTCCCCTCTTTGCCAGCATGGCCTCCATACTAACTGGCTCTAGAATCTCCTCCCTGGCTTGCACTCAGCATCTGGGTCTCCAGGCTATGTGAACAAGACTGGGTATGGAGAAGAAATTATTCCTCCTTCAAGCCCTGGCCAGGCCCACAGCACAGCCTGCCTCCAGCCTGGACTCTAGCCAAGGAGAAAAGGCAAAGGAAGAAAGAGCTGGGGTCCCGGGGGGGGGGGGTGTAGCAGAGCTGGGATACAGTCCTGGGGTCTGAGGGAGCCTGGGCAGGGCAGGGAGTTCCCAGAGAATCCTTTACCCCTCTAAAGATGGTGGCCACCTTTGTAAAAGCTCCACTTGGAGGGAGAGGTGAGGAGCTGGGGGCTATTATCAGGCACCCACATGGGGGCTGAAGAGCAGTTTGCATCTGACATGAGGCCCATTTGATGGAGCAGGCCCTATCCAGGTTCATCCTGATCCCTCACTTACTCCACATTTTGACGTCTAATATATGGTCCCCTGTGTCTGAGCATCTGAATCTAGTCTGTTCTATGGAGCCTTGTATCTCTGTCCCTGGTGCTCAGGGGACCTAGAAGGAGAGACGGGAGGGAGGGGAGAGTTCTCGAGCTTCCTATCAGGTGCCAGATGCAGTTTCTGGTGCCTTGAGTCCTCTGAGGGAGAAAGGGATTGAGAGGCAACCTTTTGGGATTGGACTTCTCCCCACCCCTACAAAACATACAAGTTTAGGTAAAAGAGGAAGCAAAGGGGTCCTTGTTAAAACGTTCCAGGAGGTTCTGGGAATCCTCTAGTGATAAAAAAGAACAGAGGTCTTGTGATTTTCCTTGAGGCACCAAATTCCCAAGGATGTACTTCTGTGTCCTGTTAAGGTTGTGCACATGGAGGAGAGGATTACATTGACCTTTAGGAGTTGAGACACCTGGCAGGAAGCTATGTGGGGCGTGGTGGGCCAGAGGCTGGGAGGGGAATCTGGGCAGAAGATCCAGGCAGTGACAGGCCTGACTTCACGTCCCCATCAGCTGCTGACTCTTCGCTTCCTCTCTGGAGAGTCACTGGTTAAGGACACCTCCTGCTGGGCAGTGGATGGAAATGAAGGACTCTCTGCCCTTCTGAGCCCTTTTGACAGGATCTGCTTTTTGGAAGGGCTGGATTTAGCCATCTTTTCCTTCTCTTTCTTCCCACCCCCCTCTTTTTCTTCCTTTTATGTTTGATGAGGGCCTTTATGCTCTAAGTGCTGCGAAGACTTTAATAATTCTCTTAAGAACATCATCTTGTCCTGCTCTCTAGTCTAGGATGGGCCACACTTCCATTGATCTATCTGAAGAACTTCTTCTATTTAAAAAAAAAACCCAACACGTTATTCCTTTCCATTAAACTTCATTCCACTTGCTATGGATTAAATCCCATTTTCTCCATCTCACATCATAATCCACTTCCTCTGGTGCCTGGGTGTCGAGACTGTGGAGATGGCAGCCCTCACCCCCACCCCCCAAAAAACAAACAAACAAACAAACAAACAACAACAACAAAAACACACAACACTGGAAGAAGGCCACCACTTCAGGCCTGGAACAGACTTCAGTAGCACCAGGCACTTTGCTGGAGATCATGGGCATGAACAAGGCAGGGCCTGCTAGGGATGGGCTCACTTTAATGATCCACTAATTTAAGTAACAAGGGTCTAGAACTAGATTCTAGTCTCTACTCCACTTACCTGATGCATCCTCCCTCCCCTCACCAGTTTTCATACAGAGCCTTCAAGTGTGTGTGTGTGTGTGTGTGTGTGTGTGTGTGTGTGTGTGAGAGAGAGAGAGAGGGGGGGGGGTCCCCCTTATTGAGGGACTGATAGGGACTGAGGAACCTGTCTGCCTTTCTCCTCTCTCCAGCTATACACTAGCAGGGACTTCTTCCTTTTCCCTAACTGTGTTTTTGCCCAATATCTTCCAAAGCGCTGTGCCTACTGCCCTGTCTTGGGGTGGGGAGCTGAGTGGGCTAGGGTAAAGGGGGCTTGGGTCAGGGTCAGCTAGCAGAGAAACCTCAGCTCCTCAGGAAGGAGCCCCTGGTTACAGCCCCACAAGGCTGTCTTTGTGTCTCCATCCTCCCTGAGGAAGGGGCCAGGGAGACAGCATTTCCAGGAAAAATGGCCCTGAGATGGTCCAGGGAAGTCCAGGCCCAGGAGAGCAGACCATAGTGGGTGGGAGTGCGGGGGAGGGGACCCTGCTGGTGCTCCAGTGGCCTGTTGCTGCAGAAGAGGCCCTGGCAGCTCCCCCACCCCTCCTTTCCTCTCTGGCTTGGCTGGCTGGCTGCCCTCCCAGTTTCTCTGCAGCAACAGAACCAGGGACAAAGCTCATGGCTGCCTCTGCACCTCTCCGTGGTATGTCTGTGGGTCTCCTGCCTGTCTCTCTCTGTCTTTGTCTCTCTGTGTCTCTCTATTTCTTTCTCCCTCTTGTCAGAGTCCAGCACCTCTCTCCCACCTCTGTCTTCTTCCCTCTTCTTAGTTCCAGGATGACAAAATGGTCACCCCAAACAGTATTCCCCGAGAGGCCCATCCTCTGTTCACATCATCTGAGCACAGCAGAGGTGGGGAAGGATGGTGGGCACAGGCAGCACAGAAAGTGAACAGGGCAGTGAAACCCATGACCCTGAGCAGGAGACTCCAGCTGGAGGTGACCTGTCCAGCTCTCATTCATCCGAGCTGGTTCAGCCTCTGAGGCAGGGTCCCTTCCAACCTGTGGAGCTCCCTCTCTCCTGGAGTCGGCTGGAGAGAAATTCAGGCAAAGGAGTGGGGTGTGGGCAGGGTCAGAGGATGCCAGTGAGTTGGGACAGCTGGCCCAGGTTGTGTTCAGTGTCCCCATGTGCACCCCTGGGTCCATGGATATTTTGGCTTCAGTGGTGGAAGCCAGTGGCTTCCACTTAAGTTAATCACATTATGCTCTGGGGAGCAATATGGGAATTGGAGTGAGGTCTGGAGGGAATCCACTCACGCACACACGCGCACGCTCACTGCAGCGGGAGCACAATGCTGCCGTCGCTGCGCCTTCCCCGCAGGTGGACGCCTGGCGCCGCCCCCGCCTTGTCCCGACCAGCTTCGGCGCCGCTCCCTGTGCCTCCGAAGTTCCAGGGGTGCCTGTGCCCGCCCCGCAGCCCGCCCGGGAAGCAGGCAGGCCGGAGGCCATCACGCTCACGCGGAGGGGAGGAGAGAGGGAGCAGTGGAGGAAGTCCCGGAGGGTGGAAGCGCCTCCCGCAGGGGTTTCCGGGGAGATGGAGGCACATCGGGGTCGCACTGCTGGGCTCCCAACATGCTCCTCCTCCTCCTCCTCTGGGTAGAGCGATCCAGACACTGGGGCTGCTCCTGCTGGGCAGAGGATCCAGGACGCCCCGGGGCAGGGCTCTTGTCTACCTCCTCGCCCACCCCCCTCCCACCCCCACATCCGCTCCCGCAGCAGCCAGTCCTCTTCCCCTGACCCTCGTGCCCCAGGCACCCACCCTCGTCAACATGACTCGATTGAGCTGGTGCTTCTCCTGCGTGATTGGATGGGGCAAGTATCTCTTCTCCTGCCTCCTGCCCCTGCGCTTCTGCCTCCGCAGCCAGGTAAGCTCTATCTGCCTCACCTAGCACCTGCCCCACCCACCCCAACGGGCATTCTCCTCCCTCAGCCTCCTGGGCTTCCATTGACCATATCCCACCCCAGCGGAAACCCCATCTTGACCGTTGTTAGCCTGCCTGTCAACAGAGTTTGGGGACTCCTGAGAGCTCCTACCACGCCGCACCGATCCACAAGGGGGAGTGGCCGCCTTTCCCCAGCGCACAGCCTTCCCTATCCCGGGTTTGAAGTCTGAAGGATAGCACCAGCGTCTGTGGGAGGGTGGTGGAGACTTGGGGCCTGAGGGCCTGGGGGCCTTAAGCATCCTTCCCATTTCTATGAAAGGGAGGGCGAGTTTCTGGGTCCCCACTGAGAACCCAGCATGAAAGCTGGGCACTAACAGAGTGAGATGGAAATGGGGCTGAAAAGCTGTGGGTGTCAGGGGGGATTCCCATCTATTCAGGGGGATAGAGGAACCCGGGAACTGGACGGGAAGGAGATGGGGGCTGGGGCACCAGGGTGGGGCAGTAGCTGAGGTAGTGGGTGAGGAGGGGTCTGGTGGGACCTGTAGTGCTGTGGGGTGGGGTGCCCTGGTTGGCCACCTTTCTCTCTGGGATCCTCGCAGAGAAGATCATAGACAGTGCCTTCTGGGAGCATGCATGTGTGTGTGTGTGGGCAGGGGGAGGGAGTGAGGCAGAGGTGGGGGCATAGCTGACTCAAAGAGTAAGAAACTGGAAAAACTGCATGTAACCTCAATTCTCCCCTGAGGGGCAGAAAGAACCCCAAGAGCATGACCTTGAGCTCCAGGAGGCCTTCATGAGGGACTGGGGTCCTGGCTTTCTGATCCCCTGTCCTCTCCTTTAGGGAACCAGAGGGGCCTTGTCATGAGAGAGGGGGCTGAAGGCACCTCTCTGGTTAAGAGTGCCAGCTTAGAGCGAGTCTGCCCCGCTCTACCATTTACTACCTGTGGACCTTGACAAGCTACTGAGTCTGCCTGTACCTTAGTTTTCTCTGGTATAGAATGGGTTGTTGTGAGGATTAAATGTATTTAAAGCATTTGCCAAAGTGCCTACTCCATAGTAGGTGTTCAATAAGAATCAAGGATATCTTTATTATTATGATGTCTTTTCAATGCGGATCACCTCCTGTAGACCTCAGGCAGGCCAGATCTGGGGTAAGGGGGAGGAAAGGATTTCTCCCAGTATCCATTTTCCCCATCATATGGATGGGAAGCATCCTTCCACTCCATGAGAAGTTTGTATGTCCAGCTCCTCCTCCCAGGGGCTGCCCCTGGGTCTCAGTTTCCCTCTTAGCCACTCCGCAGTGGGGAGAGGTGCCAGCAGGCTTCCGCCCCAGGCACCCACAGAGTGCTTTGAAATCTTTAGCACAATGCATCGTCCCCCAGGATTGGCTGGGAGGCAGGCGCTGCAGCTGTGGGCTGCAGGGATGGAGCCCCATCCACATTCCAGTGGGCTCTGAATTCAGATGCTATGCTGTCCGGGTTTTCAGATTTGAGAAAAGGCAGCGGGAAATGGCCACACAGGATCAGGTCAGTGGTACCCCAGGCCACTTAGCAATCTATCCCCCCCTCATTTGCAGAGGTTTAGGATGACCTAACCTTCTGGGCCAGGATTTGAGCTGCAGGCTGGTGGTGAGGGCCTGGATGAGAAGCTGCAATGGCCTTCTGCCTGCCTTTGAGGTCCCAAGTCAGGCAGGAAATTAGAGCTGGGGAAGAGATCAAGATCACTGAATCGGACTCTGGGAAGGATTTTATTAAAAATTGTTGGAATTAAGCCCAGACACTCCCCCGACCCAGGATGCTGGTGGGGGGAGGCAGGGGAACGGGATGTGAATGATACTCCTTCCTGTGTCAACTGGGGGAGCTGAGGCTCAGACAGGGCCTGGTTGGAACCTCGCCTTACCTGCCAGGGAACATCCAGACTGAGGAACAGTAATGGGCATGGGGGCCAGGGGCAGGACCTCCTCTACCCCTAGGGTGCTTTGGTGGGCTTTCGGGCAAGTGCCCTTGCTTTGGTCTGATGCTTCTCATGCCAGGCTTGATGAGAGGAGCATGGACAGGACTTCAGTCTCCACTCACATCCTGGCTGTACTCCTGTGCAGTGAGCGTCCTGTGCAGTGGTACATGAGGCTCTGCTGGGCTCTGAGGATCCAGAGCTCGGAGGCTGAGTGTGTATGGGGAGCAGGTGATGTAACCTGGCTTACCTGTGGGCAGCAGGTGCCAGACCCTGTCCTCACTCAATCCTGGGCCCCAGGTCTTGCCAGGACTATGGTTTTTCTGTTGGCTTTTCTAGAGTCACTGGAGAGCCGGTTGGTTTCATCTTGACCCATGTGGCAGCACTGTCCTTTGTGTCCCTCTGGTCCCCCCCACCCTCTGGCATCACCCCCTGACCCAAGCCAGAGCTGGGCCTGAGTAGCTGATTTCTTTCTGAGGCTGCAGCACCAGCCCTTGGATGCAGAATGGGGAGCTGGCTAATGCAGCACCACAATATGGGACCATAACTCCTAAGCCCTGGGTGACTGTATTGCTGAGGAGCAACAGGGAATTCTTGGTCCCTGCAAAATGTGGAGCCAGATGCCCTGGACTCCATTCTCACACCTATTAGCTGTGTGACTCTGAGCAAGTTCCTGTACCTCTCTGCGCCTCAGTTGCTGCATTTGTGAATTGGGAACCGGTAGGAGGCTTACATGCAGTACCACATTAAATGCCTGGCTAGTTTTCTTTTTTCTCCCCCCGGGGCAGTGGGTAGAGTGGCAGAGTCTGAGGGGGCAAAAGCGTATAGATACAGTTGCCGAGTGCTTTGGTGTCAGATTCCTGTGTCCTGTGCTTTCGGTATCTGCAGTTGGACGTTGGAGAGGAACCCCAGCACCAGCTCTGCACCCCCTTATTTGATGGGAGGCCCCTGGGGCTGGCTGGGAGGAAGGCTTTGGTGTGTGCAGCCCAGTGTGGAAGGCAGTGGGCTGCAGGGTTGGCAGGAGAAAACTGAGGGCATGCCAGTGACTGGACAGCAGGTGCTTAGGAAAAACATCTAGAGTCATCCTGACCCATGCGGCAGCCCTGTCCTTGTTGGACCTCTGTGTGTTCCCTCCTACCCTCATCCTCTGCCCCAAGCTACACCTGGCCTGGGCAGCTGGACGCTTCCTGGGACTTCCTGCCCACCCCTCTCTCCACTGCAGTGCTGTCACTGTGAGACAAGGGGGCTGGACTAGGTGAGTGATGCCCCAAAGGCACCCCCCACCCCCGGTAGAAGGTGTTTAATTTGGCAGGCAGAATGGTTTAAAAAAAGAAAACACCAACATTTAAATATATGCATTTTTTCTCATATTTTATAGAAAAGATTTTATATAATGATATAGATTTGAGGCTTCTCTTGATAGATCAAAAGATCTGACGGTGTGGGCTTCTGTAGCTGATGGCACAGTGGCTCTCCCTGAGGAGTGCGCATCCCCTTTAGCGGGGCCTGAACTCTCCAGGTCCCTAAAGACCCCTTGCCTGCTCCTCTCATTTAACTTCTTTCGGGCCCTGGAAGGCTCTGAACTTTACTCGTTACCCTGACTGTGACCACTGTCTGAGCCTGAAGACTTTCTATCTCTGATGTTCTGTGACACTCAGATTCTGTGACCAGTAGTGACAGAGGAAAGGCTCGATGCCACAATAAGAGATGGCTAGACAACAGGAAGAACTTTTTGATGGACAAGTGTCAAATGATAGGCAGAATGAATAGGAGGGAGCTGGGCCATGGCCTTGGATAGTTGTGGCATCACAGACAGTGGAGCTGGAAGGGACTGTAGTGACCAGCAGCTGGTCATTTTGTAGGTGAGGAAACTGAGGGCAGACGGGAGGAGTGCCAGGCTAAGGCTTACAAGGCCATCACCTTCATTCCTGCCCTCAGTAACCCTTCCTGCTGCCTCAGCGCAGCCAGCCTCTGGGCCCAGGGCCAGCCCCAGAGCCTGCAGTCCTGACTGTTTCTTCAGCTGGCTGCTGACCCAGGGGCTGGAGGGCAGTGGGTGGTGAGCGGTGAGGGCTCTGTGTGCAGAGGGGAGAGTGGAATTATACACAAACCTGCTGCAGAAATGGCCAGGGCAGTGGGTGGTGTTGCACAGGGTAATGGTGGGTTCTGAGGCGTTTGGGATTTCAGCCCAGAAAACCCAGCCAGCCCACCAGCAGGTGTCTGATGTCTGCTGCATGTGAAACCCTGGTCCAGGCAGGGGTGTGTACCCCAGGATGAGTGATACTCTGGCCTCTGGAGAGTTTGCAGCTTGAGAGAGCTCAGGGTAGGGGTGGTGGGGGGAGATGGTGCTGAAGATGAGTGGGTGTTACAAGCATGTGCAAAGGTGTGCACGCTAAGTATGCCCAAGGGCCTTTGAAGGGGGCCAGAGGGGAAGAGAAGAAAGGTTTGGGGAGGGGATAGTAGATCGTAAGAGCAGAAAACTTCCTTAGGACCCACTGATTGATAGATTGATTCATTCCTTTTTCAACTATGTCAACCTGCTGTATGGCAGGCTCTGGGGATGCAAAACACGGGACATGTCCTTGCCCAAGACACTTTCTCTGTGTGTGGGTGGGGGAGGGGACCCAGACTGTGAAGGATAAATAATAGATAACAAGCTTGAAACAGGGCCATTATATATAGTTAGAGACACCTCAGGTGGCAGAGTTGAACATTCAGCAGGGAAGATGGTTGTTAGGTAGCAGGAGTGACTTCCAAATGATTGGTTAAGATACAGGAGAGACCCCCATAGTCTTGGAAAAAAGGGGTGGAAGCATTCTGGGGTCAGGATTTCTTCAAGAGGACCCCTAGCCCAGGGTCCTGCACTCCCATTTTCACTTCCAGTTGAGAGGACTGGGGAGGGAGCTGGCCTGGGGGCCGCAGGGCCCCCTTGGGCTGTGTGGGAGGCCAGACAAGTTGGTGTTACTGTGATTTGGTCTTTGCTCTCATTTTGCAGCATTTCTGGGAAGCTGCAAGGTGATTTCTCAGAACTCCCAAGACAACTGCAGGGAGGAGGCTGGCAGGGCTGGGGATGGTGGCTCAGGGGTGGGCTCAGGGCTCTCAGAGAGGCCACCAGAGGCCCCTCCTCCCTGCCCTAGCCAGCAGAGAGGGAGAGTTTGTGGGAGTGTCTCTGTGTGGACATCCCCAGAGGTGGCTGCGGGGCCAGCTACATGGGGAACACTGGTCCATTTCAGTGTTGGCTAAACTGCCAGCTGAGCCCCAGCAGGCTTAGGAAGGGGTCCTGAGGGGCCCTGCGATTCTGGCAAGGGAAGGAGGGCAGAACCATTGGCAGCTCCATACCTCTGCAGAAAGACTTGGAGAGATGTGAGAAGGGACCCTGATCCTGCGCCCTATCTCCTTTATCAGACCAAAGACTCTTAACTGAGGCCAGGAAGGACAAGATGAGAGACTTGCTTCAGTGCCTCCCGACTTCGTGGCATCACCAGGCAATAGAGTGCCAGTTCCTTGAGCAGGGCACCACCTGCATGACCACATATCACAGCCTTTTCCCAGACCAAGTGTGAATGCTTCCCTCTCATTCTCGGGGATTCCCTCTCATCCCAGGTAGAATTCTTGGCTGGACTGTGGGCTGGGAGCCAGCGCCCCTGGTTGGGCAGGTCCACCTCAGGGGAGAGGCGGGCCGTAGAGACGGAACCCTGGGGCTGCACTGTGTGTGGTGCTGACAGACAGTGACAGGGCCTGCTCCTGGGTGAGTGGGGGAGAGAGGCAGCGGATATGTAACTATAGTACATGTGGCCTGGGGCACGTACAGCACCCTCCTGTGTCTGCATAGGAGCACAAACAAGAGGGCTTTCTTGCCAACCTACTCAATCCAAGAAAATGGTCTCAGAGTGCCCACTCTGGGTGTGGCCCTGTCTTTGGCCTTTTGTGTGTTTATGTGAATTGGACCGTGTGTCCTGGTGTGTCTGTCTACAGAAGGGGGTGGGGCTGAGCCTTCTTGTTCTCCCCTGGAAAGCTCCAAAAAGCAGAACTGGTGATTCACCAGCTCCACCCACCCTCTCTTGGTCCAGCCAGGCCAGAACGCCGGCAGGAAAGTTTTTTGAGATGTGTATATGGGGATCGAGACAGTGAGGGCCGGGGCAGATTTTGTTGGCTTTCTCTGTAGAGCTCCCTGGGAATACATTTGGATCCTGCACCCCTTTTCTTCCCACCCTCTAGACCCCAACCGTTGTCCCTGGGCTAAGGGAAAGGGTACAGGGGAGAGGAGGGCTGGTGGGCAACGCATGGGACACTATGGGGAGAAGTAGGCAGTGGAGTGGTGGGAGGTGAAAACTGGGCCCTGGGAGGGGGAAGAGGGGAGGTGGAGGAGGAAGTGGGGAAATGCAAACCAAATGTTGGCCCAGGGTACAGTCAAGAAAAACAGACTCTCGCGGGAGCCTGGAGCGGGGCTCCCTTTAGGAAGGGCAGGAAGGGCTGGGACAGATGTTTGGAGAAAAGAAAGAAGGAAAAAAAGAAGTAGGAAAAAAAAATTGGAATGAAATGCACAGCCTGGGGGCTGGGCCATTCTCCTGCAGTCTCAGGCTTGGTTTCTCTTGTGTTAAGACCTGTGGCTGAGTGTGTGCAAATGAGTGTGTGTTTCAAAGGCAGGAGGGCCTGCGTGTGTCCTTTGAGATGGGACAGTGCCAAGGAACCCTGGGGAGTGCAGACTGTGCTGTCCTACGTCTGTGTCCATTCATTAATGGTTGGGGTGGAGGGCTGTGCAGTGAGGAGAGCAGACTCCAGCCCTGCCAGCAGCAGATCAGAAGGCAGGAGAAGCTTTGGTGGCTCACAGGACTTGTATGTCTGGGGGTGGGGGTGCAGGTGGGGAGAGGGGGGCGTCTCTAGTAGTTTTCCCTTTGCCCTATCTCCTTCACACTCCCTGCATAACAGGGCTTTTGCCTCCCACCGCCACCAGTGGAGCCTAGCGGAGGGAGGAGACAGGAGGCTGGGACAAGGGGGTGGAGTGGGGGTGGAGGAGGGAGGGGGAGCTGGAGGCAGGCAGGGCCAGAGGCCCACAGATGCTGGCTACGCGGAGCAGCAGCCTGGGACTCAGAGCTTTCGTCTGCCTGCTCGAGGGTCTGTGAGCTCAAGAGTGTCGTTTGCAGGCCCCGGTCGTGGCCTGAGTCCAGGGCCCCCCGAAGATGACGTGGATCTGTCTGTCCTGCATGCTCTGGGTAGGTCTGGTTGCTTTAGCTGGGGTGTTGCACCCCCAGCCCCTTATCCTTAGTCTGAGAGCCTGTTTTGGGGGGGAGTGTTGGTGTAGGTGGTGGTGGGACCTCTCTGCCCCTATGGACAGAAGGACAGACATACTTGAGCAGACCCTCAGCCTGTGGTCTTCCCCATCAACAAGGCCCAGGCTCTGGTTCTACAGCTCAATACACCCCACCCCACTGCTCTCACCCCCAGTTGAGACAGGAGCTATAAGAAGCAGGAAGCCACCAGAAAGTGTGTTTCTTTTTGGAGCCTCTCCTGCCCCTCCTGTTACCCCCTTAGTTGCTCAGCCTGAGTTTGAGGAGGGGCACTGGTAGGAGCCTGGGGAATAGGGAGATACTGACTTCGACAGTGAAAAAAGCCATGCTGGGGAGAGTTCTGCCTGATTTATAACTTTTATCCCTTCTAGACCCCATTTCAGCTTCTACCTGTTGCCATCCCTTCCTCTATAGCCCCTAACCTCCCCCCGGCTCCCGCCCTGGAGGCAGCCATGACCTCCTCTTTCTCTCTCCTTGTTCCTAGGTTCAGGAAGGCATGTGTTGGGGTGAGGATGCCAAGCGGTGGGCAGGCAGGGTCTGGGGCCACATGGTGAGGGTTAAAAGTCTTGAGGCCAGTTAGGGGCAGAGTGGGGCTGGGGAGGGTTTACTGCTGCAGGAGGGGTGGGGGCGGGGGCTAGAGACCCCTTAGAGGGGCTCCGGGGCTGTCTTGGCGAAGGCATGCACAGGGGTCAGGAGGGCGAGGAAGTCATCCCTGGCCGAGGTTAATGTTGGTTTCTGAGGGAGTGATGGCTGGCTTGGGGGAGGGGGTTTCAGGACAAGAATCCAGATGTGGCCTTTCCTGCCACATTCCCTGTTCCCACCAGTCCTCGGCAGGGCCCTCTGTGGGCCAGGCGAGCTCAGGCTGAGGACAGTGTGGGCGAAGGGACTTGGGCAACCAGATGTACTTGGGCAGAGAAGGGAAGGGTGGGGGAGGGGCTAGTGAGGGAGTCTGGATGAGTTGGGGCTCGTGTGGGGAGGGGTCTGACTAGTAGCTTGACAGTGCCTGGAGTGTCCTGCACAGAGGATGCAGCAGTGGTTTGCTGGGCTGGTGTTGACATCTGTAAAAGAAATCCTTGACCAAGTTCACCCTCTAGGCCCTCCAGGCTCTCTTCCATGAGGTGGTCTGTGAGGGAGCCCTGCAGTGTGGAGGGTAGCCGTTAGACTTCCAGGGGTGATGTGCTACTGTGGATGGAGGAAGGGCCACGTCTGCTGAAGGGTCATGGGAGAATTGCTCCACCCTTGTGAGCCTCAGTTTTGCCATGGGCGGAATGAAGACAAGGGGAGGAAGTTGCTGAGAGGTAGGCATGAGTGCCCTACTGATGCTACGGCCCTCCCTAAGAGCTGGGAGAGGTGCCGGGAACCCAGGGAGGCGTGGATGCTGCCACTGGGCTTCTCTAACCTCACTCCTGGTACCATCCCAGCCTCTGTCCCTCCCCAGCTCTGTGGCGCAGCCTAGTGGGCACTTATCTTACAGGAATGGAAGAGGCTGGGGGTAATGGGCTGGCAGAGGGGTTGTGCCTGGATGCCCATTGTCAGGGTGAGCCAGAGTTTGGGGACGTGTGGACTGGACAGATCCGGGCACAGTTCTGGCCATGTCAAGGTTCTTGTCCTCTCCTCCAGTTGCCCAAGGCAGTGTACCAGCCACCTCCCTCCCTCGTGGGGGGGAGGGGGCCTCAGTGGAGTGTGTATTTGTGGCAAGCAGTATATAGATGGCACCAATTATGGAAAGGGGGTGGGGAGGTCCTGGAAACTTTGCCCAGGGGCTGTTTCTGTCCTGAGAAGCACCTGGTATTGGGAAGTGAGTGGACTTTGACACCAGACAGGGCTAGGCTCAAATCCCAGCTCCATCATTTACCAGATGGGCAGCCTTAGGTAAAACATTTGCTTTCTTGAGCCTCAGTTTCCTGCTCTGTAATGTGGGGAGAATAATCTACTTCTTAAATGGCTGGAGTAGGGAGAGAGGTAATGTATGTCAAAAGACAGGTGCCCAGGCACATAGTAAGTGCTCAGTAAATGCTGGTCCCTGCCATACTCCGAAACCTGCTGTTTGGCTTGTGGGATCCCCCATATCCTAGATCTCAGGTGAGGGGAGGGTGTCCCTGGGATGGCTGTTGCAGGACAGGCTCCCCCCTCTGAGGCTCCTGACTTCCCAGAGACTCTGCCTAACTGTTCTGGGGCCAAGAACTGAGTGGGTCTGTGGCCTCCAGGAGGTAAATTGAGGCATGGCCTGGAAGAGAGAGGCCTTGTGCCCCAGTATGAATGCCTGTGTGTCTATGTGTGCACATGTCCCTGGATGGGGACAGCTGCAACCCTTTCATCCAAGTGATGTATCTGTAGTGCATAGTTTTAACAAGCTCTAGGAATAAAAAGCACTTTATTAGCCAAGGAACATAGGGATATATTATGCATAACTTGATTTTCTCAGCAATTGCTCCCATTTGCCATTACATATTCAAGTATGGCTTATTTAGAAAATAATTACATGCCTATTAATCGAGGTTTTTGGTGCGCTGATGGTGTTAGGATTGCAGGCTCTTCCTTTCAGAGGGGCTCGCCCAGCTCTTAGGAACCAGGAAGGGGCATATTAGGGCGGGGCTGAAAGAACCCTGCAGCAGGACTGGGCTAAGTGCAGCCCTGGCCCAGCCCAGAGCAAGCCGTGTGGCCCCAGGCTGGACACTGGCCTTTCCTGGACCTCACAAAAGCTTGGACGTTATTCTCTGAGGCCACTTGCAGCTGCAGACAATGAAGTGTTCTCTCTGCTGGAGTTGGTGTCCTGCCCAGGAGTAAGCACACACTTTTGTCAGAAGGGTCCTCGTGAGCCCCCGGATTCCTGGGGTGTAGTTCCTGCCATGTCGACTCCAGTCTGACCCCTGGCCCTGAACTCACTCTCTCTGGAGTGTCATTTGCCTGAGAGGGCCATGTCCACCCGGGGCCTCCTGACCGTAATGTTGGGAGCCAGGCTGGGCTGCATGTCACTCACTAGGGTCTAACACGAACCCTCTTGTTGCAAAGTTTTCCAAAATGTCATTTGAGGCACAAAGGCAGGGAGAAAAGCTGCACTGGTTTTTGGCAGCATCTGGAGGAAGTATAGTGTGCTGGCCCAGGCCTGGGTTTCATCCTGGCCTTGCCAGTTGGTAGCTGTGTGAGCTTAGGCAAGTAGTTGACATCTCTGTACCTCGGTTTCCCCATCTACCTATAGGGATGCTGGGTTTTAAGTGAGCTAATGCACACATGCATTTAGAAAAGTGTCTCACACAGTAAGACCTTGAGAAATGATAGCTCTTATTATATGGTGCACGGCTATGCAGTAAATTAGAGTTAGAGCTAGCAGCTGGTCTGCTGCCTCCCATCTACAGCTGTCCATCCAGGGAATACTCCAGGGCAGGGCATGTGGGACCAGTGCGGATGGGGTCGTAAGAGAAGGCCCGGGAAAGGCAGGCATCTGCAGGCAGTGTGCACGGTGGGCAGAGCTCAGATTCTGAAGTGAGCCTGCCCAGGCCCAAATCCTGGCCCTGCCACTTAGAAGTGGTGTGTGCGTGTGCGTGTGTGTGTGTGTGTGTGTGTGTGTGTGTGTGTATGTGTGAGAAGTTATTTAACCTCTCTTTGCCTTACTGTGTACAATTTCATTTGACCCTCACTGCAATTCTGTGATAGGCAGGGGCAACTAGTTCCAGGTTCCAGCTGTGGTGAAAGGGACTCCTGCCCAAGCCACATGACCGATGGGTTCCTGAAAAGAGGAAGGATGTGGACTGGGGGCATTGGAGCGCTGGGTGGAGGGGACTGCTAGGGAGCAACCAGGGATAGGGAATGGTGTTGGGGAAGGGCTGTGATGAAGAAGCCATCCAGCCATTCAGCCATCTAAGCACCCACCCCTGGACCAGTCCATCCACCTCACCAAGGGTCATGGAGTGCCAACTTCCTTCGAGAAGCCTGCAGATGTTGGGCTGAGGCTGGTGGTTAAGATAAGATGGGTGTTACCAAGAGGGACCTAACCTGGCCTGGGGGAGAGCAGAGGTATCAGGAAAGACCTCTTGGAGATGAACTTTAAACTAGATCCAAAGATGAAGCTGAGAACTTGGTAATGCAAGAGGAGGAAGTGAGAATGACTAAGGATGGCTAAGCCGGCTGAGCCGGCCAATAGCTGGCCTTTGGACAGATGATGTAACTGCCAGGTCTTCTCCAGAAGGCCCCCGACAGGCTGCTGTTGACAGACTGTGGGAAATGGTGGTTATGCGTGGTTAGGGACTTGGGACCCTGCCTCCGACAGGCCCGGATTTGAATCTTTGCTCCACCCCGCCTTCCCTTGTGCCTTGTGTCCCAGAGCAACTCCTCAACCTCATGGCAGGACGTAGTGACGAGTCAGTGAGGGAGCAGCCCCAGCCTCTCCCCAGCACCAGCCCATTAATGAGGCTCAGACTGTGCCCGCCACCCCCCCTCCCCCCCGCCGGGCCCTCCTCCTCCAGCGGATGATTTCATTTTTGGGCACAAAAAGGGACTAGGGACTCAAGGCTCAGAAATTTTGGGACGTAGTTTATGAAGGAGCCAAGGAGGAGAGAGAGTGAGAGCAGGATGCTGGGGAGAGACCATCCAGTCCAGGAACTGGTCACCAGATGGAATCCTGAGCTGCCAAGTCTCCACGTGCTCCTCTGTCCCATGGGAGGGACTCAGTGCCTCTCTCCACCCTCTGCCCTCCTGTGGAGATCCAGGCCTGCTCAGAGTCAAAGAGCTTTCCTTCAGCCAGCAATGCCAGCACCTGTGTCTGCAGCTGGTGAAAGGCTGACCCCAGGTTCTCTCCCGGGAGGGCAGGTCAGTGGGAGCAGGGTGTAATTACGCAAGGGGACACGTGGCAACAAGTCCATTGGATTCGCTCCTTCAGACTTGTCCTGGAACCCAGGAGACGTGGAGCCAAAGTACTGGTCCAGTGCACACACAACAATGACAATATGAAACACAGGCCACGCTTACTATGTGTCAGGTGCTGTTCCAACTGCTTTTCAGGCACCGTCTCCTTTAATCCTCACAGCAACCGATGGGTGTTACTATTATTAGCTCATTTAACAGATTAGTAAAGTGAGGCAGACAGGGGTTAAGCAACTTGCCCGGGGTCACCTAGCTATGTGGGGGAGCAGGGGTGACTCACATTGCATGGAGGGCTTTGATGGGGGCACCAAGGTGCCACTGGGGACAGGAAGGGATGCCTGGGGATGCTAAGCCTGAATCATGAGGAAGTGAGCAGACTAATGCAAACTGAGGGACATTCTGCAACACAGTTAGTGGGGACTTTTCAAAGCATCAATGTCATAAAAGAGAAATCAAAAGGGGGAATAGTGGGCCTGGATTAAGGCATATGAAAGAAACCCAGCAACTAAATGTAATACAGGATCTTGATTGGGTCCTGAGTCCAAAACAAAAACCAAAACAAAGAGCCCGCTAGAATGGATCCCGCTGGGGCGAAAGGAGAAATTAGAGTAAGAACCGAATGTTAGGTAGTATGGTGCTGCTGCTGAATTTCCCCGAGTGTGACCATTACATTGGGGCAGGGGACAGACACAGAGAAAGAGAGAGCAGGCAAAAGTGGCAAAATGTTAACAACGGGTGAGTCCAGGTGAAGGGCATATAAGAGTTCATCTTTTCAGGAGCTTTTAGTTTTTGAAACAAAAAGCGAAGACAGCGGTGGGAAGGTTGATTCTGACAGTGGTGGTGGCAAGGGGGTGGTACCTGGGAAAATCTTCCTGCAGGATGAAGTGGGAATGAGGCCTTCAAGGATGCCTAGAAGCTAAAAGCCGAGGAGGGAAGAAGGGCATCCTGGGAAGAGGGAAAGCAGAGCAGAGGCTCAGAGGTGGCCGCCTGGCAGGGAGCTGGGGAGTGGGTGCGCGGGATTGAGATGGCAGGGTGGGCTGGGTATGGGCCAGCTGCTTCCCCTGTTGGCTCCAGGGAGTGCAGGTTGTATCCTAGATGTATGGGAGCATTTTGGGGTGAATGGTGGTGTCAGTAACCTCAGAGAGCTGCGTTCCTTAGAGGCTGCATGGAGGATGTGTGAGGACCCTGTATCGGGGTCCTGGTGGCTGTTGCAACAGCTCTGGGCAAAAAGGACAGGGCTTCCAGGAGAGCAAAGGCAGTGGAATTAACAAGCACAGGAGGGAGGAGAGAATGTTTAAGGAAGCAAAATTCACAGAGTCTGGCAACTGGTTTGATTGGAGGGTGGAGGGCAGGGAGGAGTTGAGAGTGATTCAGAGTTTTCCACCCGGGGTGACCAAGAACACCCCGGTCAGAACATTAGCTGGCTAGGGGATTGTGTGTGGGGGGGTGGGCGGGTAAGGAACATTGCTGTGTATGTGAAGGTGAGGTGCGATTTGGGGTAGCTTGCTTTTGAGGTGCTCAGGGGACTCCCAGATGCAGGCCTACCTCTCCATTGTGAGTCCAAGTCTCCCCCCTAGAAATGATGGCTGATGCCAACCAGGCCCTGGCCTCTCAACCTGAGGCGATGAGACATGGAGGGCTGGGGGCCAGGAGGCAGGGAGAGGGGAGCTGACCCTCCAGGGCTGTCCTAGGCCTGAGTTTTGGGGACTCTCTTTCATGAGGCTCACTGGCTCCCAGACTTCTGCCCTCTCGCCACATCATCCAGGGGTCCTAGTGCTGGGCACAGAGGGCCTGGGGGTGTGTGTGGTGCAGGGCTGGGGAAGATCCTTGGTGAGGAAGCAGGAGCTCCTGAGCTGAGGGACCCCTAGGGTTTTCATCCCCTCCACCCCACCCCCACCCAGCTCTCCTCCCTATGGGGCAGGGAGGAACCAACAAACAGCCTTTCCCATCCCAGGGCCAAGGCCTCCTGCCAAGGCTGTCCAAGCCAGATGTGCCACACCCCTCTGGCTGGGACGTGCATCTGGCAGGCCAGCTTGGCTGAGTGGAAGCTGGGAGGGAGAGGACCCCCTGAGGGCCAGGAAAGCCCTCTGATGCTGAGTGGGCTTGTCACAGGGCTCTGGGCTTAGAGGATGGGGCAGGATGACTTCTGGGCTGGGACCACTTTCCTTGTCTGGGTTCTGGCTCTGGAGGGAGGTGTGGCAGTACCTGCTCTGCCCCTGCATTTCCTCAGGCCCCTTAGGGGTTAATCCAGCAAGAGCGGGGGCTGGGAGTGCTTTGTGAGGCTGTCTGCCACTTGTCAGGAAAACGGTGGTCATTGTCATGACAAGCCATGGAGCTCTGCACTTTCTGGGCTCATTCACACCCTCTGCCTGTACCTGCAGAGTAGCCCTGGGCCAGGGCAAGATAGGTACCAGAACCCTGTTTTCTTTCTGTCAGGATTTCACCATGTGGTTGTTGGGACGTTCGTCTAATCATGCCTCCTTCTGGCTTCTGCCCGCTGGGCTTTGTTTTGCCTCAGTTACTTCACAGGTCACTTAGGTGCCTCCTTATAATGACGGCCCCTCCAGGTATTTGCAGATAAGAGGCTTAGCCAGCCTAGACATTCTCCTCCATCATCCTGGACCCCTTTAGACATGTGTGGGTGACTCTTCCACCAAGGTCACCAGGGAAGCCAGAGCTGGCAGAGTCCTTACAGTCTGGGGGTGGCCCTGCTTGTCTCCTTTCTGCCCCCCAGGGTACTCCAGCCCCTCATGGAAGGGGCATCTCATTAGACATCTCACTCTCTGTACACGTCGGCATGTCCTGCCCCCAGCTTCCCGTCCCTCCATCTCAAACTGGCCCACTGTTTCCCCTACTCTGCCCACCCCTCATTTTCATTTGGGGACTACGAGGCCCAGAGAAGGCCACGGATATTCTCAAGGCTGTTGGCCTAGAGCACAGGTCTCTAGACTCCCATCCTAGTGTCCCCTCAGCTGGAGAACAGGATGGGGTGGGGCTGGGTCCGGGGCTGCTGGGAGTGGTGTGAGGTAGGCGGGGGTGTATCTGCAACCCTGTTTCTGCTCTCTGAGCCTGTACGGGGAGAGATGTTGTAAACTCAGATTTTATGGGGTTGGGCAGGCAAACCCAGGGCCCAGGAGAGAAGATGGAGTTTGCTTGTCAGCATGGAAGGTTCCGCCTGCTCCCCATCTGTTCACCGGGTGGCCAGGACGCTCTTTCATGAGATTCCACTGGCCCAGCTAGGCTTTGGGAAGGGCTGGATTTGGGGTGTAGGCAGATAAGTCTGGGGTGTAAGCTGGGAACAGGGAGTTCTGCCTTACTTAGTGGGGTGGGAAAGGCGGACTTGGAGGTGCCAGAGTAGGGCTGAGCTGATTGGCCTGTAGGGCTTCCTGCCTGCCTCCCCACACAGGCCTTAAATGGAACCCCCAAGTCCCCTCCCTGCCCCTCCTCTCACCCCAGGCCTGGGCTGCTGCAGTTGACATTGGGCTGGGCCCCCTCCCTGGAATGTCTGCCACAGAGATCACCCGGAGGCTGCCAGCCAGGAGCTGAGATGGGAAAACAGGCTGGTGAGACCTCAGAGTGCAGGGACTTCCTGCCCCTCCTGGTGGCATGGGGACACTGTGTGAGGCCAGGGCTGGGCAGTGCTCTGCCCCCACCCTCACCCACCCCAGAGGAAGCTGGAAGCTCCACTCTTAAAACCCAGCCCTCTGGAATCTCAGACCCAGCCCCTGCTGCCTGGCCCAGCCACCAGAGGACACTGCTGGGCTCCTGGCACCATGCCTGTCTCTGCTCCCCACCTCTCCCTGGGCTTTGCATCTGCTCCATCCTGTCTCCCACTATCTGCCTGTCTCTTTAAATTTTGAGACAATATCAAACTTCAAAAAAGTTGCAAATGCAATGCAAAGACCCTTAAAAAAAATTCTCATCTGAGGATATGTTTATTTTTATTTTTTAAATCCTCACGTGGGGACATGCTTATAGAAAGAGAGAGAGAGAAAGAGAGAGAGGAGAGAGAGAGAGAGAGAGAGAGAGAGAGAGAGAGAGAGAGAGAGAGAAGAGAGAGAAGAAGAAACATCAATTGGATCGATTGGTTGCTCTACCGGGGATTAAACCCACAACTTTTTTGGGGCACAGGATGACATTCCAACCGACTGAGCCACCTGGCATGTGGCCAGGGCGACCTTCTTTTCCCTTGAGCTATTTGAGAGTAAGTTGCTGACACGATGCCTACCACCCCTAAATGCTTTCCTGATTTTCCTACAAGGACTTTCCCCTGCCTAACCCAACACAGCCATCAAAGTCAGGAAACTGATTGATATGTGACTACCATCTCATCCTCAGATAAGTTGTCCAATGATGTCCTTTCTGGCATGGAAGGAATCCAATTCAGAACCAGCCATTGCATTTGGCTGTCGCACCTCTTCAGTCTCCTTCAGTCTGGAAATCCACCCCATCTTTCCTCCACTTTCACAACCTTGTCACTTTTGAGTAGCCCAAGCCGTGGATTGGTAGACTGTCCCTCAGTTTGGGCTGGGCTGATGTTCCCTCATGATTAGCTTGGGCTTGTGTCTCTTTGGCAGGATTGTGGCAGAAGCGATGCTCATTCTCTGTATGTCCCCCTGTGGCACTCAACCACTGGTGCCGTTACCTTTGATCACTTGATTAAAGTGGAGTCTGCCAGGAAAAGTTACATTTCCCCCTGGTAATTTACAAGTATGATGTGGGGAGGTGCTTTGAGTCTTATAAATGCTCTGTTCCTCATCTTTCCATTTATCCAATTATTTCACAGATCAGAATGGGTTCATTTAAGCCATTCCTGTCATTATGTATTTTGATGCTCAGATCTTCCCCGATTTAGTCTTTGGGGGCCCCTTCCAGCTGGCTCCTGTGTCCTTTTGTCTGTCTGTCCCCCTTTGATTCTCCGGTTCCCTTTACAGTCTCTGTGTGTTTCTATCTAATCTACCACGTTCTCTGTGTGGGCTTGTTGGTCCTTTTCTTTGTCTCTGCCTTTATCTTGGTCTTTTCCCCCTCTCTGTCTGACTCCCTGTGGCTTTTCTCTGTCTTCTCTCTGTCTGTCTCTGTCTTTGTCTCTGTTCACTCTGTCTTTGTCCTCTCTCTCTCTCTTTCTGTCTCTCCTCCACAGTCTCTCTATCTTTGTTACTCTGGCTTACTGTCTCTCTCTCTCATTTTGTCTGTTTTTCTCTGTGTCTCTCATGGCTCAGTCTCTTTTCCCCAGGACTCACCACTACAGTGTCTTCCGATAGGAGTCCTGGACATGCTGGGTGTGTGAGACTGTCACCGTTCGTGCTCTGAACAAGTTGCCCCTCCAGCCCCGTCCTGGAGCTGGGAGGCCCTGGGGCAGGGTGCGAGAGGGGACTTGGAAGAGCAGAACCCCCTCTCTGGAGCTGCAGGGTCTGTGACCGCGTCTGTGTGTGTGTCCATGTGTGTGCGGATGGTGTCGGAAGCTCTGTGCCTGGGAGAGGGAAGGAGGGAGCTGCCAGTGTCTATGTTCCTGGGCCTCTGCTGCTGGAGTAGGGGAATGGACCAGATTAGACACCACAGTGAGGCGCCTTGGAGAGGAATGGAGCCTGCAGGCAGGGATGACTTCTCTGGGGAGTCCTCTGAATGGGGGACCTCAGGCCGGAGGAGGGTGGTTCTTAGCGGCGTGGGTGCAGGGCTTGCTCCCAGGGTGTGTGCCAATATGTGTTACAAAAGACAGACTGTCAGAGCTTGAGGGGTGTGGTGCCCCACCTTGTGATGCCCGTGGTTTTGGTGGGAGGGTGATTGACTGGTCCAGGAGCTCACGGTAGGTCAGATATAGAGAAGGCTTGCACTGCTAGCCTGCCTCTCATATCATGTGTGTGGTGGTATCGCTTTAAATAGAATATTTAACATATTGAGATCTTGCTAATATAAAGAATAGAAAATAAAAATAAAGATGGAAGACTTCTGGGTTGGGGCAGGGGATGGTAGTGAGGGTGAGAGAGAACTGAGGGGCATGGCATTCCGTGCACGTGGGTAAAAGTTAAGGACTACCAACAGTAGATGGATAAATGAATAAACTCTAATCTAGTCAATGGAGTACTACATAGTAATGAAAAGGAGGAGCTACTGCTCTGTGTGACCAACCACATGGGTGAGTCTCACAGAACAGGACTGAGCAAAAGAAGCCAGGTATAAGAGTACATACTGTATAATTCCATTTATGTGAAGTTTAAAGATCTGTCCAAATGAATCTTTGGTGATAGAAGTCACAGTAGTCTTTACCTGGGGGGATGGTGAATGGGACAGCCACGAGGGAACCTTCTGGGGTGTGGTTCATAGGGCATACATATGTAAAATTGGTATCGAGCAATGCATTTAAATGAGTGTACTTTGTTAATAAAGTAAATTTTAAAAAGTAGTTAAGAAACCATGGAGGAGCCTGTGGTGCCCAGCTGCTGGGGTTTGCAGTTGTCATCTAGGCCTCAGTACACTGACCCCACCTGGGAGTCTGGGTCCCACCCACAGCTTTCTCTTTCCCTGGGCACCTCCTCCCAGAAACAGGCTCAGGCGTATAACACCTGAAAGGGCTCTTGCCTCTCCCTTTCCCTAGTCCTTTCCTATGTCTTCCCCAGATCCCTCAACTCCTTCCCTGGGACTCTAGCCTGCTACCAGGCCTGATCACTGTACCTTTCCTCCCACAGCCAGAGGATCTGGAGGCCCCCAAGAGTCACCACTTCAAGGTGAAGACCTTCAAGAAGGTGAAGCCCTGTGGTATCTGCCGGCAGGTCATCACCCGGGAGGGTTGCACCTGCAAAGGTGAGCAGCTAATGGGGCAGGAGGATGGGAGCATGTCTTCCCGGGAATGAGATGGCCTGGGGCCAGTCAGGCTGGGACTTGGCTTTGTGGATTTCCTTGGGGTCCCCACCTGGTGCCTGGTTCTCATTTGGGGGGTGATGCAGAGCACACTGGATGGCAAGCATGTGGATGTGTGTGGCTGGTACATGGCAGGTGAGGGATGGCATGGAAATGGCATGTAGCCTGTGCATGGATGACTGGTGTAACATGAGCGAATGGCATGTGGAAGGTGTGTGAGTGTTGTGTGCCTGGCACCGGCAGTCCTACAAAGACACCAAGTCACAGTCCTTCCCTTGTTCATGTGAAGGGCATTCCATAGGCAAAGGGCTATAGTCTTTAACGCAAGAAGGGTTGAGTTTAGGGGCCAATGGGAACTTTTGCAATACTAAAATCAGCCACATGGTGTCACCCTCCTTCTAAGAGTTCTGGCTGGTCAGGTGGTGGTTTTGGGTGGGAGTTGGGTGAAGTCTGGAAGGAATTGCTGAGGGTGGGTTTTCGTATTTTGTTTGTATCACCACCCCACCAGAGAACCTGCTTAAGTTAGCCCTTGACCCTCCCCTCAGTTCCTTCCTTCCTTCCCAAGTATGCCTTCCCTTCACCCCAGCGACTCCCACAGCTGTGCTGCAAGGAGGCAGCAAGGGGTGGGGTAGAAGGAAGTCCCAGCACACTCAATGTGAGACCTCGGCACGTTCCTGGCCTTGTGTTCTGTGATAGTCTGTAGTCCTAGGCTTCCCACTTGACCTGCTTTGAGGGTCCAGGTTGAGGAGGGAATTTGACCCCATGTGAATGGAAGGCTCCCAAGGTGAGCAGGGATGCCCCCAGTTTCACCTGGTTCTGCCAGGTGTGAACCTGGAGTGGAAGTCAGGTGGCCAGTGAGCTGCCAGGCTGGTTTGGCAGCTCTGGGTGAGTTAGTGAGAAGTGGGAAGAAAGCCAGGTCCATACTCCAGGGGCACCACCAGGTGTCAGGACTGGGCCATGAAAGGGCCGGGGGTGAGCCCAGCAAGGGAGGGTCGTCAGTAAGAGGGCTAGGGTCACCAGGCCGGGAGGGTGGTGGGGGGGTGGGGGTGGGGAAGGGTTGGGGCCACTTGGGCTTATTGGTAGGAGCTGAATGAGTAGGCCCACTTTCTGTGCGCTTTGGAACCATGAGGTTGTGGTGGCATGAGATGGATAGACCCCTAATCCACCCACCTCTTCCTCCTTCCTTCCCTCCCTCTGTCCGTCCATTCATCCAGGGCTACCAGGTATGGATCGTTCCCTGGTTGATGGGGCAATCAATGTGGCCTAAAATCCCAGCCACATTTTATTTACCAAGCCCAACCCAAAGGCTTTGTTGGTTCCTCTTTCAGTCTTCATTTCATGTCTTGGGCTATAACGTGGTAACCCTCTGGATTAGCAGCCAGGGGCGATGGGTGGGTGGGGTGTATAGAATGTCAAACCTCTGGATTTATAGTCTTCCCAAAGCTTGTGCTGCTGAGGGGAATGTGGCTGCAGGCTAGGGGGCAGTGAGAACACTTCGCTAGAACTTGAGAGGCTGGGGTATTCATCCCATCCCCTCTGGCCACCGTGCTCGCTCTGTAACCTCGATGGTTCTTCCACTTCTCACCCTCCTGCACTTCACTGTTTAATGCAATATGGCTGAGGGTGTGAGGTGCGAGACCAGGCAGGGAAAGGAGTCAGGGAACCTGGAGTCTCATCCTGGCTCTGAGGACTCAAGGACCAACGAGGCAGATGAAGAACTAAGGTGATGAGACATGTGGGCGTAAGTGTGACAGATATATAGGCGATGAGGTCACCGTGAGACCTCAGCCAGTCTTCTACCTCACTGAGCCTGTTTCCTCCCATGTATCATGGGGTTAATAATAAACCCTGTCCTTGCCCTGCCGGGGGTTATGGTGGGGAACACCGAGGCTCTGTGTGTGGCTGTAAATGAGTACTAGTGTGAGTGGGGCAGAGGTGGACGAGATAATGGCCCAGGGCCTTTGTCAGTGCCTGGGCTCCATTTCTGGCCTTGTCACTCACACAGCTGTTGTGACTTCAGAAGTCACTTCCCTGCTCAGGCCTCAGTTTCCTCATCTACAGACAAGGGGCTGGGCCAGACAGTGGGAGGGCCTGCAAAACTCCCTGCTGGCGTCTGCATAGGCTGGATAAGTCTCCCAGTGCAGGTGCTGATTCACTGGCAGGCACAGTGATGAACTGAGTGCCTGCCCTCTAGGCTGGATGCTGTGTCAGGTACTGGTGCCAAGACCCAGCCCCTGACCTGGGAAGACAGACATGCCACCAGATGATCTTAGAATATGGTGGCAAAGCTGACACTTTTGTATGCAAGAAAGGCTGTCTCTGACTTAGCAGAGATTTTCCTGTCAGGCTTTAGCAGGGAGGGCATATGTAGGCTGGGTCTTGAGGGATGTGTAGGAGTTCCTTACTTCAAACAGTGGGTTTCCCACAGGTCCTAGGGACAGTGCATTAGGGGGTCTAGGGCCTTCCTCAAGGGCACTAGCCTCCCACTAGGCTGAAACTCAATGGAAGAGACCAGAATACCAGCTCAAAGGCCCAAGGGCTGCCATCTGGACCTGGACTGAGGCCCAGACGTAGACTACTTCATTTCTCAGTGCCTTCAGTCAGCCTGGAAAGTGGGGGCAGCTTCCTCAGAGTGGGATGAACCTGGGGAGGACAATCCAGCCCTTAATGGGACAAGTCTACCCAGAAGCCCTCACTGGTTGGATTTGGAGAAACCTTGGTTCAGGAGCTCTTTTTCCCGTTACTTCACTGTTGGTTCCAGATTCTCCCCTGTGTCTGAGGACCTCCTTGGACTCATCAGAGGCAGCCTTGCTGTGTGACCGTGGTGAGACACTTAACCTCTCTGGGACTGGCTTTTCTATTTCCCTGAAAGAGGGGCTGGACTAGATCAGAAGTTCCAAATGGCTTTAAAAAATACATTTTATTGATATTTTACAGAGAGGAAGGGAGAGGGATAGAGAGTTGGAAACATCGATGAGAGAGAAACATCGATCAGCTGCCTCCTGCACACCCCCCACTGGGGATGTGCCCGCAACCCAGGTACATGCCCTTGACCGGAATCGAACCTGGGACCCTTCAGTCCGCAGGCCGACGCTCTATCCACTGAGCCAAACCAGTCAGGCCCAAATGGCTTTAAAAGGAGTTGTGTTCTTTGGAGCTACTTTAGAGGCCTGAGAGGAAAGGATAAAGGGGAAATCCAAGGAAAAGCTTAAGGGGCTGAGGCCTTGAAACACCTGCACACTTCAACCAAAGCAGCTCTGGTTTTAGGAGTTAAATATATTCAAAGGTAGGATGGTGTGGTGGTCTTGCACTTGGCTCAGACGTCCTGGGTTTAAATCCCAGCTTTGCCCCTTACCAGTAAGAACTTAGGCAGATTGCTTCACCTCTCTGAGCCTTGGTTACCTCACCTTTAAAGTGAGCCACACAGCAGAACTCCTTCCTTGGGTAACTGCAGGGATTAAAAGAGATAACAGACAAAGTGCTCGGAATAGGGCCTGGCATATAACAAGTATTAAATAAATATGAACGGATCATTGAGATTCCTCATTGAGTTAATCTGAGAGTTAGGCTGCAAAAATGAAAGTTTGAAAACCACTGGATGGGACGATCTACAGGTTTCTTCTTGCTCCAACTTCAGAACCACCCCATGCCCACTTCTCTGAGACACCTTGTAATAGTCAGGGTTCTCCAGAGAAACAGAACTCACAGGATGTGTGGGTGGGTGGGTGGATGGATGGATGGATAGATATTTATTATACAGAACTGGCTCATGCAATTGTGGAGGCTTGGCAAGTCCAACATCTGCAGGGTAGGCCGTTAGGCTAGCGACCCAGGGAAGAGTTGCTATTTGAGTCCAAAACCAGTCTGCTAACAGAATTTCCTCTTGCTTGGAGAGATCAGCCATTTGTTGTATATAGGCCTTCAACTGATTGGATGAAGTCCAACCACATTCTGGAAGGTAATGGCTTTACTCAGTGTCTGCTGATTTAAATGTTAATCTTACCCCCACCCCCCAAAAAATACCCCTTCACAGAAACATCTAGGATAATGCTGAACAAATATCAGGTACCATGGCCTAGCCAAATTGACACATGATATAAACTATTACACACCTCCAGGGCAGCATGAAGATGAGTAGGGCAGGGCAGGGCTGTGATGCCCTTGGGCAGGTGGGCAGCTAGGGAAGGAGCTGAGGTGGGCCGGGAGTGTGGGCCTTTAGCTCTGGGCTCAGGTGCACACCAGGCTCTGTGCTCATTTTCTGACCCGAGGCCAGGAGGAAAAGGCCATTTAGATCCCAACAATGTCAGTTTCCTGTGTTCCCGAGAGGCAGGAAGCCACTCCAGGACAGAGTATACGAAGTCTAGTGAGGCAGAAGCTGGCCAAGGGCTGGGGTTGTGGGTGGAGTTCTGTGCCCATCAGGTAACTCTCCCCACAATGGGGTTTCCCATGCCCTCTCAGGCCACCTGCTGTGCGCTGCATGGGGGCAAGTGTTGACACCCATGGGTGGAGATGGGGCTCCCAGGGCTCCGTGGAGCTTTGGTTTGACAGGGTCGCTCCTTAGGGGGCTTCATTTTGCAGGGCCACTGTCTTGAGAGGCCACCACCTTCCTTCGGAACTGGGGGAGGCCACTGTCCACTCAGGTGGGGTTGATCCTGAGATGTGTTAAGGGATGCCAGGAGGGGGAGGTTGGGCTCTCACAGCTGGAAGCGTGCGTGGAGACCATCTGTTCCAGGGGCTGGAACGCAAGGGCCTTCAGGGGTAGTGCTGGCAAATGAGTGTGAGACAGCAGGGCGTGGTGGGGACCCATGCTGCTCTGTCAAAGGCATTCCAACTAAGAAAGAGTCTTTCTGTTTTAAACATTGAGCCAGCTGATGAAGACAAGGATGCAGGTGAAGGTGCCAGTTGACTGCCTTATTTTCTGAGCTGGAGTCCGAGGCCCAGAGACGGAGAGTGACTTGCTTCAGGTCACACAGCTATGTGTAGCAGTCAGGCCTGGAACCCAGGTCTCCTGACTCAGAGAGGGGGGCTCTTCTGTGTAATAACAATGCCGGCAACGAACATGATGAAGATGCTGCTGCTAATAGCATCTTATAGAAAGCAGGCTCTGGGCCAACCACACATATTAACTCATTTAATTCTCACAACAACCCTGTGAGGTAGATGCTATTAGGACCCCCATTGTCTAGATGTGGAAATGAAGGCTCAGAGTGTTTGGGATGCCCCAGATCACAGAGCTAGGGCGTGACCTACCTCTGAGCTGAGAGCCAGTCTATACACAGCCAGTAGGTAAGTGGGTAGATGGAGAGCAGGACCAGTGATGAATGGATGAAGGATTAATGAACTCCCTTAGTCTCCCCACCCCCTTACCAGGTTTGGGCATAAGCAGTGTTTGTACTGAAGCACTCGGGAAGCACTGACCATGGTCCTTACTTGCCCTCTCCCAGCAGGGGCTGGAGCTGAATGAAGAGGGGGGCTCTTCCACCCTCCTTGATATCTATCCCATTATCCCACAATGTCAGCCCTGGTCTCAGGGGATTAGCCTGGAGAGAATCCTTCCAGTTTGAAATTTACTGCATGTTTATTGAGTCTCACCTGTACGTCAGACCCTGAGCTAGGGGGAGGGGCAGGATTCCAAGCTATAGAGTTGAACAGGATCTCCCTTCCTTAGAGCAGCAGTTGGATGTGAGAAAGAAAAAATCATAAAGGATTACTTAGTCCTCTGAGGTGTCAAGAGCTTTCCAAGGGATGTGAGCAGTGGGATATGGGAGCACAGAGTGGGGAGGGACCATCTTTGAATGCCTGACAACACAGAGAGGGACCTTTTGAACTGGGCCTTGAAGGATGTTTATGAGTTTGCTTTTTGCAGACTTAAAATTCTTCTGGGGAACTTGGTATAGCAGAAACAGATCTCTTTGGGGCAGCAGCCAGAGATGGAGGCAAGACCAGGCCACACAAGTCCAGGTAAATATGCTGAGGAGCTGGACAGAGGCTTCTAAGCTGGTGACATGATCAGTTTGCACTTGAGAATAGTCTGTAATTCTGTGGATCAAAGAGAGGCAGGCTGGAGGAAAGATAATTGGTCTGAACTGGTACAGTGGTGGGCTGGGAGGAAGGTTGAGATTCAACAGCCTCTTTGGAGTTACTTTCTGGGCCATGATGACAAATTTCTTGGCAGGGTGAGGACAGGGAAGAAGAAGTTACAGAAAGGGGCATGCGGGTACCCAGGGCGCAAGGAAGGACTCAGGAGATGGCCTCTGTTCTCAGTTCCCAGCATCACCTTTTGTCTGCTTGCTTTCTGAGGGAACCTGTGCCCTGGTTTCTGCATTAGTTATCTGTAGTTGTGTAATAAATGACCCCAAAGCTTAGCAGTTTAAAATAAATACAAAATTATGACCTCACAAGTTTCTTGAAGTCAGGGATTCATGAGTGACCTACCTGGGTGGTTTGGATCCTGGGTGTCACATAAAGTTGCAGTCAAGACGTCAGCTGGGGTGCAGACACCCGAGGGCCTGGGGAATTCACTTCTACGGGATGCTGTCATATGCCAGCCAAGTTGGCCCTGGCTGGTGGCAGGAGACCTCCGCTGTCCACCACATGGCCCTCTCCACGTGGCTGCTTGAGTGTCCTCATGACATAACTGGCTTCCTCCAGAGTGAGTGATCCAGGAGACCAAGGCTGAAGCCACAGGGACAACCTCTGATGACAACCTCAGAAGTCATATATCATCATTTCTCCACTATCCGAATGGGTACACAAACCAGCCCTGTTCGTCATGGGAGGGGACTACAGATGCGTGTGCATACCAGGAGGCGAGAAACACTGGGGCCACCCTGGAGGCTGGCTGCCATAGTTTCCCTTTCTGTAACATACATGCCATTGATCTGGGAAGTGAGAAGCCAGCAGATTGGTAGGACCAAGTTTCCAACTGCAGCAGGAGGATGCACATTGCAGCAGGAAATGCTGCCCGCCCTGGGAGAAGCCCTGAGAAAGGTGACTAAGATGTAAAGGCACCATCCCTAGAGGGGCCCAGTCCTCCTCCTCCCCCTCCCCCTCCCCCTCCTCCTCCTCCCTCTCCTCCTCCTCCTCCTCCATCTATTTTTATTAATTTCAGAGAGAGAGAGAGAGAGAAAATCATTGACTGGCTGCCTCCTGCATGCCCCACACTGGGGATTGAGCCTGCAACCTGGGCATGTGCCTTGACTGGGAATTGAACCGTGACCTTCCGGTTCATAGGTCAATGCTCAATCACTGAGCCACGCCAGCCAGGTCTGAAGGTGTAAAAATCTGTCCTCCAGGGCTTGGCCACACCTGCCACTTGAGTTCAGTTTACTGAGCTTCTGTCTTCTGGGCGGGGGGCCAGGGGGAGGTCTTTCCTCACTCCCCACTTTTGAGGACAAGTTCTGCATTCCAGCACACAGGGAGCATTCAGCCCATTGTACTGCAGTTGCCCAATGATTTCTCCATCTGCCCTCCATTCAAGGGCACTTGTTGAGTGTCTGCCCACTGTGTGACAGGCAGGGCTGCCCTGTATGGTCACGTAGGCCATTCAGTGCCAAAGGCATCTACCCAAGAGAGCTCTTGGAATCAGCCCATGCTTTGCTCACCAAGCCATGAACCCAGGTACAAGGCTGGGTCCCAATGAAGAATAAGCACCTTCTTGCTGTTCCCACAAGGACACTGTACTCAGCTGTGTATCCATACAGCTGGTCAACCCAGAGGGTGAGCCTTTTCCTCATTTACACAAAGATGCTGTTTAGTGCTGTGGGCCTAGAGCAGACACTGTTCTAGGTACTGGGATACGGTGTGAGTGAGATAGGCATGCCTGTGCCCTAACGAGTCTAGTGTGGGGAGATACACTATACATACGTGAACGGAAATTACTCAAATGACTTCAGATTGTGAGCTGTGCCAAGAAACAAATGATTAGGGTGCTGCTGATAAAGAATAATGGGGAAGCCTACTGTAATTTGGGTGGTCATCTCTTTGAGGAGATGGCTTCAGGGGCTTCGAGAAATAGAAGAAGGATTTGGCTTGGTGAACAATGGAGAGCTGGACTGAGGGAGAGCATTCCAGGCAGCTAGAACAGCAAGTACGAAGGCCCTGAGGTAGGCAAGAGCTTAGTGCACCGGAACTGTCAGAGGGAGGGAGATGGAGGCCTGGCTCCCACTGTGCTCCTTGTGGATAAACTGGGGTTGGGAGGCCCAGAGTGGACACTTAGGGATGCCTCTGTGGTTGAATATAAGATGTTCGGGGGGAGGGTTGTGGCTCAGGAAAAAAGTGTGGTGGTGGGCATGATTCAGTAGGGGTGCACATAAACTCAGGGGAGCTCTTCAGTCAGGTCCAACTCAGCCAACATCTAAGCCTCTACTGAGTGTCAGGCTGTGTGTAGTGTGCGTGTGCATTAGAGAGAGATCCTTCCCTTGAAGGAGCCCACATCTTAGGAAGAAAGGTGGTGGCGGGAGGTGTGTCCTCTGTGATAATACCTATGAGAAGGTGGGGGACAGCGAGTGAGGCCTCCAGAGGAGGGCCCAGACTTACTCTGGAAGGCCTGGGATTTGATTAGAGGAGGATGGGGAAAGGTTCCTCTGGCTGGAGGCTGTGGCGGTTGGGGGACTGGCCTGGCTGGGAGAGCTGAGTCCAAGCTCTAGCCACAAGGCCTGAGGCTCTCAATTCCACATTCCAGGGCCAGAAAAGAAGGCATAGAGGGTGGGGCTGCTGCTGTCAGAATGGAAACACCTTCTGGAGGGGAGCTGCCACCTGGGGCAGTGGGGGTGGGGGAGAGAGAGAGAAACTGAAAAGCTGGCCAGATGGGCATGACTTGACTTGGGTGGCCAGGGCGGCTATGTCCTGACGTGGCCGGGGTGGAGAAGTCTCTGAGCTGGGCTGGCTGGTGGGGTCAGGAAAGCCTTGCTCAGCACTGGCTGAGTCATATGCCTGAGCTGGGGCCAGGACTAGGCTCTGGGAGAACATGGTCCCAGGGTAGGGCCCAGGGCCAAGGTCACATCCCAGTCTCCATCCACTGTGCCTCCCAGCTCTTCCCCACACCCACACTCACAGACAAATCAGAAGCCTTAGTTTGGGGAGCCCTAATCTCTTTGGGTAGCTCTGAGCCTTCATCTATGCCTCAGTCTCTTCTTCTGCGTACTGCTGAAAATCAGGTTGGGGAGGCCTGGACAGCTGGCTGTAGCCAGGGGCTGTGGCTGTCCAGGATTTGGAGTTATTTGCCTTCCCCTCTCAGTGTCCCCAACCCACCTGCCTCAGCAGGTACTGAGCAGCCAATAAGGCCAAGTCAGTACATAAGCTCAGCTCAAGACTCCACACCCCATCTGTGGGACCTGGTGGGACGGGGAAAACGAAGCCCCTGCATGGAGGGCCCTGGGGGTGGGGTGGGCAGGGCTGGGACATTCCAGGCTGAGGGAACCCCTTAGGAAATTTGATTCCAGCTTCTGGTAGTAGGAGGGAGGAGCAAATCCTGTGTGTGTGTGTGTGTGTGTGTGTGTGTGTGTGTGTGTGTGTTTCAAGTCATGCTGTGTGAGCATCTGTCCACATGTCTGTCCGACTGCTGCACTCTGAGGGTCTGCTATGAAATTGTGTGTGTGTTGGTCACACTCCTCCCTTCCCCCCCCAGTCAGAGGTTTCTCACTGGGTACTGCGTGTGCATGTGTGAGGCTATATGTATGTGTATGGCTATGTGTGCCTATATGGTTGAGTGCATGGGTGTAGTATGGGTGTATGTGGTTATGAGTGAGTGCGTATGGTTGTGAATGTGTATGTATATATGGTCATGGGCCCTCTTCTGCACCATGAATTGGGTCTATGTGACTCTCTGGGGGTGAGTGAGTGTGAGGGTGGTTCCGGGTGCCGGCTGCCTGCTGGGTGTGTGTAAGGGGAGAAGGCCCCTCTTATTCCTTGGCACGGGTCCTGTCTGAGAACTGGCCACCTCTGGCCCTAGCCAGGATCCAGCAGGGGACTAGGTCCCCTCCCCTCCCCCTGCTCCTCCTATCTTCCCACGCCCGCTGGAGGGGCCCTGGCCCTGGGGGAGGCTCTGCCCAGCCCGAGGGTCCGCAGTCCCGGCGTTCCCGCCCTGCAGGCCCCAGGGAGCTGCGGCCGCCGCCCCCGCCGCCCCCTCCTCCCTGTGCCCCTCCTTCCCTCCTTCCCTTCCGAGCGCGATTGCAGGCGGGGTGGGAGGAGATTTCGCCTGAGTTTCCATTTCATACCTCGCGGCTAAACTTTCTTTCTGTGTCTCGCCCTCTTGCAGTCTGCAGCTTCTCCTGTCATCGGAAATGCCAGGCTAAGGTAAGGGGCCGCGGGCCCCCACGGGGGCTCAGCGACTGACGGGCTCGGGTCCCTGGACTGGAGAGGGGGCTCCGGTGGGGCGGACGGTGCTGGGGGCGTTCCTTCCTCCTCTCTTTGTTTATGCAAAGCTTGGGGCAGGAACGGGTTCAGGTCAAGGTGAAGGCGACGGCCTGGGGGAGTCAGCAGGGGGGTGAGTTAAATCTGGATGGGAGGCACGGCTCCATTCTCTGGCTACTGGAGGTTGCTGGTGGAGACTGAGCTCCGAGAGGGGCCTTGGAGGTATTTCTCCTAGCTCTCTGGGAGGGTGGGGGCGTCGAGGGGGAGGGGATGCATTTCAATTCTGCTTTGGCGCAGAGCCCTGGTTGGTCTGATTCGGCAGCTTAGAAAAACTCGGGAGGGGGTCGCAATCACCAGACCTGGAGCGCAAAAGGGATAGGTAGGGGAAGTGAGGACGAGGTGGGAAAGGGTTGGAGGTCAAGGTCGCAATGTTCCTGGAACCTCCTGAAGCACCATCCTACTCTCTTTATTGACCAGGTCCCACTTTGGTCCTCAGTTTCCCCATCAGTGTTTTCTGGCTGATCTTGGTGGGAGAGGAAAACTGAGACAAAAAGACCAGAGGAATTGGTGGGTCCTGGGTGGCCGAGCTGGCTGGACCCCTGCTGCAACCTCTCAGGCCAGGACAGAGGAGTGAGGGAGCAGCTGGTGGTGGCTTCTTGGAGTAATTTCCTTCCCAAATAATCCATCCCAAGCCATCAGCTCTTGGGAGGTGGAGATGTTTGGCCTTAACCTTTCAGATGCCGTCAATCTTTGCACTCTCCCTAGTATTGCTTTTCTCTCCCTTATTAGCTGGGTGACTTTGGGCAAGTCATGTAACCTCTCTGAGCCTGTTTCATCCTCAAAGATACATGAATAAGAAAAGGTTATTATGAGGATGAGATGGGATAATGTGTGTGAAGTGTCCAGCACAGTGCCTGACACATGGTTGGCACTCAGAAACATAGCAGTGGATTATTATCAATTGGTAGCTCCGAGGGCCAAGTGTTACCATGGAGAAGGGTGCTGATGGAGCAGGGAGTCTGCGAGGGAACCCACTTCCTCCTGTGGGTCCTTGCTCAAGCAAAGCAAACAGCCTTGCTGGGGCATCTTCCGACCTGTACACTCCAGGTTGGAGTGTTCTCCTAGCAGAGGTGCAGAGGGCCTGGATCACAGGGGGCACATCTGTACAGTTTCTGCCCCTCCCTTGTCTTCCGCCTTTCTGACTCCCTCAGCTTTTGCTTCCTACGGTGGGGATTGAGTTACTGCTTCTCTCTCCATACCCCTCCTTGTTCTCTTCATCCAGAGCCGAGATTTTCCACTCTTCATCCCAGAACCTTCCGACTTCTCCCCAGTCGACCTCCTCTCTACCGCCCTTCCTGCACTTGTTTCTCTTTATTATTATTATTTGTTATTTTTTACCAAGAGAGGAAGGGAAAGGATGGAGAGATGGAAATATTGATTAGAGAGAGATATTGATTGGCTACCTCCCTCACACCCCCTATTGGGGATCGAGCCTACAACCTGGGCATGTGCTCTGACCGTGGATCGAACTGGAGATGTCCTAGTTCATGGGTTGATGCTCAACCATTGAGCCACACCAGCTGGGCAACACTTGTTTCTCTAACTAACATCTTGTACAGTGCCTTGACCTTAGAAAGCACTTCAATGCATTATCTGATTTCATTCTTTTAATTCCATCAGAGCATATAACAGGCCAAAAGATCCATAGGAAACCGAGGCACCCAAAGGTTGAATGACTTTCCCAAGGCATCGCAGTGTAATTCCTCAGTCATATCTGTCCCGGGACCTTGTGCTTTCTTCTAATTACCCCATCTTGCCTACCAGCAGACATTCCTTTTTGATCCTCACCTGCCCCTCCCCCTTCGCCTCCCATCTCTTGCAGCAGCCGATACAGTTAGAGAGGATAAGGGGATGAATATACTGCCAGAGAAGGGTCTGAATAGGGCCAATGGGGGGCCCAGAGACCTGGAGAGGTGTGATAGACTTAGCCTCTTGTTGCACAGTCACCTCCTGTTGGAGACAGAGGGGTGCTAAAGGTGACTTCTGGGTGGGGGTGTGGCCTGCCTAGCAATTCTGGCACATGCTGGGGGCTCAGGATACACCAGGCTCAGTAACACCGTTCTGCCCAGCCAAGGCCAGCCGCAGGAGCGAGATGGACTGGCAGGGCAGGGCTGGACAGACAGATGGGGTTTGTTACAGGATTTTCCTCTGCAGCAAAGGGAACCCACTGGTGCTGTGAGCCCCGCCCAGCTGGCAAGTCTCCCCATAAACCACACTCTTACTACTGGCCTGCCTTTTCCTCTTGCTGAGAAGGGTGATGTGAGCCTCAGAGCACACAGCAGAGCTTGTCCTCTGGGTTTTATAACCATTTGGAGGTCCTCTCATCCATCCCCCTACCTGAGACAGGACTCAGTAAGCAAATGTTTACGGAGCTCTTTTTGTGTGCCAGACACTGTTGTAGGTGAACAAGACAGAGAAGGCCTTTGCCCTCGTGGGACTGACATTCTAATAGGGGAGACAGGCAGTAAATAGGCAAACAAATCCCATAAGGAATGAGATAGAGCAGTGGTTAAGGAGGGCTTAGGCTTAGGTGGCCCAGGAAAACTCAGAGGAAGTATTGTGCAAGATGGGACCCAACTGATGTTACATGATGATCTGAGAGATGAAAAGAGCAAGTGCAAAGGCCCTGAGGTTGGATGAGCTTGTCAGGCTTGAAAGAAGATGTGTTGTGGAGATTAGTGAGCCCTGGAGGGGTTTTGAGCGTGAGTGACATGATCTGAAGATCTCCACTTTAAGGAGGTCACTCTGGCCTTGAGTAGTCACTGGGAGATGGCCAAGAGGCCACTGATGTTGCCCAGGTGAGAGAAGCTGGTGGCTTAGTGCATGGTGCTCATAGGAAAGACTGTGAGAAGAGACAGGTCTGGGATGCATTCTGGGGTAGAGCCCAGAGCCTGGCTGATGGATGGGATGTTGGGTGTGAGAAAGAGAATGGGCTCAAGGATCTCTCTCAGGTTTTTGGCCAGAATAACTGGGTGCACGTGGTTCCATTTACTGTACTAAGATAGATGAAGTGTGTGAGAAATTTCTAGGAAGAAGGCGCCAGGATTTCTGCGTTGTTTGGTCTCTTATTTCACAGTTCTTCTCCAACACACTGGGGATTTGTTGCTGAGGTTGGTCCTCTCTTGTTCTCTCAAGTTCAGCCCACTCTGGCCACCGCTCCAGTAAATGGCTTGTTCTGGATGCCTTCCTATGCCACCTTGTAGACCAGGGGTGGGGAGCCTTTTGGATATTTATAACATCATCCTTGGACCAAGGGCCATTTGGATATTTATAACATCATTCTTGGGCCATACAAAATTATCAACTTAAAAATTAGCCTGCTATATTTGGTCAAACACTTAATTAACTCACTCCTAATGTCTTGGCAGGGCCAGACCAAATGATTTTGTGGGCCTTATATAGCTCACGGGCCAGACGTTCCCCACCCGTTGTAGACTCTTCCCATAGCCTGAACCCATGGCTTGGAGCGGGGCTGAATTAATTATATATAGCAATACAATGTAACAAAGTATCCTCAAATTAGTAACTTAAAGCAGCAACTAATGTTTATTATCTCATACAGTTTCGGTGGGGCAGAAATTGGAAGCAGCTTAGCTGGAGGTTTTGGCCTGGAGTCTCATGCAGTAGCAGTTAAGATGCCAGCTGGGCCTGTAGTCATTTGAAGGCCTGACTGGGGCTGGAGAATCCACCTTCAAGGTGATTTATTCATGTGGCTAGCAAGTTGGGGCTGGCTCTTGGCAGGGCGTCTCAGCTACTTGCCACACAGACCTCTCCACAGGGCTGCTTGAGTGTCTTCACAACATGGCGGCTGGCTTCTTTGGAGTGGCGATTCAAGAAAGAGCGAGGTGGAAGCCAGATATCTTATTTCCTAGTCTTGGAAGAAAGACACTGTAATTTCTACAGTATCTGATTGGTTACACAGGCCATGCCCATTTAGGGGCTTATATAAGGACACAAATACCTGGAGGCAAGAGTCAATGGTGCCATCTTAGAAGCTGTCAGCCACAGGTGCCCGGAGAGAGGGCTAGGCTGACCTGGCTCCTGGAAGGCCATGGGAGTGGGGTGGGGATCAGACATACCTGGAGTTTGAACTCTACCCCTGCTGCCTTCCAGCTATGTGAGCTAGATGGTAGAGGATTAAATGCACATCTGCACATAGTAGGCACCTTTCTCCTTTTTTTGGAACCACAGGCGAAGACTGGGAAGGAGCCTGGATAGTCTGTGCCCAGTTTCTCACCTCTTGGACCTGCTTGAGAGGAAATGCTCAGTGGTGGTAGAGGGCCTCAGTGCTCAGCTCAGAGTGGGTGTTAAATACGTGTTTATTGCACCAATAAGGGTAGAAAGATATGTTGCATCCTCAGTTTCTAGAATAGTGCCTGGTCCATAGTAGGGGTTCTAATGAAGGAGTAAAGGAGGGTAGAATAAAGGAATGTTGAGAAAGGAGAGGTTTTACTTAGGGAGAGGGTGGGGAGGGGGGACAGATGAGAGCAGGAAAGAGAAGGAACAGCAAAACCACTTTTTAATTCCCTTCCACAAAGCTGTCCCATCTCCTCACACAGAAATGCTCCAAACAGTAATTCTAGTCATTTACCTTTTCTAGTTGGGGTATAACTCACATACTGTCAAGTACACGAATTGATCAGTTGGCACATATACATGAACCAGATCAGGATCTAGAACATTCCCAGCATCCCAGAAGCAGCTCATACGCTCCCCTCCAAGTCAATATCCCTCCAAAGGTAGTTGTTATTCTTACTTGTAACATCCGAGATTAGTTTTGCCTCTTTTTAAATTTCATATAAATTGAATCATACAGTATGTTTACTCTTGTGTCTGGCTTATTTCAGTCAACATTATGTCTGGGAGGCTCATCTGTGTTCTTGTGGTTCATTCTTTTTTATTGCTCTGTTATATTCCCTGTGTTGAATCAACCACAATGTATGTATCCATGCTACTGTTGATTGCCGTTTGGGTTATTTCCAGTTTGGGGCTGTTATGAACAAACCTGTTGTGAATATTGAATCACCTGTGTCTACAACAGAACTTCATAACACACACATTTTCACCCCACTTCTCAGTTCTGTGAGGTGGGCAGGGCTCGTGGTAACCCCATTTAGCAGATCCCAATTGAGGTCCGGGGCTGGTGGGGAGGGGTAACCACCTTGACTAAGGACATCTGTGCACAGTGGCCTTCTACATGATTCTGGCACTGCCCTGGGGTAAATGGATGGAGAGCAGGTGAGAAAGGAAGAGAAAATGAGAGGCAGTGAGAGAAACAGAGATGTATAGAGAGAAGGGGCTGGGTCTGGCACCTGAAACGCATCACAGTTCGTGGTAGCCACACCGCGCCCTCCCCCCTGCCCCCCCCCCTGCCCCCAGTGCTCCTCTTGAAAGAAGCAAGTTGTAAGCCTCCCTTAGTCCCCACCCTTATGTCCCAGAGGGTTCTTATTTGTCCCCAATTGTTTCTCTTCTGTTGGGGATTTAAATGAATGGCCCAGGATTTGTCTTCTACTTTATGTTAGCGTGTGCAGTGTGTATATACATAGCAGATTTTCTTCTGTTTGGCTTTTCTCCTCACTGCTCTGCTACATGATTCTGCAATCTCCAGGTACTATGCATTAATTTGTTATTTTTAAGGAGACTTAATTTGAGTTGTTTTAGAATTATGAAAAAGTTGCAAAGATAACAGAGAGTACCTGCATAGCCCACACTATTTCCTCTAATCCCAAGATACATTTTTGAGAAACATTTTTTAAACTCCTGATTTGTCCCTTGTTTTGAAATCACTGACAAGAACAACTCCTTCCAGCAAAATGCTCATTGTCCATTCCAGGTCAGCTAAGAGTTCAATGAAAGGACCAGGCAGCTGCTGGGCAGGTAAATGACCCATCCCTTTGGTTCTCTCCTACCCTCGTCCCAGGGCCGGCACCTCCCTATCCCAAGTACCAGGTAGGGGGAAGGTGGAGGCTGTAGCAATGACTTGGTCTCCTCCCCTGTACTATAGGGGTTTAAATCCCATTCTTTAAGCTTGAAAGAAGAGGAAATCCCATAATTAACCCTTACCTTTCAGTCACATAACACATCACCTTTCCTGCTCTCTCATAAACACACCTGCAGCTTTCTTTCAGTTGTGTTGGAGGCTTGTTGTGTTTTCCTACTACCTGGAATAGCTGGGTTGGGGGAGGTTCATGGCCCCAGGTCCCATCGAATGCTCTGAGCTCAGCTTTAAGCTCTTTGGCCTTGGAGACAGATGTTGAGTTTAAATCCTGACTACATCAGTAACTGACTGTGTGACCTTGGGCAAGTTGCTTCACCTCTCTGAGCCCCAGTTTCCTCATTTGTAACACAGGGATTACAGTAAAACCTATTTTGTAGAGCTCTTGTGAGCACTGTGAATAATAACCCAACTAAGATGTCAAACTCAAAAGTAAGTGGTCAAAAAGTAAGAAATATTTATTATTTTGTATTCCTCCTGCCTTCTCCTAACTCATTGAAGGTGGGGAGAATCTGCGACACCAACAAAGCTTGCTGAGGGCACTGGTGTCAAACACTGGATACTTTGGTGGGGGTGTATGTGTGTCAGTGCACGGTGGGGGGCATGGGGGGGGGGAGAAGGAGACATATGTAATACTTTAAACAATAAAGAAAAAAAGAACTGGATGCTTGCATATGTTTTGCTCCTCTTCTCTCTCCCCATCATCAAGGAAGAGTGATGAAAACTATGCAGGCGAATATAATGTGTCTTTTGCTTGTTTGCTTGCCTCAGGTACCTGACATCTGTGGCTTCATCTGGTCCATATATTAGAATCACCTTAATGTACTTTAAATACTATATTGATGTCTGGGTCCTACTCCCCAGAGATTCTGATTTAATTGGTTTGGGTCATGACCTGTGCATTGGGATTTTTAAAAGTGACAACCACCGGTAGAAGTGTCAAATGGTAGAAGCTTTCTGGAAAACAGTTTGACCATTCTGTAAGGTTAAGCATACACTTGCCATGTGACCCAGCAATTCCGCTCCAATGTATTTACCCAAGAGAAGTGGAAATGTGGCCACAAAAAGACTTGTACATAAATAATCAGCAGCTTTATTCACAATAGCCCCAAACTGGAGAAACCCAAATATTCCATAACAGGTGGATAGACATGCAAATTGTGATATAATGGTCCCAGCTCTCCTCCAAAATCTCTTGAAAGAAGCAAGTTCTAAGCTTCCCTTAGTCCCCACCCTTATGTCACAGAGGGTTCTTTTCTGTCCCCAATTATTTCTCTCCTGTTGGGGATTTCAAAGGAATGGCTCAGGATTTGTATTCCACGTTATTTAATTGTTGAGTGGAATACTAGTCAACAATTCAAAGGAATGAATTATTGTTACATCGTGGATGAATCTCAAAAGCTCTGTGCTGAGCGAAAGAAGCCATATACACAAGAGGATGGACTGGATGATTCCATTCTTATGACAGTCTCCATAAGGCAAAATGACCATGACAAAAAGGAGATTAGGAATTTCCTGGAACTGGGGTGGTGTGAAGATTGAAGGGAAAAGGATGGAAGGGAACTATTTTTGGATGATAGAAATGTTTTCGTTTTGATTGTGGTGGTGGTTATTCAGATTTATACATTTGTCAAACTCACTGGACTATAGACTTAAAAGGCATGCATTTACTGTATGCAAACTGTATCTTCAAGGTAGGTCTCCTTTGCAGCCACATTTGAGAATTGCTGGGCTACCTCTTCTGGTGACCCATGTCTGTCCTTGCTGTCTTGGTCAGCACCGAGCACAGTGCCAAGTGCATAGTAACGCTTTCTGGGGTCAAGGGCCTTTCTTACTGTTTTTTTTTTTTTTTTTAGCAACTTTATTGAGGTATAATTGACATACCATACAATTCACCCATTTAAAGTTTACAATTCAATGTTTTTTAAAATATATTCAGTGTTATGTGACCATCATCAGTCAGTATTAGAACATTTTCATCACCTGGAAAGGAAACCCTGTCCACTATAGCTATCACTCCTCAATCCCTCTATCCCTTCCCCCACCCCTGTCCCAGCCCTGAGCAAACAGTCATCTACTTTCTGTCTCTGCATATTTCTCTATGCTGGAGACCTCATATAAATGAACTAATAGAATGTACAATCTTCATGACTGGCTTCTTTCACTTAGCATAATGTTTTCAAGGCATATCCTTTTTATGGCCAAATAATATTCCACAGCACAAGTATACCACCAGCTGATGGACTTTGGGTTGTTTCCATCTTTTGGTTAATAGGAATAATGCTGTCATGGATATTCATGTACAAGTTTTTGTGTGGACATACATTTTCATTTCTCTTGGGTATATGTCTATGAGTGGAATGGCTGGGTCACATGGTAATTCTGTGTTTAACTTTTTGAGGAAATGCCAAACTGTATTAGTTTTCTAGGTGTGCTGTAATAAAGTACCCTAATCTGCATGACTTAAAATAACATATATTTATTCTCACAATTCTGGAGGCTAGAAACCCATAATCCTGGTGTGGGCAGGGCCATACTCCTCTGAAAACTATAGGAGAATCCTTCCTTGTCTCTTCCTAGCTTCTGGTGGTGTGCTGGCAATCCTTGGTGTTTCTTGGGTTATAGGTATATCACTCCAATCCTCTTTCTTCAAATGGCATTTTCCCTGTGTGTCCTCACTCATCTTCTCTGTGTGTCTGTCTGTTTCTGAGTCCAAATTTTTATAAGGACACCACACATATTGGATTAAGGCCCACTATAATGACCACATTTTAATTTACCTCTTGATTAACTTGAAGACCCTACTTCCAAATAGGGTCACATTCTGAGGTACTGGGGATTAGAACTTCAACCTACCTTTTTTGGGAGGGACACAATTCAGCCCATAACATAGCTGTACCATTTTACATCCTCACTCATTGTGGTTTTTGATTTGATTTCCCTGATAAATAATGATCTTGAGCCTCTTTTCACGTGCTAATTGATTATTTGTATATGTTTTATTTTATTTTGTCTTTTTTTAAATTTAATAAATCTTTATTGTTCAGATTATTACAATTGTTCCTCTTTTTTCCCCCATAGCTCCCCTCCACCTGGTTCCAACCCCACCCTCTGCCCTTACTCCTCCCCTCCACTGTCCTCATCCATAGGTGTACGATTTTTGTCCAGTCTCTTCCCGCACCCCCCACACCCCTTTCTACCCGAGAATTGTCAATCCACTCCCTTTCTATGCCCCTGATTCTATTATATTCACCAGTTTATTCTGTTCATCAGATTTTTTATTCACTTGATTTTTAGATTCACTTGTTGATAGATATGTATCTGTTGTTCATAATTTTTATCTTTACCTTTTTCTTCTTCTTCCTCTTCTTAAAGAATACCTTTCAGCATTTCATATAATACTGGTTTGGTGGTGATGAACTCCTTTAGCTTTTTCTTGTTGTGAAGCTCTTTATCTGCCCTTTAATTCTGAATGATAGCTTTGCTGGGTAGAGTAATCTTGGTTGTAGGTTCTTGCTGTTCATCACTTGGAATATTTCTTGCCACTCCCGTCTGGCCTGCATAGTTTCTGTTGAGAAATCAGCTGACAGTCGTATGGGTACTCCCTTGTAGGTAACTAACTGTTTTTCTTTTGCTGCTTTTAATATTCTCTCTTTGTCTTTTGCTCTTGGCATTTTAATTATGATGTGTCTTGGTGTGGTCCTCTTTGGGTTCCTTTTGTTTGGGGTTCTGTGCACTTCCTGGACTTGTAAGTCTATTTCTTTCACCAGGTGGGGGAAGTTTTTGGTCATTATTTCTTCAAATAGGTTTTCAATATCTTGCTCTCTCTCTTCTTCTGGCACCCCCATAATTCTGATGTTGGTACGCTTGAGGTTGTCCCAGAAGCTCCTTACACTATCTTCGTATTTTTGGATTCTTTTTTCTTTTTGTTTTTCTGGTTGAGTGTTTTTTGCTTCTTTGTATTTCAAATTTTGACTTGATTCTTGTGATCCTCTAGTCTGCTGTTAGATCTCTGTATAATATTTTTTATTTCAGTCAGTGTATGCTTAATTTCTAGTTGGTCTTTTTTCATATCCTTGAGGGTCTTGCTAAATTTATCAGCCTTTTCTAGAAAATTCTTGAAAAGCCTTATAACCGTGGTTTTGAACTCTATATCCAGTCATTTGCTTTCCTCCATTTCTTTCATTTGTGATCTGTTTCTTTGTCTCCACATTTTTGCTGCTTCCCTGAGTTGATAGAGTGGCTTTGTGTGCTAGGTGTTCTGTAAAGCCCAGTGGCTCAGCCTCCCCATTTACCTGAGGTGGACACCCTTGGTGCACCCCTTCGTGGGCTGTGTGCACAGTCTTGCTGTAGTTAAGCCTTGATTGTTGTTGGTATCACTGCGAGGAATTGACCTCCAGGCCAACTGACTGTGAGGATCAGCTGTGTCTACGCTGGGAGAACTTCTGTGCTGGAGACACCCTTATGAGACAAGACTTGCAAAAGCCTCTGTGCTCAGCTTGGATGGGGCGGAGTCTCAGGATGGAGCAGACAGCATTGGTTTCCCATCAGTCCTGCCCTAATAGGCCCCTGTGTCTCAGTGTCCCATGGTAATCGCTGCAAGCACCTCTGAGAGAAAGCCGCCCTCAAGTTCCACCTGCTGCCAGACAGTCCAATTTCTCCCCAATGAGTCTGGGTCCCCAGAGTCTCACCCGGAACTGGAGTTCAGTGCAGTCGGGGGTTTTTGTCTCCCTCTCGTTTGAGAAAACCAGCCACGAACTCAGTTGCCCGCCCTCTCCACGCTTGCGCCCCGGTACCTCTGCCTTCAGTAGTTCCTCTGAGTCTCAGTGTGCCTTTCTCTTTCCTGACAGTCCAGTTTCACCCCGTATGAGTCTGGGTCCCCAAAGTCTCGCCCGGAGCAGGAGTTCAGTGCATTCGGGAGCTTTTGTCTCCTTCCTGCTTGAGAAAGCCAGCTGTGCACTCGGTTCCCAGTCCTCTCTGCGTGTGTGCGTCTCAGTACCTCTGCACCTGCAGCTCCTCTGAGTCTCAGTGTGCTTTTCTCTTTCCTTCTAGTTGTAGAATTTCCACTCAGCCAGCCTTCCTGTGGTTCATAGTTTTGAAATTGTTGTGCGAGGCAGCAGTTTAGGTGTTTACCTATGCTGCCATCTTGGTTTCTCTCTATTTGTATATGTTTTATGGAGAAATATCTATTCAAACTCTGCCCATTTTTAAAATTAGATTGTCTTTTTTATTGAGTTGTGTGAGTTCTTTAAATGTTGAGGATACAAGTCTCTTATCAGATATATGATTTGAGATATATGTTTTTCCATTTTGTGGGTTGCTTTTTTATTTTGTAGCACAAGTTTTAAATTTTGATAGTGAAATTTATCCATTTTTTTCTTTTATGACTTTTGCTATTGGTGCCATATCTAAGAATCCATTGCCAAATTCAAGGTCATGAAGATTTATCTCTATGTTTTCTTCTAAGAATTTTATAGTTTTGGTTCTTACAATTAGGTCTTTCATCCAATTTGAGTTAATTTTTATATATGGTATGAGGTAAAGACCTAACTGCATTCTTTTGCATGTGCTTATCTAATTGTCCTAGAATAATTTGTTGAAAAGCCTATTCTTTACTCCACAGTATGATCTTGGCAACCTTGTCAAAAATAAATTAACGTAGATGTGAGAGTTTATTTCTGGACTCTTCATTCTATTCCATTGATCTATATGTCTATCCTTATATCAGCACCACACTATTTTAATTACTGTTGCTTTATAGTCAGTTTTGAAATTGGGAAATGTGAACCTTCCAACGTTGTTTTTCTTTTTCAAGATTTTTTGGTTTTTCTGCATCTCCTTTTAATATCTGCTTATCAATTTCTACGAAGTAGCCAGCTGAGAATCGAATGGGGATTAATTGATTTGAGGATCAATTTGGGGAGTGTTGCCATTTTAACACTGTTAAGTCTTCTGATCTATGTGCATGGGATGTCTTTCCATTTGTTTTGTAGCTTTCAGAGTATTGTAAGTTTTGAACTTTTTTGGTTAAATTTATTCCTAACTATTTTATTCTTTCTGATGCTATTTTAAATGAAACTTTTTTTGTAATTTCATTTTCAGGTTGTTCGTTTCCAGAGTATAGAAATACAATTGATTTTTGTATTTGGTGATTTATCCTATAACTTTGATAAACTCATTTATTAGATTCCTTAGATTTTTCTATATACAAAATCATGTCATTTGTGAAGAGAGACAGTTTTACTTCTTCCATTCCAACCTGGATGCCATTTGTTTGTTTGTTTGTTTGTTTGTTTATTTATGACCTAATTGTCTTGGCTAGTACCCCCATTACATTGTTGACTAGAAGTGGCAAGAGCAGAAATCCTTATCTTTTTTTTTTTTTTTTTAAATATATTTTATTGATATTTTACAGAGAGAAAGGGAGAGGGATAGAGAGTTAGAAACATCGATGAGAGAGAAACATCCATCAGCTGCCTCCTGCACACCTCCTACTGGGGATGTGCCCGCAACCAAGGTACATGCCCTTGACCGGAATCGAACCTGGGACCCTTCAGTCCGCAGGCCGACGCTCTATCCACTGAGCCAAACCGGTCAGGGCCAGAAATCCTTATCTTATTCTTGATATTTATTTATTTATTTATTTATTTAAAAAATATATTTTATTGATTTTTTACAGAGAGGAAGGGAGAGAGATAGAGAGTTAGAAACATCAATGAGAGAGAAACATTGATCAGCTGCCTCCTGCACACCCCCTACTAGGGATGTGCCCCGCAACCAAGGTACATGCCCTTGACTGGAATCGAACCTGGGACCCTTCAGTCCGCAGGCCGACGCTCTATCCACTGAGCCAAACCAGTTAAGGCGATAATTATTTATTGACATATATTGATTTTCAGCTGTTAAAACAACCTTGCCTTCCTGGGAGAAATACCATTTGGTTATGGTATTACTTCTTCTTATTATACTAGAGGCCTGGTGCACGGATTCATGCACTGGTGGGGTCCCTTGGCCTGGCCTGTGGGGATCGGGCCGAAACCAGCTCTCTGACATCCCCTGAGGGGTCCTGGATTGCGAGAGGGTGCAGGCCAGGCCGAGGGACCCCACCAGTGCACAAATCTGTGCACCAGGCCTCTAGTATGCATATAAGATCTTTGGATAATCTCTTCCTGCTCTCCCCATTCCCCACTTCCCGCTGAGATTCATCAGTCTGTTCCATGTTTCCATGCCTGTGGTTTCTGCTCCTGCGTTGAGTATCTGCCCCCTGGTGGTCAGTGCGCATCATAGCTACCAGTTGGCTGGTCGGTTGGTCGCATAGGCTTTTATATATATAGATGTTGCTGGGTTCTGTTTCTTTTTTTTTTTTTTTTTAATATATTTTATTGATTTTTTACAGAGAGGAAGGGAGAGGGATAGAGAGCTAGAAACATCGATGAGAGAGAAACATCGATCAGCTGCCTCCTGCACACCCCCCACTGGGGATGTGCCCGCAACCCAGGTACATGCCCTTGACCGGAATCGAACCCGGGACCCTTCAGTCCGCAGGCCGACGCTCTATCCACTGAGCCAAACCGGTTTTGGCGTGGGTTCTGTTTCTTGTACATTTATTTTGTTGAGGGTCTTTGCATCTCTTTTCATTAGGTGCATTGGTTTTTAGTTTTCTTTTTCTTGTAATATCTTAATTTGGTTTTGGTATCAAGGTAATACTGGCTTCATAGAATGAGCTGGGAAGTGTCTGCTCCTCTTCCACTTTTTGGAAGAATTTGTGAAGAATTGCTATTGATTCTTGAAATATTTTGTAGAATACACAGGTGAAGCCATCTGGGCCTGGACTTTCCTTTGTGGGTAGTTATTTGATTCTAATTCAATCTCTGTATTTGTTATAGGTCTATTCAGATTTCTATTTCTTCTTGAGTCAGTTTTGGTAGTTTGTATCTTTTAGGAATTTGTCTATTTCACCTTAGTTCTCTAGTTTTTTTTTTTTTAATATATTTTATTGATATTTTACAGAGAGGAAGGGAGAGGGATAGAGAGCTAGAAACATCGATGAGAGAGAAACATCGATCAGCTGCCTCCTGCACACCTCCTACTGGGGATGTGCCCGCAACCAAGGTACATGCCCTTGACCGGAATCGAACCCGGGACCCCTCAGTCCGCAGGCCGACGCTCTATCCACTGAGCCAAACCGGTTTCGGCAGTTCTCTAGTTTTTTGACATACAATTGTTCATAGCATTCTTTCAAAATTCTCTTGATTTCTGTGAAGACGGTAGTAATGTTCCCTCTTTCATTTCTGAGTTTAGTAATTTGAGTTTCCTCTCTTTTTTTCTTGGTCAATCTAGCTAAAGGTTTGTCAACTTTCTTCACCTTTTCAAAGAACCTACTTTCTCTCTTACTCTTACAGGGTTTTTCATTGTAAGTGCTTTGTTTACAGCCACTGTTTATTGAGTGTGCTCTGAACGGTGGCTACTTGATCCTCATCTCATTGAATCCTTGAAAAATTACACATAAAACAGATGTAACTGGCCACACTGTCAAATGAGAAGCCAGAGGTGAAACACTTGGCACCAGCCATGCAGCCAGTGACCTGGGGTTCCAGTTCAGGTCTGAGTGTCTGGCTCCAAACCTATGGCTTCTCACTACAGCAGGAGACCTCCCCTGTTCCACTTTAGGCTTCACTTTCTACTGCTGTGGCTTGTTTTCTGATTTATAAGGGTAAGAGCTGTGGATCACCATTCCTTCTCATCACCTGTCAGTGGGTTTCAGCCTGACCTGGTGGGCCCGTTAAGCATATCCCTGCCGCTCTCAGCTTTGGTTCAGTGGATCTGGGCTTCAGCCCACTCAACTGCATTATTATCCAGCACCCCAATGATTCTGATGCTAGGGTCCCCTGACAACACCTGAGTAACCTGTGTTTGCCCTTGGAAACTCCTCGCCTCTACTGGGTACTGGCCCCCAGGAAGTTGCTGGTTTCTATGGCCTCTGTTTGCCTGGCTTCTGCTTCCCTAGTGCTTCCCTTGAGGTAGGGGGGCAAGGATGAAGTAGGCCTTGGGTGGGAAGCCATTTCCTCTCCGCTTTATAAACATTTGCAAGAAGTTGTAACAACCACTCCCCCACCTCAGTCTGCGTAAAGTTCTCTCTGAGGTAATAGAGTATAGGACCTTCAGGGGTTAATTAGTAGGCTTGGAGTGTATCATAGGCAGTACACACACACACCCTGCCCCCATGGAGGTGAGTGAGCAAGGGTGGTGGGGAGAAAGTGACACTGAGCTGTGACAGGCTTCTCATTTTCCTGGAATGTGGCTCCCAAAAGGTCTTGTATTTTTCAGCATTTCTGACTCTGGGGCTGTGTAAACATCACGTGGGGCGTTTGCTGCATCTGAGAGACCAAAGGAGTTAGTAAGGGGGAGGGTGAGAACCTCCATCAGGGAGAGAAGGGCAAATGGGAGATGGAGAATTAGAGCCAGAGAGGGAGAAAGGAGAGGGAAATCCTGGGGGTCCTATGAAAACAGGATGAGTGGTGAGCTGTGCGGGAGGGAACAAAGGTCAGCAGGCTCCCACTAACAGGGTGAGGATCTGGGGAGGCCAGGAGCCTGTGGAACAAGAGGGCTGAGGGGCCGGCTTGGATCAGGAGCCCTGTCAGTGGTGAGGGAGGGGAAGGAGTGACTCCTGGACCCCTGGCCTGTGCCAGCTTCCCTGGATGCTTTTAGCTTGTAGCTGGGGGGGGGGGGGGGGGGGGGCCTTGCAGCGCCTGCTGGAGCCTGGCTAAGCAGGGAGAGTGAGGGATAGGTGGGCTTTCCTCTTGTGGGGCTTGGTGAGCCTGGCAGCGAGGCTTGCAGCCCCCTGTCTCTTGGGCACCAGCCTTTGCCTGAGAGAAGCTGCTGGTCCTGAGGGAGGCCCTGAGATGCCACCCGAAAACCCAGCATCGCTCCTGCTTGGCTCTCCCTGGCAGCTGAAACTCAGTCTTACCCTGAGCCTCCAAGCCATTGACTTGGAATCATTTCCAGAGCCTGGATGTCCTGAGCAGGGGCCTTGGGCGCAGCTAGATCTTGACTCTGCCATTTACCTCCTGTGTTATATCAGCCAAGTCCCTCATCCTCCAAATATGGTCTTCTCATTGATATAAAAATGGCGACATTGATGTCAACCAATCTTGCAGGATTTTTAGAGAAAACCCTGGCATATGAGAGGCTCTTTCTCAATAGATGAGAACTCTTACTCTATTTTCTGAGACCCAAGGATAACTAACAGCTGAGTGTCCCAGAAATGCACCAGCCAGCAGGCCTGGCCAGCCCCACAAGAATGACCGTGGCCCATACTCCTTTCCCCTTTCCTCTCATTGATTCTTCCACCTGCAGTCACCTGTTGGCCCCTTTGGTCACCTGCTGGCCCCTTCATTCTCCTCTCTGCCCAGGATCTATCAGGTCCCATGCCCTCTCTCTGAGGGTTCTGGCTCCTGGCTGATGAATGATTTGGCCAATTGTCTCCCCGCTCTGATGGGAGTGTGGGGCAGGACACATTAGAAGCAGAGGTGTGTGTGTGTTCTGGGCCACAGCGAAGCACAGAGCAAGTCACAGATTAACCCCCTGGCCTGTTTCCGCCTGCTGGGTTAGGGCACCCAAGCGAGGGTGTCCAGAGGTGCCTGGGTTCAAACCGGGTTCTGTTCAAGGAAACGGGAGGAAGGTCACTCGTGGGTCATTCGTGATTGGAGGAGCACAGAAAAGCTCCAGTGCCCCCTCCTGTACTTGGAAAATCACTCGGGCTTGAATTCCATCGTTAATGCCCGGTTTACAAAGATCCTCTATCCTGGCACAGACAGGATCCGTTTAATCTAATTCTTACAACAACAATAAAAGGTAGGCTTAATATAATCCCTCAGGGCAAGGGAGGAAATGGGCTGAGATGGTTGAGCAATGTGCTCACACAGGAAGGTGATGGAAGCAGGACCCAGGAAGTGGACCCCAACTCTGGGAGAGCCTCGAGGGAGAGTGTGGCCTGGAGGTGGTGTGGCAAGGAACCCGACCCAATGCTCACTATCTGTGTAGAGAGGCAAGTCGTTTTCTCTTTGTGACTTGGCCTAATCTGTAAGAGTCATAGAAATAGTCCCTACACCCTGTAACATTATTTTGAGCATTAAACGAGTGAATGCATATAAAGTGCTTAGATCAATAAATGTTTAGCAACTGCTATTATCGCTCTTCTGTCCTGGGGTTCCAGGACAGAAGCTGCAGTCGGGTTGGGTGGCGGAAGTTCTGCATTACTAAGCCTGCCTGAACCTCTGGGGAAAACAATTAGAATAGTCCCCACTGTCCTGGGCTGACTTGTGAGGTGGTAAGCTCTCAGCAGCCGTCTTGTGCTGTGGGAAGGAGGTTGGACTGGGGCAGTCAAGGTCTTCTTTGTTCTAAAATTTTGGAGCACTTGAGGCAGAACTGGATTTGTTTCCTGCCTCCCCTGCTTACAGCTGAGGGATCTCCGACTGTTTTCTGAAGTGCCCTGATTCTCAGTTTCCTCATCTATAAACCTGGGTCGTACAGACCTCCCTGCAGGGTTGTGGTGAGAATTAAATTGTCTAGATTTGAAGAGTGTTTCCAATTCCTGGCGCACAGTAGCCAGTGGTTTGTGACAACTGTGGTTGTGGTGGTGTCATCGTGGCTCTTATCATTAGATGCTGAGTCTGCCTGTGTCCAGGTGATGCTTCCAGAGCTGGAATCCCCATGTGTTCCACCTGTGTCACCTGTTCCCTGGGCCATGTCTGTTTGCTGGGCTCCCCGAGCAGTCTGCAGTCTTCCTCTGCTGCCCTTTCCGTCTGAGCAGCCCTAGTCTGATTCCCTGGTGCTTCTGCAGACTTTCCCCAGCTGAATCTCTTCCCTTCCAAGGACTTAATTCTTTTTTATTAAAAAAATATTTTTATTGATTTCAGAGAGGAAGGGAGAGGGAGCGAGAGATAGAAACATCAATGATAAGGGATAATCATTGATTGGCTGCCTCCAAATGCCCCCTACTGGGGATCGAGCCCGCAACCCGGGCATGTGCCCTTGACCAGAACTGAACCTGGGACCCTTTAGTCCGCAGGCCGACGCTCTATCCACTGAGCCAAACCAGGTAGGGCCAAGGACTTAATTCTTTACCTGTCCTCTGGCTCTCATTCCGACCCTTATTCTGTGTCTTCTTTAGGACTGACTTAAATATTTTTATTTATTTATTTTGAAATGATTTTAGACTTACAGGAAGTATGCAAAAATGGCACAAAGAGTTCCCATGTATCCTTTGCTCAATTTCCCCTAATGTTGACCTCTTCAGAACCATTGCACAATTACCAAAACCAGGAAATAAATATTAACCGGATGCTATCAACTAATCTACAGACCTTAGTAGAATTTGGCCAGTGTTTCCTTTACCACCCCTTTTTGGATCAGGATCCAATTCCGGACCCCACATTGCTTTAGTCCCATGTCTCAGGCTGGGACAGTTCCTTAGTTTTGCTTTGTTCCTGTGGCTTTGGCTCTTCTGAAGAGCACCGGTCAGCTCTTTTGTAGAATGCCCCTGAGTTTGGGTTTATTTGATTTTCGATTTCCTTCATTCCTTCGACATTTATTAGTTAGAATTCTGCTATATAGAATTGTCCCTTATTCCCCGTTGGTTTATTTATTCAATTCTTTTTCAAAAATAGGTTTTTATTGATTTTAGAGAGAGAGGAAGGGAGAGGGATAGAGAGTTAGAAACATCATTGATCAGCTGCCTCCTGCACACCCCCTATTGGAGACTGAGCCCACAATCCGAGCATGTGCCCTGATCAGGAATCTTGGTTCATGGGTTGATCAACCATTGAGCACACTGGCTGGGCTATTCAATTCTTTATTTATGTCAGTATGGAGCTTGGATATGCACTTGATTTTATAGTGTAACCATTATTTTTCTTGGATCAGATTGACCTAGTTATTGTCATTGGAATTTCTTTAAGTTCTTGACCTCTTTTATTTACTTCCTATTAGGGGTTTCCAGAGAAACAGAACCATATGGGACAGGCAAGTTGGAAATCTATAGGGCAGGGTGGCAGGCTGGACACTCAGGTAGGAGTTGATGTTGCAGACTTGAGGCAAAATTTCAAATCCAAGGGAGTTTTTTTTTTTTTTTTTTTTTTGCTCTTTGGGTGAGGCCCACCAACAGTATTGAGAGTAATCTTTTTAATTTAAGGTCAGCTGATTGTACATATTACCCACATCTCAAAATATCTTTACGACCCTCGCTGGTTTGGTTCAGTGGATAGAGCATCGGCCTGTGGACCAGAGGGTCCCAGGTTCAACTCCAGTCAGGGGTACATGCCTTGGTTGTGGGCTCAGTCCAATGTGCAGGAGGCAGCCAATCAGTGATTCCCTCTCATCACTGATGTTTCTATCTCTCTCTTCCTCTCCCTTCCTCTCTGAAATCAATAAAAATATATTTAAAAAAAAAGAAAAAAAATACCTTTATGCATTACCTAGATTAGTGTTTGATTAAATGCTGGGTACTAAAGTCTAGCCAACTTGACACAGAAAACTAACCATCATACCCACCCATTCCATGGGAAGCATGCAAGTCATTTACCTTTTCACATGTCAACATGGGTGGGCGGGTGGAGAAAACAGGGGTCCCATCAGGCTGTATAGGGATGAAAGTACGCCATTCTGGTCCAGGCCTCCTTAGTTTCCAGACTTGACCTTTGATTCCTGCCCTCTGTGAGAGTTTGGGCAAATCCCTCCTTTCACCTGTAAGGTGGGAGAATCATTACTGTCCTGGGCGGGTGGGGGGAATCCAAAGAAGGATTTTAAATGTCTGCCTTGGAAGCCTGAGTGGGGACACCCCCTCCACAGGGCTTGGCTTCAGGTACCTCCCAGGACTTGCAGCCAACCTCCGGGGACACACCTGGGGCACCCCTCTGCTCCAGGAGAGGCGAAGGTGCTGTATGCGGCAGTTCCTCTAATCTGATCAGTTTGGAAGAGGGTAATCAGAGAGACCAAAGAGGTTAACCACAGAGCCCAGGCAGGAATTGTGGCTGTGGGCGCGCGTGCCTCTGTGTGTGTGTGTGTGTGTGTGTGTGTGTGTGTGTGTGAATTATCCTGAGGTGAGGTCACATGGGGAATAATTGGAGATGCAGGGAGACCTCTGGGACTGATTTTATTCTTTTAATTCCACAAAACGGGCCAAAAGATCTCATTGTTTTACTCACCATCATTATTCTGCATCCCAGCTAGCCACCACCACAGCCCTGCAAGGGGGTCCCAGCTGCCGAGCAGGGCTCCTGAAGTTCTTTAGGCTGCTGGAGGGTGGGGAAGAGAGGCCTGGCTTTCCCAGAATTGGAGAAGGGGATGTGGGAACTAGTGAGAAGGGGGAAACCCTGATATATCCCAAAGACCTCCCCTGCTGAGAGGGCCTTGGCCTTCCCCCACCTTACTGTGTGCCAACTGTCCTCCTTTCCATAAGGGGAAACTGAGGCCAAGGGTAGTTCCTGCTTCAGTAGAGGAGTAGGTGCCAGATACAACCATTGAGGGAAAGATCATTTTCTTAGTCTCATGGAGGACAATCGAGGAGGAGACAGATAGGAGCCACAGCTGGGGGGTGGGTTCAGTCTGAGGGGGTGCCCCCTGGTGGTGGGGAGTCAAGGAGGGGCCCGGGGACCGAGGAGCTGCTGGGAGCCCTGGACTGGGATCTTGAGGAAAGTGGTGTGTGTGGCAAGGGGAGGGCCCAGCCTTCCTGCACTGGTGGGTGTGTGTCTCTAGGGGGCAGGATGATGTGCTGAGCTGCAAGGACATGGAGAGTCCTATCCTGCCTGGCACTGACCTGGGGAAAAACAGCGCAGGCCAACTGTGCCCCCTAAGACATCTGTTCTCACGCCACCCCTGAGTCCACTTCTGTGAGCCCAGCCTCTGGGCGGTGGGATGACGGTGCCTAGCTCCAGGAGATGGGACTGGTGGCAGTGAGCATCCTTGGGCAGTGAGCTCGGCCAGCTCAGCCTCAGTTTCCTCATCTGTAAGATGGAGATGATGAAAACAATCTCTAGCTTGCTAGGTTGCTGTGAAGAGCTTTGGAAATGGTTCACTTTGAAGGGTGAATGCCCTGTTCCTGGCTGGGATGTGAGGGGGGGGGGTCTCCTTTGTGTGAAATTGGAACTCCTCCTGCCCCCCCTCCCCGCCGCACTGGCTGCTGGAGGGTGGGGGTGGGGAAGAGGGTAGGGGGGTGGGGTCTCCCAGGACCCCTTCACAGGAGTGAGTCCCTCCCCCACAGGGAGTCCTGCCACTGCTCTCTGCAGCTGCTTCTCTCCTTCCCTCTCCCTCCTCCCTCCTCCCTCCTCCCCCACCTCCCCACACGTAAGGATGATAAACTCTCCGCCAGCTCTGAATAGGGCCTGACCTCAGCGGCGAGGCATCTCCCCTCGCCCCCCACCCCAGCCGCCAGCCCTGCATTCCTGGGGAGGATGAGGTTGGGCTGCTGCCACTCACCCCTCTCAGCCTCCTTTGTCCTGGCTGCTGCCCACCTAGTCCAGTCTCATCGGAGCCTTGAGTACCAAAGGGCCCAACTATGGATCTCAGATAGGACAGTTAATAATAACAGCAATAAATAACAACAACAATAATAATAACAACAGTGGCTACCATTTATTAAGCAGTTGTACCAGGTTACATGGGTCATGTCAACGAATTCTTAAAACAGCCCTGTGAGGAAGTTGCTATTCTTCTTCCAGTTTTAGCTTGGACAAGGAGGGCAGGAGGGGGACCTGAGGCTCAGAGAGGTCTAGCTACGTGCACAGCCTCACACAGTTAATGAATGGGTGGATCCAGAACCCCGCTGCTGTTGAAGTGCCAACACCCCCTCTCTCCATCCCCCCAACCCCTCCAGCTTTAGGCTCCCATAACCCTGGTTCTCAACACAGGACCATGGTCCTGAGAGAAGATGCAAGAATGGGAGGCAAGACTTGCTCTAGGAGCGGGGCCTCCCTGGGATGTCTCAGCTGCCAGGAAAGATGGATGGGGACCTCCTGGGTGCTGAGAGCTTTGCAGAAGAAGGTTTATCATTAACACCCCCTCCCGCTTCCTAAATGTGTCAAGTTAGAAACCCAGGCAAGCTGGCAGCCCTCTCCAGGGCACTGCCCTAACCCTTTGTCTTCTTTTATTAATATTTCCCCCGTGAACCTCACATTTTGAGAATTTACTCATTCCCCCATTATTATTTATCAAACACATTTGACTACCAGCTAGAACTTCCAGGAGGCATGGAATAATATATATTTCTACACTAGTTGGTATATTCCAGCCCAAAGCCCAGAAGTGTGATGTTTTGAGGTGCTGACCAAGGACCCATAGCCTTCCATTTCTACCTTCCACGTCCCCGAGCGGTCTAACCTCCATTCAGCTTGCTGTAGTCTTTCCCTTTCTGCTACTTCTGTGTAACAACTGTCCAGGCACCCCAAACCTATTGCACAGCCAAGGCCCTCCCTGCCTTCTCTCCAACACACACATATTCTTGTCTTCCTTTCCAACTCTTTCATTGCTTTATGCTCCTGCTCAGCTTGTTACCTGCCTGCCTTCAAGGCTCAACTAGCAGGCTTGACTGGGTTCAAATAGGAGCTTTGCCATCCACTGGCTGTGGAGCCTTGAAAAGTCATGTATCCTCTTTGAGTCAGTTTCCCCACCTGTAAAATGGGCACGATGATGTCCACCTTGGAGGGCTGTGGGAGGATTGGAGATAATGGAAGCACGGAGCCTTGGATAAGCGCTGTTATACCTCACCGACATCACTGTCCATGCCAGCTCTCCTCCCGCTACAGCCCTGGTGGCTGGTGTCTCAGGGCGGCGGCACACCCGCATATGCAGGATGCAGACGAGAGTTTGCGCAGAGGGAGCTTGCTGCTTTCCCAACTGCTGTCAGGCGTATTCGTTCTCCCTCTACCATATCAGTCATCACCATCCTACGCTATTACTTCATTAAAAAAAAAAAAAGATTTGCTTTTTTAACCTTTTACTCATTCTAATGATTGAGTTTATGGGCTTAATCTACAATTATACATTCTTAATTCCTTCCTAAGTACAAAAATAATAAAATAAAATTGTTGAGGCATGCTTCCAATTAAAGTCATCTTGTATACCACACTTCAGGAAACATGGATAAGATGAACCCCCGCCCCCTTCTATTTTTTTGTAGTAAATGCTTTTTTTATTTTTAAAATATGCTTTTATTGATTTCAGAGAGGAAGGGAGAGAGAGAGAGAAACATCAATGATGAGAGAGAATCATTGATCGGTTGCCTTCTGCATGCCCCACACAGGGGATGGAGCCCACAACGCAGGCATGTGCCCTGACAGGGAATTGAACTGTGACCAGATTCTTAGGTCGACGCTCAACCACTGAGCCACGCTGGCTGGCCTGTAAATTCTTTATTATGGGAGATTTAAAACATACAGAAATAGCAAGAATAGTATACTGAATTCTCTTGTACCCACCCCCTGCTTCAACAGCTCTCAACTTTTTGCTGTTTTTCATTCATCTGTGCTCTACACTCTCCCCCCTTACTTTGCTGGAGTGTTTTTAAAGCCACTCTCAGACATTATATCATTTCACTGTAAATACTTCAGTATGTATCATTAATAGATAAGGGCTTTTAACTTTAACATTACCATAATACCATTATCACTCTCAACATAATTAATAATAATTTCTTTAGAGCAGCTAATACCTAGTCTGTGTTCCATCTTCTCTGATTATCTCAAAAATGTCTTGTTTCAGTTGGTTGGTTTGAATCAAGCAGATGAACTTGGAAACTATGCTCTAGCTTCTCTATTTCTACAATAGCCATGCATCTACATATGTCATTGCCTGTCTTTTCACCGATCAACTGATGACATGGGATCTCTCTTTCGTTAGTTCCTGTCCCTCTCCTCTCCCTTCATCATGCCCTGTCCAGCCAGCTGTCAGATCCAGAGCCCAGCAGCCCTCTCACTCTCAGCTTCTCCTCTCTGGCCTTGGCCTGTCCTTCCCATCGCCTTGTCCCCAGGAAGGAATGGGGCTTTGGAAGGAGAGACTGGCACCTGGGGGTGAAGTTGGCAGGGGAAGGGGAAGCTCATGTGCCTGTCTCCCTCAATGCCTCATCTGATAAATACCAGGTCCCTCAGATGTCCATGTAAGGCTGCCTGGCTTGCTCAGAGCAGGGGCGAGTGGGCAGTGCCGGAGGAGCTGGCCAAAGGGGCTGGCTGCGGGGTCACGCGGCTCTGGGGAGCACTGCTGCCTTGTTGGGTAGCTGGCTGGGGGTGGCCAATGCTTCGTGGGACACAACCCCTCTTTCAGCTGCATTCCCTACGGTGGCCCCACCCCTTGTGCCCCTGTGCTCTCTGCTTTCATTGCCAGCCAAGGTCCTGCCCTCTCTGAGCTGGGTCCATTGGACTCAAGCTTGGGATGCTTTTCTGATCCTCCCTGATCCCATGTTCTTGGGGCTGGGAAAGTTGTGCCCTAGAGTTCCTGAGGCCTGTAGCCTTCCTCTCCTCCCCTCCCCTTGCTTCCTTCCGAGGCCTCGTGCTCAGATCTGCCGGCTGGTGCGATTGTCTCCTGGGCAATTGAGGGGAAGGGAGTACTTGGGCCCTCTCCCAGCATTCTCCCTGTGATCCTGGGCACCTTTGGGGAAGCTACAACCCTTCTCATGGCCTCACTGTTCTGTGAGAAATGCCAACAGCTTTTGACCTCAGTGACTGAGTCGCTGAGGGGGACCCTTGAGAGTTAGGTGTGAGGTGTGTGTATGTGCATGTGTGTGTGTGTGCTCAAGTGCGTGTGTGCACAGACTTTAGAACTGTGGCCCTAGAACATGGATTGGGTTACAAGGAGGGAGAGAGACTGATGTGAGGGCTGCCTGGGGTCACCAAGGTCCTACAGGACTTTCATTTCCAGCTCCTTGCCTCTGTGTATGACCACATCTCTCCCTGCTGCCTCTTGCCTTTTGGTATCTCAGGGCCCACCATTGTGTCTTCCTCCCTCCCTCCCTCCCTCCCTCCCTCCCTTCTCCCTCCCTCCCTCCCTTCCTTCCTTCCTTCCTCTCTCTTTCTCTCTCTCTCTTCTTACCTGAGGATTTTTGCCCATTGATTTTTAGAGAGAGTAGAAGGGAGGGAGGGAGGGAGGGAGGGAGGGAGGGAAGGAAGGAGAGAGAGAGGGAAACATCATGTGAGAGAGACACATTGATTAGTTGCCTCTTGCATGTGCCCTGACTGGGGCTGGGGATCGAACCTGTAGCCCAGGTACATGCCCTTGACTGAGAATCAAACCCATGATCCTTCGGTGTGTGGGCCAATGCTCTAATCACTGAGCCACCAGCCAGGGCCACCACTATGTCTTTCTATCTTTGCTTTCTCTCTTCTGACTTTTCTTTCTGTGTCTGTGTAACTTCGCCTCCCCCCGCCCCCGCTCCCGCCACTTCTTCTATGGCCCTCAGGATTCTGTATGTCCATCTCATCCTCAGGGTCCTGCCTTATTTCCCAAGTCTCAGCCCTTCGTTCAGCCCTCCTTGTTCCCCCTCCCCCTTGCCCTAACAATGGTGTCATTGGGTTGTGGAGAGACTAGTGAGATGAGTTGCCCGAAATTCCCCTAGCATGAGGGCTCCTTTAGCTCCCCCCAGGTCTGTCCTGACGGTGTGTTTACTACCACAGGCCATAGAGGGTGTGTGTTTGCCCAGCCTGGAGGGACTGGAATGCAGGAAGGACAGGTTGTACTTTAGCCCACTTCTCAGCCCAAACACAGATCTTCTCTCTTTCTTGTGTGGATGTCTCTGAGGGGAAACTGAGGCCCACAGTGGGCCTGGGGTCCCTGGAGAGGGAGATGCAGAATGGAGGGGAGCAGGCAGGCCCCTGGCCAAGGTGTCTGAACTGGCGGCGCCGGCGTCCGGGGCTCCTTCTGGATGGCGTTGCGGGTGGGTGGAATCCACAGGGGTGAGACACTGAGGCCGGAACGTGCCGAGGATGCTTGGGGCCGCTTATCTCGGCCAGGAATGCACTGCGGTATTATTAGCCGGCAGCCTCTCGCCTTTGGACTAACCACCCTGGTAGCATGGCAGACACCTGTCCAGTTCTGCCTGCCCGGACCACCCGCGGGTGTCTGTGTAAATCTCCCGTGGCTGGAGTTCATGCATGTGCCTATGTGTGTGAGCTTGTGTGCATGCATGGGAGTGTGCATGTGTGAGTGTGCATGGATCCATGTGTAAATGTGTGTAAGGGCATGTGCCTGTGCGGGTACAAGTGTGTGTGTGTCAGTGTAGATCTTTAGGGGTCTTTAAGCATGGGAGTCTGTGTGCAAAGACAGTGCATGTGCACCTGTACAGAAGCAAGTGTGTGTGTGTGTGCGCATGTGTGCGCATTTGCTTGTGTGGAGTGTGTGAGTATCTGTGCATGCATGTGTGCACAAGTGTGTATGAGTCAGTGTGAGTGTGCATGATTGTGTGTCTGTGTCTGTGTGTGCCCCTGCCTGGGGGAAGCAGGAAGGGCAGGGGGCCTAGGGAGTGGGAGGGAAGTAAGGGACTGAGGGGAGGCTGATGACCCTGCTAGGGCATGATGAGAGGCTGGGAGGCTGGATGGGGGCACGGGGCAGCAGGCAGATGTGCAGGGCATACAAGAGGGGCTGCTGGGGCTCTTGGCACTTGGGGCCACAACCCTTGATTGCAATCTCCAAGGCTGCATGGTAAAAAGTCCCAAGACCTACCCCTATCATTCACTAGCCTTGTGACCTTGGGCAAGTTACTTAACCTCTATGAGCCTCAGTCTCCTCTGTATGATGGTGACAATCATAGTACCTGCCTAGCAGAGTCATCGGTGAAAAAACCCTGTGCCTAGAACATACTAAGAACTGGGTGAATGATAACACATGGCCACCATCAGCAGGATTACGGACCCTCTGTCCTATCTTGCATCTGGCCTTGACAATCCCTCTCTGGCTGGGAACCCGAGGCAGGATGGGAGACTCCCAGCTGATTCCTCTCATGGTGATGAGATAGAAGCCCAGAGAGGGCACAAGATAGGCCCCGGGTCACCACGGAGCCAGGTGAAGCCCTAAGGATCCAGGCTCCTGGCCCCTGGCAGCTCTGGCCACCATGTTGCACTGCCTTGTTCATATTCCTGGCAGTGCCAGGCTGGGAGGTAAGGAGAGTCTCTCAGGCTTTCTCACCCGGGCCCACCCCAGACAGCTCAGGACCTATCTGTTCACCATGCAGCTTCTTCCAGGACTGAGTTCCCACGTCTTGTCTTAATGGCCCTCCTATGAGACTTCTGCTGTTGAGCTCCTCGATCCCAGCATGAATCCTGACTGTCCGACAGAGAGGAGCGGGGCCCAAGGAGCCCCAGGATCCTTGCTTCCTCCCCCAGTTCTGCCCAAGAGAGCTGGCCATCTCATTCTGGACTTAGGTCCTTGCCTCTGCGTGGGCCATCCCAGCTCCACCTTCTGCTTCCAATGCTAGCCGGACAGGAAGGGAATTCGGAAGCATCGGGCCCATTTAGAGCTGGGCCCCTACCTGCCCTCCCTCTGCCTCTGCCAGCACATCTTACATCCTTCTAGGCCTCCCTGGAACTCCCAGGTGCCAGGATGGCTGTCTCCCTGGGGTAGCAGGCCCAGGGCATGGCCAGGAGTATGGAGGTGGGAGCGGGCACTTTGGCGCCTGTGTAGAGGCAGGTGGGGTCTGCCAGGATCCCTTATCCTAGGCAAGCTGAGATTGCCCTAGGTGCCTGCCAGACAAAACTTGTTTTTTATAACCACCATCGACTACCCGGAAGAAGAAGAAGGAGGAAAAAAACACCCAACAATAACAAAACAACCACCAAACTTTTTTTGTTGGAATCTGCTGTTCATGGCCGATTGGCTGTACATTATTAAACAGGCAGCTGGAGCTCTGCCAGGGAGGGTGCTTGAGCCAAGACTCACAGCCTGAACACGGTGTTCCTGCGACAACAGTCTCCGTGGGGTCCCTGGGGAGGAGCACCCCGAGGAAGGGGCTGCCGCTGTGGCCCTTCGCCCTGCTCCTCTTTCCCACCCTGACCTCTGTTCTGGTCATCTCTCCGAGAGCAGGACCGTGCTGCACCTGGAGCCCAAGCATTCTTTACCTGGGCCCCACGGTCCCTCACCACCCAGAGCCGCTGCTTCTCTCCTTGTGGTTGAGTGGACAGGCTCCTGCTTCCCTCCCCGTGCGGGTGAGGTCCATGCCGGTTCCCCGGCGGCAAGTGTGATGCAGGGGCCTGGGTACTGGGTGGGAGCTTGACACCTGGTTCTAGGGTTGACCCTGCTGAGCTCCTTCTTATGGTGACATTGGGCCTCCCTATTTGGCTTCCCTAGTCCTCAGTGTCCACATCACTACAAGGAGAGGAGTGGGCTGGTCTGCTCTAAATTCTTGTTGGCATATTGTGAGTCCTGATTGAGTGGCCCGAGTAGAGCCTGGGGTGGTTGTTTCCCAGAGTTTGGAGCCCTTCTTGCCCCCTCACGTCATGGAGCATGTCTCAAGCAAGCCCTGTGGGAGGGACGGGCCACTGGCCCTATTCACCACCTGAAGCTGACCAGGGTAAAGGCCAAAGGTCTGAAGGCGACATCAGTGAGAGAGCAAATGGGGGGTTCTGGAGTTGGGGTGACTGCCATCTTGGTGAAGCAGATGCGACACTGGGGTGCACAGATAAAAGCGCAGTATTAGGATCCCGGCCATGCCAGGGTGGGCCGCTGCCTTCCACAGGGTCGGGCTGCTGCCAGCATGCGTGTGGCTCATTAGTTTGGGAACCGAGCCTTAAGGATCTCTCTCTGAACCTCTTAGAGATAAGATGGCCTAGCAGTTGAAAGTACAGACTGGGATTCAGTTCTATCACCACCACTGCTTCTTTGCTGTCTTATTATTATTTACTTTGGGCAAGTGACTTCCCTCTCATGTTGGAGCCTCTTCAGTGAACAAGAGCAGGGTTAGGATAACATGTACTCCCAGGGCTGTGTGAGGGGGAGTGAGTGCGTGTGCAGCTTTATCACAGGGCCTGGCACACAAGTGCTCATTGGTTAGGCTTTAAGTCCTCCCTCCCTCCCTCCCTCCCTCCCTCCCTCCCTCCCTCCCTCCCGCACTCCATTCTTTCCCTTCACATGGCTCAGCCGTCCTCTTGTGTTTGTGTTGTTGTTGGTTTGGTGTCTCTTTCCTCCTCTGGACCAAGTACTCCTTGAGGGCAGGCGCTCTGCTCTGTCCGGCTTTGCTCCTGTTCCACCCGCCTCCCAGCACGCGGCCTGGCCCACTGCAGGCGCTTACACCGCATTTGTTGAGTGAATGGGTGAATGAATGAATGAGTGAGGGCCAACTGGAAACGGACCAGACCCAGAGGAACACCTGGAATGTGGAAAGATCCAGAAACTGTGAAAGAGCTGGGACTGTCCAGCCTGTGAAGCAACTACTCTGGGAGCTTGTGAGCATGAGAGAGAGAGAATATGAGAGAGAGAGAGAGAGAATATGAGAGAGAGAGAGAGAGAGAGAGAGAGAGAGAGAGAGAGAGATTTGAATGCACTTTGAAAGGATCTGCTTGCTGAAGCAGAACCAGGAGCCACAGGAGGCAGGTTTCCATGCCGCAGGGAGCTCTTGGGTGTGGGAGGGAATCTGAGGGCTGGAGGGTGCAGGGCTGGCTGAGCTTCTGCCAGGCCCAAGGAGAGCCCTGCATTGGACAGGGTGCGGACTAGCCAGGCCCCGAGGTCCCATGTGCTTCGATGCTGTGCTTCAGGTAGAAGAGTAGTAGCAATCGGCTGAAGTCTCTGAACTTCAGTTTTCTCATCTAGAAAATGGGATTAATTATGATCACTATCCATAGGGTTGTTAGGAGGTTAAAGTGAGTGAATATCCATAAAGCTCCAAGAACAGTGCCTGGCACACGGAAAACACTCAGTAAATCTGAATGTTTATTAAACAGGGCCAAAGAGGTATATAGGAAGGAGAGATGAGCCGTGACTGTGGGATGGGGAGGGGGTGATGGCTTCTTTGAAGGAATAGGATGTGGGGGGAGTATGGAGGGAGCATGGAGGACTGCTCCGTGCTAGACTCTGCGCTCAGAGTGGTTAAGTCACTTCTCTGAGGTCACACAGGCAGTGGGTGGGGTGGCCAGGCTTCAGACGTGGTAGGCAATTCCAAAGCCTGGACTCTCTGTCCTCCACTCCTGGGCTTTGGTAGGATGGGGCCAGGTCTTTGTGAGTCTCAAACCCGGGAGGGATAGCACCTCATTTCAAGGTGGAGCAAAGTGATCACTGTTACTATCTGTGGGGTGAAATCTAAGTCCCCAGGAGGGAAGTCTTCAGCTCTCTCCAACCCTGAAAGTGCTCTAGAATTAAAAAAAAAAAAAAAAAAAAAAAAAGTATGGGGAGAGGGTGAGTGGTGAAATTTTGGCAGTTCATTGCCACAGAGCAAAGGAAAGGAGAAACTGTCCTAAGAGGAACATGGGAGGAAAGAGGTTAGATGTTAAGGAAAAGCAAGGATGAGATGAGCAGTAGAATGAAGGGTGCTGGAAAGGGAAGCAGATACACTAAAGCGTGAGGAGGTGGGAGAAGGCCATGCAGGTGATGAGAGGATAGAGAGGAACTCAAAGTTTAGTGGGAGTTGGGCCAGTGGGCAGCTCCAAACTTTGGGCAAGGGGCCTGGCTGGGGCCAGTCCGCACAGGCTACTGGGCAGTGGCAAGGGATGTTTTGACAAGCATAAAAGCCAGCCTGGGACAGCATGTGGTGAGCCAAAAGTTCTGCCACTGGCCCAGCTCCTTGCTTCCTCCAGCCTGGCAGCCGGCTTAGCTGAAGGTCAGCTCTCTTGCTGGGCCCAGCATACTCCCCACTGACCCGCACCACAGGCCTGGCCTTGTCAGGTTGCTGTCCTGTCCTTAGCAGCTGCTCAGCTTCGGACTGTTTCTGCTTCTTGGACATTCAGAGATAAATGGGAAATAGTCCCAGGCTTCAAGGAATTCACAAATGAAGGGGCAGAGAGACAAGGAGGTGTATATGGCAATAGAATTTTCCCTGGCTCACTTTCCCAAACAGTTTATCATGTATCTGATGATGCCTGCTGTGTCCTCTCTTTATCATCTGAAATAAAATTGGGCCCAATTTCTTTAACCTTCCTTGTGTTTTTATTCCACACATATTTACTGAGTGTTTACTGCTGTCCTCCTCTGGATGTCCTTTGATTTATATAGTACAGAAGAGAACACATTTCTGATGGTGTCTGAGCAGCATGGAGTAAAGTGCACCTCCTTTGGTCTGGGTTCTGTACCTTTATTAATGTAACCCAAAGTACATTTACCTTTTGGGGGAAGCTGTATCCTACTGCAGGATACAGAAAACAGAACTAAATTTCTGTTTTTACAAAATCTTAGAGCTTCCCCTACATGAACTATTATTCTGTGTGTTTTTTTTTTTAAATAACTTTTGAACCTTACTTCAGGACTTAACCCCAAGAGAAATGTTCCCTTATTAATTTTAGTCTGTTTATAAAGTCAGTTTTGCATTTCAATTCACTTCAGCATCTTAGCTCTTCTTTCTGCCTCTGCCCCACCCCCCACTTTGTGTACTTGGTAAACCTCCATTCTTCACCTAAGTTACTGATAAGTATGTTGGACAAGCCAGGGCAGAGGACGGAGCCCTTTGGCAAGTCAGGAAGTTGACACTGATCTATTAATCAACACCCCTAGGAATCCACTTGGCTTTCTACCTCGTCTTCAAGCATGTCATCACTGTTCCTGCCAACACCATCCTGAAATCCAGATAGTCTAGGTCTGGGGGATTCCTTGACTGTCCAGTCCAGGAACTTTATAATATTGGGGTTAGGGTGGTGGACATAGCTCTGTGAGGGGGGTCTATGGGCTCTCTGAAAAGATCCAGGCTGAAGCCGGTGATCATTATTGGGGTCGGCCCAAGAAGAATCCTGCCTGGAAACTGAGGCAGGCTCAGAGGAGGGAGGGCCAGCAGGTGTCTTAGGAACAAGCTGTTCACAGGCTGTTTTCCCCTTGCTTTTCTGTCTTCTGATCCTCTGCCTTCAGACTAGGGTGCAGATCTGAGAGTAGGAAGCTGGAATGTAGGAGGCCTGGCCCTTCTCCCTCCCTGGGGGAGTATGTGGCAAAGGGCTGGATTGGGGGGCGGGGAGTGGAGCCTCTTTCTGCACTTTGAGAGATAATGGAAATGTGTGCAAATGAGATGTAAGTAGGGGACGCTGGTGGTAAGAAGGAGGTGCCCCTTCTCCAGCCTCAGTCCAGCTTCGACCATGATGACCATGACAAATAGAAAGGGAAGTGACCAGTGACCTGGGCTGTGGAGTCCAGTCTCAGGAAGGAAGGGAGGGAGAGGGGCTCTGGGACAGCAGGGTGGTCATGGCTTCTGGAGTCTGCTATGGAGGAACCCTGGTAAGGAGGGTCCCAGGGTGTGACCCTGAGATGAAAGCATCCTGGGGAATAGCCCCAATCATCTCTGGCTGTGGAGGTGTGGGAGGGCAGTGATCAGAAGCGGGGAGGATGCAACCCAAATGCATAGACATTGACCCAATGCCTTAGGTGACCTCCCCAGGGTTCTGGCTCCTACCTATCTGTGTTGTGTTCAGCAAGATTCTGAGGCCCAGGGCCTCTCTCCAGGGGACCTGGGCATGTGGCCCTGCTTTCTCTGTCTTTGAGAGGGGGGAAGAGAGTGGGGGCCAAGGGCACTAGAGTGGGTGGCCCCTGCAACTCCCCTGGAGGCCACCCCTCCCCCATCCTAGGAAGATGAGTGTTTCTGGTCAACTCTTAGCCCAGCTCAGAGGAACTTCCCCTTAGTTGTATAAAAAGCTGGGAATCTGTTCCCTTGAGAGTTTAGGTCACATGACACGATGCCCTCCAGAAGGAGCCTTGAGGCCCAGAATTCCCAGTTGTGTCATGTGGTGACACAGCCTTGAGTTGGAAGATGTGTATTCAAATTCTGTCCTTTCATCAGCTGCTGTAATTTGGGGTGAATCACTGAAGTGCTCGGAGTTCACCTCTAAGTCTGGGAAAGAATCAGAGCCACTTCCTAAGTTTTCATGGGGGCTGCGAGGAAAAGCACATGGGAAAGGTTCGGTGCAGGCCAGGCACTTAAATAATGGTGAAAATAAAATGAAGGAGTCTTAGCTGGCTTGGCTCAGTGGATAGAGCATCGGCCTGCAGCTGCAAGGTCCCTAGTTTGATTCCCTGTCAGGGCACAGGCCGGGTTGCTGGCTCTATCCCCAGTAGGGGGTGTGCAAGAAGCAGCCGATCAATGATTGTCTCTCATCATTGATGTTTCTATCTCTCTCTCTCCCTCTCCCTTTCTCTCAGAAATCAATTTAAAAAAAAAATGAAGGAAGAAAGGAGAGCAGCTCCAGGTTGACCCCTACCCCCTACTGTGGGGGCTGAGCGGCCAGAGAAATCTGGATTCAACACTCTTGGGCCATCTTTCTCTTGACTATCTTTGTCCTTCTCTGTCTCTCTGTGTCCCTCTGTCTTCCTTTCTGTTATGTCCCCTCATTCCCCAACGAAGGGCTTAACTCAGCACCTGGCCCCAACACACACAATTCATTTTGCCTGCTTTTCTCAATGACCTCTCTGTGGCTCCACAGCCACCCCCACCCCCAGTTCTCTCTTTCCTCCTTCTGGGTCCCTGTTTCTGACCCCCTCTTTGTCCCACTCTCTCTCCTCCTGGTGCTCCTGCCCTCTGTTTCTCCAGCTTCTATCTCCTGTGAACAGGCATCCATTGACTGCTCACTAGATGCCAGGCACTGCCCTGCTCCTGTTGGGTTCTGTGTGTCTCCGTGCCTCCTGCTGCTGTCTTCTCTCCCTCTGCCCCATAGGCCTCCTGCCCTCCCATCCCCCAGCTCCACTGGGCTCCAACACTGGTGTTATTCAGTTTTATGAGAAACCCCCAGGCCTACCCCTGAACGGACCAACCACAACTGGAACCAGATGTGCAGTGCTGCACATGGGGTTGGGAGGGAAGGAGAGAGGGAGGGAGGAGGGAAAGGGGTCTGGGCTGGCTCGAGGGGACTGGGGGATGGGAGATGGGAAACCCTGGGAATTCTGAGCCTTCATTGGCTAGGAGGGGAGGAGTGGGGAGTGGAGAGAAAAGGGGCTGAGCAGGCTTCTGCACAAAGCAGTTCTCACTCTGTGTGTGTTTGTGTAAATGATGTTAGGACAGACACTGGGGAAACCGGGGGTGGATGATCATTTGTGGGACAGCTCTTGGAAATAAAGGGCAAGGCTGCTCCTCTTCTTTGAAACCCTCTAGCTCCTTGACTTCCTGTCTGTGTGGTTTCTAGAGACTTGCTGAATTCATGATTCTGTGCCCAGGTGCTGGGAAAGAGGGGGTAATGTTGGGATGGGGGTGTGTGTGTGGAGCGTTTCACCACCAAAGCCTGCCTGAGAGCAGCTGGAGAAGGGTGTCTCTCAGAGTGCCCTGGATCTGCTGCAGACCTGGATGGGTGGGACGCACTTGGGACATCGTGTATCTAATGGTCCCATGTCTTAGCATGGTCAGTTTTTCTGCCTGTGATTGTATAGTTTTGAAGATAAAAGTCTGCCAACAATGATCTTGGTACAACCTTTTGCAGAATTAAGCATTAAAAGTGCCCCTTTATTCAATTTTTTACCAATCGCTCATCTGTCCATCTCTTCACCATTCACTTATACATTTCACCTTTATTGAGAGTCTGTTATGAGTCAACCTTGTGCTAGACACTGGACAAACTAGGAAAGGGGAAGGAAAGATAAACAAATCTTTCCTCAACTAATGGGACATACAGAAGTGCACCCAATAAGTGTATATCTTGGCATTAGTAGATGAGCAAGAGCCTTGGGTGCTCAGAGGGGATGGTGCCTACCAACCGTTGTGGTTGGAGAAGGATCCATGAAGGGTGTGGTTTTTGAATTGAGCTCTGAGCACTCATGAGTAGACTCAAGAGGCAGTGCCATCACAGGGGGCTCTGGATGCCCTGCTGTAGAGCTGGGACTAGATGGTCGGGAGCAGGGGTGTCGTGGGTGTGTGTGTGTGTGGGGGGGGAGCAGGGAGTATTTGATGTCAATCGGGATGACAGTGGGTGAGGGTTGGGAAGAGATGGGGAGGATGACACTTCTGCTGTGCTGTGACCCAAAAGGGGCACCTTTTATTTTCATAACAGACTTGCTACCCACCTCTAGGGGAGCCTAGATTGCTGACATGAAGTCCTCACTTCCCTCCTCTGGCTAGGACTGATCCAGCCCAAGAGCAGCCCTTGGTCTGCAGGGGTGTGGAGTTAGGCAGGATAAGGCTATTAGGAGTCACCTTTGCCCCAGAGTTGGGGCTGGAGAGGGCTGGGCAGGGGTCTGGGAGGCCTGGGCCAGGTTTCCTTACTTAGTCCAACAGTCTCGGAGGGGAGTTCTGTGGGGCCTGGTTCCTTCTAGCTCTGGCAGTACCTACTGCTCACAGACTGAGGCTGCTGTCAGGGCTGGTAGGTTCTGTGATGCCAGAATTTGGGACTCTGGGAACCCATACTTCCTGGGAGGGGATGAGGTCATCTTGCTCTGGTGGGAGAGGTGGGTATAATGACACCTCTACTTCCACCTTCCCCACACACGGTCCTGAGAAGTGCCCCTCTCCCAGCCAGCCTCAAGGTTTCCCTGTTCCTGATGGGGTTGGGGAGCAGCTCTCTAATATGCTGACCATCTCCCCTGTGACGCTGGTCCCCCAAATGCTTGTCCCTCTGGACCCCTACCCTGTCACTTTATTCTTTGCAAACTTGAAGCCTGGGGAATGGTTTGGTTGAATTAATAAAATTGGTGAGTGTTAGAAGTGAAAAAAGATCTTGAATAACTTTGGCTCCAATCTCATTGTACAGTAGGGGAAACTGAGGCCCATAGGTCAGGTCCCTGGCCCAGGACCTCACAAGGAGGTGGGCCGGGTGGGAAAAAGAAGGGCCTTTCAATCTCTGAAGGGCTCCCACTCTATACCAGCCTGTGTTGTCTTGGACAAGTCACCTAACTGCTCCAAGGTCACCTTCTTCAGCTAAAATAGCAGGGTGACTCCCAGATTTAGTGAGAGAGAAATTGTTTAAGAGCCTGGCATACATTAGGTGTGCAGCAAATGACTTTTCCCTTCCCCTCCAAGTAACCCTATCTGCATCTTCACTCTTGTCATTTATTCGGCACTCCAAACTTTTCAAGTCGCATTTCCCCCGATCTTTTAAATTATAAAACCATTTGTACATAAAAAAATGTTGAAAGGATTTATGGTAAACACCATGGATTCTATAATGAACACTTTGGCATATTTGCTTTCTCCCATTTCTATCTCTCCATCCATCAACTCATCTTATTTTTTGATGTGTTCAAAGGGAATTGAAGCATGCATTTTATTAATTAGAGTTCAATTCAAATCACTTTTGCATGCACAGTCACAAGTGTCCATAAAGAGAAAACAGGTTCAGAAGTGAGATTCTAGCCCAGCCGGGGTGGCTCAGTTGGTTGGAGCATTATCCTGTGCATCAGAGGGTTGCCAGTTTCATTCCTGGTCAGGGCACATACCTGGGTTGTGGGTTCGATCCCCAGTTGGGGCGCTTACCAAAGGAAACCGATCAATGAGATTCTCGGTCATCAGTCACAAAATGAGTGCTCTATAAAAGCTGAGGGTTGCTGTTTGTCATCATCATCATCATTATTATCATCATCTCACCAAACATCCTTGCCCACCCAGCAGCCCTTTGGCCATTTCTGTGCAGCTGTGTCTCTTCCATGGGGTCCTGCCCCCTTTCCCTACTTCTGCCCCACAAGCCCTTTGGCCCCTCCCTGCTGGTCCCCAGGGAGGCTGCTGGGCATGCCCTGCTCCAGGCGCTTGTGCCCTGATGCTGCCAGCCTGGCACGAGCTGGGTGTGAGTGCTGCAGGGGTTAAAGGAGGCGGCCGTGGGGCGGGCTGCTGGCCGGCTCCGGGAAGGAGGCGGTGCGTGCTTGCCCGCCAGCCACCACCAGGGGAGGGATCTGGGCGAGCAGCGCCCTCGCTCAGTTGCTCCCAGCAGTGGCCCTGGGGCCAGCTCTGCTCCCTGTGCCTGCTCCCCACCTGGACACAAGGCTCACTCACGCCTTCCTCTTGGCAACCAGCTTCTTGCCAGCCACAGCTGCTGCCCCATCACTGCCCACCGCCCTGTCCCGTGAGCTTAGACCCACCCCACCCTGGGGCTCCTCTACCGGAAAGGTGAGTGTGGGGGTGCGTGTGCTGCTGGGCTGTCCTTACAGATGCTGTCAGGACCGCTGATCGCTGATGGGGTGTAAACTAGGGGAGGAGGAGGTCAGCCCTCCTGGTCACATGTCTGTGAGCTAGGCTAGCCCCTCAGGCCAACCTGTCAGTCCTCCTTCAGATGTGTCGGAGATTTTTGCAGGCATGTCTGGGGTGCGGTTGTCCATGCTCTGAGGGAGAGAGGCCAGTTAGAAGGAGTTTTGTTTGCTGGGGTAGTTACTGGTGTCGGTGGCTGCTGGACCCATGACAGCAGAGGTGAGTGGGCAGGGACACATCTGCCGAGGAAAGGGGGCGTGGGGAGGACTTCATCTCCAGCCCTCTCTTCCCCAGCTGCCGGCCCATCACTGGGATGCCTGGGGGAGAGGACCCTGAGGAGAGCAGGCATTTTTCCTCTTGGTTTCTCTCCCTGCCACCACTGGAGCTGTTATTGGGCCCCCTTTCTCCTCCTTGGGGTTCTTCTTGCTCCCATCTCTCATCTCCCAAGGGCTGGCCACGGCTGCCAGGGAGGGCCTGGCAGGCCCAGGAAGGTTGGAGTTAAAAAGCACTCCTCTCCGCTTGGGTCCATGCTCCCTTGCCCATGGGCACAGCCTGGCATGAGTGCCCCCTGCTCACTCCTCCAATCAGCATCTTACTCCTTCCTCACCCCTCTGGGCAGAAATGGCTAATCCAGGTGGTTAATGAACAGACACACACAGCTGCCTTTCACTCCCCTCTCCTTCCTTTCCCCCACCCCTGACCCCCTGATGCCCTGCCTGCTACCCCCTCCCAAGCTGGAGAATCCATATAGAGCTAATCTCTGTCTGTCCCTTACCCCCCAGTTCAGGACCAGGGCCAGGACTGCCTGCCCAGATGTGTCCTACAAGAGGAAACTGTGAGGGGAGTGGCCGAGGGTGACCAGGAGAGCCTGCTGTGCTCCCAAGCTGGGCTCCCTGCAGGGGGTGCAACGGGTTAGAGGACAGGATGGGTGCTTGTGAGGGGAGGGCAGGATGGGCGGTGGTGGGTGAAACCAGGAGGGGGAATTGGAGCTGGGTTTAGATTCTCTGGGAACAGGGGCGTCTTCTGGAAACCCCAGTGCCTGTTCCTTGTGGCAAAACCAAGCCAGGGGGGTCAGGAGGGTGTGGAGGGAGCACTCTCTCCCATTGAGTCTCTGCCTGGCCCCTTCCTGCAGCTGCCTGGGTGGGGTGGGGACCATTGTGGCTCTGACTTGGCCTTAAGTTGCTCTTACCCCTGCCAGCTGGCAGCTACTTCTGTCTCCCCCACCCTCACTGTCCCCCAGGACCTCAGCGCTTGCTACAGCTGAGCCACCTCTGCCCGACCCCCCTGGCCCAGGGTGTGGAAGGGAGGACCTGGACCTAGCCCTGGTTGGGAAGCTGGGTGGGAGGGCTCCGAGAGGGCCCAGTGCTGGGTTCCTGTGTGGGGTTGGCCTTGACTCTGCTGCCCATGGAGGGCCGGGGCCTGGGTGGGGGGGTGGGGGGGTGGTCTCGGAAAGTCTAACAGGACCGCCAGTGCTGACAGCCAGGGCTGTGATCAGTGGTGGTGGAGGCAACTGGGGAACCTCTTCTTCCAGATTCCTGGCCTTGAACCCTGTGGCTGTCCTCCCCACTCCCTCATCCCATACTTTTTCATACTCCACTTTCCTCAAAGCCCCAATTCGGAGTCTTCCCGGGGGCTGTGGTGCCCAGCATGATAAACCCAGGATGCTGGTGGCCAGGTGGAGGGGAGCTGAGCTGGGGTTCAGCTGAGTTCAGAGATGAGGTTACCATTTGGTGATCCTCTTCTTGTCAACCTCGGGGTTTGGGAACTCTCAGTTCCGTTTCTTCTGAGGTAGGAACAGAAAGCCGAGGGGCAGAATGGATTTGTGTTGGTGAAGGAAGCTCAGCTCACATTTAACGAAGGGCTTTCTAACAAGCCTGGCAGGTCAGCGAGAGAAGGGCTGCCTTGTAAGGTAGTGAGCTTCCCATCTTGGGGGGAGTTCAGACAGAGACTGGATAACAGCTCAGAAGGATTCCTGAGTTGGGATGTGGTTAGAAGGGATGACCTTGAAGGTCTCTTGGGATGCTGAGGTCCTGGGATTCTTGGAATTGGGAAATTCTCTGACACTTGGATTGGGGAGCAGAAGGGGAGTAGCCTCTGGCCTGGGTGGGCATGGATTAGGACCTTGCAGGGCAGGGCCTTCAGGGTTTGGGGAACAGAGAGCCTGCTCCCTGCCCTCACACCCATTGCTCAACCACCCACCGGTCTGCCCCAGCTGCTTCCTGCAAAGATCCTGAGTTTCTTCCGATTCCTCTTGTCCCGCTCCAAGCCTTGCCCTGCTGGTTAACCCCACAGTATCTGGACAGACCTGTGGGCTGCGTGACACTCTGGGGTCAGAAGCAACACAGACCTCTACCCCTGCCTCCCTGAAGTCACAGCCCGTTCCCCCGCTAAGGGGCTAACTCAGAGCCAGTGTGCCAGGATGGGGAGAGGGAGGGTTGCTTCCAGGTTGGGCAGCTTGAACCCCTGCCCAGTTTGCGCACCCCCCAAAAAGGGGCCTCCCCAGCCTGCCTGGAGAGGGTAGGCAGAGGAGCAGTGCCAAGATCCAAGATGCAGAAAAACTCAGGGGCAGCTCTTCTTTAAGCCTCAGTTTCCAAATTTGTAAATAATACAGTGTTGTTGGTGCAGCTTGAAGTGGTTTGTGTAACTAGCAGCGGCGGGTGGGAGGGGTAGGAACCATGAGTGTGTTCTCCAAGGCCTCTCAGGGGGAGCAGGGGAGGTGCAGGCCACCTCACCTCCCTGTTCTCCAGACCTGTTTTCCTAGGTGTGCGTGTGTGTGTGTGTGCGTGTGTGTGTGTGTGTGTGTGTGTGTGTTGGCATTAAAGATTCCTGTACACCTAACCTCCGCTGGCTTGGGTTTCCCATGATGGGAGTGTCAAGGTGGGCTTTTGAGTGGGTTCCCTCTAGCCGATGCCCCGTGACCCCTTTTCTCCTTAGTAGAGAGAGTGAAGGAGTAGGGTCTGAGGTCACCCCGGTCAACCCCTGCCTCCAGTCAGGGATGAAGTCCTTTCCAGTGTCTAACTTCAGTCCCCTGTCTTGAGCCAGGGACTAGGTGGGGCTGCTGAATTAGAATTTCTTCACTCTGGTTCCACAGAGACTCAGAGAGCGATGGCCAGGTGTGTGGGGCAGGACAAGGAGATGCTGAATATGCCCTGGAGCTCGGAGAAGTCCGGGGGTGGGGGTGGGGTAGGGGAGTAGGGGGGAGGCAACAAAGGCTCTCAGCTGCAGGCAGTTCTGGCTCTTGGCTTATTTCTGGGCCCTAAGTCTCTTCCACCCCAGAAAGGGCACGGAGGCCCAGCTGAGGGATGTGTACTGAGGGATGGCAGAGGAGTCAGGCAGGAAAGCCCTCCCTCCCAGTTGCTGGACTCTGAAGAAAGCAGATCAGAAATGGGTGTGGTGTGCGGAGAGGGAAAGCGGTTTGGGATACTGGAGCCAGGACTTTGTCCCCAGCACTGTACCCCCAAGGCCCTGGCTCCTAGCTTTCAAAGCTATTAGGCATGCAGAGGTGTGGGCACCACTGAGCTGGAACGAGGGCAGTGGGGGCGGCAGCGCTGCCAGCCTGGTGGGCCAGGCCCACCTCCTTGGGTGCCCCTCCATTATGCATGGTCACACTGGCCCAGCTCCTTCCTCCTTGCAAATAGCCTGAGGCACTTTCCCATCACAGCAGGCACAGCTGGGGCCCTGGTTGACTTTACCCGGTTTGGTGCTTTGGCCTTCTTCCTACTTGTCCGCACCTTTGTTTTCCTCGGGGAGGGTGGCTGGTCTTCACGGAGCTGGAGCTTGTGTGGGGTGGGAGTGGTGTGCCCAAGCCAGGGCTAGGCTGGGCTCTGTAATCCCTGCCTTTTTGGGTTAGAAGCCTCTAGCTCAGGCTGTGCGTTCTGGGAGGCAGGAGGGACTGGTCCAGAAGGGTGGGATATTGGAGAGTTGATGGGGACAGAGAGGTTCCAGGAGTGCCTGAATGGAATCCTATTCTTCCATATGGGAGGGTCCCAGTCCTATGTCCGGGTCCCCTTCCCAGGCTTTCTCCAGCAGAGAATATGGGACCCCTTTGTTTTCCTGGGCCTTGCAAGATTCCTGTGTGTAGCTGGATTACAGACTCCTTGAGGGCAGGCCTGTGCCTTTTGTCTCCCTGGTGATCCATGCAGTGCCTGGCAGAATGCTGCTCAGCAGGAATTGACTGACTAAGGAGGGTAGAGAGGTGAGGGGTTTAGACAGGGCCTGGGGAGGATTGGCTAGAACTGGAAACAGGGCTAGTCACTGAGTGATCTAGAGTGAGGCAGAAAGTGTGACTCTGGAGCCAGGCTGCTGGGCTCAACGCAGGATGACCCTGTCGACTAGCTGTGTGGCCTTGGCAAATGAATGAACCTCTCTGAGCCTGTTTCCTCTGCTGTAAACTGGGATAATAATAGTATATGCTTCGTGGTGTGGTTGAGAGGCTCAACGAGTTAGTTTATTTAAAATGCTTTGAACAGTGCCTGGCACATAGTAAGTGCTCAATAAATGATAGTAGTTGTTATTACTATGGGTGATGGTGGTGGTGGTGTGTTCTTCCAGGAGCCCACTGCTGGGATGACCCTGTTCTCTCTTATCATGGTTGTTCCACTCATAAAATGGGAGGATTATGGGACCAGAGAGTGGAGGAGATGGTGGGATTATGTTTCCTCAAGGGGTCATAGCATCAGAGCCCAGAGAACAGACTTTCCTCCTCCTCCTTCTCTCTCTCTCTCTCTCTTTCTCTCTCTCTCTCTCTCTCTCTCAGGGGAGAGGGGGGAAAGCAGGGAGCTAAGGGGACCTCCAGAGGCCTTGTCTGCCCAGGGAGCAGATGCAAATCCGTGTTTATGGAGGACTCTGAGAAAGTTGCATCACTGTAAACAAGATGCATTATTATAAACTAGTCCAAGCTCTCATTCTTCAGTTCTGTCCCATCCCTTGATGAGAGTCACTGGATTGGAGACTCCCATGCCTGGCAAGGACTTGCCCTGGCCTCCAGGCAGGCTGCTCTTGACCATGGACTGACTATACTTATAGGGGTGGAATCTATATTTTAAAGTGGGATTCCCAAAAGTCTGCTGCAAATACCCTTCAGGTCTCTCTGAAGTCTAATCTGCATCTCCTTGCTGCAACTTTAGTTCCTTCACCTGTTGGTAGGAGGTGGGGGAGAACGGTGGCCAGCCCTTCCTGCATGCTGTATCGGTAAGCTTTGAACCCATGGTAGGGGCCTGCTCCTGGCCACACACCCTCTCCATCTCAGGCCCCTGCTCTCTCTGAAGTCCTCTGCTTTCCAGAGCCCCTGACAGTCCTCATTAGCAGGGGTCAGCCCTCAAGGTTTGCTTAAGCTACACTCTCCACCTAGGCCTGGTTCCCACCCAAGGAGGCTGGGCTTGCTTGGGGTCAGGTTAGGGTAAGCTCCACTTCCGGACCCCTCGCCCACCCAGTTGCAGCTGTAAAAGGCATTAGCTTTTTCTTGGAGAAAGAATGGGCTTGGGTTGATGATGATGACAGCTGGGAAGGGTTCCTGAGCTCAGCCCAGCCCCATGTTGCTTCCCCTCCTCAGCCCCTGCTCACCTCTGCTCCATTTCTAAGCCATTGCTCTTGTAGAGGAGGGGCTCACCTTTAATCCTTCACCTTGACCAGACATGAGCAATCCCCCTGGTCTATCATAACGCTTTATAGGGAGCAGTCAGTCTATGGGGTCAGCACTATGGGGCTTGGTGCTGGGGTGGGGGTGGAGGGGTGGGCAGACGGCTTCAAGGGAAGTGTAAGAGAGGATGTGTCCCTGTGGCCCAGGACAGGGGGGTGCAGTGCTCTTGCTGTGTCCCTGGACTCTGAATGACTCCCTTTCCTCACTGTGCCTCAGTGTCCTTACCTATAAGACAAAGGGCTGGAGAGACTCTGGGCTGGAAGTCTGTGAGTTCATCCATCTCCCTGCAGGAGCCTCCCCTGGTCCCGGCTTCAAACTTCACCTTGGATTGACCTTGCTTCCCTCCCGGCCCTGCCCCCACCTCTGGCAGTGGCTGGCAGGAAGTCCTGCTGATTAGGGCCCTAATCACCGGCTGAGACTCCCAGAAACAGCCAAGCTGGTTGAGCAGAGAGGAGCTATCAGGAAGGGGGGTGGGCACAGGGAGAAGCCCCTTCCCAGGGGCTGGAGGGTTGTGGGCACATGAGGCCCCCAATTGTTTACTTAAAAGCCTTTTTGGCATTGACACTATGGGGACATAGTGGGGGCAGGGGGTATGGGTGTGGGGCCTGGACCCCCAGCTCCTAAGGAAGGCTGGGAAATGTGCTCTAGTGGGAGAGAAAGGGGAGCAGAGAGAGGGTTTCTGCAAAGTGCAGAGGGGGTGTCAAGCAGAAAGCAGTGTACACAAACTGGTGGAGTGGGGAAAGCTTCAGAGAGGAGGTGCCATTTGAGATGGGTTTTGAAGGTGGAGAAGGAGTTCTGCAGGAAGGAAAAGGGACAGAGACCTCTTTAGGCACAGGGGAAAGCATGCACCAAGGCACGGTGGCACACCTGTGAATATGGATCAAATAATGGCTCCAGCCCTGTCTCACAGTCAGATAGGCTTGCGTTTCACTCCCAAGCTTGCTAGCTGAGTGACCTTGGACTGAGCCTTGGTGTCTGCATCTGTAAAATGCAGTTAATATTCCACCTCATGGAGTGACGATGGGGATGAGATGAGATCCTGTTAGTCAAGTGCTTAGCTTAGTGCCTGGCACAGGAAGTGATGTGTATGGGAAGGGTGGCTTTGGAGAGAGCCTGGAGGTGCAGCTTGGGGTCCAGTCTTGAGGATTCTCTGGGCCATGGTAAAGAGGGCAGCAGCAGAGAGCATTACCATAGGAGAAACTTGATGAGCTTGTCATTTGGTGAGATTAGGGCAGTGGTGAAGATGAACTGGCCCAGGGAGACCTGGGACAGGCCATAAGCCAGGGCCCCTGGAGTCCCATGTTCAAAATCCTCAGCCCTAGGGATGGGACATCTTCTTGGAGTCTTTACTTCTCTCGATCAGGAGGCTGAGGAAGCACTGAAATCTCCCTGGGTGATCTTTCAGGCCAGACAGAGCCCTCCTTGGCAAGACTTCCCATGGGCTGAGACGGGCATGGACAGACCGCAGCAGGTGGGAATGAGGGCAGACTGCAGGCAGCTCAAATTTCTAAGGAACCGAAAGGCTCCTTTTGGAGGCATCCTTTGCCATCCGCTTGGCACTCAGTAGGCCCTCACTATTCAATGAATGAATGAACAGGAGTGTCCCCCAGCCAGGGCAGAGGAGCCTGCCTGCTCAGAGGCAGCGGGGCCCCACCTGACTGTGAGTGTCTGCATGGGGCTGCCTGTCCAGAGGCAAAAGGGATGTTAGGTGTTGCAAAATCCAGGTGCCTGGCCTGTCGCAGGGGCTCAGTGGCTGCGTAGACGAGGGAGTAGGGATTTTAGGAGCTTTAACTTCCTGGATCAAGGACCTATCACGAGGTGGTGTGGCATGGGGGTCAAGATCACAGACTTTGCAGCCACATTGTCTGCATTTGAATCCTGACTCCACCTCTCACAGGGTGTGTAACTGTGGACAACTTACCTAATCTGCCTGTGCTTCATTTTGCTCATTGGTGAAATGTGGGAAACGAATAAAACCGAGTCCTGCATGCAGGCCGTGCTGTGTGCCCTTGGTTATTACTACTGTTATTGCTCTTACTGTGGTTGGTACAAGGGGTGGGATGGGGTAGGGGGTTCATGGCAGGGATAAGGGCAGCTGCCAGAGGAGGGTGGGGGAGCACAAGAGGTAAATGAGGCTTCTCTGGAGAGCCTTCTGAGCTGCCTGAGCTGCCTGAGCGGCTTCTGCTGTGGCCAGCTGAGCTGAGCTGCGCTGAGCTGAGCGTGGGAGCGGAGGCAGCGGCCAGGCCTGGATTCCAGGCTGGAGCCCTGGGAGAGCAGGGGCCAGCAGGGGGGAGGAGAGGTGAGCAGAGAGGAGGCCAGGACTCTCCCAAGTCCCCAGCTGGGACCTCAGGAATCCCTCCCATCATCACTTGCCAGAGAGCCTGGCCTTTTAGCTCTAGGGCCTCCAGAAGGCCTGTGGTCCATCTCCCTGCCTCCGGGGCCGATTGCTCCCGATGCCCCTTCCCTATTAGAAGGTGATTGCTCTGCACTAAGAGCCTCCGTCTGGCTGCAACTCTTTTCCTCCCTTTTCATCTCGTCTTTAGACCTCCTGTCTCCAGTGTTGTGGGATTAGTAGCTGCTTTGCAGCAGGAGGGTGTGAGGGTAGACTTCTGGGGCCTGCCCTGACTCAGGGCAGGAGGAAGGGGCAGTGGAGAGCCTGGTGGCAGGGGGTCAGGTGGCCCGTTACTAGTCCTCCTTTGGCACTGTGTGACCTTGAGCAAGTCACTTCCCCTCTCTGGGCTTTAGTTTTCTCTTTGGCAAGATGAGTTATGGGAGTCCTGCCTTTCTAACCAGTGCTCAATTTCTGCAAGTCCATGGATATTTCTGAACAGAGAGGCACCTGCTCTTGGGGCCATCAGAGGAGCCATCTAGCATGGAGCTGGGGGCCCTGGTGGTCCTTTGGGCATCTGCTGGGAAGACAGCTGGATGCTGGGAGGTCCCTTCCAGCCCTGGGATTGGAAGGTTCTTTGCCTAGTGGCCATTACCCCAGGGCAGCCGTTTCTTGGAACAGAGTTCAGGGGGAACAGCTGTCAGGGTTAGCGGGCCAGTCTCTGGGTCTCTGTCCCAGTGACTCAGGTGGGGATGGGCTGGCAGGATTGGGGCTAGCGGAACGAGGGAGGGAGCCAGGCAGATCTGCTGGCTCCCCTTGGTCGCTCTCAGGAAACAGAGTGGGAATAAGTGATGCGCTGAGGGGAGGGGTACAGAGAAGAGTGAGTAACAGTTATGAGTAACAGCTCAGTGTCTCTGCTGGGCAGGTGGCTCCTACACTGTGCAGAGCTGTCTGGGGCTCCGGAAATGCTGCTTGGAGGCCCAGCCACTGAGTCATGGCAGCATGAGATCCACTGTCCTTGCTTTCCTTAGGAGCTGGGGGTCCAGGCCCCACGTCCACGCCCCCGCCCCCACGGAGAGTGCCTCTCAGAATCAGCCCCTCCCACCATCTATACCTCCACACCCGATGGGTCCCATAGCTGCCAGATGTTGTGTTCTGAGCCTTGGCTTGCCTGAGGGCGAATAGATCTTACAGTCTGGCTGTCCTGGGTTTGAGTCCCAGCTCAGCTGCTCAGAGCTCTATGACTCTGAACAAACTTACTTTTCTCTCTGAGTTTCAGTGGCCTCATGTGGAACAAGGGAGAATTGCCTATTGGACATGTTGTTGAAACGTTTACATATGATACTGTGTTTCAAGTACACAGTACATAGTAGTTCTTAAAAGAATATGGTTGCCCTGGCCAGTGTGGCTAAATGGTTGGAGTGTCGGTCCGCACACCAAGGGGTCAAGAGTTCGATTTCCAGTCAAGGGCACGTAACTTCATTGCAGGTTTAATCCCTGGCCCACGTGGGGGTGCGTGCGGGAGGCAACCAATTAGTGTGTCTCTCTCACACCGATGCTTCTCTCTCTCTCTCTCTCTCTCTCTTGTCACTCCCCTTCCACTCTCTCTAAAAATCAATAGAAAAAATATCCTCTGGTGAGGATTAACAAAATAGTAATGATCGTGATGATGTATGGCTGTCCCACAGCCCTAAACTCTGTTTTGCCCCTCCTCACCCCCTCCACTCCTAGAATTCCTGCTGCATGTCTGCATTCCATAATTTTCAGGATGTTTATCCATTATCATATCAGATCCACCCTGTGGTTTATACACTTGCTGTCCTGTGTCTGACACCTGCTATACCCAGCTTCCATGAATGTGCCTTTGCCCTGACCTGCTCTTCCGGAAGGATGGGCAGGGCTCAGGTGAGTTGGGTGAGTCCAAGGGGAGTTTGTCCCTTGCCCAGCCAAAGAGGGTGGGCAGGTTCCTGTGGGCAGTTGGGATGAGCTTCCAGACTCGCACCCCGTCTCTGCTGGCTCATGTTCTCTCCTCCCCCAGCCTGCCCTTGTGGGTCGCTTTGTCACTTCCCCCTAGAGCTTCCTGAAATCCACTGTGTCAGGGCCACGCAGAAAGCCCCTCCAGTGGGTGTGTTGGCGGGGCTGCTGTGTTCCTGTCTGTGTGGCTTTGCCGAGGGTGTGGCCCGGCAGTGACTCTGCATCTGGACCTGGCAGTGGTCCTACTGCTGCCTCCATGTGTGCCTCAGGGTGCCTGAGCTGCGTGGATGCCCCTTGGCAAGACCTCTGGGTCACTGTCTTTAGCTGATGTATTCTTTCTCCTGTCCGTTTCATATCTGCTTGTGTTTTCAGAGCCAGACAGAGCCAGGTCTTCCGCTGCCCCTCCTTCTACCCCCCTTTCCTCCAGACCTGGTTTCAGATGCATGCATCTCGGAGGTCCTCCCAGGGAACAAGGAAATATTACAGCAGGGTGGATATGCGTCAGATGGAGACGAACAATGCTGGTGACAGCCAGGCCTCCGCTGGCCCTCAGTGCTGGCTTCGCTTCAAATCTCTGCTGCCCGCTAATTAGGAATGAGAGGGGGCTTCCTGCAATGGGGCCATAGATGGATTTAAAGGAGCAACGTGACGCTGGGCTGCCCTGCCTTGGGGACCTCCTGCTTCCGGGGCTCCTGGTGCAAAGATTCCCATCAGAGCAGATGGGGTTCCAGAACATGGGCCTTTGACTGGAGCTAATTGCGCAGAACGATCACACTCACTCCTGTCCCTGCCATCTGGGGCCCAGGAGTTTTCTACATGAGTGAATTTCCAGACACTGATGCTTAGGCCATGTCAGGAGCTCAGAAAGAAGGGTGGTTTTTCTCCGATGGGAATCTTTGGTTTTGTATTATACTGTTCCAAGCTCTGACTTACGGTAGAGGGGGCCTTAGAAATCAATGACCTCTTCTTATTCTGTTATTGTCCCTCAGTTTCTTTTTCTGTAAAATGGGCATAAGAACAGAACCTACCTCACAGGATTGAAGTGGGGAGTAGATGAGTTGAGACACATGAAATGCTTAGATTGGAGCCTGGTACCTAGTAGGTGCCACACAATTTACTGCTCTGTGAGGATGCTGAGGCCCAGAGAAGGGATATCATCTGACCCCAATAGAAGGGAACGAAGGTTTACTAAGCGTGTGCTATGTTCCGGGCATTTTGACTCGTGTCATCTCAATCAACTTTGTTTAGTCCTCCAACCATTCCGCGCAGTAGATCCCTATCCCCATTTTATAGGCGAGGAAACGGAGATTCAGGAAGGTGCAGGTCTTGATGGCCAGTCTGTGGCAAAGTGGTATTTGAGCCCATCCATGCCTGACCCCCCGTCCAGGGCGTTTTCTATCACACCTCTCACCCTTTGCTTGGAAACTCATGGCCTCGCCGTGAGTTTAGGAATTTGGAAATGAGGACCCACAAACAGAAGGTGTTCCAGGCTTTTAGAACTGGACTTGCTCCCAGCTGCCCCAATTTGGGTTAGATTCAGAGAGGTATGGAGTGGCGACAAGTGGCTTTAGGGGTTCAGGGAACATAAAAGCTACAGATGGGCCTTGAGGATGTGGAATTTTCTCCTGGTCACATGGGATTGATTGGGTTTGCTTTTCATCCTACTCTTTTTTAAAAAAATTATTTATTGATTTTAGAGAGAGAGGAAGGGAAGAGAGATATAGAGAAACATCGATTTGTTGTTACACTTATTTATGCATTCATTGGTTGATTCTTGTATATGCTCTGGCTGGGCATCAAACCCTCAGCCGTGGCAAATGGAGATAACGCTCTAACCAACTGAGCTACCTGGCCAGGGCTCACCCTGCTCTCTTTTTTGGCCAGCCTTAAATCTTTTATAAAAGGAGGTAGGTAGACATTGAGAAGGACTTCCTAATGGTCAAGAGCCCAGGGCAGTAATGTGGGCATCACAGGGAGCCTGAAGAACTAACAAAAATTTAAGGTGGCTCTTCAAATCCCAGATGTCTTTCTTTACATTTTAATGTTTCTGAAATTGGAATGCATCTTAAAACTGAAGAGTACATTTCAAATAGCATTTCCTTCCCCTCAAAAGCTGTTAGCCAGAAAAACAAAGAAATGAAAAGGGGAAAAAAATGCTGTTAGCAATTGATGGTGCCCCAGACAAGCCATGGCATCATTGAGATCTGGAAGCAGGGCCATGAACACCTGCAGTTTGTGAGGCACCAGCATGTGTGAAAGGGAGAGGCCCGTAGGCCATTGCTGTCCTGGCTGGGGAGCAATGCTGGTCTGCTTTAAGAAGGCAAGGGGACCCTCTGCTGTCACTGTGTGGTTGAGTGTGGCCCCAGCCCTAGAATTCTCCCTCGGGGGCCCTGACTCAGCCCCTCCTCTCCTTCACCCACCACTCCCTCCTCAGCAGCTCCTGAGCCCTTTGCCTTCTTGGGTTTCCCCGGCGCTTAGATTTTTTTCCCATGCATCTTTCCTGCCTTACTGTCACAGCACAGCTTAGGGTCAAAGACTTTTGTCCCTTAAGGTTCTCATCTAAAGACAGAAACCCTCAGTGGGGAGTGAGGGGGTGGGGTGGCAGTCTCCCTCTGGGTGTAATTTCTGGAAAAACAGATGAACTTGAACCCCAGTGAAACAGCAGCCTTCCTCAGACCTCCATTACAGCAGTTACTGGCACTTTTATCCTTCTCTGTTTGCATGCCTGCCTCCTCCACGGGGCCACAGTGCCCCCCCAGGACCAGGCACTCCTATCCATCTGCCTCCCTAGCTGGGAGCCTGGCACCAAGGCCCCTCCCTCGTGTTGTTGAATGAAGGCCTGGTCTCCTTCCCATGCTGTCCCCTCTCCTGCCCTCTGTCCACTGGAGCCGTGACCACAGGCCACAGCCCTTTCCTTGCCCAGATCCTTTCAGGAACTTCCTAGAAGCTATGTCATCTGTACTGAAGGCCGAGGCACCCACCTCCCTGCTTCAGAACCAGTGTCCCCTCCCCAGGCCGGAGGAAGGGCCGAGCTTTCTCCTGCTCTTTGGGTTTCAGGAGAAGCAGCTCTGAAGTCTGCACGGCACGCTGCCTGTTCTTCACCTCCGCTGTGAAACAGGCCCTGCTTCCTCTGAGTCCTGCAGGCTGGGCCCCTCAGCTTCTCCTGCAGCTTACAGCCCCTGAAGCTCTCGCCTTTGCGGCCAGCCCCAGCCCAGAGCCTTTCCACGTCTCACTTTGGAGGCAGCTGCCTATTCCAGGCTGGCCTCCTGGCCTCCAGCCCTGCCCCTGTCTCTGGCTCTGGGGACATCAGGCTCTTCCAGGGCCCTGGACATTTGCCTCAGCCCAGCCCTCAAGGCCATGCACAGTGTGCCCTCCATGAAACTCTTCCTGTAGCCCCCAACTGGGCAAACTGGTGTGGCCCTGGCAGAGCTGAGGCTGGGCGTGCCACCAGAGTGGAACTCTGTTCCATTCGTTACTGGTTGTGTGACCTTGGGCTAAGCATGTGGCCTCTTGCAGCCTCATTTCCTTATCTGTGAAATGTGCTGATAGCCCCTACCTCAGAGTGTACACTATGCAATCAGAGTGAACTTGACAGTGGGCTTCTCTGGCTGGACCAAGGGCTCTGAGGTAGAGAGGTGAGGAATGGAACTGAAAGGAGAGCCACCCCAGGTCCCTCAGGGCCATAAGGACCATATTAGGGCATCTGGACTGTATCCCACGATGCTGGGAGCCACGCAAGGACTTAGGCACAGGAGAGACACGACTGGATATGCATTTTGGAAATAGCTCCTTGGCAGCTGAGTGCAGACTAGATTAGAGTGGCAGGACTGAGGGCGAGGAGACGTGTCATAGGAGGCTGTTGCAGTAATCTCCGTGATTAAGGGGTCTGGGGGTTGGCAGGGCTGGGAGAGATATTTGGGCAGAGAAATTGTCCAGGCTTATGGGGAGAGGTGGGGGAAGGAGGCCTCAAGGCCAACATTCTGGTTTCTGGCTCAACAACCTTGGGCCATCAGAACTGGGGGAGCAGGGTGGTGTCAATGCTGAGCTGGGGTGCCCAAGAGGAGGCAGGAGGGGGGCAGAGCCGTGACTCCAGGATATGGACAAACCAAGCCCTGGGCCCAGCTGTGCTTTCTCATCCTGCTGCTGCTTTCCAGTGGCCCCACAAGTCCCACCCTTATCTTGTGACTATTGCCTGGTCCCGTTCAGACCCCTGGATTACTCTCTTGTGCTCAGGGCCTGGCACACAGTAGGTGCTCAGTACGGGTTTGCTGAACTTCTGAGTCTCCTGCTCACTAGGAGTCCATCCTAGGAAGTTGGCTAAGCTCAGCCCTCCTGGAGTCACTGATTCTGGGTATGGGTGAGTGTGGCCCCTGAGCTAGACCCTTGGGGTATTACCTTGGGTTTGAGGGGCGGCAGATCTTCAGAGAAGATGTAATGCAATCAGGTCTCCAGCATGGGCTGATCTGGGTGCTGTCTTATGCCATCTGCCAGCAGGCCTCTGAAGGAGACCATCTTCAGTGAGTGGAGCCTGCTGGTCCCCCAGCCTGCTCTGCTAGGCCTCCTCTGCTATTGCCAGGACCTTCTGGCTGCAGCCCTGAAATGCCACATTCCTTCAAACTCAAGGGGCTGGGCACACCTGGCTCTCCCCTTGTGGAGGGTTGGGCTGATGGGCTAAGGGCTAGTGTGTATGTGTCTGTGCGTGTGTGAGAGAGTATATAAGTGTGTGAGTGTGTGTGAGTGTATGAGTGTGTTACTGGTTGTGTGACCTTGGTTGTGTGACCTCATGTGAGTGTGAGAGTGAATGTGTGAGTTTGTATATGTGTGTGAGTATGTGTATGTGAGTGTGAGTATGAGTGTATGTATGTGTGTGTGCATGTGTGTGTGTATGAGGTGAGTGTGGATGTGAGTGTGAGAGTGTGAATGTGTGAGTATGTGTATGTATGTGTGTGTATGTGTGAGTATGAGTGTGTATGAATGTGAGTGTGTGAGTGTGAGAGTGTGTGTGAGTGTGAGTGTGTGTGTGTCTAGTGGTCTGGAGGTGTTTGCCTGCAGAGGAGCTCCCTGTCTGGAAAGCCTGGATGTGAGTGTGTTGCAGGTCCTGGGGTCTGGCAGTGGGCTGGGGCGGCCAGTGAGGGCGATCTGAGAGGAGGGTCCCCAGACAAGAGGGAGGATTGGGGAAGGAGGGGGGGACTGCTGGAGCTTGGGAAACAGGTTGATTAGGTCAGTGGTCCAAGAGGCATGTGGCCCAGGAGGATTTCAGGGAGCGGGTAGGGGCTGGGACCATGGGTGCAGTGTCCGGGTTGGCCCTTTTGGACTCCCCTGTGTCTTGTCTGCCTCCAGTTCTTAGTTGGAACCTGTGCTGGGTTTGGGGAAAGGGCCAGGCCCCCTCCTCCCCCTGCTGGCTCCCTGGCTCTGGAGGGGACTTTGGGCTGGGGCATGCCTCCTGCCTCCCCACTCAGCTCGAGGTGTCCCTGGGAACAGGCCCCTTCTTGCCTCCAGGAACTCCATGCACTTCCTTTCCTGATCCCGAACAGAACTATATAAGGGAAGGAAACAGCCAAGCAGGCCGGGAGCAGCTCTGTGAGGACAGGCTGCCTGGAGGGGCGGGCACAGTCCTGGGGAGGAAATGGAGCCAGGGCAGTGGCCACTTCCCTAGGACCCCCTGCCCAGGGCCTGCTGCTCAGGCTGGGGTCTTCCCCTTGGGCCCCTGGCCTTGTCCTTGCCCCTGCCCCTCCACTCCCCAAGGCCGAGGGCACTTTGTAGCTGCCTGACTGTTGAGCACCCTCAGGTCCTGAAGGGGTGCACACTCACCTCTCACTTGGTTCCCGAGCCAACCCCTGGTCCCCTTGGCGGGCCTCCCACCCTACCCTTGTCCAGCTCACAGGGGCCGCAGGGGCCTTCCTCATAGAGCCCAGTGGACTTGTACTGTGACTCTGAGGTGCTGGACTGTCCATAAATGAGGGGTAGCTGGGTCCCTCTGGGATCATTGTCTGTATTATCCTCTTAAAAAATATTTTTATTGATTTCAGAGAGGAGGGGAGAAGGAGAGAGAGATAGAAACATCAATGATGAGAGAGAATCATCCATCGGTTGCCTCCTGCACTCCCCCTACTGGGGATTGAGTCTGTAACGCGGGCATGTGCCCTGACGGGGAATTGGACCATGACCTCCTTCCTGGTTCATAAACTGATGCTCAAACACTGAGCCATGCCAGCGGGGCTATCTGCATTATTCTTGATCACCCTGGTGTAGCCTCAGTGACCAGGACTCAGAATGGCCACATCCTGGTCACAGGTTCCCTGAGTGTGGTCCAGAGGGTGAGCAGGCAAAGCTGTGGGCAAGATCAACTGCTCTGTGAAGGGCAGAAGGCAAAGTTGGGAACCACCCACCCTGGGAGTGGGGGAGAGGTACCCTCCATGCTCTGGGTCGGGGGAGAAAAGTAGAGGCAGGAGGGGGGTCTGCCCAAATGTGTGTTTTGTTGGGGTGGGGATAAAGGCCTCTAGGTTTTCGGGTCCCTGATGGACCCTTGTCTCTGGGCTTTGGGGCTCCTCCTCCCTACTTTCTTCTTTCCCGCTTGTTATTAGTGTTCCTGCCCGTCTCCTGCTTGCCTTAAGCTCCCACCCTTCACCTCACTTCTTTGCTGGGCATGCAGAGCTGCCCCCGGTCCAACTTGGAAAGAGAGTTTGCGGCCAGTCTTCTTTCTCCATCTCCTTCAATATGCCCTTCGGTGCCCTCTCTTCCTCTTCGTCCCCCACTTTATGTCCCAGCCAAACGGGGTTCCCTGACACATGAAGCGTTCCCACCTCCATGCCTTGTCCATGTGGGAGAGCCCAGGACTCATGATGGGAACTCCCAGGTGCTGGACTGTTCTCCTCAGTCACTGGCCAGTGCAGGCTGAGTCTGGAGATGCCCTTCCCCATCTCCACCTTTCAAAGCCTTAGCCACATCCCAGGCTCTGAGCAAGGCGCCCGGACTTTGTGATGACAGTGACCGATGGGCCTCCTGACCTCACAGGACTTACAAGGCGAGCGGGTGAGACAAATGAAAGCGCTGCGTCCTGGAGGCCTGCCTCAGGCGCCCCACCTCCGTGAAGCCTGCCCAGGACCCCCCAGGGCTCTTTGAGTTCTCGCAGCCCCTGGCACCTCTGCACCGTGTGCCTCTCTGGCCATGGAGGCAGGTGGCATGCTGCGAAAGCTGCTTTGGAGTCGGGCTGACCCAGGTGGTAGCTGTGCTGGGTTGGATCTCACAGGATGTTGCGGGCACTGCCTGAGCTCCTGTAAGATGAGGAGACAACATCCTATCTCGGGGCTCAGGAGTGAAGGGTAACACATGAGTGCCGGCACACGGAGCGTGCAAACAGTTTAGCAACTGCCACCTTCTGCTTCGGCCAAGACTGCTTTCCCCGTAATAACCTTCATAAAGGCCCTATCTCTAAATACAGTCATAGTCGGAGGCGCGGGGGTAGGACTTCAACATAGGAATTTTTGGGGGGTGCATAATCAGTCCTTAGCACTAAGTGAAATAAGCCAGAAACAGAAAGGCAGATATTGTGTGATTCCTCTTATCTGCGGTACCTAGAATAAGCAACTTCTTAGTGACAGAAAAGTAGAGTAGGGGTTTCAGAGGGGGGTGAGGAAGATGGGGAGTTCTTGTTTAATGGATGTGGGGTGTCTGTTTGACATGATGGAAACGTTCTGAGCTGGGTAGTGATGATGGTTGTATAGCACGGTGCCACTGAATTGCACACTTAGAAATGGTTAAAATGGCAAATTTTATGTGATGTACATCTTACCACAATTAAAAAAAAAGACTAGCAAGAGCAAGGGGCGGGGGAAGAATGTTTCCATTTAGGACTGTAAAAAATGCTGGATTCAGAGACTCAGCTGGATTCTAGTTTTGTCTGGGGACAAGGCTGCCTTGTCTAGTCCAGGGGGTGGGGTGGGGGAGCATAGGTATGGGAGCCCCTCTGGAGGGCATGGCAAGTTTAGGAATCTGGGGTTTCCCTGAGGTGGAGTGTCAGCCAGTTGGAGACCAGGTCCTGCCACTTACCCAGTAGTGAGGTGATAGGCACAGTGCTAGGAGGTGCCTGGGTTTCCTCTTACTCTGCAAGGAGCAATGCGTGGAGCCCACAGACCAAGGTTTCACCTGCAGCCCCCCTCTTCCCAGCTGACTGACCAGGGGCAACTGCCATGACCTTTGAGCCTCCTTTTCTTCATCTGCGTAATGGGAGCAAAATGCCTGACTGTGGGACGGAGGGTCTCAGAGAGATCACATGGCAGGATGAGGCTTCCTGCCCTGTGCGTACTAGTAGTAGGTGCTGAACAAATGGCAGTGAATTTTACTGCTAGTGGTTACAGTTGCCTTTCTTCCTCAGGCCTTGACTCTCTTGCATCTTTCCACAGATATTTAGTGTGCACCTACTATGTGTTGGGACAAGTGTGATGAACAAGATGTGTTCTATGCTTCATTGCACTTGTTTTCTATGGAGGGAAACAGATTATAGACAAGGAAACAGGGAAACAGATTATAGACAAGGAAACAAACACATCTGTAATTACGAATTGTAATTAGGTCTGTAAAGGAAGAGATATGGGTGTTTGCGTGTGTGTGTGTGTGTGTGTGTGTGTGTGTGTGTGTGTGTGTGTAACTTAAGGGAGTCAGGGAGGGCCTCTCTGGGGTGGTGACATCTAAGCCAAAGCCAGAAGGATGGGAAGGATCCAGCTGTACTCACAGCTGGGCTAAGAGCATCTCAGGCAGAGGGAACAGCATGTGCAGAGGCCCTGAGGAAGGACAGAGCTAGATGTTCATTTACTGAGAGGAGCTCACCTTTACATGTGGCTTTGGGTCCTGGACAAGGAGGGTGGGTACAGAATGACAGTGGAGAGGAGAGCAGGGCCGGGTCATGCAGGGAGGGAGCTCCCTGCCTGGGCTGGCTGCTGACTGGCGCTTTAGACCCTCATGTCCTGGGGTGGGGGAGGTGGGGCTCCAAGGACACATCCTTGTTGTTGGCGTTGTGCCCAGGGACTTTGGAAGTTCAGAAAGTACTGGTGGGGGCTGACGAATGCCAGGCACTAGCCCTGGCCTGGGCCTGGTAACACTCACCTCCTGGCTGCAGCCCCAGCTCTCCTTCACAGGCTCTGGAGCCAGACTGCCCTGCTGCACTGGCCTTGGCAAATCGTTCCCTGTTCTGTGCCGTAGTTTCTTCATCTGTGAAATGGGGGTAATAGCAGTATCTACCCCAGACATTTTTCATTAGGATCAAGAGAGTCCAAGGATGGGGCTCAGGACAGTAGCTGTTGCATAGCTGCGCTCCTTAAGCTCTCTGTCACTGCTGTCGTGAACGGCTCCGTGGAAAGCAGTGTTTACAGGAGAGTCAGCACAGGGGGCAGAGAGGGTAGGGCATGTCTCTCCCGGGAGCCAGACTGCTGGGTTTGCATCTGGGCTCCTCTGTGGGACAGCTTGTTCACCTCTCTGTGCCGCAGTCTCCTCATCCACGAAATGCGATGCTCAGGGCTGCTGTGAGAATTGGAGAGCTAATTTATGCAAAGTGTGAAGAACAGGGCTGGCCTATCACAAGTGTGATGGGAGTAGTGGCTGTGCTGCTGTTTTATTATTAGATTCTTCAGAGATGAAAGACTGAGCATCAGGCCCGCTTAGCCCGCAGTGTGTAGGTGGGTTGTTAGAGGTACACATGGAGGAGGCACACCTGAGGCTGACTTCCTGGGTTCGAGCCCTGCAACGCTATGCTGCCAGCCCTGGGACTGGGCAGGTGGCAGGGCTGGCATGGAGAGTCCCTGCAGACCCCCTGGAGTCAGCCCCCTTTGCAGAAGGAGGACCCTTGCTTGGGTCCCCACGGGGCAGTGGGAGTGGTCACTGCTGACACCAGGAGTGTGGGGCCTCAGGGCACAGGCCTCCGAGTGGCAGGGGGCCTTGGCTCTCCCTGGCACATTCCAGGTTCCTGAGAGGGTGGCCAGGGGCCAGGGTGCCGGAGGGAAGGAGAGAGCCTTTTAAGGAAACATTTCTCTGCTTAAAAAATGAGAGAGAGAGAGAGAGAGAGAGAGAGAGAGAGAGAGAGAGAGAGAGAGAGAGAGGAGAAACAGGGAAACACACAACAAAGTTAGTGGTGGTCTGGCCAGCAGACTGGCTGGCATGCACAGCTGTGGGCAGGGGTGGAGGAGGTCTTGGGGGCACCCAGGCATCAGGCCCTCTAGCTGGGGGCCCACTGCTGCACCTCAGATCTGAGTCCTTAAGGGGTGACTCTGCTTAGGGGCTGTCTCTACCTCTGGGGAATGGGAAGAGACGTGGGGTCCCTTCTTTGCACTGCCTTTGGGTGGTGCTGGGAGAGAGACCCTCCCACTTTTCTCTGAGGATGCCTGCCCATGCTGCCCCTGCCCAAAATGTGTTCGTAACCCCCTCACTTCCCCAACCCCAGTCCCGAAGGGAGAGTGGAAACCTACCCTTGTGTAAGGAAGAAAGGACCGGAGGGCACTGGCCACGGGTGACAGCAGGAATGGGGAGAGAAGCTCTGGGGGCTGGCCTCATCAGGTGAAACCTACAAGCTCCAGACTAGGGTTTGGGGCAGCAGGTGGGAGGAGAGAGGGAGGAGGCCACTGCTAGATGCAGACTCCTGCCCTGACCCTGGCAGGCAGGGCAGTGTCCCCTGGCTGAGACCTTGTCTGGTGGGCAAGGTGGGCAGGGAGCCCTGCAGGCCACAGTCACCTCTGGGACCTTCCCTTCCTCCTGGTCTGTTCTCTTGGCACCCTCCACTCCACCCCTCCCACTGATCAGCAGTGTGACTTTGGGCAAATGTTTAACTTCTCTGCGCCCCCTGCACCTCAACCAGAGGTATAACAGTAGCTTTACATGGGCAAAGCACTGACATTAATGCCTGCCATATAGTACATATTGAGTAAGTGTTAGATATTATCTCTTTTTTTTTGAATTTGTATGTGATTTTCCCACTGGTCCTAGGATAAAGTTGTGTCCAGGGTGATGGACACTTTGCTGGAGAATGGGTGGGGAGGCGGGGAGCAGGTGGCGGGGACAGGGAGCCTGTAGCATGGCTGAGTCAAGAAGCAGAGATGCTTTCAGCCTCTCCAGCCTCCCAGAGTTCAGGGCACGAGTTACGTGGGTGTTGTCCCCTTCTGAGCTGGTGTGTCAAGCTGGGGTATCCCTTAGGCTGGTCAGACGACAGAATGAGTTAGATGGAGGGAGGGCCTGGCTAAGGGTGGCCTCTATGAACAGCCAGCCCCAGTCAGGGCTGTGGGCTGTCTCCGTCACTACTCCACTGGGTGGTGGCTGGGGTGGGAGTGGGGGGTCTCCCACTGTCCGAGGAGGCAGCCACCCCCTCTTTGGCCATCCACAGCTTGTGACCAGACATCCTCATGCCCCAGGGAGAGCCTCCCCCTTCGTTCCCTCTGTGGGCCCCCTGCCTGGTGCTCGGGTCAGGAATTGGAGCCAAGATTGAGGTATGAGCTCCAAGAAAAACGTGTCCCAGCTAGAAAAAAGGAACACATTGAGTCTCTGATAAAGGCCCCTGCTAATTGTCAGGGTAGAGGTTTGGCTGCCTGGCCTGGCTGAGGGATGTTATCTTAGGGTAGGAGCAATCCAGCCCTCCCTCCTACCCTGCCCCCCTCCCTCTGTCTGGAGGCCCAAGTTGCCACCTGCCCCCCCTGCCCCCCCAGGTCATCAGAGAGAAAGATGAGGATGATGATAAAATAATAGCTCACCCATAGAGGGTGCTTTCAGCTCTCCAGGCCTCTGTGTTTATTAGTGATGGGGTGGCTTTCTTTGGGAGAGCTGGCAGGGGCCTGTCACCCACCTTTTTCCCATGTGCTTTGGGAAACTGCCAGCTGCTTGCACTCTGACCTATGGGTGAGACATCTCGGCACTGGGGAGAACGAAGAGGCAACTCTTCCTTTTCTAGAGACCTTAAATACGTTTTTAAAAAAATTCAAACACATCTTACCATATTGCAGAAAATTTAGAAAATAGAACAAAGAAAATAAATCCTTATTTTTCTTAACATTTAATCCCATTATGAAAATTCTGGTGCATTGACCTTCAGTCTTTCAGTGTCTGCATATTTCTACAGAATTTAAAAATAGTGATGTGCATTTCATTTTTACCTTTCGCAGTCCCCCTCCCCACTAGCGGTGTTGCCTAAGTATTTTTCCATGTTGCCACATAATCTTCCAATGAACTCTAAGACTGCAGAGTGTCAATGTGTGTGAGTTGAGGGAAGGGGTGTCTTGCATGGAGGTGGTGGCTGTGGAATGATCTCAGGAGGCCCTGGTTTTCTATAGGAATGAAAGATGCTAACCTTGCCTCTCTCTGTTCCTCCCACAGGTGGCTGCCCCCTGCATTCCTCCATCCAACCATGAATTGGTGGTGAGTGACAGTCGGTTCCCTACCCTGCCAGCCCCTCCCTCCCCTCTGTCCTCTGCTCCCAGCTGCAGCTTACTTCAGATCCAAGCATGCTGGCAGCCCCCAAGGGTGCCGGGTAATTAGGTAAGGGAAAGGAGGGGGCCTTGTTCCGAGAGGCTGAAGCTGGACTGGGAGGAAATGAGTCATGAGGTCCCTTCTGATGGGATGCAGGGCCTCCTATTTCAATCTGGAGACTAAAGTCCTTGGAAAAAACCATAAAAGGGCATCTTGCCTGTCTGCAGGCCTGGCCAGGTGCCTGTTGTCCTGGAGTTTACAGAACTAGGGGATGGCATCTCCTCCTACCCACTTGGTCCTGGGTCAGGTACCTTCAGCTGGAGGCAGGGGGATGGATGGCTTGACCCACAGAATTCATCTGCCTGGGCAGCTGCTCTCATTCAGGTGGCCTGTTCCACTTCCATATTGTTTGTCTGATTCTGCTTTTCTGCTCTTGGGTGTCCTCCACTCCCCCGCCCCCTCCCCCAGTGGGACTTCCAGAAAAGCATGGACAGGACAGGGCTCCTGTGAGTTGTGGACTGATCCCAGCTGGGCTTATTTGAAATGTTGGGAGCTTTTCCCTCCTGCCCTCTCACTGCCTTCTTACCCTTCAGAGGCCCCTCCTGCACCTCACCCACTGCTGGAGGTGGGCAGGGCCTAGAGCAGCCTTGGGCAAACTACGGCCTGTGGGCCGGATCCAGCTGTTCTATCCGGTTCTCTTGCTCTCCCCTCCACTCCTTTACTTTGAATTTATATTAGTTCACACAAACACTCCATCCATGCTTTTGTTCTGGCACTCCGGTCCAGTTTAAGAACCCATTGTGGCCCTGGAGTCAAAAAGTTTGCCCACCCCTGGCCTAGAGGCTGGAGGAGAGGAGCCTGCATGCCTCCAGGTGTGTGCTCGTGCATGTGTATATGTGTGTGTGTGTGTGCACACGTATGTGTGTAGAGGAGAGTCATGGAGGGGCCCTATGGTCACAATTTGACCTACTGGTGCGGAGGGGCAAGTGACTACATGGATGTGGGTGGGAACCTGGGGGAGGGACAAGGTTGTCATGGGGCCCGGAAGTTACAGGTGTCTGCACACCTATGCCGTGACCTGCTCTGCCTGGATACTGGAATCTTAGCCAGGCCACCTGGTCTTCTGCCATGTGGCAATGGTCCTGTCCCGCCCTCTTTCTGGACATCAGTTTCCCTTTCTGTCACAGAGATGGCTGAACTAGATGCTCGAAAGGCCGTCTAAGTGCTGATAAGTATTCCCTCCATTCAGGGCTGTTAATGGAATGGAATTAAAGTATGTGAAAGTGCTGGTGGCTCTTAGACGCCTCCTGAGCCCAGCACAGTGCCACCGCTCTCTGCACAGGGGCCCAGGCCCTGCCAAGTGTGTCCCTTCTTTGCAGCGGCCCCTCCTCCCTTCTGGGCCTCAGCTCTGCCCAGCTGTGCCGCTCCAGAAGTGGGGTGTTATTTGTGCGGAGCCCAGTGGAAGGTCATCTGACAACAGCAGCGGGTGTAGGTGGGGGGCCAGCCGGGTGCTGTAGGGATGAGGCCAGAGAGTAGGCCTGGTTTGGAGCTGCCAGTGAGAAACCTCTCTGGGATTTCAGAGAGACACTGTGGAGGGCGAGCAGGAGGGGTGAGGTGGGGTGAGCAGACCTCTCATCATTCCAACCCAACTGCCACTCTGCCCCCGAGAACAGAATGTCCTTGGCTGATCTAAGACCGCTGAGGGGTCTGGGGTTTAGAGCTCTCCAGGGAGAAGCCAGATGCCTGGCCACCAGGAGTGAGCTTTGTTTATGTGAGGAAGGGTCAGGGGTTGGGACAAGAGGGAATGGTTGGCATTCCAGCTGGAGAGGTTGCGGTTAACACCAGAAGGGGCTCCTGCCTGAAGGAGGCCAGGGAATCGTCTCATCTCTGTGATGCGCCCCACCTGTGCCCAGGCTCTGCCCTTCACGGTGGTTGGTCAGCCACCTGGTGGTGAAGTGGCTGTGACACTAGATTGTGCTTCCAGAGGTTCCCCCACTTGAGTCAGAACCGACCCATAACAGTGGTTAAGAGCAGGGGAGTTCGACCACCTCCCTATGGATCCCAGTTCCCTATGTGACCTTGGATACATTGCTTAACCTCTCTTGACCTCAGTTTCCCCTCTGCAGATTGGGAGTTGGAAATACTACTTACCTTGTAAGGTTAAGAGAATAAAAGGAGCAATTAACCCGTTGAATTAGTATGTATTCAGAGCACTCCAATGGCTGCCCACTTTACGGGGAGTAAAAGTCCAAGGTTCTTCCATTGGCTGGCACAGCCCTCCAGGAGAGTTTCCTCTCTGACCTCATCTCCTTTGAGAAGCTCTCCCCCTTGCTCACTCTGCTCCCTTCTTGCTGGTCTTTGAATAAACCAGTCAGGATGCTGCCTCAGGGCCTTTGCATTTGCTATTCCTTCTGCCTGGAATGCCTCCCCGCCCGCCCCCCCCCCCCACCCCGCCCCTGCAGATACCTTCAGGGCTCTTTCCTTCCCTCAGGTATTATTCAAGTGTCAGCATTTTCTTTTCCCTCAACAACCTTATCTCCCTTCCCTGCTTTCTTTGCCTCCCAGCATGCATCGCCATCTGATAAGCTTGTGAGTCTTATTTGCTTATCTTGTTTAAGAGGCTCCCCCTGCCCCCACCAGCATGTAAATTCCATGAGTAGGGATTTTTCTGGGTTGTGTTCAGTGCTGTATCCCTATGGTCTGGCACACAGTAGGTACTCAGTACATGTTTATTGAGTGACAGGGAGACAGGTGTTCAGTCGAATGCCTGGTAGATTAGGTGCTCAGTAAACAGGACTGCTGCTGGGTGGGAGGCCTGCCTCCAGCTGTCCCCAGGGAGTGAGAAAGTGGCCCAGGGGAAAGGGGAGAAAGTTTGGCTCCCCTCAGAGAGCACTTAGCACCTGTTTCCTCACAGCGGGCGGGCGAGGCAAGTGCTCTGAGCAGGTTCAAAGAAGAAGGAAAGGGCGGGCTGTATTTTTCCTTCCTTTTCCATTCTCTGCCTGCCCTTCAGCCTCTGCTGGGCTGGACTCAGGCCCCCCTGCCCCCTCCCTCTTGCCTCACACTGTGTGACTGTCTGTCTATCATATTTTCTCTATGTCCCCAGCTCACCCACTTTGCTTGAATCCTACCCCCCCCCCCCCCCCGCCGCCTCCACTCCAGGATCAGGACCATCATCCCAGGACATAGGATTTCAGCCCAGCCTCAGGGCTCTGCCAGCCAAACACACTTTCCAGCCTGTGCCAGGCCAGCCAGGGCAAAGTGGCTTAATCTTCAACCAGTGTTTTCATCTTACTCAACAGATATTGCCTAAGGCCTTTGGTAGAAGGGTCCTATGGTCACGTCCCTCCTGGGGTCCATGGGTCGGGGCAGGATGGAGAGGGAGAGCCCTTGTTTGCCGTGGACACTCCTGATCCTTGGAAAGAGCTGAAGCAGCTTTTCTCAACTTCTGAAAAATAAGAGTCAGAAGGAATTTCCCAAGGGTGATAGCCAAATGAGTGGCCACCAAAGTCGGCCGGATGCTGAGCTCTCTGCACATGCAGCCTGGCACCCAAGGGACCTGGACTGGAGGAGACGGGCCAGCCCCACGGAGGGGGCTTGAGATGTCCTTGTGAATTGGAGGGTGGGGTGGGGTCGGGTGTCTGATGGGGGAGTAATCACTTAGTTAGTTTGAACTTCAGGCCCTAATGAATTTCATCTGAGGGGACTGAGGGTTCGTTTTTGGGAGATTCTTAAAAATGGAGCAAGGCCAGGAGAGATGAGTCTGAGAAAGCCTTCAAAGAAGAGGGCAATTGTGAGCATTGCCTTCCAAAGAGGATTCCCAGAGTGGTGAGGGGGGTGGACACCCCAGTTTGTGCAACAGCTAGAGTGGCTTAGTCTGGAGAGGGAAAATATGGGGGATAGAGGGGGTACAGAATGGGAGTGAGAAGGTACTGAAGGGCAAATTTGCTTACTTTCTTTTGCTCTCCAAAGTAGAGCCTAGTAGGTAGAGCTTCCTATAGAGAGGAGGAGACTTGGGTTAAAGAAACAGCAACGCTCTCTAACACCTAAAATGGCACAGCGGGGCGCAGTCATGGGAGTCGTTGTCACTGGGACACATACTCACTGACACCTATTAGGGGTAAGGCAGCTGCTGATGGGAGGGTGTCTTCCTGGGGAGTCTTGGGTAGAAATGCTCAGGGCCCACTGAGGTCCTGCCCTCAGGTTGGGCTGTGAAGGGACATGGTCCCTGGAGGTCAAGGCATCCATGAATGTGCTGACCACTTGCCCTATGACCCCCACTGGGAGAGGCCCCAATCCGATGAAGTGTCCTGCCCTTGGGGGACCAAGCTTGGGGGGGGGGGGGGCGGGGAAGAGAGAGAGAACTATATATGGAAACAGTTAGTGCTTGGCTGGGGGGTTCTGGCCAGAGGTAGCCTTTGGGGCCCAGGGTAGGAAGTGATCAGTTTGTGCTGCAATGGTTGAGGAAGTCCTATTCTGAGTCCAATTTAAGATTTCAGCAATGGAAAAGAGGAGAGAAGAAGAAGAGAGGGCCTTTCAGAAGGTTGCAGGGCTGAAGCAGAGAAGGGGCAGGGCCTTGGTACAAATTACCAAGACTGATGGGGCCTGGGGCAAATCCAGTGTCCTTGCTGGGGAGATGAGAGGGCCAGGCCATGTTGCCTTACCTTGGTGGCTCTGGCTGGGGTGCTGGTGGGAACAGTCTGAGTGGGAACAAGCATGGCATTCATGGTGAGCAGAGAGGAGGTGTGAGCAGATAGAGAGGAGAGAGGGGAAGGCAGTGGAATCCACCCGAGGAGGAAGGGGCCACATAAGGGAGGAGTCCAGAAGTCATATTGGGGAACTTGAACTTGATGAGCTAAGCACTAAGAGCCATTATGGGTTCTTGAGTGGGGAAATGACCCTAAGCAGTGTTTGAGAGCCGGGAGTCAGCTGCCAGCTGTGGGGTGTGGCTCGGTGGTGAGGGGGCTGCCAGGAGGAAGGCTGGGGACACCAGATGAGGCGGGTACAGGTGCTCAGCATGGGCAAAGGCGACCAGAGGGGCCTGGACGAAGGGCCTACAGAAGCACAGACTCCCAGTTCCCTGGCTGACAGGTAGAACAGCATCCTCGGGGGGAGGCTGGTAGGAGGAGGCGAGAAATATTCCAGCCTGGCCGGGCCAGCCTGGCGAGCATGTGTGAGCTGATGGGGTGGGCGTGCCCGCAGTTGCCCAGCCTCAGCCAGGAGCTGGGTGCTGGTCCCTCAGGGTGAGTTGAGAAGGGCCTGAGGACAGGAGTGGGCTTGCCCAGGCCCCTCCCCCGGGGGTGTAGGAAAATCAGGCATCACGTTTCATTTATCACATCCAGCCTGTTCTTTTTCCCTGGTGGCCCTGGCCTGCCTGGGAGAGGATGTGGCCCCTGGAGCAACTTCACCCAAATACTCAGGGGACCCTGGCTGCTGGCCTCCCTCCCGCCCTAGAGGGGTCCAGCCCTGCCTCTCTCTGCCCTCCCTCCAGCCCCTCACCCTCCTGCCCCCATCAGCTCCCGGTCCCGGGATGGTAGGAAGTAACATTCCGTGCGGGGTGAATACAGGCTTTGAGGGGTAGACCTGAGCTCCTATAGAGCTGGCCAATCTCCCCGAAGACTCAGTTTCCTCATTTGCCAAAAGGGGTTCAAAGTGCTCCGTCTGCTGCTGCCGTAGCCACTGCTAATAGTTGTTTTTGTTATTATCTGTTGATGGTTCCCCCCAACCCCAGACAGGCTGTGGGGTGTATAATGTGCCATCCTTGCCACTCCCCCTCTAAGTGCCCAGTAAATGGTGCTGCCCTGCCCTTCTCTCTTGCTTTCAGCCCCTTCCCTTCATCTGCTTAGGGTTCTATTTTTAGAACAAGTGAGCCTGGAATAACCTGCTCTGGGTCCTGGGGCTGAGGACATTCCAGCCCCCATGGCCCTACCCGCCAGCTTCCTTCCCCTCCTAATGGGTTGCGCTGCCGTGACCTCACAGTTCGTTGCCATGGCAGTAGATGTGATGTCACAAGGTCTTTTGACCTGAAAAATTGTCCAGATTCCAGGCATCCCAGGGGGCAAGAGTGGGGAGAGCTGGAGGGGGGAAGGGGAGAGGTTGTGAGGAATTTCTGGACAGAATGTTCCTTTGGAGGCTGAGTCCGCATTCTGAGCCAGCCCCCTCCCTCCCAGCCCCAGGCTTGGGCACCTCCCCCACTCGCTATGGCCCTCTGTCTTTTCCTTCTTCCAAAACAGCAGCCCACAGATACATTTTTTCCCAGCCCACCCTCCCTGCAGGCCGCCAGCATGTCCTACTGCATGAACCTGCAGGCTGTCATCTCAGCCACCCCAACCTCTGCAGAATGGCCCTTCCTGGGGCCCATACAGTTGGCAGTGGGTAAATGCAGGCATGGAAAGGGCACGCATGTCTCTTTTTTTTGGGGGGGGGGGCTTTTTTTCTTTATTCATTAAGGTATTACATATGTGTCCTTCCCCCCTCCCATTGTCCCCGCCCCCCCCACAGCATGCATGTCTTTTTTGGGGGAAAAATTGAGGAAAAGATGTAAAGATGTGCAGCTTCCCTTATCCACCCTGTGGTTCTTAGCCCCTCACATTTAGGAAGTTCTCTCTGTTGTCTGACCTCAGTCTCTCCTGCTGCAGCCCATTTCCTCCTCTTCCTATGGAAGTGTATTGCAGACCTCTTCCTCTGGAGGACGGGAGACAATTAGTCTTTAAGTCACAGAAAGCTTGTTCCCAGCAGGAGGGCCGTTGATTTAAGGATAAGAGGAACTGAATGGAGATCATCTCCCAAGAGAGACAGAGCGTGAAGGGATGGATGTAAGGAGCAGGGTTCCAATACCAGCCCTCTTAGCTACCTATTAGCTGTGTAACCTTGGACAAGTTATTTAATATGGCAGACTGTCAGTCTCCTCAACTGTAAAATGGGTTAATGCTTACCTTGTGCACATGGGTTATGCAGATGGCTATGAGGATTGATGACCATGGAAGCCAAGAATCTAATATATGTATGCCCAAGGCTGCATTAACACGTAATGAGTCATTGTTGTTATTGTGTTAACATTATGAAAGGCATCTCCAGCCCAGGGCCAGGATGAGGTAGGCCAGTGAGGCCCCTGGGGTGCAAAATTCAAGGAGGCCTCCCTCTCAGGGCTGTGATGGTGCACTTGGAACAGCCTGAAAATGGATGCCTCCTTAAACATTCTGCCCTTAGCGCCTCACCCGAGTCCCTGCCTTATTCCAGACTCCCGGGTTTGGGATCCTAGAGTAGAGTGATCCTTGAAGAGCAAGACTTGGATGTCAAGTGGCACCAGGTCCATACCCTGCCATCTGCTCCTGAGCTGAGTTCAAGTTGTCCAATCTGGAGGCCAGGGGCATTCTGAAGACCCCTGGTGGGGCTGTGGTCAGCTGCTCAGAAAGTCTGGGGCTGTGGTCAGCTGCTCAGAAAGTCTGGGTCCTTGAGATCTAGGTTTTTTTCTGGGACTGGGCAGTGGGTAGAGACAGATGGGGACAGTCCCCATCTGAGCTCCATCTGCTCGGTCCTTCTGCAATTGAGCCTCAGGAGAAAGGAAGAGAAGAGCCCGCAGGGAGGCAGGGGACAGGGTGGAGGGGCTGCGAGGTGAGCTCAGCAGTGGGTTTTAAAAACTGGTGCCAACTCTAATCCTGCCATTAACTTTACCCTGAGAACCTGGGTCCGTCAGACCTCTCTGCATCTCAGGAGGGTGGAGACAGGGTCTGAAGTCCCTCTCAGAGCTGTTCTGAGGAGTGGTGTGGGAGGATGGAGGTGTGGGTGTACACGTGTGTGTGCACTTGTGGGAGTGGGTGAGGTGTCTGTGTTGCTGAAGGGGCTCTGCCAGCCATTGGAACTCTGGGGCGGCCACTTCAGGAGTCCACAGCTGGGGTGGTCTGGGAACTTCCCTATAGCATGCCCAGGGCCTGGGGCAGGCTTGGCTTCAGGGGAGACCCACCCTCATGTTACCAGTTCCTTACTTTTTTCATTCCCAGTCGGCCCAGAGCTGGCAGTTCCTGGGAAACAGAAGCAGGACTTCAGTCCCGGAGGACTGGGGAGGGGAGGGTGGGAGCACAGCATGCATGCTGGGCTGTGTTTGCAAACACTGCAGGAAAACGCTGGGTGTTTAGGTCAGGAGGGGTTTTTGGAAATTTTTAGCTCTTCAGAAAGCATCTCAACCAGTAAGTTGAAGGCATTTGATGGCTGGCAAGCGTCTTTCTGTGGCCGGCTTCCAGCTGGCACAGGGAAAGGGGTGGGGGCCAAGGTTACGGTGCTCAGATGATTGTTGGCAGGGAGAGAAGTTTCTCTTGCACTGCTGAGGCCTGTGGTTTCTAATATTGACTCGACTCCCTGGTCTGCTTTGTGCCAGACATGGGAGGGGTGGGCAGGAGGGTCAAGGTGGGGCAGGGTGGGCCAGAGGAGGGCCTGGGGAGTGTGTGGGGTGGAGAGGATAAATAACTGCTAGCATTTACTGAACACTTTCTAAGTGCCAGGCCCTGTTCTAAGTGCTTTATGTGCTTCCTCTCATTTGATTCTTTCAACATAGAGCCACTCTGTCCCATTGAGGAGCAGCAAGGATGAAGTGACCTGCTTGAGGTCACACAGTTAGCTGTTTAGATCAGTGCTTCTCAAAGGGTCATCCCCTGCCGAAACCGGTTTGGCTCAGTGGATAGAGCATCAGCCTGCAGACTGAAGGGTCCTGGGTTCGATTCCGGTAAAGGGCATGTACCTTGGTTGCGGGCACATCCCCAGTGGGGGGTGTGCAGGAGGCAGCTGATTGATGTTTCTCTCTCATCGATGTTTCTAGCTCTCTATCCCTCTCCCTTCCTCTCTGTAAAATATCAATAAAATATATTTATAAAAAAAAAAAAAGGGTCATCCCCAAGACCTGGAAACCTGTTAGAAATGCACATTCTCGGGTCCCACCCGGGTTCTACTGGATCAACCCTCTGGGGAGGGCCCAGCCCCTGTGTGTCCATAGCCCTCCAGGTGTTTCTGAGTCACGCTCAAGTTCAAGGCGACCTGGCTCACACTCTGCTCTTCAGGAGAGTCATGGCCTCCTGGGACGTTTCCTCCAACGCTGGATGAGGGCTCTTGAGGGCCTGCAGTATCCTGGGGCAGGCACTTCCTCTGCAGCTTCTCCATCTCACCCCATTGCTGTCCTTTCTGAACAGCCTGTCTGGAGAGGCTGGCTCAGCAGACTGAAGAGTGAGGGCTTTGGACGTGGGAGAGCTGAGTTCAGATCTCTGCTCTGCTATGCAGACTCTGCATATAGAATGTCTCTGTGATCTGCCCTCCAGGTGTGTTCCTCCTCCCCGCAGGGGCCAGAGAGGAGGTGGTCCCACCCAGCCCATGGTCTCCATGGGAGCACCACAGAGCCCTGGATCAAAGGGACCAGTGGGGTTCAGAGGGCCAGAATTTTTCAGGGGTCTCATTTGCCCCCTGCCCAGTGGCCTGTGGCTCAGCAGGGGGGGCTCTGGGAGGTGGCCTGGCTGGGACAGGATGTGATGTGTCATCTTTACTCCTCCAGAGCCATCCTCAAACTCCAGGTGAGTCGACCTGAGGGCTAGAGGGGCTTCCTGATGTGCCTCCCCAACTCCAACTCCATTCCTGGACCCTGTCCTCTCTCATTCATCCTAAGCTGCCTTGGCCCTGAAATACTCCCAGGAGGTTTCATCCCCAGGAAGGAAGTTTTGGCCTCAGCCACCCGTCTTCTTTCCAGGCAGGAGGGGTAAATTCTGGGCCATTTCCAGAAAGAGCACGGCTGCCTTCAGCTTAGCCGGCCTTCTTCCTCCATGTCTGCCTCGGCCAGTTCTCCCTGGCGCCAGACCCTCTCAGTGGTCATTCTGTCCATTCCTCTGTCTTCAGACACAAACAGCTTGCCCCTCAGGTCCCGGGCTGGGGCCAGGGCAGGCGTTTCCTATCCTGAGACAGTCTGTCTTAACTGGGCCCACACTCCTCTCAGCAGAGGCCTGTTTCATGACCTTGGCAGTCATGCTCACGTCCTTCTGCATGGTTCAGGGGCCCCACTAAGCACTTTGCTGAGTTGGAAATGGAGCCCTAGAAACTGGTCAGGAGGTGGCCTTGGAATGGGAAGTTTCTCTCCTATTTTGGGGGAGTCCTAGGAGCCTATTTTTCAGGTTGCCTGGGCAGGGGAAGGGTGGCACTGGGGCGAGGGGCATAGGTGTTTATTGATCGCCTGCTATCCATAATTACAGGCCCTGGAATGAGGGATATGGCAAATGAGTTCGTAAAAATGCTGCTTTGAATATGTTTTGGAGGCAGGTGGGATAGAATCAGAAATAAAACAAGACATATTCCCATGATATGATTATTCATGTGCCAATGACCAGATAAATGGCACTGACAGAAAGATGTACTGGAGTTGAGAGGTGGGAGAGAGAGTCCTCCTTGCTGAGATGTTCAGGGAGGGCTTCATGGAGGAGGAGAGCTTGTAGGAAAAGAGGGGAAGCTGTTCCACCAGGAAAGGCCTGGGTGTGAGAACAAGTAAAGGGATGTAGGGGTCAGGTCTGGGTGGAGCAGAGCTTTTGGGCATGAAAACTGAGGTCTGTGAAGGGGCAGGGCCAATGAGGGGGGAGGCCTTGAAGAGTTAGAACCCACAGGCCTCTCATCCCAGGCTGCTGCCATTTCAGACAAAGAGGGAGAAGGGCAGAGCCCAAGGTGGGGTTCAAATCCTGTTGTCCCCATTAGTAGTTGATGACTTGGGTCACTCATTTAACTTCTGCATATCTGTAAAGTGGGCCTCAAAAGTAACAATGGGCCCCGGCTGGTGTGCTCCATGGTTGGAGTGTTGGCCTGCACACTGGAGGGTCCCGGGTTTGATTCTGGGTCAAGGACACTTATTTGGGTTGCAGGTTTACGCCCCATTCCCAGTTAGGCTGTGTGCAGGAGGTAACCAGTCAATGTGTCTCTCTCACATGATGTTTCTCTTTCTCTCTCTCCCCCTCTCTCCTTCCCTTCCACTCTCTCTGAGAAGCAATGGAAAAAATATCCTCAGGTGAGGATTTAAAAAAAAAGGTCATAATGGTACCTACATCACAGGTGCTTGTGGTGGCTGAGACGGTCTTGATGAAAATGCCTGGCATGTTGGCACAGTGACGGTTACTCGCTCCTTGTTCCTTTTTGAACCGTCAGCGACTGCCTGAGTCAGAGGCCTGGGTGATGTTTGTCCAGGTGGATGTTTACAGTACCAATACGAAGTTTTTTATTTTCCAAACTGTACCTCCCAACTTGGGGACAGCCAGGTTCCATCTTGGGTTGGCGTCATGTCCTGAAAGCATTCTGCCCGCATGGCCACCGGCCTTGGAGAGGGAGCCAATCTGGGGGTGTTTGTCCTGAGGCTTCACACTGCCTTTTCCCTTTGTCCACAGCCTGTCAACACTGAGAGTGCACCGAAGAATGTAGTGGACACGGTGAGTGACAGCAGGCCCTGGGGTTGGGTGGCGGGGAGCAGCCTGGGAGGCCGGAAAGCGGAAGAGGGATTTGGGGAAAGTGAACAGATGTGTTTGGGGACATCCTTCTGGAGTAGATATGGGGAACTTGTGGGAAGTGGTGGGGCCATGGGTGATGTTGGGAGCTGGTGCATTTGGAAATGGATTGCTGGGGAACTAGGCGGGCCGAGCAGGAGAGGCAGGGGTGGGAGCAGAGAGAGAGAGGCCCGTGGTTAAATGTGGGTTTCTTTATTAAATATGTAGGAATTGAGAAAGCCAGGCAGATCTTTCCGAATAGATCTTTCTGATGTAGCAGAGACACAGACAATCTCAAGGAGGAGGAAGAGGAAAAAGTCAGTGGGCCCTGATGTGGGAACTGAGGTTAGCAGCGGTGAGGTGCCTCCGGCAATGGCCGGAGTTGAATGGCTTGGAGTGGAAGACTCCGGTTTAAATCCTAACACCTCCGAGCTCCTAATTGTGTGACTATAGGCAAATCATGAGCCTGTCTGTGCCTCAGTTTTCTTATCTGCAAAATGAGAATAATATTTCTCAGAGTTGTCGTGAGACACGGAGAAGAGGGTTTGATTAGCTCTGAGAGGCTTTCAGTGGACAAAGAAATGTTAAACAGCCAAGTCTCCCCCACCCCACCCCACCCCATCTAGACCTTTCTGCAATCCTCTGACCGCCCCCCATCACACCCCCCCCCGCACCCCGCCCCCGCCAAACCCAGCAGGTGAAAGACCTAGTGCCTTTTGATTACTTTCTTTGACTCCCCTTTCTTACTATCTTGTGTCTCTCTCTCCAGGGAGAAGGAACCTTCCGGGGTGGGAACACTCTGAAAAGCCTTGAGGAAGACGTAAGTATGGGGGGCGGGGAGGGGTAGAGAAGGTTGTGGCTGGTCCCTGGTGCTCAGAGGGACTGGGGATGGGTGGGTGATATCTCACACCTCTCCTGTTTGGTGGGGCTTCCCTTCCTCCTCTCCAGAGGGCAGGCAGGGTTACCCAGCTTAGTTGCTGAGCAAGGGAGGAGGGGCTGGGTGAGCAGACCCCATCTACTTATACACTGGGCCTCAGCCTTGGCCTTGGCCTTGGCCTCCAACCCAGCTGGGTCCAGAGCACTTTGCCCATCCCCTTGCCAGGGTGGGAGTGGGGAGGAGTGTGGGCTCTGTGAGGCCTGGTTGGGTGGTGGGTGAGCAGTCACCAAGGAGAATGGTCAGCACTGTAGGGACCAAGGGCAGAGATGAAGGGGGACTCTCGAACCCTTAGAGCAGTGGTTCTCAACCTTTCTAATGCCGCGACCCTTTAATACAGTTCCTCATGTTGTGGTCAATCGTAATGTAAATATCTGTGTTTTCCGATGATCCCACAGGTTGAGAACCGCTAGCAGGGTTGCCTAAGACCATCGGAAAACACAGATATTTACATTACGATTCATTAACAGTAGCAAAATTGCAGTTATGAAGTAGCAACGAAAATAATTTTATGGTTGGGGGTCACCACAACATGAGGAACTGTATTAAAGGGTCGTGGCATTAGAAAGGTTGAGAACCACTGCCTTAGAGGGTCATCAGATCTTGGGGAATTGTAGGCTCTGCTTCTTTGGAGAGAAAAATGCAGGATCCTTTGTATGGCTTAAGTGCCATTGATTCAGGAAGAACCTGGAAGGTGGGCCGACTGGTCCACCACGCTCCTACTGCCATGCATTTTTGCTGGAAGTCAGTGAGCACATTTCTTAAGTGGAAGGACCCAGAGGAGGGCAGAGGGGGCTCTCCCATGACCCTGCTTTGGGCAGTGCTTGTGGCGGGACTTGTCCTCACACCCCAGGAGCTGACGCCCGACAGAGTTGGACCTTTTTCTTCCTTCCCTTCTCTGACAATTTGCCCCTCTGCTGGCCTCTCCATCCTTGCCCGCCTTGATCTGCAGAGGAACAGGGAGTGGTTTTGGCGGTTGGCACAGGGGGAGCTGTTGATGGCATGAGGCCCTATCATCTGACAGCTGCCTGACCCATGGTGGGGAGGGCCCAGAGGGAGGTGCTGGGGCAGCAGGAGGCAGCTTCTGCAGGCGGCAGCACTTCTGCGGTGAGCCCACCGCCACTGCCTCCTTGTCCAGGGGCAGCCTGCACAGCGAGGGGAGGCATCCTCAGGAAGAGTGGGAGCATGCCTCTCAAATTAGTGGGGAAGGCTCTGCTCAAGGTAGGAGGGGTCCTGCGAGCACAGGTACACGTGCTGGAGAGGGGCCCTTGTCTGAGTTTGTGATGTTTCTGGGGCTGGAGTGCAGGGGAGAAATTAATTTTTTGTGTACCTGCTACTGAGGATTAACTAGCTTAATGCACACAAAGCACATGATATGTGCTCAATGAATGGTAGCTGTCTTATGACTGCTATTATGACTGAGGGCCAGGAGCTGGGCTGGGTATTTTTTTTTTATCTCAATGACAGCCCCTATGACAGATGCTGTGACCCTATTTTGTAGATAAGCAAACAGAGGCTTGGAGGGGCTCGATGCCTCAATGCCTTCTCCATTTCTTCCCGGGACCACTGCTTGGATCTGGTGTTGCCAGGACTCCCAACCTTGGTGGGGGAACAGGGTGATGGTGTGTGAACCAAAACATTTAGCCAATGGTCTACAAACTCTTATAAGTCAAGTCCTAGAGCTGCTGCTCCCACATCCCAGCCTGGGTCTGATGGACCCCGGAAGGTAAAGCTGCAGTAGGAGAGAGTAAAGTTAGACATCATGAAGAACTTTTTGACATGAGGGTGTGTTTAACTTTAGTCCTGGGGAAGAAAGAGGTGGCTGTTTGGTTGGGACTGGAGGCTTTATTTAGGAGAGGGTTTTGTTGGTCTGGGATGAATGTGTGTGTAAGGGGTGGGTAAGGGTGGTGTCCTGTCTGGATATGGGAGGAGAGACCAGCGGTGTTTTGGTTGTTAGTCTAGTTTAAGGAGTGCATGAAAGGCAAAGCAGGTTCCGGAATGGCCTGCGTACTGCAAAGGAGAGGAAACCTAAGTTTAAGGTCCCAGACATCTGTTGTGGGTTGGATGACCTCAGGCTGATTGAGTCTGTCCCCTGCCCAGCGGTGGGCTCCCTGCAGTCTGCCGCAGGTGAAGGGACCGCTTTCAAGGTGACATGGTTGAAGTTCTGGGCCTGCCGTTGGGACAATAAGCCTGTTTTTTTTGAGCTGTTTTCCTGTCTCTGGCCCGTGGCCCAGGATTCAGGGCAGGAATGGCTGTTTTCCTCCGACGGCTGATGTGCAGTGTAGTTCGTGGATGGTGTGCTGTGTCGCACTTTGTTTTGGAAAAATCCAGGCTGGTGGGCAGGAAGGAGAGAGGAAGGGGTGTGGCTGGAGGGGCTGGTGTTGGGGGAGGGGTGGCCACTGCCCTCAGAGGAGACATAGGAATGGGGATGGGCTCCTGACGTAGGTTGGTCACCAATTTCTGGCTGCCTGATATTGCTTACACACCCTCCTCCCAACTGTGCCCCCTGGGGACTGGGGCTCAGGAAACAGCTTTTCTTTTGGTCCAGGGCTGTTGTGTTTGGTCTGTGGACCTCAAAGGAAGGCAGGACTCTTCCCACACAGTGGTTGCTCTAACCAACCCCACCCAGGTCTCAGCGTTCTGCTCCTTGCTGTATGGCGGCGGAGAATGTTGATCACAGAGCACAGGGTCATAGTCTTTGAGCGCTCGGGAATGGCTGAGCGGTGATCAGCAGTGAGGATCAAGGCAAAAAGAGTTGGCTGGACCTGAGGTAGGAAGGGTGAGGGTTAGACACCAGGAAGAACTTACCGGTAGTAGGAGAAGTAGGACCCTGTTTTGGTGACGCTGTGGAATTTCCGTTAGTGGTGTCCTTTCAACAAAGGACAGACTATTTTGGTGACAACAATAGGGGAGAGTTCTTCTTGGTGCACAGGGAATTGGATCAAAAGTCCTATTATTGATCTATGTCCTGGTAGGGGCTGGGAGGAAGTTCAAAGCCCTGTGGATAGAGAGCTTTGAGAGCCTCAGTGAGGAAAAGAATGGGATTACAGGCAGACAGAGAGCTTAATTTTCTTTTCAAAGTAAAATCTTTGTAGAGCCCTCTGGTAGTTTTCCCTAAGGGCTCTTATTGGAACAGGTCAGTGATGTAGAATCACATGAAACTGTGCTGGACCCATTTTACAGATTGCTCAGTGAGACCGAGGGGCTGCTGCCGCCAGCGCTCCAGTGATGAGTACCTTTCTTCATAGAAGAGAAGCTCTCTGAGGTCAGGGCTCCTCCTCTCCTGGGCCCCTGGTGCCTAGAACATTGCCAGGCACACAGCCTGCAGCACTCAGTGAAAGTTTACTGAGAAAGGGAGTGAGCACGGAGCTGGGTGGCAGAGATGACCACATCTCTCCCCCGTCCCCCAGCCCTCCTGAAAAGGGCCTGCATGCTGAGGCACGCTGGAGAACGCCCGTTTCCAGCCCTGTGTGTGAGGTCACCTGTGTTTTCTTGAGTGTTAGATTGTGTTTGCTCACAGCCCCCCCTGCTCCCCCATCCCCGCCATTCATGGTTCTCTGGTTCTCCCTGTGGCTCTGTGTCCACTGACACTCGGACGTGTCACCCGTGCACGTCTGCTTTCTGCCAGCGAGTGTCACATGCCCCCCAACTTTGTAGAAAACAGGAAGCCCCATCAGTTAGAGGGCAGCCCAGTGATTCATCAGCGGATGACCATCCAGCTGTTCGTCCCCATCCTCTGGTGGGGTCACTGTTCAGGGCAGCTTCGCCCCGCCCCCCCCCTTCCCTGGCCGGCCTGCTGGAGAGAGCAGGCTTGGACTTTGCCTTATCACCTCTGGAAGCGGTATGGCCAGACTCGGTTGGGGCCAAGTTTTTATTTATCCTCCCTGGCTTTTTTTTGGGTGGGGAGGCTAAGGAATGTGGAGTGTTGTAACGTTAGGAAGGGGGGGGGGGGGAACGGGAGCCAGCTCTCCTGCCCTGCTCATCCTTCTCACCCCTGTGCCGTGGAAGTTCCAAGCCCCCTCAGTCCCCAAGTCCCCCTGCCAGGCCCGTCTCAGTATCCCACTGTCTCCCTGTGCTCCCTGTGCCTGGACCTGTGGTCCTGGCCTCACCTCAAGCCTTGGCTACAGTTGTGGCTTCCAGTTGTTTGAAGCAGCTGTGGTGGCCTCCTCCAAACGTGGCTGTGGATCCGTAACAGATGAAACCCAAGGGGCTATTTATAGCGGGGTGGCCCTGGGCCTGGAGCAGGGCCCATGGCCTGTGGAGGCTCAGCGACTCCTCGTCAGGGCCCAGCGCAGTGGAGAGAGATGAAGTGTTGGGTTTCTGCGTTCCGCTGGGTGGGTAGTTTTGGAACAGCCTGGTTTGGGGCTTGAAAACCAAACACAACCCTCCTCACACCCCCGCCCCCCCCCCAACGCCTGACTCATGCAAGCCCAAGTCCTCAGGGCCAGGAGAGTTGCGGAGACAGAAACTTTCTGCCCCGACAGACAACCCCACTTGGCGTTTCCTCCTGCTGCCCGCCGAGGCTGAGCTGCTCCGGGCTGGGTGGGAGCCCAGGCAGAGGGGACTCGGTGTGCAGCTTGCTCCCTGCCGATGGATGGGGAGTCCTCTTAGCGGGGCTGCCCTGACTTTGGGCTCAGCTGGGAGCTGGGCCTCCAAGCCCACCCCCTCCCACCTCAGAGGCTCTGCAGGGCCTGGAGAGGGCTGAAGGGGGTCAAGCCTGAAGTCTGAGGGTGAATCCTGCCAGTCGTCAGGACTTGGGGGTGAGTCACTGTTGCCTCAGTTTCCCCTCTCATTGGCAAATTGCAGTCCTGTCTCCTCCAAGAAGTGGTTGCAACTTGGCGGTTGAGAAAGGCTGGTTCATGGGAGGCCCATGAATATTTGGACAGTGCCAATGGGCTCAAGGGCTTGGCTGGGCCTGGGATTCTGGGTGTTGGGTATCCGATTCTGCATCGTGTGAGGTGGCTAAAAGGATGGGCGGTTGGTGGTGGAAGAGATGCGGGGGTTTGATTTGGAGGTGGAGGTTTGATTGTATCCCTAACTGCCCTTTTAATTGTACTTGATGTAATAACAGTAACCACATATACACTGAGTGGCCAGATTATTATGATCTCTGAACACATAATAATCTGGCTACTCAGTGTATTTGTATCTCAAATGGGTACCAAAAGTATTCTAGACTTTTTCTGGAGATCAACCACCTATTTGCCCTGAGCTTTCTATCAGCCAGTGCAAAGGGGAAAACTGATCAGGTGCACGATTTATAGTATCTTTGATATCAAATAAATGAGGTACTCAAGAGAAGTACACTGAGTGGCCAGATTATTATGCATTCAGAGACCATAATAATCTGGCCACTCAGTGTATGTCACCGTTATATGTGTAATTCCTTTTCATTTTCAAACAATCTATACCCCCACTTGACATGTACATTCCAGAGGCTCAGAGCGTTAAGTAGGAAGGCTGCCCAGTGGGGCGCTGAGGGACTCAGCCTGGGCTTCCACACTGTGTCGTCGGGTACCCTGGCATGTTTTGGACACCAACTTGGGTCCCTTCGCCTGGTTTTGTATAAGTTGACAGCCCTGGAAATGGGAGAGGGTGAGGGGGTAGCATACGATGGGCGGTGGTCCTCGGGGGCACGATTTGCTGCCTGAGCCACTCTCCATAGGTGCACGTTGTGCCTGGCTGCTGTTTCTAAACCTCTGATTGAACGACTCGTGTTGCTGCTTTAAAGAAGAGGAGTGTGGCATGTCGATGGTCGGAGGAGAAAGGTTTAGAGCTGTAGAGAGGGTACCACCACTCGCCTTTCCTTCTCTCACGCTTGCAGTCTGTATCCTCCCCTCGGGGTTACTATTACGATGGCCAGTGAATCGAGATGAAATGAGTTTCCAATGTCAGTAACTGTTTTATTGAGTGTGTGCTCAGTACAGATGGCACCAGCCCAGGCGTGGCACGTTTCTCAACATTGGGATTCCTTCCTCGCCGGGGGCTCGCACGCTCACAAGCACACTCACGTGGAATTGGCATAGACTGCTCTTGGCTTTGGGTTGCTTTGTTGCTGTGGTGTTAGGGTGCCTGGGCTGGAATGTTGGCAGACAAAGGAGAAGTGGATCTGCGTTTGCCTGTGACCCTGACTGCGCCCGTGGACAGCTCTCAGCCTGCCTCCTCCACAATGCTGCTTCTCTTCTCTCTTTTCCAGGGCTCCACCAGAGTCACCCCGAGTGTCCAGCCCCATCCCCAGCCCGTCAGGTATGCCTGGCCTGTGGGGGGCACAGGGTGGGGGTCCTGGCAGTGAGGTCACTGTGGGAGTTCCTGGCAAGTCATGCCTTTGGGTCTCCGAGACCGAAGTCATAAAGCCAGTGGTAGGAAGCCTGGGCAGCCGTGGCACCCTCCCTGGAGGGTGTGGGTGGATGCCGCTTGGAAAGGGTCATGCTCTGGGTTCTAGTTGGAAGCCAGCCTTGAGCCGAATTCTTTAAGTACCTGCATGATTCATCTAGTCCTTGCAACAGCCCTGCAAGGTAAGTGTTTTATTCCCATTCGGCAGATGAAGAAACAGTTTCAGAGGTGGCTTGTTAGAGGTCACACAGGGGCCTTGGTGCCTCGCTGACACAGCCTCTTTTCCCTGCGTCCAGCTTCTCTGGTTCTCTCTGTCTCACCTTCACCCCTGAGGCTCCAGAGATGAGTGAGAATCTGGCCCCAGGAAGATGGGGTCCCAGGGAGAGGGGACCTGGTGTGTGGCTGAAACCCCCAGCAAGTTGTGGTCCAGCTGCCCGCTGCCCTCCCACCTGATCTGCTCTTTAGATCACCTCCTGCCCCTACAGCCCAGAAGCACCTTGGGTGGACGGTTGCGGAGTGCGGTACTGAGGTGGTCAGGCGGTGGCGCTGTTTTGCCTGGCGGCAGGCAGTGAGCTGAGTAGGAGCTTTGAGGAGCCCACCTCAAAGAAGCTCATCTTGGGGATGAGGGATGGCCGGGGCTCAGAGCTCCAATCACACTGGACCTTACTGCAGCCACCGGCCCTTCCACCACTTGATCCCCGTCATTGCCACCGTGGAGAAGCCTCACATCACCCCAGCTCCTCCATCTCCAGACCCCATCTACAGAGTTGGTCTCAGAGTTAACCTAGTGGAAACCGGGATTCTGCCCTACTTCTTGGGGGTCCTTCCCAGTGCCGCCCCATCACTTTGAAATACCCTGGTGGTATTCCTCCTGCTGCCCTCCAATCTCAACTTTACCTACTGTAGTGACAGGTTATCAAAATGAAATGTGAGTGTTGTCCACCTCAGACAGAGAGGGGAAGCCAGACATTAGGAGACTGCTGATGGGTAAGAAGGTGTCGGGTTGGGGAGCATGTGAGGTGCCCCCAGAAGCTACAGGGCTTCAGAATGGAATTCCAGTGTCTCAAGATCCATTTCCCCTTCCCATCAGCACCCCAGTGAGTCCTTGGACCCTCCCCTTAGAAGAGAAGCTGGATGAGGTGTCAAGATGTGAGCCCCTCCCTCCCTCATCCAGTGCCCAGTTCAGGTGGCTCTCTACTCTCCACGGAGCTCAGATGGTGCTGGGATGTCGGGGGCTCTGCACTCTCTGCTTCCTGGGCTCTTAGCAATCAGGGAGGCCACTGCCACACAGTGCTGGAGTGGTGGGAGCTGCCAGAGGTAGGGATGGAGTCAGGGAACAAAGGGCAGGAGTTGGCCTGCCTCCGGGGAGGGCTGGAATGTGTGCTGTGGTCTGGCTCACCTGGAGCCCAGGTGAGCATGTCACCTGAGCCGCCCCTTCCCCCAAGAGGCCTCCCGCCCACTCCACAGCTCCGAAGCCAAGGAGGGCAGCAGAATACTCAGCCAGGGAACTGGGGAGCACTCGCTCAGCCTCTCTTTCCCCTTCCAGAGCTGTCCCAGGAGCCTTGGAGACACTCTGCCAGACCAGGCTGCAGTGTGTCAGGGGGCAGAGCTGGGCTCCTGGGTTCCTGGCCAGCTCTGGCCTTGGCTCTGACCTCTAGGATCCGGGTGAAGGCAGTGCTGACAGAACTGATGGGTACCTGGGATTGGTGTCATCACCATTTGGTTCTGACACAGCCTGAGATCCTTGCCAGCCCCTGCCCAGCTCTTTCTCTCCAGCGCCCCAGGTGGGCTTGCTGGCTGCACTGGCCTTGCCAGAGGAAGCCTCTGACCTTGGCTCTGGGTCTGGGAGCAACCAACCCCCCTGAGTTGGATATGGGGGCCATGTACAGTCCTTGCCCTGGGGAACTAGATTCTGATCTAGAACCCCCTCTCTGCTAGTCTTCCCAGAAACATGAGTGTGAGCCAGACCATGGAGGACAGTTGTGAGCTGGACCTGGTGTACGTCACAGAGAGGATCATCGCCGTCTCCTTTCCCAGCACAGCCAACGAGGAGCATTTCCGGAGCAACCTCCGCGAGGTGGCCCAGATGCTTAAGTCCAAACATGGAGGCAACTATCTGGTGAGGATGGGCCTCTCGCCACTTTCCCAGCGCCCCTCTGCCCTTTCTGCCTGCCACCTCACTGCTGTGTGTGTGTGCATGTGTATGTGTTTGTGTGCATGCATGTGCGTACATGTGTGTGTGTTGACCAGGAGGAAAGAATAACAATAAGAGCTCATGTTATTGAGCGCTTATTACAAGCCAGGCCTTGTTCCAACTGCTTTCCGCATATTTAACCTTCAGGACAGCCTAGAAAGCAGGTTTTGTTAGAGCTCAGAGAGGTGGAGTTTCTGCTTAAGTTCACAGTATCAGGAAGTGGCAGAGCTGGCACCTTGTTGGCACCTCTGAGAAGTCTTAAGGCAGAGTTGTGGCAGAGGCATTGTAAGGGACCTTGTGTTGCTGACATGGGGACCGTACCTGGCCCAGGAGAGTCACCTAACAAATGTGGGTGAAGTGGCTGCCAGTGGTCTCCTCTGATGTCAGAAAGGCCCGACTGGGGGGTTGGGCCAATCCTGGCTCTATAGGAGGGCTCATGTCCACTTTACCGGGAGGTACATTGACTGGACCAATAGACTAGTCTGTGCAACCTTCAGGGGCTGCCCTTGGCTGTGTGAGCAGAGGTGGCTGTAGGAGGCTGTCTTAGGTCCCTGGAGCTGCTGTAACAAATTACCACAAACTCGGTGGCTTCAACAATGGAATGTAGCTTTTTAGAGCTCTGGGGGCTAGAAGTCCAAATCAAGGTATTGGCAGGGCCATGTTTCTCTGAATTGTGTAGGGGAGCAACCTGCCTTGCCTCTTCCTGGTTGCTGGTTGCTCCGGCATCCGTGGTGGCCCTCGGCTTGTAGCTTCATCGCTCCAATCTCTGCCTCCGTTGTCACAGGGCCTTCCTTCTTTCCTGTGACTCTCTGTGTGCCCTTTCCTCTTCTTATAAGGACACCAGCCATTGGATTTAGGGTCCACCCTAAATTCGGGATGATCTCATCTCCAGATCCTTAACTACTTACATCAGCAAAGGCCCTATTTCCAAATAAGGTCACATTCTGAAGTTCAGGGGGATGTGAATTTTTGTGGGACACCATTCAACCCACTACAGACACCCATCCATCAGCTGTGTCAGACGCTGTGAAGAGCCTGGTTTGAAACATCAGAAAGTCCTCAGTTCGAATGCTGGCTCTGCTCTTATTAAGTAGCTGATCTTGGACACTTAGCCCTCACTAAGTCTTAAGTTCCCCATCTGTAAAATGAGTCTAATAATACTACCCATGTCTTATGGTGGTTCAAAGAATGAAGCCAACTGATAGATGTAAAGTTCTTAGCATGGATATGACAGGGTGTGGATACTCGAGTGGTAGCTGTTGTTCACATAATAAAGCGTGTTCCATTATGGGGCTCAAGAGTGGACTAGAAGCCATCTACGGTCCTTCCTGACTTTGGGAGTCCAGGATTTCATGGGACTCTGTGCTATGCCACCCCCCCTCCATCCTGCCTATTCCAGACCATGGGGTCCTCTTTTCTCCCCAGGAGACAACATAGTGGTCTTTGAGTTTCCCAGGCAGTAAGGTAGAGGTAGAGACAGGAATTCCAGAGATTGGGGGATTCTCATGGGCTGTGGTTAGGTGCCAGAGAACGTCTTCTGGGAGAGGATGTCAAGGGTCTGAGAGGGCCCACCCAGGACAGTTTGCATCCTCTGATGGAGGGTGTCTGACCACAGAGCCATTGCATCTTCAAGGGGTGAGTTTCTAAAGTCCACCTGTGGAATGGAAACTAAAGAAGGCCAATACTGAATATGGGACCCGAGACAGGTTCCATTCCCTTCTCATCTTTAGTTCTGGACGTCTGCTCACAGAGGGGAGTGGCTGAGAGTCTATACTTCTCCCCGCCTCACTCCCCCCCCCCCCCCCCCCAATTCTGAGAACCTATAGTTGGGTTCCTGTTGCTCAGTGTGTATATCTGGGATCCCAGCTCATGTGTGGGTGGGATCTCCAGCAGGGGCCAGAGCAGCTTGTGATCCTTTCTACCATTTCTTCCTTCTAGCTTTTCAACCTCTCTGAGCGGAGACCTGACATCACGAAGCTCCACGCCAAGGTGAGCCCATGCCGAGTAGGGTGGGAGCGTCTACCTGCCTGGGAGGGGAGATAACAGACAGTCCCCCTTGCTCCTCAGGTCCCACGTCAGAGTCTTAGGGAAAGTGCTGTGACAGTTTGCAAAGCCTATTACAGTGCCATCTTCTCCTTGGATAATGGGAAAGAAATTTATTCATTTTTTTTTCCATAATATGAACTACAGAAAGCAAAGCTCGATGCAGTGATTTCCACCCAGCTCTGCCTCCCCTGGGGAGCCCTTAGAATCTCTGGGTGAGGCTGGAGCTGTGAGATTGTTAGTTTCTTTGAAAGGTATCTTGGATTTAAACTGGCTGGGAATGGCCGACGTGGACCTTCCCACCGCCAGCTCTCACTTGCTCACCCTGTGGGCTGTGGGCTGGGCTTTGCATGGTGCCTGCTGCCAGCTCCTGGATTCTGGTGCCTGTCGCTGTGTGACCCTGGGGAGGTGACACACTTTTCTGGGCCTCAGTTTGCACCTCTGAAAGTGGACAGGCTGGATTAGGTATATACTCTGGGCTCTTCTAAGCACAAGTTCTCTTTTACTGTAAAGTTCTGTGAGTTTAGAAAAGTTTTGAGGAGCTGGAGACTGTGGTTCAGATCTGCCCTCTGTCTCCTTCAGCTTCTCTGGGCTGGCCTGAAAAATCAATGGTGTGTGTGGCCAGGGCCTGGAAAAGAGCCACGAACAGCCAGGAACCCTTTGCTCTGCTCTCTTGCCCTGAGCCAGGCCTTGGGGTTGTCTGTGGGAGCAGAGCTTGGGGGCAGTGCTGGGGGCCCCTTCACATTTTGAGGTCAGAGTCATGTGGAAGGGACCTTGCCTTTGTTTTGCTCACACATGAGAAATTGAGGCTAGGAGAAGGGCTGGGGCCCCCAGTAAGCCAGTGTCAGAACTGAGACTCAGGCACAGAGTCCCTGGTACTGCCATTGTCCTACCCTTCCACACCCCTACCTCCCAGCTGGGCTGATAGGCAGGGCAGGAACCAAGGCCCAGCCACTGGTGGCCACTGCCCGGGTCTAGCATGTGGAGTGTGTGCTGCCCCCACTGCCCTGGTTGACCGTCTGGGCTTCTGCCATTTCTCACTCCTGTCTTGGGCTGCAGGTACTGGAATTTGGCTGGCCTGACTTCCACACCCCAGCCCTGGAGAAGATCTGCAGTGTCTGCAAGGCCATGGACACTTGGCTCAACGCAGACCCCCACAATGTTGTCGTTCTACACAACAAGGTCAGAGACGGCTGCAGGGTGTGTGTGTGTGTGTGTGTGTGTGTGTGTGTTTGTATATGTGTGTGTGTGTGTGTGTGTGTGACCGTGTGTGCGCATGCCCATGCGTGAATGTATCCTTGGATGAGGGTATCTCCTGGCCTGTGTCATTGGACTGTGTGAGTGTGGAAGTCTGTGTATTCTCCTTTCTAAGGATGATAGATCCTGTCCCCGGGGCTCCCACAGGAAGTGTGGGGCCCTCAAGTGTAGTGGGTGATCAGCTGTGTTTCTTCTCTTTGAGATTCAGCGCCGAACCTCATCCCTCCCCCACACCCCCTCCCTCCCCCATATCCCTTCCCTCCTCCTGGTCTCCCTTAGAACTACACCCTTCTCTGCAGCCCCTGCCCCCTTCCCTCCAAGGCTCTGGATGGGCACTGGAGCAGTAGGCTGGCCTTAGAAATAAAGGCTTTTGTGTTTGGGGGCTCTTACAGGGAAACCGAGGCAGGATAGGAGTGGTCATTGCCGCGTACATGCACTACAGCAACATTTCGGCCAGGTAAGAGGGCCCCTGAGCCTCCCGTTCTCTGCATATTGACCCACCCATGATTTCTCCCTTCCTTGGGGCGGGCGGATAAAGACAGAGGGCGTAAGAGGGTCTTAGGATGAGGAAGGAAGGTGCCTATCACACCCCAGTGTATGTGGAGGGCAGGAGAGAGGAGAGTCCATCCCCCCATTGCCCAGCCTTGGGAGACAGGCCCATCCGTGGATACCCCATCCAGCCAGATTCTTGGGGCCACTTTTTCTTGCCAAACTGCCTTCTGTTTTCCTGGGTGAGCAGGGAGGGTGTCCTAAGGAAATGATGGATCAGGTCTGGGTCCAGCAGAACCGTCTGGGAGTTATCTCATCCATCCCCCTGTCCCTGGCCAGCAGGGCCTGTTCCCACTTAGGGGTTTTGGAGCAAGACTAGTAAACCAGCAGTGCCCTGTTTTGATTCCATTTTGCAGAGAAGCAGAGGGATCCATCTACTCACTGGTTTATTCTCTCGATAGTAGTTACTGAACAGCCACACACTGTTCTAGGTGCTGGGATACAGCAGTGGGCAGAGCCAGGCCACTGTCCCATAAGTATATAAGCAAGTATATCCGTAATTGCAGGTGATAAGATCTATGAAAGAATGGAGACCAGAGCATGACAGGGGTCAGAGGAGGCCTCTGGAGGAGGTGATATTTGAGCAGAGACCTGAATTAGGCAGAGGAGGGGGGACCGACTGAGTCACATAAAGTCTGGGAGAGAACTTCCCAGGCAGAGAGAGGAGGAAGGGACAAGGCCTGCGGTGGGAATGCTATGCGAGGGGCTGGCATGTTTTGAGCTGAGTGAGTGAGGGCATGAGGAGTAGGAAGTGAAGCTGGAAGGGGGCAAGCCTTGTAGGACTTGATAAGGACTTTGGGTTTATTCTAAGAGTGATGGGAAGTCGTTGGGAGAGTCAAGAAGGGGCAAGCTATGGGATCGGTCACTACATTTTAAAATGATCTCTCTGAGCGCTCTGATGGATGGGTAGAGGGTTCTTGGAGGGCTTGCCTGTAGGATGGCAATTTTACAACTTTAAGAAATCCATCTTAGCCTAATCTTTGCTTACTGGTGAGCACTTGCTGTGCACCTACCATGTGCCTACAAGCGCCAAGCTCTTTAGAGATGTTAGCCCACTTGATCACCATAACAAACTTTGAGGAAGGCAACTATCACGCTCATTTGACATGAAATAAAAAAAATCATTTTCAGGAAGGTTAAATAACCTGCCCTAAGAATAGTGATGAAGTGGTGGACTAGTGCTAGGCTCCCAGCTGTCTGGCTCCAAAGCCCCCGTATAGCACACAGGGTCGAGAACTGCCAGGGCGCTCCTTTCCTGAAAGCACCTCCGCACAGGGTGGCTGCAGGACACTGCAGGTCTGGGGAGGGGGGAGGGGGGAGGGGGCCGGAGGGGCTCGTGCGCTTGGATGTTGGCTCCTCTGACCACCTGTCTTTCCCCCTAGCGCCGACCAGGCACTGGACCGGTTTGCAATGAAGCGATTCTATGAGGATAAGATTGTACCCATTGGCCAGCCATCCCAGAGAAGGTGGGTCACAGCCCAGTGCACATGTGTGTGCTTGCTATGTGTGGGGACTAGCCTCATGGACCCACGGGGGATGGAATAGCATGCCTCGGTGGGCGTGTACTAAATATGCATGTTCAGGGGCCAGTCTGGAGGGGTCTGAAATCAGGGACATGGGTGAACCCACGAGCAGCTGTGTGTGTGCCCACAGGTGGGCAGGGCAGTTGGCTCCTCAGGCTGGTACTAGAGAGCAGTGGGGGCATTGGTGGGGGACACATTGGTCCGGGTATAAGAAGGCAGATTGTATGAGGAGGCAGTGGCATTCTTGGTCCTGGAAGCAGGATCGCTTCAGTGTTTGGAGGAGTCTTCAGGAAACCGAGGTCCCTGCCACCTGCCTGGGGAGGTCACATGCACTCTCGATAACAGTCACTTTTTACTGGGTGTACTTTAAAAACTTTATCGAGGGCACTCAACCACGTGGTCTCAATGGAGTGCACAACAGCCCAGGCAGGAAGCAGGGCAGAGGCTGAGTCAGTCATTCATTTGGCAAATTTTAGACAGTCTGCTATGCTCTAAACTCTAGGGATATCTAGTTGAATGGGACAAAATCCATTGCCCCTAGTGAGGTGATACTCTATTGAGAAAGATGGACATTACACAAGATATACACAAACAAGACAATTTCAGATCGTGATTAGTCCTAGGAAAGCGCTGCAGAGGTGAGAGCTGAAGGGAGGGGAATAGGGCTATTTTAATGACCATGGTCAGGGAATACCTCTCAGAGGAGTGGAATTTGAGCCTAAAGCTGAATAATGCTGACCTACCACTTGACAATCCAGGGCATCCCCATTTTACAGGAGAGAAGCCTGAGCCCAGAGGGAAGGGATGTGACTTGCCAGGGTCCACAGAGAGTAGTGGCAGAGCCAGATGTACTTGGGACCTACCCCCTGGCTGTGCCATCCACCATCCTGAGGGCTCCCCCTGGATTCAGCTCTGTGGGTGACATGCTGTTTAGTGATGTCTGATTTACAGGAAGCACAGGTAGTGTCAGGATCAGGTGGGCCTTGGGGGGCTGCATGTGAGTGGGAACCAGAAAGGTGGAGACCCAGGCCGAGTGGAGAACTGGAGAGTTGGACTCCGGCCTTCCCCCTGTGTGGCCAGAGCTGTGGGCCCATCACACCTGTCTGATGTGTCACATTGGGCTACAGACTAAGGCTATGGTGCTAAATCTCTCAGGCAACTCCTCTTGGGCTTACCTTCTGGTGGATGACACCCACGGAAATTAGCCATCACGGTCATTTCAGAGAGTGAGAAGTGCTTTGAAGGGGGTAAACCAAAGCAGAACATGATGGGTGAGAGAGTGATGGGAGTGGGCATGAGGGGCTGATTCAAAGGGACGACCTTTCTGAGAAGGTGGCGTGTGAGGTGAGGTTTGAGAAGGGAGAAGGAAGCATCTAAGTGAAAGGCTGGGGTACAGGGTCTAGGCAAGGAGGTCACAGTGTCCCATTGCTTTCCTAGCCCTTAGGAACACTTGGCAAGCAGGACCCCCTCGCTGCATGTCCGGGGGCTTCCCAGACTCTCCGGGTTGGGTGTCCCCAACTCATATCACTCGTACCTTGCTTGCCTTTCTAGAAGTGTGCTGGCACTGCTGGGGACGGTTTCCGCCATTGGAGCGGGAAGCCCTAGCAGAAATGAGTGAGTCCTCAGGCAACGCAGTATTTTACAATTGGCACAAGACAGCTGGTAGGCAGCCTCAGGCCAGCTGGATCAGAAACCGGATGTCTTTATGTGCAGAAAATTCTGGCTAGCTTGCCAGACACAGCAGCTCTGGATCCATGAGAGTGTTCCCAGAGAAGAAGTCTCAGGGAGGGAAGAGCTGTCACTCAAGTACCCTCTCCTCAGTCTCTGGCTTGCCACTAATGGCTGTCAGCCTTGGTCACGAGTCTGGCCCTTGCCCTTGAAGGATAAGGGGTACAAATAGAGGAGCATGATGTTATAGTGGCACGTGGCTTGGAGAGAGCAGGCCGAGTAGTCGCATCTCTGAAGCTGAAAACCTGGAGAATGGGCATCAGTGTTACCTCTCAGGAATAGGATTATGCAGGGATTCCACAGTGTTTGGTGTGTGTGTGTGTGTGTGTGTGTGTGTGTGTGTACATGTGTGTACATTATCTGTGTCTGCCTTGCACTTCATATCTGCACCCACATCTGCTTATGGGTGGGTAATCCTGTTTGTGCCCAAATGTGAAAGTGCAACTGTTGGGTTTACCATGCATTCCTTGCCACTTTCCCGCCTTCTTGTCAGTGTCACTGGTAAGGAATGAGGCTGTTGAGGAGAAGAGGGCAGGCAGAGAGAGAGGGAGGGGCTTGGCCTGCAGCTCCCCCATTCATTGTCACCCCACCCCCGGACTCATTGTCCCCAGCACACAGACACATCCTGTTGGCATGATCAGAAGTTCTGATAGGAACCCGCCATTCCAGGTTTCCGCTTTGAGTAATGGGGCTGGGGGCTGGGCAGGGGCCTGAATAGGAGCTGGTGCTGCCCATCAGATTATCTTGCTAGGGTTGTCCTAAGTGGCTCCACCCTGGCCCAGGGACAGAGGCCCACGGGCCTGGAGATGGGCCAGGGTGTCAAGATATAGGAGGGGACTATTATCATGGTCATGCAAGTTCTGGTCTCACCCACTTCAAAAGCCCATGTTGGCTCCCTCGGAGTCTCAGATGCATTCTGATTGGTTCAGCTTGGCGTCCTCTGGCCAGTCAGAGAAGGAGGAAGTGCTGGCCAGTGGTGGAAGGATTAGCCTCTGTTCTGGCAGATGCATTGGAGTCAGACTTTTTTCCTTCTCTCCCCATTCACTCTCAACTTTGTGTGTTCTTGCTGTGTGTCTTTGGGAGGCTAATGAGCCTTTCTGAACCTAATTTTTTCTTTCTGTTTAGAAGGAGTGGGAATAGGTTAATCCTTCCATTTTTCTAACAAGATCTTTGTTAAAAAAATTGGGAGATGTTGACCCTAAGAAGTACTTAGTGGAAGTTAGATATCTTCCAACACCAAATGAAATGCTCTAGATGGATTTTCATACACTTAGCATGATCTAAAAAAGTGAAAGACTATAATTATTATGTTCTTACTATTTGCTGGAGTGTCATGTGGCTGGTGGGACTATGTGGAGCTGACCCAGGGTCTGTGGGTATAAATGTCAGCTTGGTTTGGGCTCAGTATAAGGGTGTCAGAGTTATTTGATAGTGGATCAGGCTGTCTTATGTAGTAGTGAGCAGTTGAAGGATGCCTGTCAGCGATGTGTGGGAGGAATTTTGGTTTAGCAGGAGATTCCTCGCTGGGAGTGAAGCAGGAAAGAGATGCTCATGTTGACCACCAGGGGGCGCTGGAGAACCCCAAGTAGGGGGTTTGGCTTGACACAGCTCCAGGTCTTATAGAACCTGCTTCTTCTCCCTACCTGGAACTCCAGACAACAAGGGAGGACTGTGCTGGGCTGAGACCCCAGCTACCTGGAGGCCTGGGGGCATTGGTGGGGGGCTGGGCAGGCAACCTAGGGCAGTGTTATGGTGGAAAAGAGAATATGGGATGGCTCGGCTCTGGTTCAGACCTCCTTGGCTGAAGCTGCCCCTGTCCCTGCTCCAGGTACGTGCATTACTTCAGCGGCCTGCTCTCTGGCACCATCAAAATGAACAACAAGCCCTTGTTTCTGCACCATGTGATCATGCATGGCATCCCCAACTTCGAGTCTAAAGGAGGTACTGACCCCAGCCTCTGGCTTCCCAGCCCCTCCTGTCTTCCTTTGCCTTCTCTGAAGAGGCAGCCATGGTAAAAATACAGGTTTGGATTGGAGTCTCAATGGCACCACTTCCTGAGCTTTCTTTAGCCCCAGTCTACTCATTTGCAGAATGGGTTTGATAACTTGCAGCACCTGGATGGGGAAATGTTTTTGTCAACTTAAAATGCCTTTCAGATGAAAAGCTAGTATTTCTTCCTCCATCTCTTTCCATTTCTCCTTCATCTTTTCTCCTTCCCCTTTCTCTCCCCCTCCTTTCTTTCTCCCCCACCTCCTTCACTCCTCTCCCTCTTCCCACCCTTCCTACTGTTGTAGCTAACACCACCCTTCCTTACAGGGTGTCGGCCATTTCTCCGGATCTACCAGGCCATGCAACCTGTTTACACATCTGGCATCTAGTAAGTATTCCACAGGAATGAGAGTCCTGGATGTCAGAGCTCCTAGGCTGAGGACCAGGAGCAGGGGCGTGTGTGTGTGTGTGTGTGAGTGAGTGTGTGTGTGTGTGTGTGTGTGGTGGTGGTGGCTGCCTTGAATCTCTTCCAGGAGAGGGCTAAGGGATGAAGTCGGCAAGGTTTCCCAGTAGCCTGGTGGCAGATAGGCAGCAGGGAGAAAAGCACTGCCTGCCCCCCCAGCGGTCCCCCTCTCCCTCTGCCCGCCTCTCCCCCACAGCAACGTCCAAGGAGACAGCCAGACCAGCATCTGCATCACCATCGAGCCTGGGCTGCTCTTGAAGGGAGACATCTTGGTGAGCGCTGCCCCTCTGGCTCTAGCCCCTCCTCCTCATTTATTTTTCTCCCTTTTTTCTTCCTGCGCTCCTCCTGCCTCTCCAGACAAGACCTCACTCCTGGTGGGCCAACAGTCTTAGTGTTGTAGGCTCTCAGGATTCCTGCAAGGCCTTGCAGCCTCTGACAATGCTTGTGCATTCTCCGGCCTCGGAGTTGGATGCCCCTTCTGCTGGGCTTACCGTTAATTCTGGAACAGCTCCAGGGAAATGTCTCCCAGTGGGAGCTCTTACCTCCTGGCTTCTTACTGGTGACAAGGACTCCCTCAATTCTACCTTCAGCCCTTCCTCCATCAATTTAAATCCACTCCTACTTTTTCCATTCTGATCTGTATGCAGGAAATTCTTGAGAGGCAGTTTTGTCCCCATGGGGTAAGACTAGCCTCCAACTCTCTGCTCTTCTAGAAGTTTTCCCAGAGGCTCTGAGATCCTGTTTGTGTTGGTGACCTCTCCCTCACTGGGTTTGGGGTGAGCCTGGGGGGCCCAGTCTTGGAGCTGATAAAGAAGCTCCCTGGGACCCTGTTTCACACCCATGGGCGCCTGATGGGCTCTGCTCTCTTTCTCGCTCAGCTGAAGTGCTACCACAAGAAGTTCCGGAGCCCAGCCCGAGACGTCATCTTTCGTGTGCAGTTCCACACCTGTGCCATCCATGACCTGGGCGTTGTTTTTGGGAAGGAGGACCTTGATGATGCCTTCAAAGGTGGGCTCATTGAGTGGAGAGGTAGACCTAGCAAGGGATAATTCTATCACAGGGTAGAAGAGCAATTATGGGGGGGGGCGGGGAGCATGGTAGCAGTGAAGGGGAACTGTTTTCTGAGGGAAGGGAAGGTGGTCAGGGGGGTTTCTTCCTTTGTTTATTTTCTCTATTTTTTTGAGGTTTTATCTACATCACATTCAGGACTGGAACATATCCACATCTATCTATCCATTCATCCATCTATTCACTTGTCCTTGCATCTACCCATCTACCCACTCACCCATCTAAAGTTATCCATCTATACACTCATTCATCCAAATCCATCTATCCATCCATTTACCTATCCACTGATCCATCCATCTGTTGATCCATCCACTTACCTCCCATATACCTACCCATCCATCTACCCACCCATCCAAATCTATCCATCTACTCATCCACCTATCCACTTGTTCATGTATTCATCCCTCTACCTATCCATCAATCCATCCACCCACCCACCCATCCAAATCCACCCATCCATTCATCTGTTCATCCATTCATCCATCCATCCACCAAGCATCACTTGTGTGTCTATATGTGCCAGGCGTGTGCTAGACTTTGAGAAAGAGTGAGTCCATAACCTCAGTTTTATGGAAGAATGAGACACACAAACATGATACTACAAAGTGATGCCTGCAGTGATAGACATGCACAGGCATGATGGGTGCCCCAGGGAGTGGACACCATTCTTGATAACTTCACAGTGTATGATGTTCTGTGTCCAGATTGGGCTCAGGCAGGGAGCAGAGAGCGGGGCTGGGACTTGGAGGAGGAGGGGAATGATCTCCTCGTGTAGTCTGGCTGGTGCAGGAGAAGGATGTGTCCTGTGATGTGCTTTCCCTGCACTGGAAGCAGGAGGACAAAAGCAGAAGATCCTGTTATAATTATAGAACAGAATGAATGTTATCAATCTTAACAAGGAACAATAAAGGAATAGTTGACACAATAAAGGTGGGGTTGGTGAAAGATGGAAGAAAGGGAGGGGCACAAATTCCTTCACCTACATAGAGGGAGTCAAAAATGGACAGATCAAGCCCAGCTGGTGTGGCTCAGTGGTTGAGCGTTGGACTATGAACCAGGAGGTCACGGTTCAGTTCCCAGTCAAGACACATGTCCAGGTTGTGGGCTCGATCCCTAGTGGGGGGCATACAGGAGGCAGCCCATCAATGATTCTCATCATTGATGTTTCTATCCCTCTCTCCTCCCTTCTTCTCTCTGAAATCAATAAAAACATTCTGAAATCAATAAAAACATACTAAAAAAAGGGATAGGGTCTAGAAATAGAGGCTTAGCTATAGTATTTAAAGTTTCAAATGTAATCAGTAGAATAAATGATGATGATGATGATAATACCAGACTTTAGAAGAAGGGAGGTAGGAGTAGTATAAGTGAGCCAAATTATTCATTTTCATAGTGGTGAATCAATGGGGATTATTTAAAACTCATGTATCTAGAAATAGTGACATAAAAACTGGCTAATATTTAGAGTCTTAGAGGTAACCACTAGTAGAACAAGAAATAGAAATGGTTAGAAATGATTACCTCAGGTAAGTAGGACTGGATCAAGGGAGGGCAAGAGACTTAATTTTATATATATATTTCAATACTTAATATATTATCAATGTGTATGTGTTTTGTTTTAATCTTTTGTAGAAGAAAACCTTTTATGGAGTCCTTTTTAGAAATTGATTGCCCATTTTGTTTTTCTTTCTCCTTTTTCAGATGATCGATTTCCAGAATATGGCAAGGTGGAATTTGTATTTTCTTATGGGCCAGAGAAAATTCAAGGTATAAGTCAAATTAGAATCCGTTCATCATTCACTTCCTCCCCTCTATCCTGGCTTATTCCCACCCCTCCTTCACCATTCTCCCACTGATCTTCTCTATAATTGTCAAGTTACCTGTGATTGAAAAGCAGGCCAACAGTAAAAGATCTGGGTATCATAGTGGACCCCCAGCTAAACATGAACCAGTGACTTATCTCTGGGTAATAAAAATAAAAAAGCAGACAGAGAGGCGCTGGGTTGGATAAACTGTTCTAGTCCATTAGGTCATCATGCTATTATATTTAGAGACTGAGGGCCATGGAGGATGGAGGGTGTGGCTGAGGGGACACTCCAAGGTGCTGGCTAAATGATAGGCATTTCTGAGAACTGAGGTGATTCAACCTGAAGAGAAGACCAATTTAATAATAGCCTTTAAGCCTTTAGACTGGTTATATGTGGAGACCAGTTGTTCTCCATCTTATCTGAGGACAGAATGGGAGGATATGAACTTAGGTTATAGACAGGGGGACTCTGGATAGATTAAAGAAAGGACTGCTAGCTCAGGGAGGCGACTCACCCCAGAATGTCTGACTGACAGCTTGTGCTGTCTTCATTCTGGGCTTTCTCTGGATGTATAGGAGGGATTCTGTCTCTCCCCTCAGCTTTTTACCTAGAGTGGGGAGCTTCTTAAGTTGGGGGCAGGAAGATGGCCTGGATGACCTTGTGTCCTCTCAATATCAAGGCTGTGAGCCCTGCTTCTCCCACACTCCCACTGACCTCGGGGGCAGACTCTGGTCTCTCTGCACTGCTCCTAGGACACAGAAAAGAAAGAAGAAGAACTCAGCAGAGGGTCCCCCAGCTTTCTCTTGCGGGAGGGGGTCTTCATTCCTTAGTGCCCTGTCCTGATTTACCCCTATGACCTGGTATGAGCCTTTTCAAGAATGCAAGAAACCAGACCCCTGGGTTCTCCGTCCAACTGAAGCCACTGCTCCCACCCCACCCGGGTCAAGAAAATGAGAAGTCCCGTAGGGAGCATCCTCGGGGGATCTTGTTGGCTTCCTCTGTTTTTCCAGCTGCGTATCTCTTTTTCCTTTCTCCTCACTGTCCTCCCGCCCTTCTCCATCCTTTTAGGCATGGAACACCTGGAGAACGGGCCCAGTGTGTCAGTGGACTACAACACCTCTGACCCCCTCATCCGCTGGGATTCCTACGACAACTTGAATGGGCATCGCGATGACGGCATGGAGGGTAGGTGGGACCAGTGGCCTCCTGTGTCTCTCCAAACTGCACAACCCCCGCACACAGGGCCCGGGCTCTCTTGTTTGGTGGGACTCCATTCTGGGCTCAGAGGGGAGGCAGAGGAGAGGTCCGAGGCACTTCGGAGAGCTCACAGTTCAGTGGAAGAAGATAAGGCAAACATGAGTTAAGTATTAAATAATGAAGACAGAGCTAAAAAAAAATGAAGCTAAACGGCCACCTTGAGGGTGTGCCATTGGTGCCAAATGAGTCCCATGGATGGCAAGTGCTCTGAGATTGGGAGGGGAGGTATTCTTGTTAGCTAGAGTGACCTGGGAGGGCTCCTTAAAGGAGATGGCCTTGAGTGGACCTCGAGGTACCCCCTGTGACGCCGACACAGCATTTGTTAGATTTCTTTTAAGTCCCGCTGCTGCATTTCTGCAGCCTCGCTGCCTAAGCTCTCTGGGGTCAGAGCACTGGGAATGTAGACACAGCATCTAGGCCCTACAGGCTTTCATCGACAGCCAACGAAAATGTTTGAGAGCTGAAGACAAACAGATAGGCTCCACAATTTGCAAAGAAAACGACAGGATTGAAATTAATACTTGTTTAGCTACGAAACCTAACATTATGTCAGATGGTCAACTGCAACTCAGTTCAACTCTTGAGAGCTATATGTGGGTTATATTTTTTTATGTGGTTCATTTGAATATGTGATGAGATGCAGGGTGGGGCCTCCAAAAGTGAACATCCTGGGGCTCTTGAGATGCCCTGCCTGGGGTTTGGCCACAGGCTTGTTTCCCTGACTTGGTCCCAAGACCATGGAATGTGGGAGCTGGGAGGACTCTCAGGCCCACCCCTCTATCAGTTTTCTGTCGGGGTAACGGAGACCCCCTTGAAGGAAGGGTCTCCTGATTGACCCCCATGATCTGTATGTGTCCTTTCATCAGCGCCCAGGCTATGGGCTTCTCCTTCCAGCTGGAGCTGGTTCTGGGGGCGCTGCCCTGAGCAGGGGACCTTGGGCCACGTGGCAGAGCTGGGTTAGGGAGAACCAGGCACCCGCACCCTGCCTCCCTCCTCCCTCTCCCAGGTTCTGGATTTGTGGACTCCACCCTGAAAGCCTTTTAAGTCTTTTCTTGCATACAGATTTTCCTTCTGACCTCGGAGACACCAGCATGAGCGATGTGGGGGAGGGCGGTGGTTGGGTTAGAATTCAGGGCTTGGTGAGGGCATGTTGTTTATGCGCAGCACTGCAAAGCTGAAGGCTTGTCCTCAGACCTACCCTAGTTCCCTGCCCTTCCTCCCCGCAGGGGTGCAGACACCACACCAGGGCCTTCCCCACCCTGCCAAGGCAGCACCCCCAAAGCACTACTTCTTCCCCTGCCCCCACCCCAACCCCATCCACTTGTGCTAAGTGGCTGAGGATGAGGCAGAGGATGAAATAAATTAGTCTGAGGTACCAGTGGCTGCCATCCTAATTGTTCATCTTCTGGGGATGTTTGCATTTTTAACAAGAACACTTGGCAATTTGAAGGAATTTTCAATGTCTCCCTATCTCTCCCTGGTGTGGATTCAATGCGATGATAAATGTAAACACATTTGGTAAACTCTAAAGTGCCAGGCAAATAAAAGGTAAAATAAGGGGGAAGAAGGAGCAGCTGTGGAAGGTCAGGGCTTGGGACACTGGGCTGTGAGGGAAGGAAGAGGGAAGACGGAACAGTGAAAGGCAGGGAAGAGGAGGGAGAGGCTGAGGGGAGGCCCTGGACTCCTCCTGGCCCCTAGCCTGCCTTCTCTCCTGCAAACCCGCTCCCCAGGCAGGGATGGAACCAGAGGGACCTTCTGGCCAGTTAAAGGCCAGCCATCCTATAGGGACAGAGGGCTGTAGGGTCAGAGGGGCTCCTGTCTGGAGGCTGAGAATTGGCTCTATGCCTTAAGGGTGGGCAGGGAAGGCAGCTCACGCCTCGGCATCCTCTCCCTTGGCCTGGCCTGGGAGGGGAGCTGTGAGCTGGGGTGGTCACCAGGGCAGACCCCACATGTCCCATGGTGTGCTCCCTGCTGCTGCTGGGCCGCAGCCCCCATAGGGACAGGAAAGCAAGCTGTGAGCAGCCCTGGGGCGTGGGAGCAGGAGCCTTATCCCCATCCTGCCTGGGGTACTTATGAAGGCTCTAGAATAGATCCTGGGGCCCAGAGATAAAAGCATTTCCTTTGGCCAATTCTCCAGGCAAGAGAGGGAAACCAGAAGGCCTGTGTCTGTCTCCCTAGCTGTGGACAAGTCCCTGTGCCCCAGTTTCCCCACGTGCCAGCTGGGGTAGGGGCCTCTAATCCCCAAGATTCTGGGGTGCTTAAGAGATGCTTAAGCTGGAGCGTGGGAAGGGGCCTGGCCGTTCCCTGGAGTGATGGGGCTAGGGAATGGCCTGGGGATGATGAAGCACCTCAAGTGGCTCTGCCTGCTCTCTGGGACTGCTGGACCAGGAGCAGCCAGCTGCCCCGGGCACTGCAGTGCAGTGGGTGAGCAGGTGTGCTTTCCAGGCCGTCTGCCTGGGTCCAAATCCCAGCACTCTCCTCTGCGCTGCATGTCCTGGGTCCGATTACTTAGCCTTCCCGTGGTCCTAGTGTCCTCATCTACAAACTTGGGGCCGTAATAGTATCCATGTTTTTGGGTTACCGTAGCAATTTCCAGGAGAGGCAGGTTAGTATAGGGGTTAAGAATGTGGCCTCCGGAGTTAAACCACCTGGGTTCAAATCCTTTGACAAGATGCCATCCTCTTGGGGCCTCAGTTTCCTCTGCTATAAGATGGGGATTTCGTGAACAATTTTTGGGGGTCAGCAGTTGTGGAGGGGCTACCTGCTGTGTTTTCTCATGAGTCTCTGGCACATCAGTTGCTGTGGCAGCATCTCAAGAGTCTGCAGGCAGGGCTGAGGGAGAAGGCTCCTTGGCTTTGGGAGCCAGCTCTGGTTTTGCCACATGCCAGCTTGGTGCCAGTACTTGGTAGTCACCATCTCTTCTAACAAAGGCACCTGGAAAGTGGGCACTATTATACGGTTAGATGGGGGAACTGGGGCACAGAAGGCTTAAGTACCCTGCCCAGGATGGCCTAGCTAGTTAAGAGAGGATCTGAGTGTGAAAGCCAGCACTAACCACTGAGTAGTCCTGGGTTGACTGGCATCTCCAGGGGCCTGTTCTGGGTATCTGGTCCTGTGGTCATAGCTGGGTCCCTGCTGAGCTTGGGTGAGAGTCTGCCTGCTTTACCCCCCACTTCTCACCCCTGGGCAGACCAGATCACCCTGGTCTTGCTTCTCACAATGAGGGAGGGCTTAGAGGTGGTGGTACATGCAGTGTAGGACCCTGGAGGCCGCCGGGCTGGCCCCGAGGCAGGTGCTCGCACGTCTCCGGAGCAGGGAACAACTGAGACGCATCCCTTTGTGTCTCTCCCCCACCTCCCAGGAGGTGAGGGGCTGCTCACTCTGGAATGCCTCTGGTGAGGGAGGGGCTGGCCTCTCAAAATAGGTGTAGGGTAATGTGTCCAAGGTGAGATGAGGCCATTTGTGGAAGCAGCCTGCCTCTGCTATTTCAGGCCAGCCAGGGGAGTGGACAGGAGAGGCCAGGCCAGGCCAAGACCTCTGGAGCCCACTGGGTGACTCAGGGGAGGGTGGGGGCACTGAGCCAGGCACTCTGGAACGAAATCTTTGCTGGCCTGGGCCTTACCTTGTCCGCTCCCTGGAGTGAGGGGCGGCCAGCACTGGGGTCAGAGCTCCTGTTACTCTGGGCACCCCTTCAGGTGACCGTGACTTAACCCTCAGTGTCACCACAGTTCTGTGTTTAACCCCTCCCTCGCTGCCTGCATCCCCACCCTCCACATTCCCAATTCCATACTCAGGTGGTGCATTGTGATGAGAAGTACATTCCTCCACTTGCCAGGACAGCCCTGATTCATCTCAGCGGCAAAATGAAGGAAGAAAGCGCCACCCGGGGACTTCTGTTCTCTGTAGACTGACCTCCCAGGCTGGCATGGCCCAGGCCAACCATAGAACCCATCTGATGCCATCCTGCCACAGTGGGGAAACCGAGGCTTGGGAGGGGAAGGGACCTGCCTAATTGGGAGACAGTCCCCACTTGTGGAACCCACCTTGGCATGATCTCAGCTCCTGCTGTGCCAGCAACCACACTGGTGTGGCAGGATGGGCGATGTTGCCGGGGGTCATGACATAAGAAGTAGAGCTGATATTTGAATCTAGGGCTTCAACTCCACAACCCTTTCCATCTGCTTTAGAACTCAGCTTGTTTGGCACCTACACACCCCTATGTCAGGTGGCTCCCCAACTTCTCAAACCTTTAGGTGACAGGGAGCTTGCTGCCACACAGCAGGGCCCATTTCACTTTGGACAAGCCCAGGAGATTGAACCAGAAAGAGAGGGAGAAGGGAGGGTGTGCTTCCCCATGGGGGACCAAGGCTGGGGTGACCATGGGTTCTTGGGACCATTGTGACTCACCTGCATTTAAGCTAGAAGGAGGGGGAAGCGAAGAAAGGGGAAGAGTCAATGGAAGCTCATTGTCAAGAACTTTCTGACCACAGACGTTTCCAGGCCTTGGGACAGGTGACTGGGAGGCAGGGGGTTGCCTGCTATCTCAGGGACCCCTTAGTTTGGGAGCAGTGCCCTCTGGTGAGCCCGATGGGCTGGTGTCTTAGGTTGGGCTGCCACCACAAAGCAACATGGAGTGAGGGGCTTAGACAATGGACTTTAATTTTCTGACAGCTCTGGAGGCCAGAAGTCTGAGGTCAAGCTGTCGAAAGGCTGGTTCCTCCTGAGGCCTCTCTCCTGGACTTATAGTCAGCTGTCTTCTCCCTGTGCCTTACCATGGTGCGTCTGGGTCCTAATCTCCTCTTGTAAGGACACGAGTCAGATTGGATTAGGGCCCACCCATATCTTTTTAAATTTATTTACCTCTTTAAAGTCCCTGTCTCCAAATATAGTCACATTCTGAGGTACTGAGGTTAGGACTTCAATATACGATTTTTTTTGGGTGGAGGGAATTCAGCCCATAACACCTAGGAAGGAGTTTTCTGGGTTGTCCATAGTTGGATGCCTGAGCTTTGGTCCTGAGTGGGGAGGAAGAGAGGCCCAGGGTGGGTGGAGGGGAGGGCAGTCTGGTCCTCCACCAGCCTCCTTCTCCCGGGCTGTCTCTGTAGTTCTCCAGTTTGGTCTGGAGCCTGCCAGCTCAGTGCTCTGGCTGACACCACGTTTCGCAGCCTCCAGAAGCCCCATTAGCTGTTTGGCCTGAGTTCTGAAGCCCCATGCCCAGATCTCAGCTCCCGTGGGTGGGAGTGGGGCTGTGTTTTTGCCTATGCTGCACAGAGCCGTCTCCAGATGCCTCCAGAGTGTTTGAGGGCAAGCCTTCTCGGAAGCAAGTCCCATACCAAGGGATGTGGGCTGCCTTCCGCCTCCGAGCGGCCCAAAGGTTGACCAGGCCTAATTTGCCTCGCTTTCCCTCCCCAGGATCACTCCCACCCTTCCCTGACCTCTTTGGATACCAAGTTGTTTCGGGGGTCTCACAATTTACAGAAAGGACCGGGAGGAGGGGCTAGTGCTGAGTAAAGCAGCAGATGGCTCAGGGCCAAAGAAAAGAGTGAAGGGAGAGCAGGACAAGCTTGTGAAGGTGGCAAGGGGGCTGGTCACCAACCCACTTCTCTCCTCCTGAGTGATGCCCGGCAGCCTTCCGTTGTTTCTGGGGCAGTCCCACCAGAGCCAGGGGCTGTGACGAGGGGGCTTGGTTTTGTGCCCAAGCTTTTCAGCCCCCAGGATCCCTTCCTCAGGGAGAGCGTCCTGCTCTGTAGGCCCCTCTCCCCTCCCACAAATTCTGTGCCTGCGCTGGGAAGAGCCTTCCTCACAACAGCCAGGGGTCTCAGTCTGTGGTGTCTTCTCATGAGCTGGACTCATCCAAGGATTCTCTGATTTTTTTGAGAGAGAGGAAAGGAGGGAGAGATACACAGTAAACAGGCAGAGACTGAGAAAGGAGAGAAACAGGTGAGAGACATGGAGACAGAGACAGACCCGGACAGACATTGGCCTGGGAGGCAGGTGATTTGGGTTCTGGGTGTCCTTGATAACTCCTTTTCTTTAGATCTTCATTTCCTGTAAAATGAGGGGGTTGGAATAGTGATTCTTCCTTTTTTAAAAAAATGGAATCACTGTTTCTTTTTATGACTTGTGAGGAGCTAAAATGCACCTGTCGAGCTTCCCTCTCAGACCTTCCCAACTCCTGTGCGTGGAATGGGAAGCAGTGTAGCTCTGGTTGTATCAGCCAGGAGAGGTTTGATCATGCTGGGTAACAAACAGCCCCAAATTCTCAGTGGTTTAACCCAACAAAAACATATTTCTTCCCCCCTGCTGCCTGTCCAGTGTGAGTTGGCAGGGGTCTCTGTGCATCTTAGTTACTCTAGGCTGGTGGTGGCTTCATCTCAGAGATGCTTCCATTACTGCATCAATGGGTGGAGGACATTATGATTTGTGTACTGTTTCTGCCTGGATGTGACATGCTTTTTTTTCTGCTCACATTTCATTGGCCAAAGCAAGTCATACATCCATGCCTTACTTCAAGTGCAGGGAAGTTGTACATGCAAGATGGAAAGCTGAAATAATGTTGAACAGACTAACCTCTACTATGGGGAGTAAGACTGTGGGATTGAGAATCAGAAGGTGTGGCTCCAAGTTCTGTTGTTTATAACTGTGTTCCTTGGTCAAGTCATTTTGCCTCTCTGAGATCCAAATGCATTATCTGTAAAATGGGTACAACAACAGTACCTTCTGAATAGAATTAAGATTCAATGAAATAATATATGTGAAATGTGAAAAGTAGAGTGCCCGGTATGCACTATGCTGGCAATAATTTATGTCTGTTATTTTTATTATTAAAGTGCTAGTGGAGAGAAGTCAGAAATGTGATTTTGAATGTATACCAGCCTACCCTTCTTAGGAAGAAGCCCACATCCCCCTGGTCCCATTCCTCAGATGGCTCTGTTCTAGGTGTCCCACTCTTGGGAGTCAGGAGACTGGCCTCTGACACCAACTTGCTGTGTGACCTTGGAAAACTTACTCTCCCTGTCTGGCTCTCAGTTGCCTTATAGGTGAATTGGGGAGAATGGATTCCAAAGGGGACTTCCAGCTCTAAAACCCTAACCATGACAATAATGACGACAAAGACAACGATTAGATGACAGCTAGCCTTTGTGCCCACCCTATGCCACGCTCCAGTGACTGTATGTTTTCTTGGTTACTCCTCCCCAAACACCTACAGGTAGCTGCTGTTTTGTAACTATTTTTGAACAAGCAGAACTGGTAGGATGTGATTATAAAACCAATTTATTTTATCCACCCCTGCTCTTTACACCTGTCCTTTGCTTCCCCTGCCCCCGAATGACATTACGGCAAGTCTCAGGGCCTTTCTGTTCACTCTCAGGTAATAAAAGGTCCTCTGGTCAGTCATGAATATGCCCAGTGCCGTGACCTTGGTACTTCATGCATAGTTCGTTCTTCCCCCTTGTCGCTCCTACCTGGCCACCAGCTGTGTGTGTGTTTCAGTAGGTTTTCTCCGCTTCCCTGGCTTATGGGAAGACAGGAGGGGAGGGAAGGGATCAGAATATTCTTGCCTGCTTGGCACCCGTGTGAGGTTGCAGAGGCCTGCTCTGTGTGGATCTGACTTCTGAGTTTCCTTGCCAGGGGAAGGCTCTAGAGGCTGATTGTTTCTATCTTGCAGCACTTCTGTGGGTGTTTTAGAGATGCCCCCCACCTCCCCATCAGTCTCTCACTCACTGTGTCCTTCAGGTTGGGGACTGCAGCTCTGCCAGATGTTCCCGACCCTTCCTCAGCCCAGGCATCCCTGGATCCCTCCAGCCTCCTCCTGCTGAAGTCCTCTAAGCCCTCCAGGTGGCCCTCTCGGACAGGCTCTGAGGCAGCCCCAGGCTGCTCTCTCCCTTTGGTCCAGTGGAGCCCTTAGGCACTCTTGGCCTCAGTAAAGCCTGGGATTGAGGTGGCCAAGGCAACCCCTCTCTCTGTTTCCCTGCCTGCCTCTCACCCTTCAGACTTTCAGGCCTGAGCACACATTCTCCGTGCTCCAGCCAACTCAGGTTGAGCTGAGCAGACTCCCTGAGATGAGGGAAGAGCCCCTAGCAGGTGGCACTTATAGCAAAATAATTCCTCTTAGAGACTTCCCATTTCCTGAAATGGATGTGCATGAGGCAGTAGTTTAGAGCCACAAAGCAGTTTTCAGCCATTTCTCTCTTTTAAAAAACTTAACAGCTGATAATAACTATTCTCAGTTTTATATGATAAAATCATATTATACTGATATAATTTAATATCATCATTTTACCCATTTAAAGTGTGCTATTCAGTGGATTTTAGTATATTTAGGGTTGTGCAACCATAACTTCATTTGAGAACATTTTCATCACCCCCAGAAGAAACCTATATATTAGCACTCACTCCCCATTTCTGTCCCCATCCCCACCCTTGCCCTAATCTACTTTCTATAGATCTGTCTATTATGGATATTTCACGTAAACGAAATTATACAGTATGTGGCTTTCACTTGGTGTAATGTTTTCAGGGGTCATCCATATTGTAGCATGCATCAGTACTTCATTTTTATTGTTGAATAATGTCCCATTGCATGGACATGCCACATTTTGTTTATACATACATCAGGTAATGAATATTTGCATTGTGTCCATTTTTGGGATGTTTTAAAGAATGCTGTTATTGACATTCATGTACGACATTTTGCATGGACTTATGTTTTCATTTTTTTCTTGGGTGGATACCTAGAAGTAGAATTGCAAGGTCATATGGTAATTCTATGTTTAATCATTTATTTTCCAAAGTGGCTGCACCATTTTATATCCCTCCCTGCCAGTGTGTGAAAAATTTGTCCACATCCTTATCAGCACTTATAATTTTCTTTGGTATTCTGGCCATCCCAGTGGGTGTAAAGTGGTATTTCATTGTGGTTTTGATTTGCATTTCCCTGAGAATTAATGATGTTGGACATCTTTGTTAACTGACCATTGTATGTCTTCTTTAGAGAAACATCTATTCACATCCTTTCCATATTTTAAAAAATTGGGGCTTTGTCTTTTGGTTACTGAGTTACAAAGGTTCTTTATACATTCCGGAAATAAGTCCCTTATCAGATACATGATTTGCAAATATTTTCTACCATTCTGTGGGTTGTTTTTTTCATTTTCTTGAAGTCAGTCATCTCTTTCTGTAGGGTTTACATTACAGTTCCTACTTTCGGAACATGGCATCATTCATTTTCCTCTGTCATAACTGAGACTCAAATGCTTTCATATTAACTTCAGATTATATGTTCCCATTTATAGGTGAGGAAGTGGAGGCAATGACAGAGAGGCTAGGGGCCTTATCCAAGATAATATCCTTTTTCTCATTTTAAATCTTGATCTCAAAGCTTATTCATCTACAGCCTGAAATGCTTTAGGCTGCTTGGTCTGATCTCTTTCCAGCCCCGGCACTGGTGGAAAACCTGCCCCATTACACAGAGAGGGAGGCCAGGTTTCAGCTCCCCAAAAGCCCGGGAGTTCTGTTCCAGCTGCCTTAGCTACCTGCATGGCCCCATGTCCCCAGGGCCAACAGGATGAGGGAGAGCAGCAGATGGCCCCTTTGCAGTGGGAGTGAGTCAGTTAGGCTGTGGGGATAATAGCCCCGTGTCATACATTCATAGGGGTGACATTCTTGCCTTCTGAACTTTTGGGTAGATATGGGAGGAACCAGTAAAAGAGGGGAGCACAAGACTGCAGGTGGGCTCAAATAACCCATGCAGAGGGCCCAGGGATTCTGGAGAGATACACCTGCCCCTTGTCTCTGAGCAGAGGGTGATTTTCTAAGCACCAGTGCCGAGAGCCTGGAATGCGGTGCCAAACTGATTTTTGCTGGGAAATCTTAACTTAAATTTTTGCTGGGAAAGGCCAGCCCTTCTGGTCTATGACTTCAGGGTGGGTGAGGGAAGGGCAGAGACATTCAAAGCTGCTACTGGAAGGAAGCTCTGTCCTTGTTCTAGCAGGTCATATTGGACAAAAGGCTTAGACTGCAGCAGGAGGGATGTGAGTTAGCCACCTGATTGAACTTCCCAGCTGTGAGAGGGTGGATCAGCCATGGCAAGGAGGTTGGGTCCTTGTCTTCTTGGCCCCATTGGGCAGATAAGTCAGCTTTGCCGAGAAACAAGGGGGCAGGGTCTCAGTTGGGGTGGGCTGCGCAGAGATAGCGACAGAGGCAGGGATCAAATGCCTTCTTGACAGGGATCTGGGGACCTTCTCCTCCCCTAAGAGGGGAGTCCTCTCCTGACCTCCTGGAACAGAGTGCTGAGAATTCAAATGCAAGGTCAGCTTGACCTTGTGGGTAAAGAAGATGACACCGGTGGCACAGCATTTGCCTGACACCTGCTTAGTGCTGTTCCTTGTCAGGCGGGCGGGGTTTGTCCTGATGCCCTCGAACCCTCAGCTGGCCTTGTGGTGCGAGGCAGCTGGCAGGCTTGGGGAGCAGTGTCTGCCGGTGGAACATTTGGTAAACCGATACCCTCCCGAGTGAATGTGCCTTTGGTCCTCTGTAATCTCTGCCATCAGGTGGAGGGTGGCAGGCCGGAGCCACACTCAGAGCGGACGCAGAGCTCTTGGCCAGTGGCCTGAGCAGCACCGTCTGCCCTTGTGTGGTGCTCAGATATCAAGCTCGAGGCAGGGGAAGAGGAGACCGTGCTCTCTCCCCCGCCATCACCTCCCTCCTTCCTCTCCTGCCAAACCTATAGACACGCGCAAGTTAGCTGGACCCGGCAAGACCCCAAGATACCGACTTTAGCCATGTCCAAGAAAAGAAATTCAAGTCTCCATTAATCAAATATTGTTTCTTACCCAGCGAGAGCTGCCTTTCATCCACCATTCCCTCCTCCCTCCATTCCTTTTCTCAGAGCACCTACGAGGTGGCGGGCACTGTGCTAGTCCTGTGCAATGGAAATCGTGCCCTGGAGTTGCCTGCAGACAAGGCTGGGCGGGGTGCAGTGAGACCAGGCAGGCGCCCCATCCACTCCAACCCACAGTCAAATGGAGAAGGATCTTGGCCAAGGGCCAGGGCTGCTCAGGGGAGAAGAAGCTTCTGGGGATGGTGGTGATCAGAGGTGGATGGCTCTGCAGAGGGGCTACGCTTGCTCTGGGCCTTGGAGGTAGATGACCTTGAGGACAGAATTGTTTTTCAAATCTGGAAGTGGTGTAGTAACATTGTTCAATGTGTAAGAAGCAGAGGGAAAGAAAAGCAATCAGATGTGCCTGGCCTCCCTGGCTGGACTGCCCTCTACATGCCTGAAGCCCGAGAGGGGAGAACGAACCAGATGAAGGGAAAAGACAAAATCCTGCAGAAGACCAGTGAGTGCCCAGAGCCCGGATGTGTTGCTCCATGGACATGGCTGAGTGATGGTTGCTCAGGGAGGACGTGTGCTTGGCCTGTTGCTTTTCCTCACCTCGCCTGTACAGACCCTACCCTGCGATTTGGCTTCCAGCCCCAGCTGGGGCAGAGTGAGTGCTGAGAATTCAAATGCATGCTCCCTCAGCTCCGGGTGTGGTGTGGGTCACAGTATCCTGCCCGCAGTGGTGAGGGTTGTCTTTCTGGGTAGTTCTGGATTATTCCTTGTTGGACCCAGCCCTCTTTCTCTCGCCCAGGATAGCTGTCCCGTAGCTGGTTCCTATGTGGTCGCTGAGGCAGACTTCAACCCCTTCATTACTTGTCCTGGCTTTTCAGGTCCATCTCTCCATCAGCCTCAAGAGGCAGCCTTGTCCCTGAAGCTTGTCTCTGACTTGCTCACTCCCGCCTTCCGGCTGGTGTGTTTCTCTTCAGACAACAGAGCCCCTTCCTCACGGTCCACTCTCCCAGGCCCTGCTTTCTGTCTGAGGGACAGTTCTGGGGCCATTTATGGGAAGAGGTTTTCATGGATCTGGAATCCGGGTGTTCGTGGCATGCCCAGGCTCCATGCCCATGTGTGAGCTCTTCCTCTGCTTAGTTTTGGGGGATTTGCAGAGGTCACACAGAAGTTGGGGGCAGAGCTAGGCCATCTCCCAGGGTCTGTCAGGGTCTTCACCTTCATGGCTCCTGCCTCCCTGGCTACAGCCATCAGTGACTGCCAGGCTGTGTCACGGTGACTCCTGGGGGGCAGCGGTAACGCTGTTTCTTTCTCTTCCATTTGAGAAAACGTATCAGAATGCAGGAGAGTGACCATGACGTGATGATAGGCATAACCTTGAATCCACTCTATTAAAGAAGAAGAAAAGCCAAATCATCTGTGTACTTTGGTACATGGGCTGTCCTCAATAATAGTCACTCACCTGTTCAACAAACATAGACTGAGTGCCTACTATGTGTGCAGTCACTATTCTCGATGCCGAGGATGTAACAGTGAACAAAATAAAGACCCTTGTCCTTGTCATGATTATATTCTAGAGCAAGAAGGCAGACAAAAAATTGAAATGACGTAATAAGTAAATGACAGAGCATGTTAGCAAGTGACAAATACTCTGGGAAAAATAGAGCAGAGTAAGGGTGATTGGGAGTGGGGAGTTGAAATTGTGTGAAAGCTGGTTAGCTTAGGCCTCACTGAGCAGAAACACATGAGCAATGAATTGAAGGAAGTGAAGGAGTTAGCTGAGCAAATATCTGAGGAAGAGCATCCCAGGCAGAGGGAACAGCAAGTGCAAAGGTCCTGATTCAGGAGCCCATCTAAGACGTTTGGAAGCAGCAAAGGGGCCAGAGTGATTGCAATGGATGTTATAATAGGAGGTGAGGTCAGAGGTAATGGGGACCAGATCACTTAGGGTCTGGAAGTCACTGTAAGGATTTGGCTGGAATCCTGAGCTTTTTCATCGAATGGCATATCATAAAGAGCCTTCTCAGTTTTCTCAGCTGCGTAATATCCCACTGCACATATGTACTGAGTTTTATTTAACTTGTATTTTAATTTATGATATTTAAATAACATGGACTTTCAGGCTCTTTCCAATCCTTTGCTGTTTTCAGAGATGCTGCAGTGAATAACCTTATACATAAACTATTTTCATTGGCGCAAGTCTACCTGTAGGACAAATTTCTAGCAGTGGATTTGCTGGGTGGAAGAATATATGCGTATATAATGTTGATAGTGCCAAAAGGGCCTCCATGAGGGTTGTATTAATTGACACTCCCCACCAGCAATTTGGTTAGGGACCAGGAGGAAAGCCTACCTCCCCCTTCTAGGTACACCCTCCAGATGTGAGATACTTTTCTTTACTCCTCGTCACTCCTGTGAGCTGAGTATTCTCGTTCCTAGTTCTCAGATGAGGAAACAGGCACAGAGAGGGTAAGTAACCTGCCAATGTTTACACAGCCAGGTAGATGTAGAGCTGGGATGTTGATGCCGCCATGTCTGACCACGGCTTCACAAGGGCAGAAGTCTGAGGGGCCCTGCCCCACAAAAGTGGGCATGTGGACCCGGAAGCTTGCATTTTAAGCCTCCTGAGGATAAGGGGCTGATTTAAAATGGAAAGCCTGGCTGCCTAGCTCTGCCCACTGTGGTGCTTGCATCCCAGAGAGCCTGGCAGGCCAGCGGCAGGGTAGGGAGAGGCCAGCCCAAGGGACCTGGAGCCACATCAGCCCAGCTGGCCAGCCCTGGCTTCCCCTTCTGTCCCTTCCCATCACCTGCCCCAGTGGTGAGACTTGGGAGGCTGTGATCTAGCTAATTCTGCTCTGGGTGATGAGCTCTTCGCCACCGTCTGCTAGGTCAGCTCGCTCTAGGGATTGGGTTTCAGCATTTTACTGATGAAAATAAATCAGCCTCTTTATTGCCCCTCATGGCCCTGGAACCTCTGCAGCCTGGCATGTATTTCCAGACTTCCTGTAAATCACCGGTTCTGTCCTGGCCCTCAGGGGCTCTGTGGCTGCCACGGAAATAGTCTCAGACAAGTTTGGAGCCTGGAGCCACCCAGGCAGGACCAAGCAGGAGAGGAGAAATGGGCCCACAGCGTCCAGGACCTCTGGGATCCAGAGAGTGCCTGGTTGAGCATCTTCTCTGAGTTGATCCTAGCTCATCTAGAATTGGCCAGGAAGTTAAGGATCATCCAGCTGTGCTTGCCCATTACATAGAGGAGTAAACTGAGGCCCATCCAAGATCACTTCTTAGTATTCCGGCCCCTTGACTCCAAGTCTCCTGCTGTGGCTGCCAGATGACACCTTCTCTAGGTCTGTTCATCATGCAGCACCCTATAAGGGAAATGAAACCCGGGTTGGAGAGAGGGTTTCAGCTGCTCCGGGAAGGGTGGAGTCTGCCATCCAGGAGAACTGTCTCACCTTTGAGGGATAAGAGAAAGGAACTGGTGGCAGGACTGGGTTTTCTTGATGTTGAGGAGGGCCCTTCCACCCACACATCTGTCTAGATGGGGCGAGTGAGCGTGGTGCATGGATGTGGGAGGACAAGCTCTTCTGGAGGCTCCGACAAGGCCCTAGCAGGTTCTGTGTATGAAGGGGACTCAGGAATCTGGCCCCAAACTCCCGTTCCTTCTCCCTCCCTTTCTCTGCTCAAGCATTATTTGCACCCACAAGACGCCCCTGCAGGGACATGGGGTATCCTGCCCCAGGTGGCAGACCTGCTGGACTGCTCTCCGACCCTGGGAGGTTGATCCAGGCCACAGGCGGCCTCTTTTGTTCTGGGAAGTGGCCACAGAGCTGTCGGACTGCCTTTCTCATCCCTAACCCAGTCTTTACATCATCATCACAGCGAGTCAATGCCCTGATGCTTCATGGAGATTTTCGCCTTCTGTTGCCTTGATTGCTTTAAAAAAAACCAACCACACTGTTAGTAGCAAAGTGTTCTTTGATGTTTGTTCTTCTCCTTCTCCAGGGGCAGTGAGATCAGATTTTGGTATGAAAGCTCAGAGCCTCTCAGATCTTTCCTTCTTCCTTCCTGCCTCCCTGCCCCCCCATGTCTATACACTGCCTGAGAACATTCGAGAACCAGGCAGGTGCCCTTCAGGTAACACTAGGCTAGAAAGAAGCCCGAGGTTAGAAAGTGCCATGGCTCCTGGCTCCTGTCCAGGCTTGGGCCCAGGCTTGTCCATGGTATGTGGCTTCTGTGGGTCAGGAGAGTCACTCCCAGCTTGTCCTTCTGCGGCAGTGACTTCCTGCTCTGGCCCACACTGCTCGTGTGTGAGCTTGCATGAGATTGCCTGGAGACCCCCTGGAGATGCCTACATGGTCCTCCTTGAACTCATGCGCAGGGATGGACCCATTTGGGAAAGGAAGCAGAGACCTATCCAGATCTGCTACCCACACCGACATACGCATCCATGTGTGGGTAGAGCCACATAGACCTCTGCCCCACAGCAGTGACGGGAGCTGTAATTATAAAACCACATGGCCAGTTTGGTACCCAGTACTTATGTATGCTACTTAATGGGGCTGTTTTGGGTTAAGAATGGGGATCGACCTAAATGCAGAGACGGCTTCATGGTGTGAATTGTGAACCAGTTCTGAACCAGTTCCCTGCGAGTTTCCAGAAATGCTGTGAGCCCTGGAAGTGTCATTAGGATAAATGCAAGCATTTCCCAGGGGACAACTTTGATGGGGACAGGGCTCACTTGGATGGCAGGGCTAGTTGGCCTAAACCAGCGTTGTGATTTTATCACCCCTCTCCACTCCCTTCTTCCTGTTGGATCCTGCAGACTCTCACCCTTTGCCCATCCATCGCCTTTTTGGTTTCTCCTTGCTCTCTGGGAAGCAGAAAGAACTTGAGTGTCAGAGTCAGACTGGCAATGCGATCCTGAGCAAGCTGCAACCTCTAAGCCTCGGTGTGGAAGCAAATGAGAGAATGTGCATTAAAGGTAACTTGTCTGCCCCATTCTGGTGCACTCTCTCCTTCTTCCTGGCTCCCCAAGCCATCTTGGGTCCACTCTCCATTCTTCCCTCATCCTTCCCAAATGAGGACAGCTAGAGATGATGTCTATGCCCCACAAGGCAATAAGAGCAGGGAGAGGCAGGAGGGAGGTGAGTAGATATACCCGAGACCCTTGTCCAACTCGCACATCTGCTGGGAGTTGACAGTTCTCTTCCAGAGTAATCCTTTGGCTCTTTGCTCCTGCCCTACCCTTAGGGAACATACTTCCAAGTCTGGCCTTGCTCACTGCCTTCCGGGGGTTGGGGGTGGTGGGGGGGCAGGGCGGGGTGTGTGTGTGCAGAAACCCTGGAAGGCTGGGGCCATGTGAGGGGTGCCCAGCGCCTGCCCTGCCCCTGCAGCCCTGAACTTCCCTCTACCTCCTTCCCTCTCCCCTGGGCTGGAAGGCATAGAGGGGATCCTGCAGGGGTCTGTGGGCATTTCCATCGGGGCACTCCCTGAGCTCCTCCCTCTCCCGAGTGACATCTTGACAGTGGGATACCCAGGCCTTTCTCCTCCTTGTGGTTCTGCTTGGGATGATTGGATGGTGGATGGCTGGATGATTGGAATAGTTTATCCACATTGTGTTCTTACAACAGTCCTGCCCTGGGAAAGTGGGAAGTCCTCCTGCACCCACTTCAGAGCCTGAGGATGGAATCCCTCTCTTCGCTACCCATGTTTATGGTTTCTGTGATGTCTTTGACACTGGGCTGGGGGTCTCCCCATCTCATCAGTGAAGATGCAGTTGAGATAGCATAGGGACCAGCCTACAGGGCACTGGGTTCTATTTTTGTTATTGTTTTCCTTCTTTACTCCCCAAAAAAACATCCAGAGAGTGGAGGGGGGCCGGAATGAGGTGTCTGCTCAGAAGAGGGAGAAATAGGTGGCCTCTCTTTGACAGCCTCTCCTTGGGGAGCCTGCAGTGCCAGCAGACCTGGCTTTGAAAAGCTGGGCTCCAGGTGGGGTGGCCACACAAGCACTTTAACTGGGACCGTGGGGAGGAGACACAGGTGCTAAAGCTGCAAATCCCAGGCCATCTCTACCAACTCTGGGAGTTGGGTTGGGACAGTCAATTGATGTGCAAATAAGTTGTCAAAATATGCAGGTAAGAGTTGGCATTTCGTGTCCTGCTGTCAGGATGTCTGGCACTTTTTTAGGGCCCATCAGGATGATGAGAAGACTTGGGACAGATTTGTGGGGTGTTTGGTTGAGTGGACTGCTTCAGACCTAGGTGGTTGGGGGTAAAAGTGGACATGGTTTGACACTCCAAAAAAAGTTATTCTCTCTGCCATTCATGATTTTGAGATGGGAACAAACTGAATACCAATAGCTAGTCAATTGGAAGCATGTCAGGTGCCCTGGTGAATCAATATCCTGGGCCAGGTGCCCACTGGCCTTCTCAAAGTCAGGCCTCAAAAACTGTCCAGGTTGCTGGGCCAGAATCCAAAGCTTTGCACTTGAGAATCTCACTTTGGGGCTCCTGTCCTCCTTCCCTGAGGCCTGCCCAGGTGATACTCTAGCCCCTCTATTTGGCCCCATGGACACCTCTGTAAAGTACAGGGCCTTTGTGGTCCCCCCCTTTTATAAGCCAAGGAAGTGTCCTGGCTCCTAGACTCTGCCCTGTGGAGGGGAAGGAGGGGGAGAGAGGGGAAAAAATTTCCACCTTATTGTTCAGCAGCTGGAAAATTGTTGTCATCCGTTCTGCCTTTCATTTGCTGAGTGGAAAAAAAATGTGGAAAAATTTGGGGAAATAAATCTCAACACCCTCCTAGGAACTCTCACCTCCCCTCTCTGTCCCTTGCACCCCTGTGCTCTGCTCCCAGGGTTTCTCTTCCCACTTCTTCTCTGGGTACTGGGGCTGCCATGGGCTTGGACTAGGGCTGGGCTGGGGCTGGGCTGGGCTGTTCTGGGACCTGGACTGGTCTGAGGCTGTGCTGGGCTGAGGCTGTTGCTGGGCTCGGATTGATCTGGGGCTGGAACTGGGCTGGGACTGGGGCTGGAACTGGGTTGAGCTGGGGCTGAACTGGGTCTGGGTCTGGAGCCTTGCACTCCATGTGGAGGGTTTGGGAAGCCACTGTGATGTCATTCAAGAGCTGCATAGCTACAGGATGATAAGTGAAGCCCTGGGGACCCAGCTGGCTGAAATTACAGACAGAGTTTTATCCCACTGGCTTCCTACAAGCCAGAGTGAGGCAGAGCCAGGAGGAGGAGAGTGAGAGAGAGAGAATGCGAGCGAGCGAGGGAGGGAGTGCTGTGTGTGTACACGGGCGGGCAGGCTCCTCCCACCCTGACAGTCCCAGCGAGCTGAGTAGGAGGACACAGGCTGAACTGGGAGCTGCAGCCATGTAGGAATTATTTGAAACTTGAGGCACAAGGAGCAGAGATCAAATCAGAGCGGTTCTTTCCCCTCCCCTTTCTCCCTCTCCATCCAGAGGGTAAGTGCCTGTTGGGCGGCTGTGTTGCCTGTGTGTCCTTGTGTGGCTCTGCTGGACCTGGGGAGAGGGCGGTGGGGGCTTCTGCACCCTTCGTCCTGGATTTGCCACGGACTGGACTGGGGAGGGGTGTGAGGCTGTGCAGCGCTGTGACACTCTATACTCCCTTTGGAGGTGTGGACCCGGCCACCCTCTTCCAGGATTTGCTGCCCTTGGGCATGTAAGAGCTGCCAACTCAGGTCTGAGGGTCGCTGAGTTGGTGGGAGCAGTGTGTCTGAGTTGGCCTCCTCCTTTTGGGGTAATGGCTCATGGTGGATGAGAATGGGGTGGGCAGAGGGAACATGGGGGAGGCATGGATGCCCCTGAAACACCCCCAGCGGGATATTTATTCAGGACAACTGCCCCTCCTTCTGCAGGCTGAGCTCAGTGGCACCTCGTGCTGACCATTCCCCTAATGGCCTCCTGCAGGCTCCCATTCATGGCTTTCTCCCAACTTTGGCACAGCTCTTGGTGGCTCGGCCATCCCCTGGCCAGGGATTTCTGAGTGTCCAGGCAGGCGCCCTGGCCTGGCAGAGAAGGACTTCGGTTGTTGTGGGATCGGAGCTATTTTTACCGTCCTGTGTTTGATATCTGGTGCCCGGATAGGCCGAGGCGGGGAGTGGGGGTGTCAGGCTCTGGTTATAGTGCCCGGGGTGGGAGCTGAGGGCCAGGAGGCCTGCCCTGCAAGGTCGTGGGCTGCCGTGTGACCTGGGCAGGTCACTCACTCTCCAGGCTCTGGTCCCTCGGGTCTGAAATAAAGGTCACAATCAGGTTTTGTGCTCCTACTCCCTTTCTCTGGAGAATTTCCAGTAAGATGGTATCTGTGTGTCCTTCCTGAGGAGGGCCTGGGGACACATCCGTCATCGTCACTTGACTAAAACCCCGTATGTTATACTGTGAGGATTGGAGAGTCTCCCCCCACTCCCCACCCCCGGCTCCTCCAGCCACTTCACCTTGAAGGCCATGAGGGGGGGGAGCACTGAACTTGTAGGCAGGAAGACAAGTCCTTTTGCACTTTGTGCTGGGTGACTTTAGGGGAGCCCTGAACTTCACTGTCCCCCTGTAACATGAGGGGTGGGCAGTGGATGAACTGAGCCCTTAAGACCCCTCAGCTATAAAAATCCCACGGCTTTTACAAAGCTCTCTTGGCTCAGCTGACTTTCCAGTCCCTCTCCGATCTTAGTTCTGTTGCCCTGAGGGCCTGGAGGTGCCAGTGGGAGGGGCTCTAGTTTCCATTTGGATTTCAGTGCTGAGTTTCTCCATGTTCAAGGCCCACAGGCTGACATTCAGAATGGACTCCATTTGTACATTGGGCCTCATGCCTCCTCCTTTCTTTATCAGCAGAATGGCCAGGGGTGGGGCACTTGCCACCCACCCTCCCTGGGCCCACGGAGGCAGGTTTGTGGGTGACACTGGCGAGGCCATTTGTACAGGGGACTTGATAGCAGCCCCGAGGAGAATCTTGTTCTCTGTCTGCTCTCTGAAAGCGCAGGGGGCTCCCTCTGAGTGCTGTTAGACAGCGAGAAAGACAGGTGTCTGTGCCAAGCCTGGACCCATCTGTCCCCGCCCACAGGGCCTGAGGCCCATGCTTGTCAGTGTGGCATCAGTTGACACCTCCCCACGTGAACCAAGTTCTTTGAGCTGCACCTGTCCGCTGCCTCTTTGCTTGGCAGAGGCTGTGACTCCTCTGTGGGTCCCCTTCAGATACTTTTCTTCAACCCTGATGCTGCTGATCTTCAGAAGCTCCGGGGAAGCCCGTTCCCACTTCGAGAAGTTCCAGACCCCTCTGCAAGCTGCGATGACCTAAGGGCCACCTTAGTCCCCAGCTAGCTATGGGGTAGGGAGGTCAGCATGGGTGGAGGCCAAGACTGGGCCACAGGTGGTCCCTGCTGCCATTGTCATGATGTCTCAGGAGGACCCCAGGTCTAACTTGAGCCATAGGCTGAGGTTCCACACTGACTCTCCATCCTCACCCCCTCCTCACATGCACCCTTCTGGGCCAGTGAAGACCCAGGAGGTCACTCTGGGCTGGACCCCTTCATGAGCTCCTCCAGCTGGAAGGGGTTCCCTCCTGTGTGTTCTCCCATTCCTCTCAGATGGAGTCTGACATTCTTCACAGAAGTCCCGGGTGACAGAGAGGGGTCCCCAGAAGCAGCACCCTCTCTGTTAAAAGTGCTCATCTTAATGTAAGGTTCATAGATGGACTTTGGGGTATCTATCAACACCCCGAAATTATGTGTTTTTGTGCATGTTTTTAGGAAATAGGTCTAGGCCAGTGGTCGGCAAACTCATTTAGTCAACAGAACCAAATATCAACAGTACAATGATTGAAATTTCTTTTGAGAGCCAAATTTTTTAAACTTAAACTTCCTCTAACGCCACTTCTTCAAAATAGACTCGCCCAGGCCATGGTATTTTGTGGAAGAGCCACACTCAAGGGGCCAAAGAGCCGCATGTGGCTCGTGAGCCTCAGTTTGCCGACCACGGGTCTAGGCTTTCATTAACTATCCCAAGAGGTCCTTGGCATAAGAGAGTTAATGTTTCCTGGAGTGGTGTGTGGCTGGGGAATTCTGTGGGGGATGCCAGGGGCCAAGCTCTGGCTCAGCCAGTTTATGGGGACCTCCACTGTGCCCAGCATGTGCTACAACCAACTCTGTAGAATGCCTCTCTTTTTTCTTCCTTTTGGGAGAAACTTGTGGTCCACCTTGAACCCCTGATTTTTCACTTTTCTGGGTGGCAGTGGAAGAAGGGTGTCTCAGTGACACTCTTTCAGAGGACTCTAGAAATCTTTCTGGGCTATTTAATGTAATGCATGAAGCACTTATGGAACACCTAGTGTGTGCCAGGCACTGAGCTCTGTAGGGCCATCCTGTGTAGCCATGGTGGTTATGCACTGAACTCCAAGAGGTGCTGTTCACATAGACCTGTGAATGGTACCATCTGGACACCAGTCACTGTGGGGGCGGGGGGGAGAGAGAAAAGGCTTTTCCTCAAGGAGCTCTCAGCTTAGTGGGGAAGACAAACTTGGATGTCAACCATGACTGTCCAGTACATGATCGGTGTTCCCAGTAGACATGTACACTGAGTGGCCAGATTATTATGATCTCTGAACGCATAACAATCTGGCCACTCAGTGTATATCCTATATAATAGAAGGCTAATATGCAAATTGTCCCCTCGACCAGGAGTTTGACCAGCAGGCAGGCCGGCCAACCGCCCATGTCCCCTCCCCCTGGCCAGGCTGGCCGGACCCCACCCATGCACGAATTCATGCACCAGGCCTCTAATACACACACACACACACACACACACACACACACACACACACACACACACACTGAGTGGCCAGATTATTATGCGTTCAGAGATCACAATAATCTGGCCACTCAGTGTACAAAGGGCAGTGGGAACGTGGTTTATCTGACTCTGGAGTATTACAGGAGAGAGGTTAGGCCAAGGATGACTTCCCAGGGAAGCTCACCTGAGCCTGAAGGAGGAGGAAGAGGTTTGTCAGGGAGGTTGGGAGTTGCAGAGGCAGGGTGAGGAAGGGCCTTCGGGAGAGGGAACAGCATGTGGCACAGAGAAGGAAAGAGCATCTAAGCAGTAAGAGTAGAGAGGGGGAGTGTTTAAAGTATTGAGGACAGCAAAGGTTAGGCTTCAAAAGGCAGGCAAGGGTCGGATGATAAAAAGGTCTGGTGTGTTCAGCAGGGGGTGTGGTGTGTAGGGCTTTATCCTGTGGGTGATGAGAGCTGTTGAAATGGAGAGAGGAGGATGTTCCAGGCCTACCTCAAGGTACTTAGCTCCTGAATCCTGTCACTCAGCAAACCTGCAAGTTGGCTTTTTAGTCTGTGTGGCCAGGCTCTGTAAGGTTAAGTGGTTGACACAAGCTGAGTTGGCCATTTAAATGGAGATCATCCTTCTGAATGATGGGTGTGTCTGGCTTAGGGGGGTCAGGAGGGGGTGCCTCCTCTCTGTCTCCTCTCTTGAAGTACATCCCTGTGGCCTCCCTGGGACTCAGCCCCATCCTCTGGCTCCCATGTTGCCTCTCATCAGCCTGGCACCCTCCAGAGTTGGGGGAGTCTGTGGCTAAAGGGTTAACATGTCTAGAACTTGCTCCCCTGGCTGCCTCTTGGCCAAGCCTCAGTCCTTGTCAAAGTTTACTACCTCCCAGACACATATGGCCTTTGATGCCTCATTCCCACGTTTAAGGAGCCAGATTCCCTCCCAACCTGCCAGGGCCCCTGTCTGCCTCCAAACCACCTGCGTCCGGGGTGGGCACGGTGCCTCTGCTATTGGACAGCATTGATTTTCCTCCATGACAGTCGGTCATCACTGCTTCGGGTAATGTATCTTAATGAATTGTTATCCTGCTGGACGTGGACTCAAAGGACTTTTTATCATGAAGGGTCCCATCCTGAAAACCTTAATAAATCAGCCACAGTTCAAACCAGGCCTGCTGCTGGACAGGGAGGGGTCTCTCCTCACTGAGTCATCGCTGAGGAGCCTTTTTCTTGCAGTCAAGCAGGCTGCCACCCTGTAGCCTTCATGGTTGGGCCTCCTATCCTGACATCTACATAATGAAACCTTCCCACTTGACACTGGTGAGAGAAGCAGGGTTCTTAACCTCAGAGCTGGGTCAGGGCTCCTTAAGATGTTACCCACCATGTGTGTGGGAACCCTAGAGAGCTAGTTAACATGCCGCTTCCTGGCCCTGCCCCAGACCTATGAGTAAAAACCTTTGGAGATCAGGCCCCAGAATCTACAAACTCCAGAGGAGATTCTCATTACATCAGAATTAGAAAACACCTGCCCTAAATCCATATCTTAGCATCCCATGTTTATTTTTTTCGTTCTTTTTGAAGTGGATGGGCTGGACGCGACTTTCCTGAGTTCTGGCCTGCACTGTGCTTCTGGCCCCACGCGCTCCCGCGCAGCTCACTGGAGGGAGCCTGGCGAGCAGGTCGGCATCCAAGTCAGCTGGGGATTTTCCTCAGAGCTCTCCAAAAGCATGACTCGCACAGCTGGATTACAGCCGCCCTGGAATAAGGGCTCCTTGGTGCAGTCGAAGTCAGCATTGAGGGTGGAGTCCTGGGCTTGGAGTAGCTGCTGGGAAGAACTGGGAGACATATTCAGGGAAAACAAGTGGAGCCGCTTGTGGACTTCTCAGCTTCCCTAGAGAAGTGGGCAGGGAGACGGCCATATGATGGGCTGGCCAGGCTGGCACGGCTTGGGGCCTGGGAGCCTGCTACCCTGGCCTGTCTAACTTGTGTTTCCCCTGCAGTGTATTCCCCTATTCCATTGTCATCCATGCTGGTACCCACGGCCCCAACCAGTCAGGTTCCTCCCTCTACCCCCTTCTACTGTTGTCTGACTCCTCCTCTGAGACTGAACTGGCCATTCCTGGAATCTGCTGGGACTTGAGATGGATCCGGTGGCCCTCAGCTTTAGAGCCCTCACCCTCCTCAAAACTCCCTCTCTTCCTTCCCCAGTCTCTCTCACTCCTTCTCCTTGCTCTACCCGCCCCTCTCTTTCGCCCTTCCTGCCATAATAGATTAAAACCGACCTTGTGTTCCGGCTTCTTGTGGTCCTGGTAAACAGCTCTTAGTGTGGCCGTGGTGGATGGGGAGAAGGTGTGGGGAGCAGGGGCACTTACCTTCCTCTCTGATGGGAGGAGCAGGGTAGGTGCCCCACAGGTCCTGCCCATGCACTGCGTTACACAGCAGAGCCCTCTCAGGGCCTGGACAGACCCTGGATTGGTCTGTCCTTAGTTTCTCCCCTTGGTATGCAAAGGAAGATGACCAGTGAAGGCTACAGAACAGCCTGGAGCACTCGGCCAGCACTGGGTAATCAGGAGCAGCTAGGCCCTACTTTGAGGGCAGAAATCGACCTTTCTACGTGTATTAAGCAAACAGGAGTTAATTACACTATTTACACATCTTCGATTTTCTTCCTAAGCCTTAGTGGCCTGGCAGTTATCATTCCTGACCTTGTTGCTGCACACAGGAGCCCACGTGGGGATAAATTACACGGCAGAATCCGTTTAATATTGACATTTTCAAAATCAATGAGGAGTGGGGCCTGGCCAGCCGGGCCAGGATATCAGGTGATGGGAATCAGTGTGAATTCTCCCTCCCAGCCTCGGGGATGCTTTCTTAGCTCTTCTGCCAAAACTGCTTCTTTTATGCTCCCAAGTGAAGTGCTGGGCTGGGTCTGCTTTCTCCCGGAAGGAGAGAGGACTCTCAGATTTGCACCCAGTGCCTCTCTTTGCCTTCCATGTAAGTATAAATGGGAAGGCATGGGACACCCCATCCTTTGCTTTTTTGCTTTCCCCACTTCCCAGACCAGGTGAGTATTGACTTGAGGGTGTAGGGCAGGGGTGGGCAAACTTTTTGACTCGAGGGCCACAATGGGTTCTTAAACTGGACCGGAGGGCCAGAACAAAAGCATGGATGGAGTGTTTGTGTGAACTAATATAAATTCAAAGTAAAGGAGCGGAGGGGAGAGCAAGAGAACCGGATAGAACAGCCGGATCCGGCCCACGGGCCGTAGTTTGCCCAAGGCTGGTGTAGGGTATGGTGGGTATCCCTGGCCCGGGAGGAACATTCTGGCATCTCATGGTGTGGGCTGCCGAGTGGGGCTCAGCCTTGAGAATGGGCCTGCTTCTGTGGGGTCAGCAGCTTTCCAGGCACAGAGAGGAGAGACAGCTCTTCAGACTTCCACTAACTGGTATGAGGGGCCCATCCTCCCGGGAACCACCCCCAGAAATCTGAGTGGATGCAAGGCTCCTGTCTTCAGTACTTTTCTCTTCTAGAAACAGCTTGCTAGAGGCTCTGCATTTTTGTGTAGCAAGGCACCCAGTTCTTTGGAGAGACATGCATGAGAGTCAGGCTCTCTCATCTGACAGTGTGACCCTTAGGGGTGCAGGGAGACGAGCAGGAGAGGCAGCTGTGCTTTCCGTGGCCTCTTAGCAGCCTGCAAGGGGTCCCAGCACAAGGCACAGGCTGCTGGACTTTCAGACCTACCTCAGCCCAAACCCCTCTCCCACTCAGACCAGCCCCGTCCCCGTGAGTCCTGTGGTGACACTCTGGCCAGTGTCACTTGGGTTCTGCTGCTGGCCTGGGGTGTGTGTGTGGATGATGCTTGTCGGGCATCTCTGTGCTCCCGCTCGATGGGTGACATCATTTGGTTGGCCTGTGGTTTGTGTGTGTGTGTGTGCCGATCAGGATGTTCCTGTTTTGTGGTTGTCTGACCACTTGTTTTTGGCCATGGGTTTCTGTATGAGTATTTATTTTTAGAGGTTGCCACTTCTGGCCCCAGGGCTGATCAGGGGGCATGGGAGGAGCTTGTGTTTTTTGAAATGTTTGTGGCTTTAAATTTAAGTATTTATTTTGGGATACTTCTGCCTATCATGTTCATTCTATTGTGTGTGTATGCATGTGTGAGATATGAGAGCCAGTGAGTGTAGAATAATAAAAATTGTGTGCTTTTTGAAGTTCTGCTTTTTTTTTTTTTAAATGTATTTTATTGATATTTCACAGAGAGGAAGGGAGAGGGATAGAGAGCTAGAAACATCGATGAGAGAGAAACATCGATCAGCTGCCTCCTGCACACCTCCCACTGGGGATGTGCCCGCAACCAAGGTACATGCCCTTGACCGGAATCGAACCCGGGACCTTTCAGTCCGCAGGCCGACGCTCTATCCACTGAGCCAAACCGGTTTTGGCAAAGTTCTGTTTTTAATTTAGTTTTATGTTTATTGTCTTAAATTAGTTCTGATATTAAACCCCAGTTTTACCAGGTGCTATGTGTCTGCCAATAATTAGTTTCACCTCTCAGAACCTCAGTTTCTCCATCTTTGAAATAGGCAGAACACTCCCTAACACACAGGATTAGAAACAATGTATGTGTAAAGTATATAGCAAAGTGTTTGGCACATAATAGGTGTTGGCTGCATGGTACCTATTATTATTACTTGTATTTGCATATATGTACCCACAGTGTGCTTTCTGACTGGGGGCACCTGGGCATTTGATGTGGGTGAACACGGGGTGCTTGATTTGGGTGATTACTGGTTGGCATGTAGGCCTCTGGACGTCTTTGTGCCAAGTTTTCTGTGTGTGTGTGTGTGTGTGTGTGTGTGTGTGTGTGTGTGACTGTTTGGGTCTAGGTTGGGGTTTTTTGCAGTATTTGGGAGAAACTTTTTTTTTTTTGTTGCCAAGTGGGGGCTTGCCTTGGAGTGAGGGAAGGTGCGTGCGTGTTTGTGTGCGTGTGTGTGTGTGTGTGTGTGTGTGTGTGTGTGTGTGTATCTTGGGCTGGGAGTTGGGCTGCTGATTGTACAGGGTGTGAAATCACTGAGTTCCTCTGGGCGGGGGAAGTTCTTCGTTCCTGAGTCAGCCCTTTGGCCTTGAGCCACCCAGCACTCACTTTTTCCTTTCAGAGAAAGTATTGCTTAGGGGGCCCGGGAGCTGTCTGTAGACAAAATGACACCGGGGGGCACCTCTCCCTGATGAAAACCTCTGCCTTTTGTTCTTCATCTTTAAGATGCTTCCCTGCCCCCTCCCCAATCCCTTTCCAGAACCTTCATGGGCCCCAGCATTCAGAGTGAATGTGTCTCATTTGACATGGGGCCTGCTGGCTTTGGTCCAGAACTTCCAGGTTCTTGGGAAGCTAGCAAGATGCCAGAGGCAAAATTTGGACTGGGTGACTTAACCCCCAAGACCCCCTGCCCGACCTTAAGATCTGCTGCCTGGCCCTGAAGCAGGGTGTTGGGTGGGTCCTTTAGTCCTTTTGCCTTGCTCTATCTCAGGGTACTGAGAGGAGGTTTTAGGATCCAGGGAATGGAAGCCCTTACTCCTCTCCTCGGGAGAATAGAAGCTGTCCCCGCTTCCCACTGACATCTGCTCTTTCTCTTGCAGAGGTTGTGGGACACACGCAGGGGCCACTAGATGGGAGCCTCTATGCCAAGGTGAAGAAGAAGGACTCCCTGAATGGCAGCACCGGGGCTGTCAATGCCACACGTCCTGCCCTGTCAGCCACTCCCAACCACGTGGAACACACCCTGTCTGTGAGCAGCGACTCCGGCAACTCCACAGCCTCCACCAAGACAGACAAGACCGATGAGCCTGCCCTCGGCCCCTCCAGTGCCCCTGTTGTCCTGAGTCCTGAGGAGAAGCGCGAGCTGGAACGCCTGCTCAGTGGCTTCGGCTTAGAACGAGAGAAGCCAGGCACTATGTACCACACCCAACACCTCCGGTCCCGCCTGGCGGGAGGCCCTGCTGTGCCCTCTGCCAGCCGTCATGTTGTCCCAGCCCAGGTTCACGTCAACGGTGGGGCCTTGGCATCTGAGCGGGAGACAGACATTCTGGACGATGAATTGCCCAACCAGGATGGGCACAGCGTGGGCAGCATGGGCACACTGTCCTCCCTGGATGGGATCACCAACACCAGTGAGGGGGGCTATCCAGAGGCGCTGTCCCCCTTGACCAATGGCCTGGACAAGCCCTACGCCGTGGAACCTATGGTGAATGGTGGGGGCTACCCCTATGAGTCTGCCAGCCGGGCAGTGCCTGCCCATGCGGGCCACTTGGCTCCCATGCGGCCCTCCTATTCTGCACAGGAGGGTTTAGCTGGCTACCAGCGGGAGGGCCCCCACCCCACCTGGGCACAGCAAGTGACCACTTCCCACTATGGCCATGACCCCAGCAGTATGTTCCGCTCTCAGTCCTTCCCGGACACTGAGCCCCAGCTGCCCCCAGCACCAGCCCGGGGGGGAAGCAGTCGGGAGGCTGTACAGAGGGGCCTCAATTCCTGGCAGCAACAGCAGCAGCAGCAGCAGCCTCACCCGCCTCCTCGTCAGCAGGAAAGAGCCCACTTGGAGAGTGTACGACCCAGCAGGCCCGGCCCCCAGCCATTGGCAGAGACACCCACGCCTGGCCTCCCTGAGTTCCCGAGGGCAGCCTCCCAGCAGGAGATCGAGCAGTCCATTGAAGCCCTCAACATGCTGATGCTGGACCTAGAGCCATCCTCGGCTGCCGCTCCGCTGCACAAATCCCAGAGTGTCCCTGGGGCCTGGCCTGGGGCCTCCCCTCTCTCTTCTCAGCCTCTTTCTGGCTCCTCCTACCAGACCCATCCACTGACCCAGTCCAGATCTGGCTACATCCCCAGTGGGCATTCCTTGGGAACCCCTGAGCCAGCCCCACGGGCCTCCCTGGAGTCCGTCCCTCAGGGCAGGTCTTACTCACCTTATGATTATCAGGCATGCCCGGCTGGGCCCAACCAGAGTTACCGTCCAAAGAGCCCAGCTTCCTCCTCTTCCTTGCCTGCTTTCCTTCCAACCAACCACAGCCCTCCAGGGCCTCAGCAGCCCCCCGCCTCTCTCCCTGGCCTCACCGCTCAGCCTCAGCTCCCACCAAAGGAGGCGACTTCAGACCCATCCCGAACTCCGGAGGAGGAGCCCTTGAACCTGGAGGGGCTGGTGGCCCACCGGGTAGCAGGTAAGAGCCTCAGGAACTATCCGTGCTGGGTATCCCCTTTATCCCTCCACATCTTCCCTCTTTGGTCTCAGTTGGTCTAGCTGGGGGAAGGTACAGGCAGAGCCATCACACCTCAGCAGACACTGGTTTGGCCTGGAGAAGAGGCTGGCAGGAGCCCACACTAGCCATCCCTTCCTGCATTCATTGTCTGTTGGGCTCCAAAGCAGGCATCGAGATGGAAAGATCAATGTCTTTCAGTTACTGTCCTCAAGGAACTTACAGTCTAGTGAGGGTCAGGTAATTCTAACAGTGCAATGTGTGCTACAACAGAGGTGGAGACCAAAGCCCTAGAGCATGGGAAATGCAAGGCTTATCAGCTGGGACAATCAGGGGAGCTTCCTGGAGGTAGTGACTTTGGGGCTGGAATACATACCTTCTAAGGAGAGAGGAAATGCCCTCTGTAACTGCCTGTAGTGCTCTCTGTACTCAGACTTCAGTTTCTTAGGGAAGGCATAGAGAAGGCTAGAGGGAGGTCTCTATAGACCCAAATTCCCTCTTGAGCATAACAAAACCTGAGAGGGTATCCTGAAGCCCTTGGGTTCTTGAGTGTCCAACCCTGGTGGGTCCTTTCAGGATATTTCTCTGTTTCAGGGGAGGCCCACGTCCCCCTTCTGGTCCAGTTGTCCTGTCCTGTTGGTCCTCGCTTTAGGACCAGCTTTGTTTGGGAAGCAGACACTGAGAAACAAAGCTTCATTTCCTATCAGAACGTGAATGGGTTTATCTTTCTGGAGAGAGGAGAGAGAGTGGAGCAACTGGAAGAGCTTATTGGGGAGATATAGGCAAGAAATGGCAGACTCTTCTGGCCATATTGGGGCGACAGGAAGGGTCCCCTCCTTTCCACTGGCCTAAGCCTATGAGCATTCCATGGGGGCAGTCAAACAGGGTGGGGAATCCTATGGGTTGATTTTGTTGTGTAGCTAAAGCCCAGGCAGGTGTGAACCAGAGCCTGGGGCTGGGGTTGGGGAGCTTGTGCCCAGTTCCTCGGCTGACAGAGTTGTGGAAGCTCAGGGAGGAGAAGAGCAATCTGGGCAGCTGACTCTGCCCTGCACCCCTTTTTTTCTAAATTTATGGGAAGCTGAGTCACCATGCCAGCTGCAAGGAGAGGGAAACACCCTTGCTGGGGATGGATGGTGGGTTTGGGGAAGTAGGCCAGCTGGCTATTGGGCTGGGCCCTGGACCTGGGTGTGGGGGCATGGACACTCAGAGCAGAGCACAGTCCCCAGCTCAACTGTCCATGACTTGAAATTGGCCATAATGGAAGAAGTTACACCACTGAAACTGGCAATTAGGGCTCTCCCCTGGAGAGCTAGTCTAGCAGCACATCATTGCTTTTACCCAAGAGTCAAAGCACAGGGTAAGTAGCTCTGTAACCCTAGCAGTGAAAGAAAGACTCCATGGGAGTGGTCCAGACTTTTCCTCCTGGCTTTTTGAAGGGAGGGGAATGGAACTCTACCAATATTTTACAGAATTGGGGTAGTGGCCTGAGGAATAGTGACACTCTAGCCTAATGAAGGGTAGGATCCAGAGGACTTTCCTCTGGGGAACAAGATGAATTACCTCCCCCTAACAAAACCCTTCTGTATAGCTCTCCTGGAGTGTGCTCAAGAGGAAGGCATACCTGAATGTTTCAGGAAGGATGCCAATCTTGTGGTGCATCTCCCCTCAGCCTCTTCTCTCCTACTAGCTTCTGAGGTCTTGACGTTCAACCTCTGTATCTCGTAGCTGCTCGGTCTTTGGCTGCCAAGAAGTCAGGAAAGGGGTGATATTATTGGCACATCTCTGCTCCCATTTCTTCCATCAACTGTGTATGACTCAGGAGAAGGGATAATATGCATAGAGTGGCAGTTATACCTGGTTTCCAGGCCTGTAAAGGGGTCTCTCTGGTCCATGCCCATCATGAACAGTGTTTCTTATGTCAGCAGATCCTTAGTAGCCCTTCAGGATGTCTGCCATGCAAGTGTAGATAAAGGCACATAGGCAGGATCAATGTGCAGAATAGTCTAGAAGCCAGGGAGGATAAATTTCCAGCGTCACCTCTTTCTGCTCATTCAAATTCCACAGGAAGCTGGAACATAAGCTTTAACATGAGTAACCCAGGAAGCTCAGATCTGAGGGAGAACGTCTTCATGGCCATGAACTTGATCTGGTTTCTCCTGACTTTACTCCCTCAGGTCTTCATTTTCCTACTTGGCTATCCTCCATGCTCTGTATTATGTCCCTGGTTTATTCCACTTTGATCCAACAACTCCTTATGTTTTATTTCAGCTTAGATCTCAGAGAATAATGACATAGTTGTTTTTTTTTTAACTTAATAAGGGGTAGGTACCAGAAACCTGTAGCACACACTATACTTTCTTATGAAGCATTAGAAATATTATCGCAGCCAGGGACAAAGTAAGCATACCCATTATCACCACTATCATTTAACATTGTATTGGATGTCCTAGCCAGTGCAATAAGACAAGAAAAAGAAATAAGAGTCAGAGTTGGTGAGTCCAATCAAGTTATCTTCTGATCCCAGTTCTGTGACTAGACTGATCTCAAATGTCTCTAGAGATAGAGATTTCAATGCATGTTGGAAGCAAGATGTGGATCTTATCCTTAAGGAGTCTAGAGTTTAGTAAGAGGAAAAAAGAACTGGAATGTTAAAGTCATTAGTAATAAGGGAAGTATGGAGAAAGTTCTGTGGGATTGAGAAAAAAGGAGTTATCACTATCAGCGAGAGAGACTGAAGTGGCTCTGTGTTGAGTGTGGGTTTTAAACAGAACCTTGGACAATGGGTAAGATTTTGGAAAGTGAATAGGGTCATTGGAGAAAGAGGTTTCACAGTGAAGACAGAAAAACATAGTAGTCAAGAAAGGTAGCCTGGGTCCTGCCTCTGGTTGGTCTTAAAAGCCATACTAAAGAGCTTGAATCTTACTTAGTGGCAGTGTAGGAAACTGTATTTTAATCGGGAGAGTATGCCATGATCTGAGATGTAGTTTAGGAAGCTGTAGTTTAGGAGACATTTTGAGTTGGGAGATATAGGAGCATATTAGATAGCTTGGGTATGGGGACTGGATTAGGGTGCTGACCATGGAAATGAAAAAGAAGAGATGAATGCCAAGGATGCTGTGCAAGAAGTAGGTGTTTACAAATTGATTGGATGTGAGTGAGGGAAAGGGAGACATCAAAGATAATTCTGCAGTCCCATGAATATAAATAGAATGATAGTTCCATTAACAAGCCAGGAGTTAGGAGAAAGAGCAAGATGAAGACTTCAGGGTTAGACATGCTGAGTTTGAGGTGATGGTGGAGCCTCTAGGTAGAGATGTATGAAAGGCAATTGAATATCCAGAATTGGAGTCTGAAAGAGTTATAGATTTTGGAGTCATCCTCATAAAGGTGAAATGTAAAGCTTTGGGCATGGGTGATATCTCTCTGTTACTGGGCATGGAGAGAAAAGAACATAGGGTAAAACAGCCATGATGGGAATGGAGGCCATACAGTGGACTGAGAATGAATGTTCATGCTGGTGAGAGGAGATGTGGACTGTGGGTCATCACAGAAGTCAGGATAGTAAAGGGTTTCCAGGAGGAGGAGTGGGGGGGAGGGCAGCAATGTCACTGTAGAGAGGTCATGAGAAGGAGCATTGAGAAAAATGCACTGGGCTTGCCAATTAGGTGGCCTCAGTGATTTTCAAAGGCATATTTTCAGTAGGGCGATGGTGATAGAAGCCAGACTGAGGGATTGAGTGAGTGGGGAGGGAGTGTAGACAGCATGTCAACTACTCTTCTGAGTGGTTTTGTGATAAAAGGAGAGAAGATGGCAGCTAAAGAGGGTAGCAAGATATTCAGAACTTTTTTGTACATATAGGAAAAGAGAAAATAAGGAGAAGAAAAAGATATGAGAGAGAAAGAAATGGATAAAATAAGGTCTCTAAAAAAGTAAAAGGAGATAGGCTTAGGAGCCTAGGTGGATAATTTAGGCTCATCCAGGAAGTGAGATACCTCTTCATGAAATAAGGAGAAATAGATACAGATATAGGAAGATACTAGTGTCAAGCTCTGGGAGCTTGAATTGAGAACCCTCCATTCAATTATTCATCCAATATGAACCCCTAATCTGTGCTACATGCTATTCTAGGCTCTTGAGAAATGGTGGTAAACAAAAATCTTTGCCTTCATGGTGGAGTTGGACAATAAAAAAATAAGCAAAGACATATATAATATGTCAGATGGGTGATAAGTGCCATTGACATAAAGCAGCAAAGTGCCAGTGAGGGGTTGAGAGTGGGTGGGTGGTTGCACTTCTTATAGGATGGTTAGGGATGGCTTTTCTGGGTGGTAAGGGAACATGCAACGGCCCTGTGGCAGGAGGATAACTGCTATGGGGAATGTAATGGGACATGAAGTCAGGTCATGGGAATGAGGGCCAGCTTACATGGGCCTTGTAGGTGATCATATCAACTTTGGCTTTTGCCCATTGTGTTGTGAGGAGCCTTAGGAAGGATTTGGGCAGAAGAGTGATTTCATCTGGCTTGTTCTAAAAGGATCAGTGTGGCCTGGATGGAAGGAGGAAGACCAATTAGGAGACTGCTGATTTGGATCAAGATGGTAGGCATATTTTTGAGGTGGAGTCATTAAAACTTATAGGTAGATTAGCAATGGGATGTAAGAGAAAGATATCAGGAGGTGAGATGCCTCTTCATGGAATAATAAAGGATAGATACAGATATAGGAAAGTCAAGGTTTTTGACCTTAGCAACTAAAGGATGGAGTTGCTCTTTATTGAGATGGATACGGATATAGGAAGAGCTGGCTTAGAGGGGATATCGTAAGTGTGACTTTTGCCATGTTAGATTTGAGATGCCCACAAAACATCCAAAATGTTGGGACATATGTTAGGAGTCTCAGGGGGAGAGGATAGAACTTAGAAATGTGAGAGTAACATTACGTGGTTATCATGTAAAGCATGCCGCTGCATGCCGTCACCTAGGGATGAGCACAGGTAGAGGAGAGGTCCCAGGAGTGTGTCTGGTGTCTCACACATTCAGCAGTTAGGGGCATAGAAGGAATCAGCAGAGAAACTGCTATGGAGCAGCTTGTGAAGTGTGGAGGAAAGCTGAAAGGGCGTGGATCCTGGGAAGCCAGTGATAGTGGTCACTAGGAGGCCATGAGTGTGAAGGTGGCTTGGGAGTCAGCTAGGGTGAATGAAAGGATAGCACAGCAGATCCTCATAGTGCATTCAGGCAGGCTCACTTTAAGGACTTGGCAGTGGTGCCCAGCAGCTTTGGGCAGGAGTAGAAAATCCCACAGAGCAGGATTTCTATGGTAGGTGTGATGGAAGAACAAAGCTTGGATGCCAGGGAGTATGGCCCTTGGGCTCAGCCTGGCATGGTCACAGCTGAATCCAGGAAGAGGCAGGTGCCCATAAGAGGAGAGAGGACCCAGGATGGGGCCATGCTGACGGTAAGGGGCAGGCAACGTGTGGGGCAACAGGACTGAAATCTCCTGGGCCCAGGCTGGGGTTAGAAATAGAGGGATGTGGTGATCTGCTGAACAGCAGGAGATCTGTCTGCCCTTTGGAGAAGTAAGATCCTAGATCCATCCTCTCTTCTTATCTGACATCCTCCCCCCTTCCCTCCAGAGTGTGATCAGAACACCAACTAATTTGATTTTCTCTTTGTTTTTGTTTTGTTTTGTCTTGTTTAATGCCTCGTTCCTTGCGTTCTTCGTTGTCCCATGTCCACCTGTCCCCTGTGCCATGGGTGTGGTGCCTTCCTTGCCTGGTGTCATCCCTTCCCTTCCTGCTTGCCTCCCCTCCCTGCCGGCTCCCCCGGGGTGGTATGGGCAGCGTACAATGCCAGATTGCAGGGTCTTGGGCTAAGTGTCAGCTACCGGCACCCTCCTCTCCACCGGCTCCGATCTTCCTCTCTCTCTGGTTGGTTCCTCTCCTCTCCTCTCCTCTCCCCTTTATAACTCCATGGCCCTCATCTCAGCTCTCAGTTTCTCTCTTCCCCTCCTCTTTCATGTACTATTTCTTCCAAACTTTTGCCACTTTCTTCCTGTCTCCTTATTTTTCCATTTCCTCCTCACTTTTCTTCTCCTTCTTCTGTTCTCTTCTTTCCATTTCTTTCCTATTCTCATTGCCCCTCTCTCCTTTTCTCACTGCCCCCATCTCCTTTTCTCACTGCCCCCTTCTCCCTTCTCTCTCCTTTTCTCACTGCCCCCATCTCTCTCCTTTTCTCACTGCCTCCTTCTCTCTCCTTTTCTCACTGCTCCCTTCTCTCTCCTTTTCTCACTGCCCCCATCTCTCTCTTTGCCCACTTGTCCCTCCTCTCTCCTTCTGCATGAGTGAGTGCTCCCACTTCTGCATGGACACAGGCCTGATGCTTTCAGCCTTGGCCTTACGTGCTAGGAACAGGGTCTGGGGTAAGGAGACCAACTCTCAGGCTCCCTGTGGACTCGCAGGTCTTTGCAGTGAGGGAGCTCAGCACCAGGTCTGGGGCCTCAGCAGGAGAGAAAGAGTGGTGCTCAGCTCCTACTGCTCTGTCCGTTTCTGAGTATAGCACTCCCTGGGGACAGAGCACCGCTGTGACCTCATTCCAAATCTCTGATACCCATGGCCAAGAGTCAGAAGCCCTGGGTGTGGTCCTGGGTCTGATGTGACCACCTCTGTGACCCTGGGCAAGTATCTTTATTACTCAGATACTTACTCAGAGCTAAGTTTCCCCACGTGAAAAATGGAGGGCTCACTGCCCTGCTTCCCAACATGGGGGACCCTTCACCAAGGGCCAGATGCTCAGTTTGAGAGTGATGGAGTTCACTATGTCTACCTTGGTCTCTTGACAAATGGACCTATAGCCTTTTAGACCTGGGGACCAAGTCACCTTATTCTTTTCCTGCTCCTCGGAGCCACAGGCCTGGGTCCAGGAGAAGATGCCGTGACCTTGACTAGTTCTGGGAAAAGGCTTATTAGGGGGTGGTGGGCACAGTTGACTCCCAATGGTAATATCTGGTATTTTCTGGACCTCCCTTCTCCCAGTCCATGGAAAATAGGGAGATGGCTCTAGCAGAATGCCCCTGATTGCCTCCTCTCTTCTCCCTCCTCCTTTTTCTCGGCCCAGTGGTGGGGAGTGCAGGGTTCAGCTGGGCCTGGGGTTCGGGGCCATTCTGGGGTGGTGGGCCTGTCCTGAGGGGAGCTGGCATGGCTTGCCCTGGGGCTGCTAGTGTGATCGCCGTGTGGCTTTCTGGTGCCCTGGCCCAGCAGGTGGCCTCCCGGATCCCCTCACTTCCGGAGCCCTGGCATGCCATCGGACACCTGCCCCACCACCTGGAGCTGAGGAATCCAGTCTTCTGGAAATCGGAAGGCTGGAAGGAAGAGCTGGGTCTGTGGGGTGGAAGCGGCCAGGATGGGCTTGAAGGGAAGGCCTGTGATGAAGCCTGACACTGGGGATATTTGTCTGTGGGACCATGGGCGGTCAGGGCCGGACCCTACCAGAGGATGCGTATTGATGGTGTTAGAACTACAGCCCCAGAATTGCAGTGCGTGTTTGTGTGTGTGTGTGTGTGTGTGTGTGTGTGTGAGTGTGTGTGTGAGTGTGTGTGTGAGTGTATGAGTGTGTGAGTGCGTCTATGAGTGTGTGTATGAGTGTGTGTGTATTGTATGATTATGTGTGAGTGTGTGTGTATGAGTGTGTGTGTATTGTATGATTGTGTGTGAGTGTGTGTGTGTATGAGTGTGTGTGAGAGAGTATGAGTGTGTGTGTGCTAGATGAGGTGGATTTAGTGTCAAAGGTCTAGCCCACTTTAGGGGGGAGCCTTGCAGCCAGCTGCTCCCAAGCTCAGCACTGTCCTGGGGAGCAGAGTGAGGACCCCTGGGAAATGGGGCTGTTCCGGCGCCCTGCTCTTCAGATCTGGCAGCTCGTGTGGAGGCCCTGGGCTGAAGTGACCCCTGTCCTGCAGGCATTGGGGAAGGCCCAGTGCCCACGGTGTGTGAGCCCTGAGAGGATGACAAAGGGCTCTGAGTGTGGCCCATCATTATCCTAAAGAACACTTGATTGCCGTATGAAGGGGCTGACGAGAGGTTCTGAGGGTGACCCTGACCTCCCGCTGTTCCTGTTGGGTGAAGGCTATGTGTGCACACACGTGTGTGTATACGTGTATGTGCATGGTGCCTGTGTGCGTGCAGAGAGTGGAGTACATAGGCATGGTGACCCTGAGAGAGAGAGGGCCCTAGAGACAGAAAGGCCTGGGGTTGAGGGTGGGGGAGCAGGCCTATTTTTATTATCGGTCAGTTTCCAGGACGTGAGGGAGGGCTGTTCTCTCTCTGACACTGGCTGTCAGCCTGTGTCCAGACGGCCCAGCTTGGCTGGGGAACAATGGGGCTCTCTTCTCTCCCCTCCGCCCAGCTTCATCTCCCCTCCCATAGGGAAAGACAAGAGAGAGGGAACATGGCTCTCTGGGCACTGAGGGGCAGATCTGGGCCTGCCAAGGGGGACAACAGTGAGACACTGTGTTCAAAGAATGTGAGAGGCCCTGGCTGGGCACTGGTGCTGTGGGGCGCTCTGTGGGGGAGGGGCTGTCCCATGGGAATGGAATGCGGGGTCTTCCCCTCCTGCAGAGGAAGGCTCCCCTGTAGCGCCCTAGCTCTTTGGAGGGCATTTTGGTTGTCCCTCTGCCTCTGGACAGACCACGCCCCCCTGTGCTGCTCTGGTGGCACTGGAGAGGGGCCGTGAAGAGGGGAGATGGCTCTCAGGTGTCCAACAGCCTTCTGTGAGGGTCTCTGCCCTCCACAGTCAGTAAGCTCCTCCAGCAGCCCAGCCTCCCTCCAGGCATTGCAACCACCTGAACATGGAGGTTGTCATGGGCACACTGGGGCGAAGGTTCTTTGTTCCTCTGCGAAATTCAGTGCCTCCATCAGACCCACTTTCAAGGGCAGACATCAGATCCTACACAGGGAAACTGGCCACTCCTCACCAAGGCACAGGGATCTGCCAGGAAGAGGCTGCGGGGCTGGGCCGGCCGGAACTGAAACCAGCCCTAATGCATTTCTGTTAACCTTGGGGCTGAACTTAGTTCCAAACCCCAAGAGCCTTTTCCAAATGGGCCTCCTTTGTCACAATTATTATTAGAAAATCAATGGCTATGTCTGTTTCTCTCTAATGTTTTTGCCAGGAATGAAACCAGCAGTAGTTCTGAACCAAGCGCCCAGGAAGACTGAGGGGAAGGGGGCTCGGAGGGAAAGAGAGAAGTGCAGCCCAGGGTAGGGGCGCCCGCAGGCATGGTGGGAGGTGCAGGTGGCTGCTCTGAGGGCTGAAGGCCTGGTATGCAATGGGGTCCCTGTGTGCTGCTCAAGACTTTTGGAGATGTACCCCATCTTTCATCTGGCCCCTGGTTAGGATGATGTGATCCCCAAGTTTCTATTCTGAAAGTCAGGGCACTTCAAAGTGAGGGGCTTATTTTCTTTAAATAAAACAGTTTCTGAGTCCAGATTACTGTCCCCATTTGGGCTCTTTTCTCTTAGTTGAGATGGCAGGCAGGCTGCCCCCTAACAATAAATAGCTCCACGTGGAGACTCGAAACACCACCGGGTACCTTCTGCATTTGTAAGTGTGTGTGCCAGTCTGGCAGCTCTCCAGACAGGGCCCCTAACTACGGGCAAGTATGAGTGCGTGTGTCGGAGTGTGTCTGTGTGCGTGTGTGTATGTGTTTGTCCCTGGAGTTGGCAGCAGGCAGCCTACTATTCATGGCAAGTAGGAAGGCTTCCTAGCATGTGCTTCTCATGGCAGCCTCAGCAGCCGTGCCAGACGGGAGCTGGGAGGCCGCCCATGGTGTGCAGACCCCATTCTGGGTGGTAGATGATTCAGTCTGAAGGAGGGTGATTGCTGCTTAGCTGCACCAGCACGTTCCCAGGGGCCAGCAGTGTATGTGTGTGTGCGGTGCGTGTACGTGTATGTGTGTGTATGTGTTTGTGTGTGTGCATGTGTGCCATGGGACAGGGTTCCCAGGTGTGCTGGCATGGGGCTGGTGTGGCCAGGTTCTCAGTCCCATGTGACCTTTGGTAAGTCCCAGCACCTCCTTGCTCTTGGGTGGGGGTGAGGGCAGGGCTGAGAGCTGGCACGAGCTAATCAGGACTAGGAGCCTGGGCCTTGGTCTCTGGAACTCGGGGGTAAGTTTTCTAGGATTCTGGAGCCAGCTCGGTGAGGCAATGTGTTCTGTGCCTCAGCCCAGCTGTGGGAAGAGAGAGTGGGAAGGAAGGAGGGTGGGGTTAACAGCATCCCCAGGCCTGAGGAGTGGAAGGAAGAACAGAAAAGCAGATGGAGCTCATGACTCCAGCTCTGCAGGCTATTCTGCTGGGAGGGGCAGTGTAGGAACCTGGACCATTTTGGGGGGCAAGAAAGGGGTGGGTAGCTAAGGACGGGCATAAGGGAAATTGGTAAGAGGTTTCAGAAGTGCACTAGATGAGGTTGGGGAACCCCGGAGAAGGTCAGAAATATTCTAGGGGCCAGTTTGGGCTGGAGACTATAACAAGACTTAGTCATTTCTTTGTTCCTTCTTGGGAGCACCATTTGCAAGATGATGCATTATGCACTCTTTCCAAAAGTTCTTCCCCATGGGCCTGATGTTGCTTGTTGTTTGATCAGTCGCCTTGGAGACTGTCTCTCCTCCCTCCACCTTCCCTCATTTGCCTGGAAGCTCTGGCCCTCTGCCTCCAGGCCTTGGAAGGAGTTGACATCTGTTTCTTGTATCAGTTCTTTGTGTTCTGGGCCCCAGCCCTGTGCGGAGTAGATTCCTGGTGAAGGCCAGCCCAACTTAAGCAGGTCCCCCGCCCTGCAGAGAAACCCAGAGTGTGGGCAGAGGGAGGCAGGGGGAGGTGCAGAGGGGAGGCAGGCCCAGCTCCAGCATGGTCCCTGAGTGTACACTGTCTCCTCTGGGGGAATCAGGCCCCATTGATCCTTTCTTGTACAATATGCTCATGGCCCTCTCTGCCCTGCTGTTCCTCCCAGGGGTGCAGGCTCGGGAGAAGCAGCCTGCAGAGCCCCCAGCCCCTCTCCGGAGGCGGGCAGCCAGCGATGGACAGTATGAGAACCAGTCTCCAGAACCCTCATCCCCCCGGAGTCCTGGGGTGCGCTCCCCAGTCCAGTGTGTGTCCCCAGAGCTGGCTCTCACAATTGCTCTCAATCCTGGAGGACGACCCAAAGAGGTGAGTCCTTAGGCCACATCCTGGGGCCACAGAAGGTAGCAGAGCCCATCTGAATGCCCCAGCAACATGATGGTCTACTGGGCCACATGGACCTGTCAGTAACCTAGTCATTGTTTTCCTCCCCGCATCCTCACACAAGGCTCCCGCATGTGGAACTTGGAGCTCATTTCCTTCCCTAAATAGCTTTTATGTCCTCGCGGCTTCCATTAACACTGAGATTGAGTTCCCTTCTTGACTCCTAAAGAGCTCCCTGAGTGGTTGGTAAAGATCTGGGTGTGACACAGGGACCACAGTCTGTAAACTTCAAACCAGATCATATAGTCTGACAAAGTGTTTTTGAACCCTTTCTAGGCATAGGGTTTTCCCTGGAGATCTGACTTAAATGCCCAAACCTTTGCATTGCTGAGATATTTCAGTGGTTTGAGGCATTGGGTCTTAAACTTCAACGTGCATAATGATCACCGGGAGTTTGTTAAAATGTAGACTCCCGAATCCACCTCCAGAGGTTCCAGCGTGTTAGCTCTGGGATGGAAACCCTGCATTCTAAACATGCACTCTGGAAGGTTCTGATGCGAGTAGTCCATGTCCGATAAAATCCAGGCTGAGTCATTCTGGACATGAATGGCGTTTGGACATCTTTTCTCTTCTGCCTTCTGCTAGGACCCGTGTCCGTTGCCCCCCAGCCCTTCACTTTGGCCCTGTTTGAAATATTTCCAAGGCAGGTGCTCCTGAATTCCGCCTGTGCCTTACAAATGGCCTGGCAAAATAACCACGTTTTGTTCTCTTGGCTACAAGGAGTTGTAGGGGCCATGAATATGGGCGCATCTGTCTTTGATCTCTGTTTACTTGGCAGGGGTGGAGGGTCGGGTTGGCGAAGGGCTTTGTGGCCTGGTTAACTGGGAAACACCTCCTTCTCAAGGTTATGGTTACTAGTGTACCCCCTTTCCTCTCCTTGTTTTTCTCCTGCAGCCCCACTTGCACAGCTACAAAGAGGCCTTCGAGGAGATGGAGGTAACTGCTCCATCCAGTCCACCGCCCAGTGGGGGTAAGAGCTCCCCACTAAGCCTGTCTTCCTTGGGTCCCCTCAGGCCCCTCTCAGACCCTGCCTGTGTAAGCACTCCAGGTTTGGGGTCAGGAGTGCTGGCAAAGTTGAGCAGAGCCACAATCTGTCCCTAATCACCCTGTGGCTCATTTCATTTCACCTTCCACTCCCATTTTTCTTCTTTTCTGTGGTCCACATCCCCACATCTGCAGAGACAGCAATGAAGCCTTAGGGTCCCACTGACTGATGTTGGGGCCCCTGGGCTCCCGGGTGTGGAGTTTTCCTAGATGTTGAGACTTTGCATACCCCATACAAAACATCCCACACCCTAAAGTGACTCTTTGTGACAAGCAAGACAACCTTTGACCTTCTTGCTTCTAATGCCCATATCTGTATGCATCCAGGCCCGTCATTCAGTGTCTGTCAAGGAAAGAAAGGCCCCACATGCTCAGGCTTACCGAATCCCATCTCTCCCATCCTTGGCCTTCAGGCAGGAGCATTTAGTCTGCATCCCCAATGCACTCACCAGAGAGGCAAATCCCCAAAGGGCAGAGGGGTTTCCACCCAAAGAGAAGGCTGGATGAGCACAGGAGTGAGACAGTGCTCCTTTTTATGGTGGAAGAGACCATACAGAGGAGCTTGGAGAAGCGCTTTGTGGGAAAGCAGTGAAGGAACAACACTGGGCTGTGAAGGCTCCAGGGTCTCCGGGAGAGGCCTGGGTTGGCAGAAGAGGGGGGACTGGTGTTGCTCTGGGATTGGGTTGGCTGGGCTGGGCCCAAGCTCTCTATGCATTTGCCCCATGAGAGGGGAGGGGTGTGAGGAGGAGAGCTGGGTGGGCCCTGCGTTCTCCTGGTGGCTGCCACCAGAACCAGGCCCTTGCTCCAGTAGAACTTGTGTCGCCTATTATCTGGGGTATGCGGGAGGCTGATGTCATGACTGGAGGCCATGGCTCTCCCTCAAGCGGTGCTGTCCAAAGGAAATATAACACGAGCCACGTTTGTTATTAAATATTTTAAATAGCCACATTTAAAAAACATATCGAGAAACTAGAGAAATTAAATTTAATCTTTTTTATTTAACCCCAAGTATCCAAAATATTATCATCTCAACAGGTAAATCACTATAAAAATAGTAATGAGGTATTTTTCAATCTCTAAAAAATATAAAAAGAAACCAGTGAAACAAATTTTAATAATAGATTTTATTTAACCCCAGAGATATAAAATATTATCATTTCAACATGGAATGATAAATATTAAGATATTTTGTGCTCCTGTTTCACACCAAATCTTTGAAATCTGTGTGTTATAGCTCTGCGTTTAGACTGGCCACATTGCAAGTTCTCCCTAGCCCAGTGTGGCTCATGGCAACCCTATTGGACAGTGCAAAGCCCTGGGCAATCTACTCAAGAGGCAGCTCTGTGGCCTTTTATGACTCCATGGAGTCTCTTTCCCTGGCCTTACCCTTCACCTTCACATCTACTCTAATTCCCTATTGGTCCAAACAGCCAAGATCTTGGCCATCCCCCTGTTTGAGACGGAAGCCCTGTAGGCCAAGCTTGGGTTGGGTTTTACCACTTGTTCACGCTCCCTTTTTTCTCTTTCTCCCCTAGGTCAGTCCTGGGTGCCCTGGAGGGGGAGGGGAGAATAAGTCAGAGGTTTCATCCATGCACAGGGCTGGGAGAGAGGGCAGAGGCGGAGAAATGCGAGGAATTCTCCCTGAAGCAAAAGCTTTGCCTGGCTTTAGGGCCACCCACTCCTCCGCCTCAGAGAAGGGCCAGGTCCTGCAGCCTGGGGACATGAGCAAGTAGGGAGCTGGAGATGCATGAGGGGAAATGAGAGAAACCTCCCACACTTGCAGCCTGCAGAGCCTTCATGGTTCTTCTTGGCCTCTGAGGCTGGGCATTGAAATCCATTGTGTGACAAACATTAATATGTGCTTGATAAGTGTCTATGGCAAGATACTTCTGTGTTTGTGTGTAAAGGGAGAGGGAGGGACCAACAGACACCACGCCTAGACCTACCCAATGCCCGGCTGTGTGTTTGTACACAGTTGTCCCCTGTGATGTATTTATCTTTTGGGCATCTGAGGACAAAGTGAGGAGGAGTGCAGGAGTGGGCTACCCACTGGAGCCCTATGATGTCTCACTGTTCTCACAGACACGTACCTACACACCTGCAAACACACAGAAGTTATATAGGTTACTTGCCTTGAGAGATTGTATTTTTTGTTGGTTTCCTGTAGGTCTCACTGTCTTTTGGAAAAGGAAGTGGGGCCAGAGAGAGTCCCAGAGCTGCTTTGGGGGGGTCCTGGACAACTGAGGGCCACAACTAGTCTGTTGAGGCTGTGGGTGCGGGGCAGGCAGCCTTAGCTGGCGGATCTGTGTGGCTGTGTGTCCTCAGAGCTCATGGCCTCCGCAGGCTCCTGATGACCGGGATAGCAGACACAGAGCTCTTTTTCTTGCTTCTCCTTGGAGATGTGTTAGGATACATGGCAGCCACCATTGAAAAATCTCGTGACTGGGTGTAACAATCTCTCTGTAGATCAGCTCAGAGTCCGGCCTCTTCCTTGGTTGGTGGGACAAAGCCCGGCAGCCCTTTCTGACCTCGTGTGTTATGTGACACTTCTGACCTGGACATGGGGCTTGGGAGGGACCTGAGGTTAGTGCAGGGAGCGGTGCTCTGGCCTGAGGATTGTGGAGATTGCGCTTCTGCCTCTTCTAGAACACTTAGGTTTTGGGGAATAGAGGGCCCCATGCTGAGAAATTCTGCCTGGGGTGTGCAAGGGACACGCTTGGCTGGGAGTCAAAAACCTTTGGCTGCCGCTGGCCTGAGGTTGGCATGGTTCCACTGACCCCTTCTCCTCCATCCTTCCATTACAGGATGTGCCCCCTGGATGCTCCATTTTCCTTTGTTCTCTAAGTCCATCTAAGTACCTGGCTTAGAAAGACTATATGTGGGGTGGGGGGGGGGTGGGGTGAGGAGGAGGAAGAGGGAATAACATGGGAAAAATCAGAGATAGCCAAAGAAACCTGCATGTATGTTAAATCATGGATGTAAACGGACTGTAGTGAAGAAACTAAGGGCCTAGGGAAAGGAAGAATTTTCTCAAGGTGGAGAGGCAAGGCTGGGACAGGGACACCATATCCCGACTCAGTTTACCTTCAAACTGCAGAGAAACACCCCGACAGGGAAGGGCAGTGTAGCCGCAGCAGCGCTCCTGGGCTGGGACCGTTTCCTCTGTTCCCACTCCTGTGGCCCATTCCTTCCCAACAAGCCCTCACCAATGGGTACCCTCCCTCCTGCCCCCCTCCCCTGCACCTCCTGACTCACTCCCCATGCCTCCCCTCTTCTTTCCCGCACAGTGCGCTCCCCTCCAGGTCTGGCCAAGACACCTCTGTCTGCTCTGGGCCTGAAACCCCACAACCCAGCAGATATCCTGTTGCATCCCAAGGGCGGTGAGTGGCTCTGGCTGGAAGGGAGACTGTGGGGAGGCCAGAGGGAGGAGTGGGGACTCGGAGGACCCCTGTGGTCCTGGGTGGGGGCCCAGAGGTGGTGGGTTATCCAGACCTTCCTGGAAACAAGTTGGCAGCCTGGGTTTATGCCCATGCTGAGGTCCGGGTTGAGAGGGGGGAGACCCCTTTGCAGCCTTCCTTCCCATTGACTTGTGGGGTCAGCACCACTCCCAGCATCCTCTGACTTGGGGATATGAGGCCTGGCCTCGGTTTCCTTGGAATTGGTCAGCTCTCTGCCAGAAGCCAGGCTGCCCCGTGCCCCGGTGTTCAGACACTCGTGTACGCATACACATGTGCACACACATGCAGGCATGCCCCCACACACTCATACCTCCCACTTCCTTGTCACATCTCCCAGCTCCTCTCCTTCTTCTGGGGGAAGGAGAGACGGGGGCCCTGGGCCCTCAGTAGCCATTTCCAGCAGGCTGAGTCCAGAACTTGCTCCCTAGACTCGGGTGTTAGGGCTGGGCTGGGACTCTGGGGCAACATGGCTTCTTTTCCTTAGTCACCAGAAGACTGATCCTGCCAGGTAGGAGCGCATTGGCATGTGTGTGACCCACACGGACACACGGCCGGGCACAGCCTCCCACTCAGGAGGTTCTGCATGGCCAGGGACACAGGCACAGAAGAGGGGGTGGGGCGGCCTCTCACCAGGCCAGGACTCCCCTGCTTGAGACCCAGCCTGAGAGAGCCCTGGGCAGCGGCTGTGACAGGGATGGCTTGGACTTAGAGCCATGGGGGCCGGAACTGCAGCTCCTGAGAGCCAGGCCCTCTTTACACTGTGTGTCCCGAGCACCTCGCCGCCACACACAGGCGCCCTGGAACCCGGGGTCCTCTCAGGGTGGATCTCACTCCTCCCCTCGGGGCACTTCTGTGGAGAGTCACCGCTGCCCTAGCCTCACCCCTGCTTTCCCACCTCCCTTTTCTCAGCTAATTCTCTCTCAAGAAGTAATCTCTGTTAATTGATCTTTCTCTCCCTTTTGCTCTCCCTCTCTTCTTCATCGCCTGCCTCTCTTTCCTCCCACCTCTCTTCTCATCTTCCCCAGAGGAGGATGAGGGGAAGGAGGTGATAAAGCCGTCGGGAGGTAAGTGCTGGCTTGCTGTGTGCCGCTTCCCGCTGTCTGGGTCTGGGAATGGCTTTTCATACGGAGCTGGCTGGCTGGCTGGGGGCAGCCCTTTGCTGACCACATCGCAAGTGACCAGGCACATAGCCTCCTGGTCCCTACCCCCTGGTGATGAGCTGTCCCCCTGAAACCGCCTGAGCCCTGACTGAGGAGCTTGTGGCTCGGGTTCAGGCATAGTCAGGGCCCAGGTGCCTTGCTGACAAAACACCCCCTGTTGCTGCCACCCCATTGGCATTTCTGCCAGCCTCCTGGGGTACAACAAGCCCCTTTGGAGGGCGAGGAGACTCACACAGGGCAGGGGCTCATTCCATTTCCTGGGTGTCCGCATGCAGAGCTCGGAACAGGCGTTTCAACCTTCGCACTACGGACATTTGGGGCTGGATGATTCTTAGTTGTGGGGCTGCCCTGTGCATTGTGGGATGTTTAGAAGCATCCCTGGCCTCTGCCTGATGCCAGTAGCACCCACCGACTCATGATAATTAAAATGTCTCCAACATTGACAGTGTCCCCTAAGGGGACAGTCACCCCTCGGAACCACTGTCTTAGAGCCATGAGTTGACCTCTTGAAGCTCTTGCCTGGTGTCTTATCAACACAGATGGTAGGAGGTCTGTTTTTCTGGGATTTTGATGTCTTTGGGGATTTCAGAAAAGCTATGGACCCACCCCTGTGCATCTGGATACCATACACATAATGTTGGCGGTTTCAAGGCGTTAGCGTGTCTGTGACTCCGCCTAACCCCTAATTTAGATGAGCTCCACATTATACACGGGAAGCAGAATGGGGACACAGTCTATTTGCAAGCCTTTAAGTTATTAGGAACAGAGTTCAAATGATGACTCAGCAGCAGGTGAAACACAGGGGGGTGCTAGCCTGGGTGGCCTGGGTGTGTGGTTTGGTGGCACCTGGTGTGGTCAGGCCGTCTCTACCAGGGGGGCTTAGATGAGTGTAGAAGCACCTTCCAGCCTGACGTGTTAGATGTTCTGACTTCCCACGGGGACCCTAGGTCCATGTGGCCTGGTTTTCTTAAACCCACTTCTGCTTTCCTTTGCACTTACCGCCTTGATACTCTACCCCCAAAGCGGGCGTGGGTTGTGCCGCTCTGAGTCTGCCATCCCCCAGGCAGGATGGCTGGAGATTCCATAAAGTTTTGCCCACTTTCAGCCGGAGTTTGGGCAACCACGCCTGGCTGCCTGGAGGTTGCAGAGCAAGGCACCCCAGCAACCGATCCCACAGCGGGGTGAACTGCAGCTTGCTCCTGGCTGCTGGTTCCCGATAGGCAGGGAAGCTGGGACAGGAGTGTAGAATAAGCTTGGACCCAGAGCTAGTGTCCGTGCCTTTCAGATGCCCACCCACGTTCTCCTCGTGGTTGCTGACTCCAACAGACTGGTGGGCTCTCAAACCCTCTCCTGTGGGAAGGTTTAGGGGGACTGTCCCACAGGCTGACAGGCCTGGCTCTTTTCCACTTTGGGATGACACTTCAGAGGAGTGAATTTCTACAGTACTGAGCTGAGACCTGCCCATTGTCCACACGCATGACTCTCACCTACAAGGCCTCTAGTCCTCCCCCCGACCCTTCTATCTGGCCTTAAGCCACAGAGTTAGGAGGGGAAGGTTCTTAGGGATCAGCCCTGCCACACCCATCACTTCACAGCTATGGAGCTGAGGTCCTGCTTGTGGGGGAGGGGGGGGGCATGTGCCCCAGGCCACAGTTAGAAGGCAGTGGGGCTGAGAGTGGAAATATCTCCTGTCTCCTAGTCAAGTGCCGTTTCAAAGCCCTCCTCCTGCATCCAGGCACGGCACCCTGGGATTGCAGCGTGGGGGTTGGAATTGCTGCCATGGCCTGAGAAGTGGGGTGGGTCAGGGGCAGGGAGCTAGGTTGTGGGCAGCCAGTTTCATTTTTCCTGACTCATGTACTGCCTCCCGGTCAGACGAAAGCACATTCTTTGCTGACCCTCTGAAGCTCTGCTTTCCCTGCTGACACTTTGATGGGAAAAAAAAAAAAATGCCTGTGAGAAAAGTGGTCAGAGGCTGAATTACTCAGCCAGGGGAAAGAAAGACTTCAGGGGACTCTGCTCCGTTCAAGGCACCATGCTAAATGCTTTCTATTAATTTATCCTGTCATTCATTGATTTAGTTAGTCAATACATATTTTGTGTGCTTACTATGGGACAGGCCCTATGCCAGGCTCCGGGAATACAATGGTTCCTAATCTCATGGAGCATATGCATGAACAGGAGCCAGAATTAAATGATCACTCAGAATTACATATCGAGATCAGTGCTCTGAAGGGAAGGGATGGCGTTTTATGGGACCTTATGGCAAGGCCCTGATCTTGGCTGAAGAAGTGAGATGTGAGAGTGAGTGACATTAACTTGGTGGAACTGGGATGGGAGGAGAGCATTCCATGTAGAGGCAAAGGGCATGTGCAAAGGCCCTGGGGTGGGAGTCAACAGCATGTTTTTTTTTTTTTTTTTTGTAGGAACTACGAAGTCAGTGAGGCTGAGAGCAAGGGGGAGCTGGAGGCTGGAATTAGGGGATACTAGGGGGACTGTGGTACAGAGTAGGGTTCAACAGGCAGGGACAAGACCATGTGGAGTTACTTCACATCTTGTTTGATAATCACAGAAACACTGAGAGGAAGGTGCTAGGAACCCCATTTTACAGAGGAGGAGATGACATCTGGGGATGTTAAATGACTTGTCTAGGCCCACACATCAGTCAGAAACAGCTGAGATCCTACATTGGATCATGATGCCCCTTCCCATGTGGTTGCCAAGGGCACAACCTCTGAGCATAAATAGTGACTTTACTGGGCATGGGGACTGGGTACTCTTTCATGAAGAAAGGAGAGGAAGAAAGCCTTTAGCAATAAAGATGTGAGGCCAACATCAAGAATATCTACTCAGTGACACAGGGAGGAAAGGGAAAGGGGGCGTTCAGGTTAGGTTCTGCTCCCCCAGAGGATTAGATGGCACCGATTTTGCATAAAGGAAGACACATGGGTCTAGAAATGTCCCCTCCTGGGATTCTTCCTGCTCTGAGATCCTTGGTGCTGGGTGTACTGTGGCACCTGGGATTTTAGGGCAGTGCTGTGCGATGCAGACTTATTGAGCAACTACTATGTGCCAGGTCCTGACTGAGGCACTGAGGATATAAAAATGAGTGAGATTTCAGCATCAGGTGGAATGCTGAGTGGGGCAGGGCTAGGGTGTAATGGGAACTCAGAGGAGTGGCATGTGGCCCAATCGAAAAGGTCTGAAATTCGGACTTTTGAGCTTGTGGATTGGGAATCAGGGGTCTCTTTACTTCCTCCCTCTCCCCTACCCACAAGTCTTCATTTACTTGGAGTGGACAGGCGCCCTCCTGTCCAGGCGAAGAGACTCTCCTAGGAGGCAGAGAATGCATTTTAGGGTGTGGGTAAAGAGGCGACAGTCCCCTAGCCTGGTGGGGCCAAGTCTCTCTTGGGTCTCCAGCTGCTCTCAGCCGCCAACAGCCACTTGGAATGGGTTTGGGCTCCTGGAATGTTCTACATGAAGCACCCTCCCTGGCCCCACCTCTCCCCCCCCATGCCCAACCCTGTTGCCTCTGGGTGCAGCTGCCCCAGGATTGGAGGAGAGGAGGGAAGCAACAGGAGAGAGGGTGGAGGGAGGCAGGCGCAGGCCCAGTTGGGGCTCAGGCCCGGCAGGGGCACAAGCCGGCAATGGTGGTGCTGAGTGTAAACAGCTAATTGGAGTCACCAAGAAAGAATTAGAAGGAACTCTTATCACTTGATCCTGGCTGGGCAGGTGCGTATTCTCATTCCCATTTTGCAGATGAGGAAACTGAGTCCCGGAAAGGTTCAGTAGCCTCTCCTAGGTCACCCATCCAGCAAGTGAAAAACTGGGAGCCCATGCAGTAGTCGTGACTGAGTGGTTAAGGCAATGGACTAGAAAAATGGGAGCCCACAAGTTGTACATGGTACTGAGGTGGGGTGGGGCGGGAATAGACAGAAAAAGGAGGAATTTTCATTATAGAAATCTGAGTCTGGAAACTTGGGAAAACTGAGTTTTTGGCCTAAAAGGTTGGTTTTGAACAGTTCTTGAGATGGACTCAGGAAATCAAATAACTTCCTCAAGTCCCTCTTGCTCTGGGTTCATGAGGAGCAGAGATTGATCAAAGGGACTTCACCCAGGTCTACTTGGACCCAGGGGCATTGTTGGTGGGAGAAGAGCACACGCTTCAGAGGTCATGTGGGTTTTAGCTGGAGCTTTGCGGTCAACAAGACTTCCAGGGAATGAGAAAAATGAATGTGTGCCTCTTAGATCTTAGTTATGACGCACCTTTGCCTGGGTAGGGCTGGAGGGTAGAGATCATGCATCTGCTAGTTTGTGGGACAGACACGTATCTAGGGCCTACTAGGTGTCAGGTACTGCACAAGGGGCGGATAGACCCTCCGGCCGTCTCTGGGTGGGAGAGAAGGTGTGCTGAGTGCTGTGGGGACCCTGGTAAGGCTGGGAGCCTGGAAGGGTTCAGGAGGAATTTTCAGAAGGAGTGGTCTCAGACAGTGAGGAATGGCGGGGAGAGTGTGAGGCCCCCTTCTGCCAAGCTGGGTTACCCCAGGACACACAGCCAGCCTCCCAAGGCTGAAGATACTCCCCGATTAGGCTCTGGGCCAGACCACCTGGTTCCCACTTGCCTCTGTATGACTTGGGCAAGATACTTACATTCCCCAAATCATACTTTCTTCATATATTGTTTGCTATTATTATTATTATTATTATTATTATTATTATTAATATTAATATTATTTTGTTAATCCTCTCTGGAGGATATTTCTTCAATAATTTTTAGAGAGAGTGGAAGGGAGGAAAGGAGGAGGGGGAGAGAGAGAGAGAAGCATCAATGTAAGAGAGACACATTGATTGGTTGCCTCGCGCATGTGCCCCAGTGGGGATCAAACCTGCAATCCAGGTATGTGCCCTTGACTCGAAATCGAACCCATGAGCCTTCAGTGTGTAGGCCAGTGCTCTAACCACTGAGAAACACCAGCCAGGGCTATTTTTATCATTATTAATAGCCCTGTGGAGTTGGCTGTTCTCTTGGTGATGGGCTGGGGTTCTGGGTAACAGCCAGTTCTGGGTGCCCCCGTGAGACTGTGGCCCCTCTCTAGGCCACTCTGAGCCACCATTGAGAATCAGGAGGCCGTGGTGCTAGTATTCACAATCACTGATTGGCTGTGTTCTGGGACAAATCGCTCCACCTCTCTGGGCTGAGGAGATGGGTTAGATCTGAGGCAAGCAAACTTGGTCAAATCTGGTCTACCATCTATTTTTGTAAAGACAGTTTTATTGCAACTCAGACATGCTCATTGATTTATGCATTGTTGCCACAACTGTTCTCACTCTGCAATAGTGAATTGAGTAGTTGTGTCAGAGGCTGTCGGACCACCAAGCCTAACATATATACTACCAAGTCCTTGACAAGAAAGTGCGCCTGCCCCGGGTCAGAGGACCTCTGTGGCATCTCCTGGTTCCAGTAGGGCCTTGGGCACAGATGGCACAGCACCAATGCCTTTGGAATGGATGTGGCCTGGGGCTTCTGTGAAGTGGGTGGGTGGCCTGGGCTGGTTGAGCGGGGTCTTGAGGATGCCTCGCTGACCGCTGCCCACATGGACTCTAGCTTTGAGTGCCAAGGTGGCTGGGGCTACATCACCCTGCACTGGAATAGATTGCTCCAAGCTGTCCCTTTGCAGACATCCTGCCCCTGCTGTTGGTTGGAGGGAACTCTGTGAAAATTAGGACCCGCTGGCAGCCTCTGGCTGGAGTTGCACACAGAACTCCCAGACCCTGGGCCTGGATGCAATGTCAGATCTTGAGGTCACTTCAGAAGCCACACCCAGGAGCCCCTAACGCCGTGGTGATTAGGCTCGTTCCAAAGTAGTGTTTTCTTTGGGCGAAGGGAGGGGCTGTTCTGACTCAGTGACCAGCACAGTCCTGGCCACAAAGGCGCCAGGGCCTGGCTGTGCACAGGTTCTTCGGTTCCTCAGGCTAGTTTCAGCAGATGCCAGCATTGCGGGCAGAGTGTGGGTCTGTGCTCAGTCACGTCCCTCCTGAGGGAGATGGGACCCTGTGCCAGGTTTGGAGGTGGAGGATGTCATCCATCCCTCATCATGTCCCTGGAGAAGCCCAGGGCGTCCTGCTGCTTCTCCCTGCTTAATATCGAGTTAGTTTGGGGCTGGCTTCAGAGCGGGGAGTTGGATGAGCCCTGGCCAGGCCTCCTGACATTTCACTCTCTAGGCCTCAGAGTGCTCATCTGTGAGATGACCTTTCTGGCCCCTGTCCCCCCACCCCCTTCCTCTTAGGATATTCTGAACACCACGCGGGGACGATGGTGTCAGCCTTGGGAGGAATGCTAAGTGTGTCAGGCAGGAGGCTGTGTTTGGCATGAAGGGGCTGGGCGTGACTCACTGGCGCAGGCCTGCTGCTAGGACAACAAGCCTGTCTTGGGATCCTGGGTGTGGGGTGAAGCCTGTGTAAGCCCTGGTGCTGTCCAGATAGGGGCAAGGCCGGCTGGAGTTCTAGGTCCACAGAGAGTACTTAGAGTACCTGGAGTACTAGAAGGGCCTGGGGGGCTGGGGGCAGAGTTGTGAAAGAAAAGAAGCAGCTGAGAGGGATGCCAGCAGGGGATGGACATCCTGGCTCTGGGAGGGAAGATTCTGAGGTGGCCACATTCGGAGGCAGAGCTGGGATCCCTTTCCTGGGAGCTCTGAGCGAGGCCATGGAAAGGTTCTGCGGGGCTCCCACAGCTTCTCCAAGATGCGGAAGAGGGGTGGGCATGGGTGGGCAGGAGCCCCAGAAGTGCCCTTTGTGTGTTTGGCTGTCCCCAAGGCCGGACTCTGGAGAGGTGGGCACCCTGGCAGTTTGGATGGGGTCCACATGCCACCCTATGGATATGTGCTCAGTCTGTCTCCTTGCTGCTTCCAGAGCCTCGGAGCTACGTTGAGTCGGTGGTGCGGACGGCAGTGGCTGGGCCCCGATCTCAGGACCCTGAGCCCAAGAGCTTTAGCGCCCCAGCTGCCCAGACCTATGGCCACGACACACCCCTGAGGAACGGGACCCTGGGCAGCTCCTTTGTCTCCCCTAGCCCCCTCTCTACCAGTAGCCCCATCCTCAGCGCTGACAGGTAAGTAGGGAGGAGGAGCATGTGGGGGGTGAGAATCCAGGCCTGTGTCAACATGGGTGAGGCCTCTCGGATCTGCTCAGGGTGTGACAGGCAGAAATAACATCCAGATGCAGTCCTAGGAAGCTAGCTCCTCAGGGCACCTTGAGAGAGCATCCCCTGAGTGTCACATCTGTGGGCAGCTATAATCCCCAGGCTGAGTTCAATCCCACCACTCAGAACTGTGCTGGAAGGGATGGGGGTACGAAGGTGAACCAGGCGGGGTCCCTCCCCCAAGGTTAAAATCCAGCAGCAGCAATCACTAGGTAGAGCATGCTTCCTATGGCCAGGCACTTGGCTAAATGTGTCCTGTGGTTATTTTATTTAATCCTCAGAGCAATCTTATGAGGTAAGTACTATTATCACTCCCACTTTCCAGAAGAGGAAACTGAGGCACAGAGCGGTGAAGTAGCTTGCTCACAGTCCTGCAGCTCAATAGTAGCAGAAATAGGATTCAGACCCAAGGCCTCTGGTTGGGAGCCCATGTCTCTGCCTCCCGGCCAGACTTGGGGCATGGTGCCCGTCAATCAGATGTGCCCAAAGCAGGCGCATAAGTAAAGTTCTCAGAGCCCAGAGCAAGGGGCCGTGACTTCTGACTAGGGGTGCAGGGAGGATTTCTGGGGCTGGATGAGCATGGTGTTAAAAGATGAGGTGGGAGGGAGAGGGCTTTTCTAGAAGGACGGCATAGCCAGAATTCTTAGAATTCTGAAACCTTGAGCCCAGCATGCACCTTGCCCCTCCAGTCTCCTACTGGGGCAGACAGCTCCATTTCTCGGGAGGTCTGCCTCTGGGCAGAGGTATGGTCTTCTTTGAAAGGAAGGGGAGTCTTCCTCACCTCAGCCACCGTTGCTGGTGTTCGGAGAGCCCTGACATTAGGAAGTTTCCACTCACATGCCTCCAGCTGTGATCTTGGCTCTTTTCGGGGCTCAGGAAGCTAGCATTTTCCCTCTGGGATTGATCTTCCAGAACTCCTGCCCCACTCAGCCTGACACATCCTCCCCGCCTCAGAATACAGGTTATTCCTTCCAGGAAGTGGCCTTTCTTCCAATCTGGCCCCTTCTGCGATGGGAGGTAGACTTTGTCCTGGTCTGACCCCTGACTTCACCCTGCCCTTGGCTCTGGCCTGGGGCTCCCCCTTTCCCCCCCACCTCACATCACCCAGGAGACCTGAGCCTATCTGACCGGTCCACAGTGGGCTGGCTGCCTGGAGAATCCTCCCCGTCGCCAGCTCCAGGCTTTGGCCCATAGTCTTTGTAAGGAGCTCCCCCTCCCCCTGGGCCTCCTGGTGCAGAGCCTGCCTGCCACCACCCTGCAGCTGCTGCTCATGCGAGGTCCCTGCCAACCTTTGTCTCTCCTGCCATGTCATCGAGGGATGGAAGTTTGTATCTGGAAAGAATCAGGGTCATCTCACCCAACCCCCTTATTTTTTCATATGGGAAAACTTGAACAGCAGAATCCAAGTTTCCCAACTCACGGGCCATTGCGTTATATTTCCCTCTGGTCTTGGACTTAACTTCAGAGGAGAACCTTTGATTGTGGCCGTTCCCCCAGGCACACTCTCCTCAACTGAATTTTATCAGTCTTAGAATTGGGTTCGACCTCTGAGCTCTTCTAATCTAACCTTCCAATGGAAGATATTCCCTCACAACAGCCAGGTCAAGAGGTTAGTTAGCCTTTGCTTAAATGTTCCTAGTGATGCGAGTCTCATTACTATGCAAGGCAGCTCGCTCCGTTACTGGCCAGGTCCAATGGCTGGAGAGCAGACCTTATAATGAGCTGAAATCTCCCTCGATGAGACTTCCTTATCTTTGGTTTTTGGAGCTACCCAGGAATGAAAGCACAATTCTGACACCCACAACATTTACAGGTAATGATGGCACACCTGGGGAGACTGAATCAGGGTGGGAACGGGATCCTGGTGGTTTGGCCCCCTCTCCAGTGTTCAGTTTCTGTGATATGGAGTTGACAAGAAGTCACCTTCAGTTTTTTAGTTTAATTCCATTGAATTTATTGGGGTGACATTGGTTAATAAAATCATATAGGTTTCAGGCGTACAATTCTATAATTCATCGTCTGTATATTGTATTGTGTCCTTCCTTCACCATGCATTCCTTCACCCTCTTCTACCTTCTCCCATCCCCCTTTCCCTCTGGTAATCCCCAAACTGTTGTGTCTATGAGTTTTCCCCCTTGGCTTAATCCCTTCACCTTTTTCACCTAGCCCCCCTCCACCCCTCCCCTCTGACAGCTGTCAGTCTGTTCTCTATCTAGAAGTCTGTTTCTATTTTGTTTGTTAGTTTATTTTGTTCATTAGACTCAGTCACCTTCAGTTTCGATGGAAGAGCGCTTCTCGCTTTGACTTTGGTTCAGGAGCCAGAGTAGTACAGTGGAAAAAACATGTGCTTTGGAATCAGACACAGCTGACTCGAAACCCTGGTCTTTTATGAGCGTGTGATCATGAGCCAATTGCTTAACCTATCTGAGCCTCAGTTTCTTCTGATGGTGCCATAGGATGATGTAAAAGCCTTGACATTCCCATGCGTGCAAGTGGAACTCTTGCTGCTGTTGCTAGTGGTGGGAGGGAGGTCTGAGTGCTCACTGAAAACCTGTTCTTCATTAAGTACATTTGCTGACATCTCACTCTGCCCTTTCTCTCTCTAGCACTTCGGTGGGGAGTTTCCCATCGGGGGAGAGCAGTGACCAGGGCCCCCGGACACCCACCCAGCCTCTGCTGGATTCTGGCTTCCGCTCCGGCAGCCTGGGCCAGGCCAGCCCTTCTGCTCAGAGAAGCTACCAGAGTTCTTCTCCTCTTCCGACCGTGGGCAGCAGCTACAGCAGCCCCGACTACTCACTTCAGCAGTTCAGCTCCCCAGAAAGCCAGGCCCGGCCTCAGTTCAATGCGTCTGGTGTCCACGCTGTCCCTGGGAGCCCTCAAGCACGCCACAGGACAGTGGGCACCAACACTCCCTCCAGCCCTGGCTTTGGCCGCCGAGCTGTCAACCCCAGCATGGCTGCCCCCAGCAGCCCCAGTTTGAGCCACCGCCAGGTGATGGGCCCACCAGCAACTGGTTTCCATGGTAATGCAGTCTCCAGCCCCCAGAGCAGTGCAGTGACCACTCCAGGAAGCCCCAGCCTAGGCCGGCACCCTGGGGCCTACCAGGCCTCAGGCCTCCATGGCAGTGTGGCTGTCACTCCAGGGAGCCCCAGCCGTGGCCAGCAGCCGGGGGCCTACCAAGCCTCAGGCCTCCCTGGCAATGTGGCCACCACTCCAGGGAGCCCCAGCCTAGGTCGGCATCCCGGAGCCCACCAGGGCAACTTGGCCTCCAATCTCCATGGCAACACAATATCCAGCCCCGGAAGCCCCAGCCTGGGCCGTCATCTTGGAGCATCTGGATCCATGGTTCCTGGCAGCCCCAGCTTAGATCGGCACGTGGCCTATGGTGGCTACTCCACCCCTGAGGACCGGAGACCCACGCTGTCCCGGCAGAGCAGTGCCTCTGGCTACCAGGCTCCTTCCACGCCCTCCTTCCCTGTGTCTCCTGCCTACTACCCGGGCCTGAGCAGCCCCGCCACCTCCCCTTCACCAGATTCGGCAGCCTTCCGGCAAGGGAGTCCAACACCGGCCTTGCCAGAGAAGTGGAGGATGTCCATGGGAGACCGAGTGGGCAGCCTCCCCAACTATGCCACCATCAATGGGAAGGTGTCGTCCTCGCCTGTCGCCAGTGGCATGTCCAGTCCCAGTGGGGGCAGCACTGTCTCCTTCTCACACACTCTGCCTGACTTCTCCAAGTACTCCATGCCAGGTGGGCCTCTCCTTCACCTCTGCGTCTCCTGCTGACAGGTTAAGTCCACCAGTTAGGGTATCTGAACTGCTCTCTGTTCTGGCATCCTCTTGGCAGACAACTGTGGGTGGATCACTGGCTGTGGGCCTCAGTTGCCTTATCTGTTTAATGGGATTTGGAGGTGTCCTCAACGGAATTAATTGTACTATGGTTGTGGTGACTGTGGGGCAGGGATGAAGCTGCTGGTGATGATGAGGAGGATGGTGAAAATAATAATAATGTTAGTATTATTGTTATGATTACCGGAGCCACTCCCACTTGTTGAGCACATGTTGTGCACCAGGCTCTGAGCTAAGCAGTCTCTCATTCATCCTCACAGCCACACATGAGGAAACGGGCTTGGAGGGCTCAGTCGTTGTCCAGGGTCAGACAGTTAAGAAATGGCAGGGCCAAGCTGCCAATCCAGTCCCATACTACCCAAACTAGTGCTGCTAAAACATTGGAGTTGTTGGATCAGGCTTCCCTATCTTGAGGGTTATGGTGATTTAGTACAACCTTGACACTCTGCCTTCCAAACCTGGACCGCCAAACCTTTTGCCAGCCCCTTGTTCCCATCTGGGTCCCCACTATGCACACATAACTAATAATAGATCTGGCAGCCAGATGTGATACGGGCCAAGGCCAGGGCATTTCACTGGAGTCTAGTTTCTGCCAACCCGGCTTCACTGAAGCCTGTGCAGGTTTGCACACTGAATTCTTCACTCGTCACCAGAACTCGGCCTCTTGGCTTCTGCTGAGAGGGCTCATTATCCAGACACAAAGGTCAAGGCCTCAGCTGATATGCAGCTTCTCATCCAGACCTGGAACCTGCCTGTGTGCAGAAGACCCCAGGGCCCTGAGGCATTCAAGGAAGATTGGGAATGCTTTGGGCAGCCTGGAATGGGCCCCAGCTGCCTGGATTCTCAACGTGTCACTACTAGGTCCTGCCCTGAGCCTGCCAAGCCAGGACTCTACAGTGCCCCTGCACGCCCCTGCTTCCTGCTGCCCACAAGAGACATCTGGTTCCCAGCTCCTCTCCTTTGAGGATGCAAAACTTCTAGTAGTTGGGACATTTCCTGTTTCCCACCATCTTCCCTGCTTAAAATAGCCATTGGAGTCAACACAGGAAGGCACATGGGGCTGCAGCCGCCTCTGACAGCTCATTAGACAGGCCCAGCACCAGCGGCTGGGGCTTCAGAGCAGAGAAAGGCAGCTTGCAACAGTTGCACGGCCCAGCTGGCTAGCCCAGTGGCCTCCCCCAGTGCACAGCTCAGGAGAGGGAGCTGATCTAGCCCCTCACTGTCCTCCAGAGACAGGTCCCAGGAGCCTACCAGAGTTTAAGTGACAGGTTGAAATTGACTAAGCACTGGACACACAACCCACCCCTGTCCCTGGTCTGGATGCCCTGAGCTTTACTGCATCATCAACATAGGTTCCCTCTGTTCTGCCCCTCTCTCAAGAAAGGAGAGGAAACATGTACAATTGGAATATTCCTTTCCCCTCTTCACCCATTCCTCTTTTGATTTCCTTTTGTTCCCAAAGATAAAGGAAGAGGTTGGAGAGTGAGGGGCACACATCCTAATACCTAGCAGGAAGCTATGGTGTAACAGGCACTGAACTGGCTGCTGGGTCTTCTCACCCGGGAAGGTCTAACAGGAGCCGTTCTATTACCCATGGAAAGGCTCACACATGGGCTTGGGAAGCTCACTCACCTCTGAACCTCACTTTCCTCATTTTAGAGTAGGAGGTTGGACTAGATGCTCTCAGAGGTCCTTCTAGAACCTATTGTTCTGTGAAATCATCCCAAGTCTGCAGAGGGTCTGGGGTGGGAGCATCTGCCAGAGAAGTGGGGTATGTGACATATGAGATGGCTTTCAAATTCTAGGCTGAACCTTACCCTGTTTGTTCTAGAGCAGGAGCGACTCCTTTGCCCTCTATGATAAAGAACTCAGGCTTTCCACATGGGAATGAGGAGGGGATTGGGGAGAAGTGGAACGAAATGTTCTTTCTGCCCAGTCCTCAAGGTTGTTATGATAAAGTTGGGACATTGAGCCTCTGGAGAAAGGGGCTAGAACTGGGTGTCTTAGACTGTGGGAAAGAAGCTGCAAAAAGGGTCTAGTCTGAATCTTATAGAGAAAGGAGATGGGGTGGAGTGGGGTTCATTGGCCCAGGGAGAATGCTGTGCCAGCCCTTCAGCAGGAGAGCAGCTCTGTGGCACACGGTGGTTGGTGGTGGATAGACAGCAGGAGAGCAGCTCTGTGGCACACAGTGGTTGGTGGTGGACAGACAGCAGGAGAGCAGCTCTGTGGCACATGGTGGTTGGTGGTGGACAGACAGCAGGAGAGCAGCTCTGTGGCACATGGTGGTTGGTGGTGGACAGACAGCAGGAGAGCAGCTCTGTGGCACACGGTTGGTGGTGGACAGAGAGGATGCCAAAGCTGCTCAGGGCTCTTGAGCAATACTCTGCTGATGTTTGAGGTGACTGACTTTCTTAAGGCAGCATAACAAAGTGCCACAGACTTTATGCTGAAGACACAGAATTTATTCTTTCACAGTAGTGGAGGCCAAAAGTCCAAAATCAAGGTGTTGGCTGGGTTGGCTCCTTCTGGAGGCTCTGAGGGAGGAGCGTCTGCTCCAGGCCTTTTTCCCGGCTTCTCATTGCTGGCAGTGCTCTGTGTCCCTCGGCTGTAGACGCATCTCTTCAATCTGCCCCCACGTTCACATGGTGCTCTCCCCTTGTGTCTCTGTATCTTTTCTTCCTCTTATGAGGACACCAGTCATATTGGATTGGGGACCATTCTAATCCTGTATACCTCATTTTAATTTGATTACATATGCAAAGACCTTATTTCCAAATAGGTCACATTCACAGGTATCGGAGTTAGGACCCCCACACATCTTTTTGGGGGGGTCACAATTTAACCCATATCACTTTTTTTTTCTCCTTTAGACAACAGCCCAGAGACCCGGGCTAAAGTGAAATTTGTCCAGGACACTTCCAAGTATTGGTACAAACCCGAGATCTCCAGAGAGCAGGGTGAGTGCTGGGGGGCCCTGGGGTCCATCCAAAGTCATAGCTGGCTGCTGCCCTCTGGGCCTCCCCTGGGCAAGAAATTTAAGTAGACTCCTTTTTCTTTGCGGTAGGTAGTGGTCATAGAGAGAGGGCTGGGATCAAGGTCAGACAGGAAGAGCAGTCGCTCTGGTGAAGTGTGGGGGAGCAGAGCAGTGATTGTAAGCACTTCTTTGAAGGATCCTTAAAATGAGCAAAGTCTTGGTTTCTGGGCAAAGTAAAAGGCCGGCCAAGATAGTAGGAAATGTTAGCTCTCCATCTGCATGATGTGGGAAATTTTTGTATATTTTACGGAAAAATAAAGTTGGGGCTATATGGGTGGAGATGAGGCCCACCTCAGGCCCCTAGAGAAAGTCTGTGTGGACATAGGACAGGGTGTTGGTGACGTGACCCTTAGGTCAAATCCAGACTGCTGCCTGTTTGGTAACTATAGTGTTATTGAACACAACCACATCCATTCATTTATATCCTGTTTGTGGCTGCTTTTGTGTAGCAGTGGCTGAGTCGAGCAGTTACAGTAGAGACTGCATGGCCTGCAAAGCCTGAAATATTTACATCTGGCTATTTACAGAAAAAGTTTGCCAATTCCAGTATAGAAAGATCCTTAAGAGTGTTTGAATTCTCACTTTAAAGAGTCTTCTCTCACTTAAGAAAGAATGAGGTTCCAGAGGCCTAATGAGACTTAAGGAAAGCCAGTGCCATTAATTTCTTATTTCCTCTTCTCCCCCAATCCCCTCCCAACCCAGCCATCGCTCTCCTGAAGGACCAGGAGCCCGGGGCCTTCATCATCCGTGACAGCCACTCCTTCCGAGGAGCCTATGGGCTGGCCATGAAGGTGTCTTCTCCCCCTCCGACCATCATGCAGCAGAATAAGAAAGGTAACACTGTCTTCTCTAACTGGGCCTCAGGACTAGGTGATCCATATGGTCTCTTCAAAGCCAGAGGGACCTGGGGGCTGGGCAGGTTTCTAGTTCTCATGGGAGCTGGTCCCTGCTAAACCCTCTTTAGCAGAGCAAGTCTTGGGCTTGGTGATGGTTGGGGTCAGAGAACAGGGAAGCCAGATTATTGGGTCTCTGTGATTGTGTTTCCTTGAGAGGGAGGAAAGGAGAGGCAGTCCCTCCATTCCAGGGTTCTCCCGTCAAAGCCCTGCACACTGGAGAAGTCAGAAATCGATGGTGGGAGGTGTTGGGAGGGCACCATGAGAAGTGACTGGTACTCATTTCTTCCTTTTCATCCCAGGGGACATGACCCATGAGTTGGTGAGACATTTCCTGATAGAGACCGGCCCCCGAGGAGTCAAGCTCAAGGGCTGCCCCAACGAGCCAAACTTTGGTGAGATTTCCCCCACTTCTGTCTCCCCAGTTGGCCTGCAGAGAGCCTCAGGCTTGCCCTGGGCCCACCTCCCCCGGCCTCGGTTCTGCCCACCCCTCTTGTCCTAGACACAGCAGAGAAATGGACAGTGGTTTCCCTTCCTCTGTCCTCCAGTCCCTTCACTCTGCCAGATTCCTCTTGATAGATGTCCTACCCCACTGAGACTTGTTATCATTGTAATTTGAATAATAGCTATAACAGTTTCCTTTATTGACCACCTACTATGTGAAAGTCACTGTCTAGGTCCCTTCTATTACTTCTGATCTCATGACAATCCTGCATGGTAGGTGCCATTGTCCCATCTATAATAATAAAAGTGTAATATGCTAATTAGACCGATGTCCTTCAGGATGAAGCTGGGGCTGCGAGGGCCACGGCTGCGAGGGCCGAGCCCCTTGCACGAATTTTGTGCACCAGGCCTCTAGTTTTACATATGAGGACATGGAGGTTCATGGAAGTTAGGCTTACACAAGAACACAGCTAATAAGTGACTGAGCTGGGATTTGATCCCACGATTCTCTGAGTCCTCTGCTGCACTGTCCTGAGAGGGGCCCTGGCAGATGGAGGGGCTTGGGAGAGATGTTGGGAGTAACTTTCTCTAAAGGAAAGCTGTTAAGTAACCTATGACTGCTAGGATGAGCCGTTGGGATATTCTCCCTTGGGTCTCGCTAAGAGGGAGTGGATTTTCAGTTTCGTTGGTGGAATGCGGGAGGGTAATGAAGAAGCTGATCATGGTGGGGTGGTGGGCTCCCTCAGTGCTCCAGCCCACTTCCAGCAAAGCTGCTATGACATGCCGTTTCCCTCCCCACAGGATCTCTCTCTGCCCTGGTCTACCAGCACTCCATTATCCCGCTGGCCCTGCCCTGTAAGCTGGTCATTCCAAACCGAGGTAGGAACCTGACACTCCTCCATCTCCCAGCCCACCCTTGAACTGGCCCCCTTCGTTTCTTGGCCCTGCCAGCACTCCAGAGCTTGGGCCAGGCTTGGAGGACATGGGTCATTTTGCCATCTGGGGAAACTTGAAACCACCTCTTTTTTTCCACTTTAAAAAAAAAAAAGGAAACATTTATTAAAAAGCTTAACTCCAGGAATGTACATAATTGACTTGCCAGATTGTTCTAGAAAATTCTCTGGAGGCTTAAAGAAATTCAAATGAATTATCAGAATAAGCCTCATCCCAGGAGACAGTCGTGGGAGGACCTTGTACAGAGGGTGAGCTGCTAGTCGGTGGGCAGGGCCGAGGGGAGCGGGAGGGGCGGCAGATTTAGGTCATGGGGCGCCCTGGGGTGGGAGGTTGGCCTGAATGGACAGGAGACAGCACTCTGGAGGGACATCTTAGAGGAGAGGTGGCTGGCTCTGCATGGCGTGGGAAGGAAAGGGGATGGTCAGATGTCCCTGGAGTTTCTAGTCTGTGTGGCTGACAGGATGTCCCCTGACTGAGGCGACACTGAGCTGATAGGGAAGAGCGAGCCCACTTTTGATTGTGGGATGTTTGATTGGAACCCGAGAGCCTCAGGACATAGAGGATGAGAATCCGAGTGAGACCCGGGGCCAGCAAAGGAGGTTTCAGCTTCTCTCAGAGGGGTGTCCCACCCTTGGAGATGGCAGGTGGACCCCAAGCTCTTCAAAGTGAAGCTTCTATTATAGCACAGGCTTCTATCCCCAGCCCCCAAGTACACAGTGCCCACAGGAGGGGAATATGCTTGGCCCTGAATTTGAGGTCTGGAAACTGGGAGCCGAGGTGCCTTCTCCCTCTGTTCAATAATAAGATATTCAGAAGTGCCCCTGGGACTTCCTCTTCTCTCTTGGAGCTCCTGAGGTTTTTGCCTACATAGAAAACCTCCAATATTGTTTGATAGTCTCTATGTATCCAATTCGATTCATTGAATTATTAATGATAATTGACTAGCATTATTAGCTTAAAAGTTCAAATGCAACTTAAATAGCATTATTAACCATGACAGTTAGACACTAATTAAATGATATTTCTACAGAATTTACCAAAGTAATTCAGCAATGATCAAACTGATATTTACATTGTATAAACTAGTAGTTCTCCAAGCCTGATCCCCAGGCCAGCAGCATCAACACCCCCGGGACCTTGTTTAAAGTGCAACTATTCTCAAGTCCCACCTAATCAGGTTCTCTGGTATTTACAAGTCTGCACAGCAAAGTCTGAAAAACACTGGTGTAAATGGTACTTGATGCTTTTTAATATTGAAATTATAATTGTGCTATTTAAGTGTTTAATGAATGGAGACATTTATTGATCTACACAGACATCAATACAAAAGAACAATACCACCAACTGCCACTTGAAGGCATGCTTTATGCCAAGCACTGGGCTAACACTATTCATGGAGCATTTAAAAAACCCACTGAAACACTTCTATCACCATCATTTCCACTTTATATATACTTAGGAGGTCCTGGGCTGAGGGTCTCAACCCAGCACTGTTGGAATCTAGAGCTCTCAACCAGCAAGCAGGTATTGACCATTCCAACTGGACATGCATGTACCAGCTGCCAGGGTCTGATATGAAAAGCAGTATCCATTGCACAAAGCATTTGCAGAGCTCGCCGTAGGCCCATCCAGACTGGGGATCTTTTCCAGGTCTAGAGTTTTAATTACTGGCTGAATGAAATCTTTGTCTCAGATCCCACAGATGACTCGAAAGATAGCTCGGGCCCTGCCAACTCAACCACCGACCTGCTAAAGCAAGGGGCAGGTGAGTGGCCAGACCCTGCCCAGGCCTTTCCTCCTTTCTACCCTGTCCCCTCCTGCAGGTGCAGGCTGGACATCACTCCCAGACACAAATGTCTCTGGGTGGGCACACCACATTTCTGGGCTCAGGTGCCTTGGCTTGAGATTGGCCTGAAGAGAGCACCTGGGGGTCGTCCCCACCCACTCCAGTTCCCATGACATCTCCTTGGGTGGGTTTCTTCCAGCCTGCAATGTGCTCTTCGTCAACTCTGTGGACATGGAGTCACTCACTGGGCCCCAGGCCATCTCCAAAGCCACTTCCGAGACACTGGCTGCTGACCCCACGCCAGCTGCCACCATCGTTCACTTCAAAGTGTCTGCCCAAGGAATCACATTGACTGACAACCAGAGAAAGTAAGAATCTTCTGCCCACTTCTGTGTTAGGCTCTCCTCCTGTGACCCATCTATCCTTCCATTTACCCACCCACTTACCAATTGACTCATGCCTTGTACCCATCTATCTCCCATCCATCCTCTTGTCTATCCGGCCACCTGTCCATCCATCCATTTATCCATCCATCTATCCATCCATCCATCCATCCATCCATCCATCCATCCACCCCTTGCTCACCCACTCACCAGTTGATCCATCCATCTCTGCATCCATTCATTCCCCCATCTATACTCCTCCATTTATTCCTTCACTCATTTATGCCTCCGTCTATCTTCCTATCCATCTACCCATTTTCCGTCTTTCTACAAATATGCCTGCATTGGGTATACAGCTGAAAATGCAACTGACAAAAGTACCTGCTTTCTAGAACAGAACCCTTCCTCCCATGCTCTCTAACATGTTCCCCCACCCCTATCCTTCCTCCACCAAGGTACCCCCATTTCTCATCCCTCAATGCCAGTTTCTTTCTCCTTTTCCTAACCTGTAGCATTTGAGAGATGTTTCTCTGACACATCTATCTATCTCCGTGCATTGCTTATGTCCCCAGTGTGAGCAGCCCAGGTTATCTTGGTCACAAGGGAGAGGCTGTGTTGACCTACAGCAGCCACAGATGATGGGAAGGTGGCCTGATCTGTCACTTCAACACTCACTCTTTGTCTATCTGATGTCTGTACCACAGGCTCTTCTTCAGACGACACTACCCTCTCAACACTGTCACCTTCTGTGACCTGGATCCACAGGAGAGAAAGTGAGTCTCATGTAGACACCTTCCCTCCCAGCCAGCTCTAGAACACGGAAGTCTCTGTGTGTGCACACGTGTGTGTGCGTGTGTGTGCAGGTGAACGTATGTGTGCTTGTGTGCATTTTTTGGTTCAGCTTGAAGATCTGCCTGTGTCTGTGAGAGTGAAAGTAATTGTGCTGGGCATCCTTCTGAGTTTTTTCCACAACAAATTTGGAGACCCTTTCAGGGACTCAAATGCCCACTTTCGCCCCCTCTGTCTTGTTCCTGATCCTGAATCTGCTTCTCTCTACACTGGGGAGGGACCTTGGGAGACAGGCCACAGTTCTCTTTATCTGAATGCCCCCCAACCCATAGTGGGGCTCCTCTGTCTTCCCCCAGAAGGTCTGGGCATGCACGGGGTTGAGCTCCGGGGAGAAGGTGTAGTGGATTACGCTGTACCATCTTTCTCTCCACAGGTGGATGAAGACAGAGGGAGGTGCCCCTGCTAAGTAAGTGTGACTTCTCCCCCATCCCAGCTGGCTGGTCTCTTTGGGGGTGGGGAGAGCAGGGGCAGGTTGAGAATCCAGGACTAACTGGAGGCAAAGGGCAGCGAGGGTCACTCAGTTTTGGACCAGGCAGCCAGGTCTTTTGCCTTCTGCCTCCAATCTTGTCACCTTCCCTCTACCAGGACTAGGCCAGTAGGGATCTGAGGAATTGGACAGGAAGCCGAGTTTAATGAGGTGATGACAGTGGGGCAGAGTTGTTTAAATGATCTTTTCTGCCCCAATCCTGGCCTCCTTGATTCCCAGTCTACTCTTTGGGTGGACTTCTGCATGGCTGGGCTAGACTTCATCAGAACATGAGAGCCCAGAAGGTCTGAATTCTGGGAAGACCCTGGGACTTTTTGGTTGATGCCTCCATCCTTTCAGCATTTCCTAAGTGCCTCAGAGGAACTTAGCCCTGGGAGGATTCACACTGACCAGAAGGCTAACTCTAACCCCAAGAGTCCCGCCATTGGCACAGTGGATAGGACACATGTATAAACATTAACATGCTGTAGTGGTTTTCAAACTGTGTTCCGCAGAACCCTAGGATCCTCAGTTTGTAACTGAGCTCTTAAGAAGGGAGGAAAAACTTTGTTACAATTTGCAGTTGTGTATCAGTATGAGTCAGGGTTTTCTCTATATCACAAAACCCAGACGAAGTGTGGGAATAACCTGGCTGCTGAAGCTGACACAGATTACCATTATGGTCTGTAATTCCACACTTTACTCTGCTGGGCTCATGCAAATATGGGCTCACATTTCTACTGGTTGACTTTATAATGGTGAAAGGTGTGCTGTTGAATTGATACATTTATAGCCATAAACACGCACTGCTGTCAACTTTCTATATTTGGACTTCATATAAGATTGTTTTAGAAAAAGAGAAGTTTTACTGTTAAAAAATTAAAACCACTGCTGTACGCAACATGCCACCAGGGTGCAGCTCATTGTGTCTGTGGATGTCACATAGGAGAGTGCATGGGACAGATTCTAGGCAGGGGGAGAGTCAGGGTGGTTTGGGGGAAGAACTTACATTTTAAAAAATGGGTCTTAAAAGACAGGCACAATTTGAATAGGTAGTAATGGGTGTGGGGGTGGGACAGAGATCATTTCGAGGGGACAGGGAGGCATGGCCACCAGAGTGCAAGCTTCCTGAGGACAGGGTTATGTCTGTCACGTGGGAAGGGCTGATGAATATTTGTCTAAGGAAGAAATGAGAGGACGGATGAAGCAGGGAGGAGGAGAGTGAGGAGGAGTCACAGTGAGGCCACCTCGGTCAAGAAGGAATGGAACTGACCCGCAGTTAGTTAGCATGATCAGCAGTGGGGCTATGTGAAATGAAGGAGACCTCAGTGTGCCCCAGGTCACAGGACGAGTTAGCAGCCCAGCGGAAGGAGGACCCAGGTGTCCGGCCATCTCAAAGCTTGCCTCACACTTGCCTCAGCCTTCTCCTGGGCTCACAGGGCTCACTGAGGTCTCTGTGTTCCTGCCACCAACCAGGAGGACAGAACTTCTTATTTGAGGAAGCTCCTGCTCACTGACCACTGGGCTCTGTGCGGGGAGAAGGTCAGGGACAGGAGTGGGCTGGTCCCAGGCCTGTAACTCATTCTCCTCATTCAGGAACTGGTTTTGCACTGAGCTTCCTGCTGACCTGACCTTACTTGGGGCAGGGGGTGGGGGGGGGCACCAGCCGAGGGAGCCGGCTGGGGATGGGACTAGGGTGAGGCACACAGATGCCTGAGGCCCCAAAGTAAAGAGGGCCTAGCTCTCAGGTCCTTGTAAGTGCTCCTCCATGCCCCTGGGGTTGAGGTTTCTTGCCTGGATCCACTTCCCTAAGCAGAGAAAGGATTTGGCTATTGTTGAGCTGGCCCTGGGAGTCTTGGAGCTGATGTAAACATCAAGAGAGGGAGGCAGGTGGTGTTTAGGCTATGAGGTTGGCAGACTCTCCACCATGGCAGAACCTGGCCACAAGGGTTGGCGTGCCTTCAAGCCCACAACTCAGAGCCTCTCCCCGCTGGTGCCCTGAGCGTCCTCCACTGCACCAAGGAGCCCAGCAAGCCTGGAAAGGGGACTCAGGGGTTGTTCCTGGCCCCAGGCTTTTCCACTACTTAGACCATTACCCCAGACCTCTGGCTCAGTGATTCCCAGGCCCTGAAACAGCTGTAGGAAGCCCAGGGTGTGTACACACATGCGTGTGCATGGCTGCAAGCCGGACCCAACTTTTCTAATTTTGGCTGTTGTGGTCCAGTCCCAGGGAGAGGGGTTTCCATCGGAATCCCCAGCTGTCCCGATTGCCCCATCTCACTCTAATTAGCAATGCGCTGGCTAGGAGGGGACCTGAGTTGACATTCTGTTCTCTGCTCTCATATTTTTAACTCTGTTTTGCAGAGAGAATGCCAGCTCACTCCATTCTTGGTGCAGGGAGTGGGGGTTGGGGGAACAGGTGTGGGGTCTCCCTCCCTCTCCTCCCATTCTCCGGAGCCCAAGAGAAATGCGTGTGTGGTGGGGGGAAGGTCCTGACCCTTGTCCTTTTGTCTCCCCGACCTTCCCCAGGTGTCTGAGGAGGTCCAGCCCTTTGACGGGCAGGCGGCATTTTATTCATTTGTGTTTGTGTGGTGTGTAAGAACAGTTGGGTGAGGGTGGGGCTGAGACGGACTGAGAGAAGCTCAGCTAGGAATGTCCCCATTTTATTTTTGGTTTCGTATCCACCTCTCTGTCCAGTCTTGTCACTTGCCTGCAGCTCCTCCTCCCTACTCCTCCTCCACCCCACTGCAAAAGGGGAATTTCTGTGCCTCCTCTGAAACCAGTGCCACTGTCATTTCTTGTCACTTGACTGTCTTGTCAGTGGAAGAGAGAGAGGATTCTCTTTTGGTCTCCCCCACCCCAATCCCTGTGCTTAGGAGATGTGGACAGATGCAGGGAGAGGTCAGCCTGAAGATAAGCTTGCTCACTTGGGTACCTCTCCAAGGCTTGGCCCCTCTTGCCCTCGCCACTCACCTGTCACCCCTCTTCTGCCCCTGCAGGCTCTTCGGCTTTGTGGCCCGGAAGCAGGGCAGCACCACGGACAACGCCTGCCACCTCTTTGCTGAGCTTGATCCCAACCAGCCTGCCTCCGCCATTGTCAACTTTGTCTCCAAGGTCATGCTGAGTGCCGGCCAGAAGAGATGAACTCACCCGATGCCCCGGGCCAGGGCAGTGGGGATGGGGCATGTGGGGAGGGGACCCGTGAATCCTGACCACCTCTGAATCCAGAAGGAGGACTTTGGGCCAATTTTGGAGAAGGAGAGAAGAAAGTGTGACATGGGGAGAGGGAAGTGAATTGTGGAGGGGCGGGGTAGAGAGGGAGAGAAAGAAAGAAAAGGATGGAGGAGGATAACTCGGATTCCCTTGGGTAGATGGCTACTGCGCAACCCCCAAAGTCTCCAAAACGAAGCAGGTCCACCTAACTCCCTCTCACCCTCCCAGCGGACGCAGCTCCTCACAGGAGGCAGAGCTGGCCTCCTTGGGGACCCATATTTTTGGGGAAAATGGAAAAATGTCTCCATAGCCCAACTGCTTTGCAAGGAGAAATCAAGTCAAGAGAATCGTTTTCTGGCCCCCTCTAGGGTACCTTGTCAAACCAAAAGGAGCCGCATGGGACATCACGTGGCAGAACTTTTGCTTTGAAAGTATCTCAGACCCGAGGTACCTAAGGTCTCTCTGCTCTGCCTCTGATGTATAGTTTGCGTGGGAATGTATGTGGGGTTGTGTATATATCTGCTCCCACATCCTCACACTCAGATTTATATTTGACTCTCAGCTAGAATTATAAACAAGTGTACTTGTCCATGTTCCATATTTGCACGCATGTGCATACTGTCCAGAGGTCAGAGTTGGGGTGACCCAGCATCAGGGAGGGGATGCCAGCCTTCTTCCCCAGGAGCACCCAGGAATATGGGTGACAGGCTCTGGCTTGGTCCCTGCACCTGCACTCTACTGGCCCCACATGCTGCCAGCCCCTTCTCCTTGGCAAAGACCCCAGCAGGAGTGGGGCTACCGCCCTGCCTCGGCCAGGAGACGGGACCATTGGTTGGAAGAGATGGAGACGTGCATTTCCATAGCCTTGGGGAAGTGACCCATCAGCCACAGTGGCTTTGACCTCCAGGCATCTTCCCCAAGTTGTGTGGCAAGATGGGCAGGCCACTCACCCCAGCTCTCAGCCCTCAGCCCATTCTTGGCTGCCAAGACCACACCAGCCTTATCTCAGACCGGCCTATCTGCATGATGTCTTTTTGGGTGCTGGGGATCGAGCCTTCCTGATCTGCCCAGCTCTGTTTTGTCCTGCAGGGTCCCCCTGTTGGGCTCATCCTGGGGAACCTGCTTCCAAGAGCCCTGCTCAGCAAGGCCCAGGGGACACCTGGGGTCCTGTCCTCCCCTCTGCCGGGGTTTGGGGCCTGACTTCCGCTGGGCTGTCCAGGTGACTCAGCAGAGCTCTGGGCTGCTGCCTATATACCACATGGCCTGTGTACAATACCAAAGCCTTGCTGTTCCCACTTCTGCCTTGGTTTCGCTAGCAGAGACAAGCTGCCCGTGAGCAGAGGGCAGAAGGCGTGCCTTTAGGCCAAAGGGCCTGGAGTCCACCTGGGCAATTGGGAACCCCTTGACCTCCACCCAAGTACTCTCAGCTCGAATAGAAAAGTCACCAGGACTCCATTCTTGAGGGGCTTCTTAAGCCTCTGAGGGTCCCCTAGAGAGAGGCATTGTACTGATATATAAATATATATAATATATATGTGAGACATACTGACAGACTCTGTAAGCTAATAAAATATAAGAAAAGGTTGAAAAAAGAATAGGTAAATTGACAAGAAGTATTTATTGTTTTCCCATATTGCTTTATTGCCTCCCTGGGCAAAAACCAATTCCCATCCCTCTTTCTATATATAAGGGAAGCCTGAAATGTAGGGGCCTTTGTCCTTGGAGCAATCAGGGGTCTCCTTGCCCTGGCCTTGGCCTTCCCTAGACTTTGTCTGGGGCTTAGCAGGGAAGGGTGCACGTGTTCCATCTCCTTTGGCCCCCTATTTCCTGGCAAGCCTAGGCCTTGGCCATCAGGTCCCAAGAGAAGCCCCCTCACCAGGGCTGGAGCGGGTGTGTGAGCCAGCGGGGGACATGGGTGAGTGTAGTGGGCATGGGGAGTGTGTGTGTCTCTTGTATTTTTTCTCCTCCAAGAAGCTGTATCTGTGTGGACATACTGTTTCAGGGAGTTAGAAAGGAGAGTGTCTAACGAAGATGGGGAGCAGCCCCCGCTTCCCAAAGATTGAAACCTTGTGCTTGGTGACTAAGGTTCTTCCAAAGTGCTCTTCCTTCTGAGGCATTCAAGCCAGATCCTGGGATTCCCTCTCCCCCTTCCCCACCTCCCCCTCTCTTTTCCATAGGAGAAATTCCACCCCTTCCTTTGTCAATATCTAACCTCCCACTGGACAGCCCGGGACTCTCCTCCTGGTCTGGACATCCTCTCCACACTGAGGCCAGCGGAGGGTTAGACCATCGGGCAGACCCGGGCCCAGGGTCAGCCTTCTCACATGCTTGCCCACCGCCCACCGCAGCCCACCTCCCAGGCATGGCCAGCCCACCTCCCAGACCTGAGCTGAGGGTGACCCCGCAAGCAGGACCTAGGGGCACTGGGGAGCTGATTCACTCCCTCTCTGGGTCACTCTGGAGGGAGCTGGTTTCCTAGAGTTTGGCTTTTCCTGAGGAATGGGGAAGGCACCTCAGTCTCCACAGAGGTCCCCCCTTTGGGTCAGACACTGGCTGGGAAGACACTGTAGTCCTCCCATCTCACAGGTTGGGCCCGTGCACCCATGCGCACAAGTGCGCACACGCACACACACACACACACCGCAGCACTGCAGTATATTCTTGCCAAAGATGTCCTTAAAAAGAAAGCACTTTTGATAATTGTTATTATCGTGTAAATGTTTATCCTTTTCTCTCCTCCCCCTCCCTCGACATATTTGCTGTTGTTTAGTGTTGAACCCGTTTGTCAGCCAGGAGAGTGCTGTCTGGTCTTGAAAGTAGGCTGGGGAGTGGGGTGGGGCGGGTCCAGGAGAGGCATGGTCAGCCTGTGACTCAGCCACACAGCCCCAGGCGGGCTCAGCCTGGCCCCAGGCCCCGCCTGCTTCTGGCTGTCATCCAGCCAAGCCTCCAAGGCAGGGAGGCAGGCCCAGTGCTGCCACATGGCTCTTCCCAGGTGGAAGGAGAGGGGAGGACCGGGCATGGGGGCATGGGAACAATGGAGAGCAGACCCCAGAAGGGAAATAGGGAGGAAGTGAGCTGTTTGATCAGCCTCCAAGGTGACTGGCATCCCCTTCCCTGAGGTCATGTGTTCTGGCTCCCTTGTCTAGCTAGTGTTTGAGGGACAGACATGTCTTGTCCTGGGTTTGGGAAAGGCCTTGATCTGGCCCTCATGGCAGCCTTTCCTGCAGCCGCTCCAAGCTTGTGGACGGGTAGGACCCCTCCTGCACTGGGCTTTGGGGAGTCCCTGGGCGTGTCAGAAGCTGGCAGGACAAGGTGATGGGCTTGGTGGCTGTGCCACCATAAAAGGAGCAGCTGGCTGGATGAGCGTGACCCTTCCATGAAGGGGCTCCAGGAGGGAGATGAGTGGGGCATTCTCCTCCCTCCTCGGATGGGCATGAGCAGAGATGGGCAGACTCCTCACAGGTGGGACAACATCTATGCCCTGACGTGCACTGCCACCTTGCCCCGGGGTCTCCTCCCTTTGTTCCCAGCTTCAGGACCTGGGGAGATCAAAGGGGGCCAATGCCCGAGTCCAAGGGCAGCCTCAGCCCCTGTGTCTCCCCACACTTGGGGTTCTTGGAGAGGTCAGAGGCCGGGCCCTGGAGCCACTCTTCACCCAGGGCCAGGCCCCGGAATCTCAAGACCAGAGTCCCCTGGCAGTGGTAACACAGGACGTGTGTGCGCGTGCGTGCAAGTGCGTGTGTATGCGTGTGCATATCTTGCTCATCTCTCTAGGGATCTGCAGGGTTGGGTTGGAGGAGGTGGGCAATAGGAAGATCTCAAGTTCAATATCATCGGACGTGGAAGGAATCGGGAGTCGAGGCCTGTAGGGCCTCGACGGGTGGAATCTCAGTGTTGGTAATGGGGTGGGCTCTGCGGTCTTCAGATGTCCCAAATGTGGGATGACCTGTGCTTATTTCCCACGCCTGGCTCTTCCCAGCAGTGAGGCAGTTGTAGAGGGATGTCCCAAGTTGGTTTTCTAATCAGTGTTAAGCAGTTGAGACTCTCCTGTGTCCGTGTTGGGTTTGTGTGTGTGTGTGCGCGCATGCGGAGCACATCTGTGTCTGCATGCATCTCTCTGTTTCTCCCCTTCCTCTGACATGTCATTCAAAACAAATGTAAGGAGTCCCTCACTACCCCACCCCATCCTTCCCTGCCTCCCAGGCCTTCCCTCTGCAGGAAAACCAGAATAACCCGCCCTCCTCCCGTGCCCTGACTGTGTATTTATATAGATGGAAATATACTTTCTATTTTGTATCATCGTGCCTATAGCCTCGGCCGCCTTGTATAAACCCTGATTATGCTACTTACCCTGGACATGAATGTGTTGTACACTGAGGCTGCCCGCTCCTGTAGGCGGCTTTGTTTCTTTGCGATCCATTGTATGGCTTTATAAATGAAAAAGTGAAAGAAAACCTGGGCTGTTGTCTAGCTGTGTTGTTTGGAAAGGGGTCTGCCAGGTGTCTGGTGGGCAAAACAAGGCCTCCCCCCGCTCTGGCTGTGGCTCCCGGGCTGCCTCCGCTGGACCACTCACCTGGTCCTCCCAGCGGCTTCCCACCTCCAGGTCTTGGTTCTGATGACCATGAGTTTTTCATCTGGACTCTTTCTGCTGGAAGAGAAACTCAACTCAAATTGGCTTAAGGAAATAAAAAAGGAATGTATTGGCCCCTGTGACCAAGAAGCAAGCACAGCTGGACCCAGGGGCTCAAGTGGGGAAACAGGAATGCGTCTCCATCCCGCGGCTCTGACTCAGCTCAGTTCGTAGGCAAGTTCCATCCGGTGGTCCTGGGTGAATTCTTTGCAATTCAGCAAGTTTGGGGTGGTACCTAGCGAGGCATGCCTAGCGCAGTGCAGGGTGCCCTGGGAGATCGCAAATGCTCACGTGGCAGCTCCAGCTCCCCATCGAGCTGACAGCGCAGCTGGGAGGTGGCTTGGGGCTGATTCGAGCACACGGGTGCTGAGACCCCTGTGGGGCCAGCACAGCAGGGCAGCTTCTCTCACTCACTGTTTGGGCTCAGGACTCATTTACACTAAACAATTACTGAGGACCCCAAGGAGCTTTTGTCCATACGGGTTCTACCTTTCCATACTCACCATGCTCTAACTGAAAACTGGGAACATTTAAAAAATGTTTTCCAATTCCCTTCCATAGCAATATTCAGCTCACTACATGTTAACATAAATAGAAATGTTATGAAAAAACGATATTATCTAAAACAAAAAAGCTTGGGGTAAAGAGTAACACTGCTTTTTGTTTTCCAAAGCTCTCTCATGCCTGGCTTCTCAGAAGGCAGCCGGGTTCCTCTCAGAAGGCTTCTGGTTCCCTTAGTTGTGATACCACACACGTGCCTCTCGGAGTGAAAAGGACAAGAGCTTAGTATTACTAAGGAAATAGTTTTGACCTCACACAACCCCCGAAAGCATCCCTGGGCCCCTTGGGCCCCTCGGACTGTCCTCAGAGAACGGCCGTAAGGGATACAAAAACAAAGAAGCCCGGCTGCTGCCCATGGTGGAGGACCGTGTATTCCAGACCTACTATGTGCTAGCCTTTGCCAGGTCTCATCTTCCCAATACACCCATGAGGCAGGTGGCATTAGACCCAAGTGACAGATAAGGAAACTGAGGCTGTGAGAGGTCACACTGCTTCTAATGGGCACAGCTGGTGCTTGTCACTACTGGCGGCAGCTGGCATTGGCAGACCTGCGAAGTGCCAAGACCTCGCTGAGCATGTGTGTTTTCTCATGCACACAAACCCAGCGAGATAAGGGCTGTCCTTGTCCTCATTTTACAGAGAGAGAAATGGGGGTTCAAAGAGGCTCCGAGATTGCTCAGTACACAAAGCTGGCGAGTGAGTGGCAGAGCCAGGCTGTGAACCCAGGCAAGCTGGCTTAGCTCTTGCCTCTTCCTCAGCTCTCAGGGTTCGCTTCAGAAGGGAAGGGACGACTGATGATGCGTGATGGGCGGGCAGGAGACTAAACTCAGACAGGGTCATCAGGGCGCTGGGCAGTGGGGCTGCCTTCTGGGGAGTGGACAGGGCTCCTGGTGTGTGATGGGGAGGTCACCCTCTGATGCCCCCCAGCTGTGGAGTGATGTGGGTACCATGGCTGGGCCTGGTGCAGGGCCTGAGAGAGATGAGACAGACAGGCAAACTTTTTGACTCGAGGGCCACAGTGGGTTCTTAAACTGGACCGGAGGGCCGGAACAAAAGCATGGATGGAGTGTTTGTGTGAACTAATATAAATTCAAAGTAAAGGAGCGGAGGGGAGAGCAAGAGAACCGGATAGAACAGCCGGATCCGGCCCGCGGGCCGTAGTTTGCTCACTGCTGGCCTAGGAGCTAGTAGCACCTGGCTTTGAGGGGACTAAGCAGTGAGGCAGGGTGGGGACCTAAGGAGGGGGAGATGTCTGGGGCTGCAGCAAGCGGGCTTGAGGTTAGGGAGGGGAGCGGTCCTGACACCTCATATTGCACAGGAGACCCAAGGGACCTTTCCATTTGTGTAGCATCACCAGGGAGCTTATTAGAAAGGTAGAGCCTTTGCTCCAGACCTGCCAGTCAGGTGAGGGCTGCAGGGAGGTCAGAGCAAGAGGAGTTGCTGGTAACAGAAAGGGATGCTTTGAGAGGGGTGAGCTTCCTGTCCCTGCAGGTGTCCAGGAGAAGGCCTGTGGAATACCTTTCCTAGCCTCCACCCTGGATGTGGCCACAGGCACAGCCTCGGAGAGCCCCCTTTTCCCGGCCGAGCCCAGAGTGTAGGTGTGGCTGGGCCCTGCCTGGGAGAGCGCTGGCCTCAGAACCAGGCAAAGCTGGGTTTGGTTCTGACTCTGCTGGGACCTCGGGAGAACTTTCTCTATTTGGGCCCAGTTTTCTCATCTGTAAAACGGGATAATGCCGCCCCCGGAGGGCTGGTGTGAGGATGGAGAACATGCAGCAAGCAGGATGGCCCTGGGTCTACTGCTGGGCTGCAGGCCCTCAAGGAATATGCACTTCCTTTCCTTTCCTTTGCCTTCTGCCTCCTCCGCACCATTTCCTCGGGCCTCTGGGCCTCTGGGGAGACTTGGCAGCAGAAAGGACTTGGAGCTGAAAGCCTCCCGAGCGATATTGATCTCTCTGGCTCCTGAGTCCAGACCACAGCACATGGGGATGGTGGTACTGCCGCCTCCACGGCTCCAGCTTTTATGGGGTTTAGAGATCATCTCTGGCCATCGAGACAGGATGTCCAGAGTCTGGGCCCTCCTCCGAGCCTCTGCTCCACTCCCTGACTCCTGGGCCAGTCTTGGGAAATCTCTCATTCCTGGATTGGGTCCTGGGAAACTAGGGGGCATCTGTGAGGTCGCCATCCCCCTACCCTCCCCCAGGCCCAAAGCCTGCATTGACCTGGCAGGACCACGCCCCTCCTCCCAGGAACTTGGGCTGGTTGGGGACATTAGGAGCAGGGGCCACATGGGGCACAGGCACTTGAGGAAGGCAGGAGACCACCCGGGAGAGATGGAGAAAGCCTTACAGCCATAGAGTTTTTGAGCTGGTGGAGACCTTGGGGCTACCTTGAGGTAAGTCAATCAGTCAGTCGGTTAATTCACCAGATATATATTGAGCACTCACTATGTGCACTGAGCAATACCGGGGTGTTCGTGTCTCTTGTAGCACTGAGGTCTAATGGCAGTGGGGAAGGGAGAGTGGGGAAGACATATAAAGAATCAGCAAATATGGAACTATGATGGGATAAGTGCCCAGGGGGAAAGCCATGAAGCAAGAATTTGTAAATGGATCTAGGGGGTCTTGTGGGGGAGGAGAGAAGGTGTCCCTTAGGAAGTGTCCCTTCAGACACTTTCCAAATGCTAGGGTCTGAAGGGTGGACAGAAGTGAATTAGGCAGAGGAGGGAGAAAAGGCATTTCAGGCTGAGGAAACAGCATGCACCAAGGTCCAGAGGCAGGAGGAGCAGGGTGTGTCTGCTTCTATGTGCCTCTCCTGGGTGGCAGGGTTTACAATTGTAACTTGACCTCTATTTGAAGGCCGGGTGGAGTAGTGGTTAAGTGCAGTAGTGGTTAACCCAGGTGTCAGGTCGCCTGGGTTGAAGTTTTGGCTCCATCTCACTAGCTGTGTGACCTTGGGCACGTTGCTTGACTGCTCTGCTTCTGTTTCCACATCTTGTAAATGTGGATGGTAACAGTGGTACCTAATTTGCATTGTTGTAGGAAGTGAGAGTCTGAACCTGTAGAAATGGCTTGGGGCAGCACCTGGCAAACAGTAAATACTCAATAAATGTTAGCTACATTTATTGTTTATTTGATCTTTTTTCCCTCCCTCACTAGACGATATTCCCCAAGAGCAAGGACCTAGGTCTGCATCTGGAGCCCCAGCACAGTGTCTAGCGAGAGGGAGGCCCCCATCAATGTTTGTGGAAGGAGTGAGGTAACAAGGTCAGTGTAGCCAAAGGATGCCGGGGTTGGGGAGGCTGGGTCAGAGAGGGTGGGTGGGTAAGAGGACTTCCTGAATCACATGAGAGGGTTGGTGTTTATTGTAAGGGAAGGGGGAGTTTTTGAAGGTTCTTAATCAAGGGGCCATGGGATCATGCTGGCATTTTGCAAAGATGGCTGGGCTGTCTGTTTCAATACCCGTTGAACTCCAAGTATATGTTAGATGTTGTATTAAGTGTTTTACTGTTATCTCATTTATTTCTAAAATGACCCTGAGAAATAGATATACAACTAAGGAAACAAAAGCTTGGAAAGATTAATTTCCCCAAGATCTCATAGCTTGAAAATGCTACAGAAATGGGCTTAAGATCTCTTTAGCTCTCTATTATTTAGGATACTAGTTCATCTTCCATAACAGAGATGCCAAATTATCAAATATTAATCGTGATAGAAGTTTACTTCTCTGTCGAGTAAAGGCTTTAGCTTGTGTTACAGCTCTTCCCATGAAGTTGTTCAGGAACCCTGGGTGCCTTAGTTTTGGTGCTCTGCCACCCTCAATATGTGGTTCATTATGGTTGTACCAGCCCCTGCCATCGCGACTGCATTCCAGTCCACGGAAAGCCAGAAAGAGGAAGGGAAGGTATGCTCTTCTCTTTCGGGACACAGTACATGGTTTACATTATGGTATACGTTATATCTGCTCAGATTGCAATGGCCAAAACCATCACATGGCCTCAACTGGCTGCTGGAAAATGTTACTTGTGTGCTCTTCAGCCATGAATTCAACCATACTTCTGGGGAATTGTTGCTAGAAGAAGCAGAGGAGAGTGAGCATTGGGAGTAACTTAGTTTCTGATTCACACTCCAATGCCAGCAGGAAGGAGAACCCCTCTGTGGCTCCAGAAGCAGGAGGTGAGGCCTGCACTATGCTTCTTTCTGGGGCTATACTCAGAGGATGCTCAGCAGTAGGTCGGAAAAGCTCAGTCATTGATTAAACACAGGGGTGATGGAAGGAGAAGAGTTGGGGAGGACTATTTGCACATGGGCAACACGCTGAGCTGAGAAACACTGGGTTGAGCAGCAGAGGAAGAGTTCGGAGTTGGACGTGTTGAGAGAAGTAGCTGTGGGACTTTCAGGTGGAAATGTTCACTTGGCTATTAAAAGTGAAGGGTCAGGGCTGGAGATGAGGTGCAGGAGCTATGATACCATGTGGGACAGTTGCACAACCCAGTGGTTGCCCTTTTTCATGGGAAGGACCTGACCTACAGGGGTAGTCCCCAGTGGCTGTGTCTGTGTGTTGAGGTACCTGACCACTTCCTCCCCATTATACACTGAGTGGCCAGATTATTATGATCTCTGAATGCATAATAATCTGGCCACTCAGTGTATATCCTATATAATAAAAGGCTAATATGCAAATTTTCCCCTCTACCAGGAGTTTGACCAGCAGGCAGGCCGGCCAACTGCCCATATCCCCTCCCCCTGGCCAGGCTGGCCAGACCTCACCCATGCACGAATTCATGCACCGGGCCTCTAATATATATATACATACACACACACACACACACACACACACACACACACACACACACCACACACTGAGTGGCCAGATTATTATGCGTTCAGAGATCATAATAATCTGGCCACTCAGTGTATGGCAGGCTGGTTGAGGGGGGAGGGTGAGGGGGAGTAGCTGGTTCAAGTCAGGACCATCCAAGGTCCTCCCTGGACTAGAGAAACGAAAAGAGAAAAGGTCTGTGTCCAGGGTGGCTGGCTGCATGGGCTTCTCAACATTATCTCCATAGAAGTGATGAGACACAGGAGAAGGGTGGGCCTGTGTCTCAGCACAGAGGACAAGGACGGGGGCAGAAGGCAGAGGTTCCTGTGTTCCACGTGTGGCCCAGAAACTGCAGAGAGAATAGCCTGACTCACAGGGCCATGCAGACCAGATGATGGACATGTCAGGGGTGACCTCTGGGGACAGAAGACTTGAGGTCCAGATGGGTTTGCCTCAATGCCCTGGCACCACCGAAGCTCCAAGTAATGGACACAACTTCAAGTTTCTCACTACTTCAGTGAAGAGGCTTATGTGATGCAGAACGTAAGCTGAGCCACAGAAAAATTGTGTTTTTGTGGATTCAGATTCATCCTGGTCTGAAGGCATCGTGGAGTGAGGAGGGTCATGGGACCAGGGGCACATCCATGTGTGGGGAGGAGAGGAGGAAAGGAAGAGGGTGCTGGGAAGGAGACAGAGTTCTCAGAAAGGAAGGAGAACCTGGAAGGACCGCTGTCTTAGCAGGCAACCGAGTGACATCTTCTAGAAGGAGAAAAAGGCTGGTCAACAGTCCAGCCACCCCCTTAGAATCAAGTCAAATGAGCTCTGGGAGAAAGTCATTGGATTTGCCCAAGAGGAGGTCATCCTGGTGTTTTCCTTTGGGAAAAGAATGATAGTGAGGTGGGAGTGGGGGTTGAGGGAGTGGCTCAGCAGTGTCTGGATAAAATGTGTGGAGTTGGTGACTTGGTGTGTGAACAGGAAGTGCAGACACAGCAAGTGTGGACAGCTTTTTAAAACCCCGACTGCTGTCCACCTCAACTTTCCCTGAGCTCTGCCCTCTGTTGTCAGGGGGTCACATTGGCCTAGGTTTCCCCATGCGAAACAGGGATGGGGAAGGCCGAGACCAGGAAAAGAAATTTGTCCTGGAAATCGGAAGCCCCTTTGGGGTGGCCTCTCAGAAGAAGCTGTGTGACATGGAACCCGGATCTTCCCTGCCGGGGTATCAGCAGGTGTCAGCTGGGAGGGAGAAGCCGCCTCTGAATGACACTCCTTCAGAGGACTAAAGCCAGGGAACTCTACCCAGCTGGAGATAAGGAGGTGAAATCCAGGTGAGACTCAGCGTTAGCCTTTGTGTGCCGGGTGTTACATTACCGCATCTCACCCACTTCCGCTCTCCACTTCCTGCTCCAGAGCTCATGCCCAGCCTCTAATAACCCAAATCTGGGATTGGCTGGCGGGTACACAGGCAGGCAGGGAGTGGGCACCTGGGGAGGGTGTCTGTCCCTCATCAGACAGGTGGGTGTTTGGGACCTACAGTGGGAAGCCGAGGAGGCAGTTCCCCTTCTCGCCTGTGTAGTGCCTCCACCTTTCCTTAACCAGCTGCTCTTTCCCTCTTCCTTTCCCGTTTTTTTTTGTGTGCCTTCACTTCCCATCACTGCTCTTTCTCTGTTTCCCGGGCAGCTTCCCAGTCCCCACCCACCAGAGTCACCTGTTGACAGGCTGGTTGATGACAGCGGTCTTTCGTGGAGGATGGATGGAGTCCGGGGAGCCTCTCTTCCCAGAGACCTCGGAGAACAGGAGAGGCCTAGGCGTGGGGTGGTGGATGGGGGGAGAGCTCGGAGAACAGGAGAGGCCTAGGCGTGGGGTGGTGGATGGGGGGAGAGCTCAGGGAGGATTTTGGAAATCCAGACAGAGGGATTCTGTAATCTGTGGTTTTCCACTCCAGCCTTAGGGCGGGAGGATGGCTTCCCAGTGCAGGCACGGGCCTATGGCTCCCTCCAGCGGCCATCAGGGGGCACTGCAGGCACTCCTATGCCTCCTGGAAGAGGTCATAGTGGCAGCTGGCTGAGAGACACGGTTAATAGCTGGAATCAGAGAGTAACCGGCTCTAAGAGGCAGGCTGTTTATTAAAAGCTCCAGGGTACCTGGAAGCCTCTGTTCCCATCATCAATCACCCCTCCTATGGATTGGAGCTGGTCTAGAGCTACTCACTGACCTGCAGGTAGCCAGGGGTGGCAGGACCCGGGAGGTCCTGGGCCCAAGGTGTGGCTCAGTGGAAGGAGCACTGGACAAGCAGCCAGGATACTTGGGCACAGTGGGGGCTGGCCAAGAAAATTCCCCTCCCAACCCCTCTATGTCCCCTTCTTTAGCCCGGGCCCCTCGGACAGATGATGTCTCTGGGTGCCTTTTCGAAGCCCTGTATGACCTATTCCATGTTCTTACTCCCTGGTCAGCAAGGCCAACCTGCCCATCCCCTGCAAGCGGGCCTGCTGTCCACCCTCTCTGCCCAGTTGGCAGGAAGGTGAGTGTCTCTCCTTCAGTTCCAATTGCCTTTTGGAAAGGCCTGGCGCCCTGGAAGTTCTGTTCTGTTCACCCTTCCATTTGAGCACATACTAGGAGGTTCCAACTCCCACTGAGACGGGAAGCAGCTGCTTCCCATCCTGGGGATCTGGGTCTGAGAACCAGGCATGCCGGCATCTGTACTCCCCGGGCCTGGTTAGTTTACTTCCCTCTTCTTGTAAGTCAGCGTCCCCCAGGAAGCTAGTGAGAATGAACATCCATGTTTCTCTTGAGGACTCTCAGTCCTCCGATGTTACCAAACTGCTCCCTGGTCTTTACGAAAGAGCATCTGATTGGAAATAAAAATAAGTGAATAGGCCTCTTTTCCCTGAAGAGCAGTGATGGTGGGTGACTCTGAAGGGGCAGGACAAAAGCACTGGTAAACCAGCTGGAAAACAAAGACAGGAAAACACTCTCCTTTCATCTGCACAGAAAGCATGAGCACATGGTGGGGGAGGAGTAGCCTTCAAGGCCTTCCAATCTGGGCTTCATGACCCCAGGCCAGTTATCTGACCTCTTGATATCTCAGTTTCCTTGTCTGTAAAATGGGATAGTAATGACTTCCTGACAAAGTTATGTCAGTATTAGTGATTATATATGTAGAATGTCTAGTCCGCTGCTTGTGTGGGTTATTGGGAGGGAAGGAACATTTATTGACTGACTATGATGTGCCAGGCCTTGTGTCAGATGCATAGGATTTTATTTACAACTGGAGGCCCGTTGCATGAAGAGATTCGTGCAATAGGCCTTTCTTCCCTTGGCTTCCAGCACCGGTTTTCCTCCGGCACCTGGGACCCAGGCCTTCACGCTGGCCGGAGTCTGCCGCCTTTGCTGCAGACTCCAGCCAGAGTCTGCCTTCTTTGTCTTTGCTGCAGGCTCCAGCCAGAGTCTGCCGCCTTCTTCGTCTTTGCTGTAGACTCCGGCCGGAGTCTGCCATTTTCGCTGCAGACTCCGGAGTCTGCAGTCTTTGTCTTCGCTGTGGCTAGAGTGCCGCTCCTATAGATCCCTTTGCCCCCTCCCTCCCTCTCATAGCAGGCCACTCTGCGCCTGGAGCAGCTGGGTGAAGGTCATCTTTCTCTTTCTAATTTGCATATTCCTTCCTGATTGGCTGGTGGGCATAGCGGAGTGATGGTTAATTTGCATGTTTCTCTTTTATTAGTGTAGATAAACTCAATAACATGGTCATTATCATCCTCATTTCACAGATAAGCAAACTAAGGCTCAGAGAAGGTGACAATTCAGCTCATAAGAGCTGGCAAAAGAATTTGACCCAAGTCTCTCTGCTTTTAAGACTGTGCTTATTTAGAAAGGTGTGGATGGGGTGGAGGCATGAACCTGCTGAGGGTAGGTCCCAAGAAAAAGAAGTCCTTGTGAGACCAGAGGGGAAAAGACGAGAGGGAGAGAGGTTACAGGCACAGGACTCAGAGAGAAAATTCAGGGCTCCTGAGCTCTGGGACCATCTCATCTCACCAGGCCCTTAGAAAGCAAGGTGGCTGAGCTCAGAGAAGGGAAGGGGCTTTCCCAGGTCACTTGACATCTTTGAGCCTGGCTGGTCCAAAGATCCAGTGATAGGACATTCTAGAATAGGCATCAAGAGGCTGACAAGGCTGGGCTCAGTCTCCATGACGCATGTGGGAAGAACCCAGGGCCTGGCCACAGATGACACAGGACGCAGGACCACAGAGGGCAGCGGCGACTCCCTTGCAGAGGAGGTGGTGGTGGGAAGCATGAGGGTCAATATGGGGGGCCTCCTGCTCAGACTGGAGCTGGGAGAGCTCTGAGGCAGCACTTCAGGGAGGGGTTACTTCCCCTGAATTAGGGGGTGGGAGGGTGAGGCTGGGATGCTCCTGGGCTCAATAGGAGAGAACCAATCTCAAGGGAATGTTGGGAAGAGAGGCTTGGTTTAGAGTCTGTGCCAGTCAAACATCCAGCTGTGGCCAGTGAGGCCAGTCACCTGGTCCAGAATCCCCTCCCTCCTTTAAAGACAGCGGAAGGAGAGTCCTGCCACCTTCCTACCTCTGTCCAGGTCCTGGCACAGGGGCTGGTTTTCAGGGTGGAGGCTGTAAGGCATCGGGAAGAGGATGTCGCCCTCCTGTGGTCATGGCGGTACTGCAAAGCCGAGGCAGGAAGACCAGGGGAAGCGCCCCAAAGAGCAGTATGTCCAATTGATGAAAACTTTTGAGCTCCTCCTACATGTCAGGCTCCCTCGTGAGTGAGGAGCAGGAGCAGGGTGCAGGGAGACAGCAGCAGCTTCAAGATGCAGTGCTGAGAGTGTGGTTTGCTCCGAGGTACTCTGGGGCTCTAAGGCTCCCAGGCACACTACAGTAGCGGCAGTGGTGGGGACTAGAACAAAAGGACCTGCACTGAGCTCCCAGCATGAGCCAGGCTCCGTGCTAGCCACTGAGGATGCAGAGATGAGTCGGAGCTGGCCCATGCCCTCCACGGTCTATGCTGGACACAGACGAGAGACCAGGTGGCAAACACACATTCTTCTCCAGGGTGGAGGAAAAGGGTTAGGGGCACAGCCATTTCTCCCTGGAAGGGTTTCTGAGCAATACCCGGGCCTCTCTCCTCCTCACCCTCAGTCTTTTTCATGCCAGGGGGAGAGTCTCGTCCGGTTGGGAGTCTGGGAGGAGAAATGGACTTAGCAGTCCAGCGCCCCATGCTTGCTCTCTGCCCCCTGGGAGCCAGCAGGCTCTCAGGATGTTTGCATTGCAGTCTCCTCCCTGCCAGGTGGCCAGGGGCCCATCCTGTGCAGGGGCCTGTGGGTGCTCAGCAGTGCTCCTCGCTGCAGTGATATAGGAGCAGGTTCCTGTGGCCACAGATCTAACGTCACATTCTTTAACCGGCATTATCACTAATGTTTCGATTTTCATCTTCTGACTTTTGATCAATATCTCAGTTGTTTCTGAACTCAGGTGTGGAGGGATAATATTATTTATTGATCTTCCAAAGCCCTAGAGAGTGGTGGCTTGCCCCCATGGCGGGGGAGGGGTGGTTCTGCTTGCGTGGATGACATTTGTCACAACTGACAAATGGGAAGATGCTCCTGGCATCTGGTGGGTCTAGGGATACATCTAGGCCAGGAATGCTAAGAACATCCCAGAACATACACGGCAGTTCCTCACAACAAGAATTATCTGACCCAAAGTGTCGACAGTGCTGAGTTGATAAAACCTGATCTAAAGCATAGGGTGTTATGAGAAGTTAAAACAGAAGGTAAGCTTTGGTGGAGAAAAGGTTTGTGAATTGAGAATTCAAAGAAGGCTTTTGGGAGGAAGTAATCTCTGACTTGGGTTCTAAAGTGCAAGGTAGAGATTTCCTTCTGGAGTATAAAGTGAGACACATGAAAGAATGTCCAGGCAGTGGAACAGAGTGTGCAAAGGCATGGAGGGTGAGAGGCCATGGTACGTCTGGGGCAGGGGCTGTAAGCCAGAGAACAGGCTGTGGAGGTGGGCGGGGTCAAGCATAAAGGGCCTTGCATACTGTGCTAGGGAGTATGTTTTCATAAAGTGTAGAAAAGCGTAAAATACTAGTAAGTGCACAAAACCCCAATGTATAAATGTGCCGAGTTAAATGAATTATCACCTATATGGTAGTGTTTCCAGTTTGTGGCTATTGTGAATAAAGCTCCACAAATATTTTTTTTATACATGTCTCTTGGTGTTCATTCTTATAACTTTGTGTGTGTGTGTGTGTGTGTGTGTGTATGTGTGTGTGTGTGTATAGCCTTGTAGTGAAATGAGAGGGGCTTGGAGTATGCTTATGTTCAACTGTGGTTGGCATTGTCAAATAGTTTTCCAAAATTCTTATAGAAATCTACACTTTTACCAATTATGTAAAAGAATTTCCATTGCTCTCCATCTTCATTTAATACTGGCAGTTTCTTAAATTTTAGCTCTTCTGGAGTATGTGTAATGGCAGGCATTTCATTATGTCTTTTTTTAAAATAAGGTTTGTTGGTATAATTTACATGTAGTAAAACTCACCATTTCAGGTCTACAGGTATATGAATTTTCAGTATAAAAATATATAATATTTCCGTCATCCTCGAAGTTCTCTTTTATAGTCAGTCCTCTTCTGTCACCTCTGGTACCTGTCACCTCTGGTACTCTGGTTTTCTGTCTTTTTAGTTTTGCCTTTTCCAGAATGTCATGTAAATGGGATCATAAAGTAAGTTGCCTTTTGAGTTTGGCTATTTTCACTTAGCCATATGTTTTTGAGATTCATCCGAATTGTTGCATGGATGAGAGATGGGTAACTTCAAGATCAAGATGGAAACCATAGGAAAAACCAAAAGGAAAGACTAGAAATAAAGCCACAGTAACAGAAATAATGAATGCTTTTGAGGGGCTCATCTCTCATCTCTCTCTTTTCTTCTATGTCATCATTTCCAGCATAAATGGTTGTCTAATACAGGAGAGTAACACGAATAGGAAAGAATGTGATAGGTTCCTTGGTTGTTTGTGTTTCTTAGAACACCACCATCTTTTTCTCAGTTCAAAGCAAGTTATGTACCAATGGGAAGCATGGCCTCTCCGCCTGTCACTGCCCCGTACCCAGTCACAGATGTAACATGCTTATCTTCTTATGATTATGCATTTATATCTTTTCCCATTAATTTAATTTTAGCTTATCCCTGTAGTTATATTTCAAGTGTGCTAGGTCATGCTTTTGTTGTTGTTGTTTTTAAATCCATTCTTATAACCTCTGCCTTTCTGTTTAAATGTTTAGGCCATGTCTTGGTCTGTTTGGGTTGCTATAGCAAAACACCACAGAACGAGTAGCATAGAAAGGACAACATTTATTTCTCACAGTTCTGGAGGCTGGGAAGTTCCAGATCAAGGCTCCAGCGTGGCTGTGTTCTAGTGCGGGCCCTCTTCCTGGTCCACTTGCTGTGCCCTCACCTGGTGGAAGGGTCAGGGAGCTCTTGTGGGGTCTCTCCTACAGGAAGGGGCGTTAGTCCCATTCAGAGGGGGTCCATCCTCATGATCTAATTACCTCCCAAAGGTCCAGTGATGCCCAGCCTCTAATAACTCACCTTCTAATGTGATGCTCACCTTCTAATACCATTACATTGAACACTAGGATTTCAACATATGAATTTGGGGGAGGGGGTGGGAGCAGGTGCGCAAACATTCAGGCCATAGAAGGCCATTAATATTTAATGTAATTATTGATATGTGTGGACTTAGGTCTACCATTTTAAAATTTGTTTTGTTTATCTCTCCCTTTGTTTTTTTTAGTGCCTCTGTTTCTCTTTTTCTGCTTTCTTCTTGGATTGCTTGAGCTTTTTTTTTTTAATTCAGCTTAATTTATCTCTTTATACCTCTTTGATTCTTTTGTCATTGCTCTAAGGATACATCCTTAACTTTTCTCTGTATTTAACATTACCATTGTACCACCTCAAATACATACAGGAGCTTGCAATTGTATAGATCAATTTCCAACCTCACCCTCCTTTATGTTATAGTTGCTGTATATATTATATCCACATTCATTGTAAGCCCCACAAGACAATTTTATAATCTTCATATATATTGGAAATAAACAAATAGAAAAAATTGGCCTTTATATTTACTCAGATATTCACAATTTCTGATGCTCTTTGCTTGTTCCTATACAGGCATTTTCCTCTGGTATCCCTTTAGCCGGGAGAACTGACTTCAGCATTTCTTGTGGTGCAGGTCCTTTGTCAATGAAATCTGTTGCTTTTATATGAAAGTGTGTTTTGCTTTCAATTTTGAAATTTCTTTTCACTGGATATAGAATTCTGGTTGATAGTATTTTATTTTCATACTTTAATGATGTTGTTTCCTAGTTTCTGACCTCCATGACTGCTGGGAATCTGTGATCACACTGTTGTCCAAAGAAAATGTAATGTTTCCCTTTTCACTAGCTCCTTTCAAGGTTTTCTCTTTTTCTTAGGTTCAGCAGGTTGATCACAATGTAGCCAAGAATAGTTTTATCTGAATTTACCTGGTTTGGTGTTTGCTGTACTTCTTGAATCTACATATTTATGCCTTCCACCAAATTTGGAGATTTTAAAAACATTTTTCTTTAGTTTTTCAGTTCCATTCTTTCTCTCCTTCCCTTTGGGAATCCTAGTACCTTTTGAAATTGTCCTGCATGGCACTACTCTTTTTTTCTCTTCCCCTTCCTTTCTTCTTCATGTTGGTTGATTTCCTCAAGCTCCCTGATCCTTTCCTCTGTCATCTCCATTCCGTGAGTAAGCCCATTTTCTATTCCAGTAATGAATTTTTCAGATACAATTTCCTTTTGGTTTATTTAATTATTTTTATTTCTCTGCTAAAATTTCTGTGTCTCCCCCCGCTTTCCCCCACTTATTTTGAGTAGATTTTCATATACCCAGTTGAGCAAAGTTATAACAACTGCTTAAAAGTCCTGGTCGGATAATGTCAACATCTGGTCGTTCTCAGGATTGATCTCCAGTTGGTTGTCTTTTTTCTTGAGAATGGGTCACATTTTTCTGGATCTTTGTATGTCACTGATTTTGACAGCTGGTAGCTATGCCATACAGCTGTTTATTTGAAAAGGGTCTTTGAAATGGATGCCTCAGCAATTGAAAGCTTAATGTCAGGCACTTAAGCTACAGTTGGATGTTCTCACGTGTCACTCAGTGGTGGACATTATTCTCCTGCTGTGGTCCTAGAAGTGGCCATTTCTGTAAGGAGCTTGGGTTTCTTTTAATGCACAATGGTATTTAGAAACCATGGTATGTGCTCATTGTCATTGAGGTGTTTCTATTCTCAAGCCTTCTCAGTGGAGGTAGGGGATATATGGATATACATAGAGTAATTAAAAGAAGAGGCCGTAACATAGAGAGCTCTAATGCCTTATTAAACTACTTAAGCAAGCCAAAACCGAAGCCATGGTCAATGCACTCAAATCTGAGACAATGAAACTTAAGAACAGTCAATCACAAACAGCCAGCTAGGCTTTCTCAAATAAGGCAACTATAGCCAATCAAATAGTTTACTTGCTTTGTGTCTGCATCTGCTCTGCAAAACAAAATAGTACCACAGACACGGAAACATGGAACAGATGGACAGATCTCAGAGGGAAGGGAGGGAAGGTGGTGGGAAGAGATTAACCAAAGAACTTACATGCATGGACACAGACAATAGTGAGGTGAAGGCCTGGGGTGGGACAGGAGCCGGGTGGAGGGGGGCAAAGAGGGGGAGATGGGGGACATTTGTAATACACTCAACAATAAAAATATTTTTTAAAAATGGGGAGTTTCCTCACAAGATAAAAAACAAACAAACAAAACAAAAACACACCTCTCCCAAGCCCCTGTCTGTGGGGTGCTCCTGACTACTTTCAGTTTAGTGCTGCCCAATTTAATGTGCTCAACTAAACTCTTGAAATTTTTAATGTGACTCAGTTGATCTTTTAACAATATTCAAACAAGCAAACAAAAATATGTGTACATATGTATGCATTTATACAGTCAAGCATGTATCTATAGTCAAACACATGCACACACATTTACTTCCATATTTTAATATTTTTATATATTGACAGCTGAGTTCACGTCATTACCTCTAATCCCAGAAGGTTTATTCTTGTTTCTCTCTGCCTGTAGTTCCTATTCCCATCTCTGATAGTGAAAACCTGGGCTCCCATTGTCCTTGTATATTTTCTACTTGTTCCATCTCTCTCTCTTTCCCTGCTGCCACCCAACTCCCACCCGCCTGGTCCAGACACCCTCCTCATCTTGCATAGGACATACTTACACTAAAAAGTTACCGTTTATCTGAAATTCCAACTGGGCGTCCTATACTTTTACTTGCTTGCTCTGGTCGCCCTTCTGAAGAGCTATCTCAGCGTCAGTGCTCCTGCAGGCTCAGCTGGTCAGAGGCCTTCAGGTGACTGTGCTGAAGCCCAGGCCTTCCCCTGCACAGGTGTTGGTCCCTAGAACCCTCCCCAATAAACTTCCTGTTTGCTCATCTCCACCTTGGAGTCAGCCTCCTGGGAACCTGACCTGCAACACCAAGTCGCTATTTTATTTTTTCCCTTAGTCCTGAGACCCTGACCCACACTGATGGAAGTCCAGAGTAGCCTGGCCCCAGTAACTGGGTTTATTTTAGGAGGGCCTAGTAAGAGCTCAGGAGGCCAGGCAGGCCTACAGGTCTTGCGATGGCTCTAATGCCCACGAGGGGGCAGTCGTTACCCACAAGTAAACAGAATGAGCGGCCCAGGGCGGATGAGGGGTGGGCTCAAGAAGAGGGAGATGTGGTGTGTACGTGCGGGAGGGCACGTGTGGGCTGTGCAGGCAGGAGCGAGAGCGTGCATGACTTGTCTGTGTGCACATTTGTGTGAGCCCAGGTGTGTCCTCAGTAACTGACCCTGGGCAAGTCGCTCCTGACCTCAGTTTTCCTATCTGTCCAATGAAGGGTTCTTTCCATTCTGACAGTTTGTGTTCCTTTGTGGCCCAGCACCTCTGGGTCATCTCTTTAGAAATCCCTCTGCTTGTTTAAAAGAATGAAGGACTCCAGGCTATTGATTTGAGGAAGGGACCTGGGTGGGGAGGAGAGAAAGAGGAATGGAGAGGTTTTGTTTTCTGTTCCTCAAAACACTGCTTTAATCGATTTTAAAAAAATCTGTATTTTAATTTCAATAAAAATTTCATTTCAAAATAATCTGAGTTTGTAAGTCCCATACAGAGGCATTAGTGCCCTGGGATGGTGCCTCTCTACTCATTTGCAGGAATCTGGTCCGACCACTAATTCTCAGAACTGTTGGACTTTCCAATCAAGGGCCCCTCACCCGAGGAGACAGATGGAAGGCTGAAGCCCAGGTGTCAGGTCAACCTTCCTGAGACTCGCTGCTCATGGAATTGCTGGGCCTCAGAGTCTCATCTGTAAAATGGGAATAGTTACAGTGCCATAAGTCATGGTGTTGTTATTATTGTTCTGAATACTGGTCTCTGTTCTGCCATACTACATCTCTGTGACCTTGACCCTTTTCAGGGCCAAGACCCTTTGTTTGCTTATCATCAGCAGGGAGTAACAGTGCTCATTTCGTGCTGTTGTGCTGAACAGGGGGATGTTTGTGAAACCATCCAGTACATAGTAGGTCCTAAAATTATTCCAAGTTCCTTTTTTGACCAGCATGTCTTCCCTATCAAAGGTTCCTCTGCCATAACCCTGACCTCCTCGAGGTCACAGTGATAAGTCACCCATCCCTTTCCAGGTCATCTGTGCTTAGGGCACAGCGAGAGCTTCGGCAGTCAGGAAGGCTCTGGGCCAGACTGACCAGCTTCTGGGGGATTTTCTGTCACCCTGGAAATATTACCATGTGACTTGCTGCTCCTCTGGCCCTGGGGAGTGGGGTGGAGGGTGGTGGTGCGAGTAAGAAGGGTGGAGATGTCATGTCCCTAGAAGTCGTCTCTTTGGAGGTGAGGCCATGTCACCCACCTCTGTGAGAAGGGGGACTCATATTTGTTCTCCTTGTATTCCCCCTGCGCTGCCCCTGCCTCCCTTGTGGACAGCCTGCTCCTTGGGAAGCCTCTGGGGCTGGGGCAGCAGGGTACAGAGCAGGGATTGCTTACAAAGACCAGTCTTTCTGGCCTTTTTTTTTCCCCCTGGAAGCTTGAGTTCTTTGAGAAGCGAGCCCTTTGGGGGGAAGCGTCCCTGCGGCCCTTTCCTCTGGCAGTGCCCACGGCAGGCAGGACCTCCGAGTGACTGCCCCATGTGTCTGGGACAGGGGTTCTCTGGCTCCAGTTGGCCCAGAGGCAGCAGAAGGCCCTGGCATCCTGGGGACCATGTGGCTTTGGACCAGGAGTCACAGAAGTAACCAGTGGGGAAAAATGGCCAGTGACCACCTGTGCTCCCCTTCCCGTGATGCTGGTGAGAGAGGTTGGGCAGGCGTCTCATTAAGGACTGAGACTGAATTTCCTGCCTACAGTTGGGATGGGGGCTTAGTGACAGATTTAACTGGATTCAAAGACATTTTTAGAAATGACATTACTCACACAACTGAAATTGCGCAGCCAATTTAGAGATGCTGATTCTGAATTTCCCATAGCTTCCCACAGAGCCTTGACCACAGGGAATGCCACTGGGCCCTTTTCTGCTGGGAGCCAATCACAGTCTTGCTACTGCTCAAGGCCCAATGCAAGGGGTGTGGCAAAGAGAGTCCAGGGCTTGGTCCCAGACTGCAGGTACCTTGAGATCATTTGTCTTGGCAAAGATTTGCTGGAATGAGTGACAATAACAGTCACCATTTATTGAGTGCTTACCATCTGCTGGGTGTGCTTCCAAACTCTTTGTGTAGATCAGCACCCCATTAGTCCTTGCAGCAGCCCCTCCAGGTTGGTACTGCCTTGTTTCCATCTTCCAGGTGGGAAACCTGAGGCTTGGAGAGGTGGTCCACTCCCCAAAGTAAGGAAGCAAGCGAGTGGCAGAGCCAGGCCAGTCACCAGGTGGCCAGACTCCAGAGACCTCTTAAAGAGCTTACAGCAAGTAAGTAGTTGACTTACTGAGCAAAGTAACTAAACACCGAAATAACAATTAGTCTAATGAGGGAATGGCCAGTCAGGCTGAGTTCATTTTCTGTCTTGGACACTTCTCTCCCTTAGGACCCCCCTCAGTCTGTGGGGGAAGTGAGGCCACTTGTCCATCTGTGGACCCTCTGGGGGCCTCTGGTCCTGACTCTGGGCTGGGAGTCAGGAGTGCTGGTGCCTTTTCTACCCGGAATGGACAGAAACGTTCTTTTTTTCTTTTTCTTTCTCCAATGCCATGTTGTGAAGGCAGAAAATCCTTGAGGAGTGAAGTCACATTTTCCATGCCCCAGAAAGCTCCGAAGAGCAGAGGAGTACTCTTGTAACCAGAGGAGGCTGGGGACAAAGGAAGCTTATAATTTTGTAAACAGAGGCTTGGGAGAGGCCTGCCTGCCATGGCTTCCCAGGGGGAGGGAGAAGGGGGGAGGTAGAATTCGAAAAAACTCGAAGGGGGCAATTGCGGGACTGGTCAGCGCTGAAGCCTGGAAGCCAGGCCCAGACCCCCTGGAGGGCGGGTCATGGAGGAGGGTGTTCTGAATCCCTCCTGTCTCCTTCTCCAGTGTTGCTCCTGCACCCGCTGTGCTTTCTGCTAAACTACAGGTTGACTTGCTGAAGAACCAAGACCACTGGGCTTGGGGTTAAGAGCCTGGGGTCTCTGCCACCGGCCTTGGGGGACAGGCTTGGGGACTCAGAGGCTGGATCTGGAGGAGGGAAGGGAGCGCATGCTGCTCACTGAGGGCACACACTGACCCTCATGTGCTCACTCTCCACCCGCCTGTTTCCCCAAACCACTCCCGTGACCCTGTGACCCAGTCAGCCCAGACCACCTGCTGCAGCTCTGGGCAGGCTGATAGGAGCCCCAAAGGGGAACTTTTCTTTTCGTCTTTGGATTTGCACCCCCACCCTTTTGTCTTCAAAGGGACTTTCTTTTTCTTTTTTTGTTTTGTTTGTCTTTTCTCCATATTTGTGCAGCCTTCATGAGAGCCACCTGCTCAGATCTAATGTGAGAAGTGCTAAAATGGCCACCTGTCCCCAAACTTCTGTCCCACGCAGGCTGACCCAGAGCCTGACCACTAGAATAAGATCAGAGAATGTTCCCGTTTGGAGGCCTGTAAGAGCATAACTTTCACCTGAAGCCCAGTCCCTCCAGTTTAGGGAAAAGAGTGCTGACCCCAGTGGCACTGTGCTGGCCACATTTATCCCACGGCACAATTTGGCCACCTGTGAATTTATGCACTGTGGCATCGGGGTTAGGAGTTCCCTTGAGGAGCCAATCTGCCTGGATTTAAATCCTAGCTCTGCCACTGAATATCTGAAAAACCCCTGTCTCAGTTTCCTGGTCTATAAAACAGGGTTAATGATAGTGCCTTCCCCAAAGGGTTTGAGATAAAGCATTAGAACAGGACCCTGCATGGAAGCCAACACAAAACATCACCTGAAGCTAAGCTGCCTGTTCACCCCTTTGCACTGTAGGATCATCAAAGCCTTGGATATGCTATGGGCAACCAGAAGCTCCAAGAAGGTTGGTACAGTGCAGCATTTCTCAGGATTTTTTGTTCAGACAAACCTCTTTCCATGGAGTATCTAAAGGGATTAAAGTTCCTCCGATCATATTCTGGGAAACATTGCAAATCTAAACCCCCGATTTTTACAGCCAAAGAGAAGTGGAGGCCCCTCTGTCCAGGCACTGGGGACTGGCTCGGGCATGGTCAGGGTGTGTCCACGCCAGCTGGGAGGGCAGGTTCAACTCAGCCCCAGGACTGTGCCAACAGCTTTCCGTTGTGTTCTCAGGAGCCTCTTAAGCCAGTATCTCTCTGGGGGTATCTTGAAAGACCTTTGAGGCATTTGGATGTGCTCCCCTTCTAACAATGATGCAGGTATGGGGGCCCTGCACCAACACACAAAGGTGGGTTGATGGCAGTTGGTGAAAGTGGTTGTAGGGGAGGGCTAGCTGGCTCAGAATGGAGGGAGGTGGCCCTGGAGGAGCTTTGCTAGTCAGCTCTTACTTCCAGGACCTGAAGAGGGGGCAGCAGAGGTGAGATGACGCACATCAGAGATGGAAGCGTCCTTGGGCATCATCTGGTCTAGAGATGTGCATTAGCTGTGTAACTTTTCTTTAAATGAAAGCAAAAATGGAACCCCACTAAATGAACAAAGAAGATGAAAGAAAGTGTTCTGGTTGAAATACGTATGGGGAGGCATGGAATATGTGTAGGGAGGCTGCTTCTATCCCACCCCTCCCTGCGTGGGACGGGAGTTTGGGGACAAAGGAGGTCATTCCATGGCCCAGATCCCTTCCACTTGCCTAGACTCTTGTGTAATGGCTGCTATTCTGGGAGGTAGCACTGGGGCCTGTCTGCTAGGGGCTGGGGGCAGCTGAGGCTCGAGACCCAAGCTGTATGGGCAAAAACAGAGGGCTTGCCAGGCCCTCTCTCCTCCTGAACTGGTCTCACTCCTTCCTAGCATTTCCCTGGTAGAACCTTCCTGCTGAGGGGGGAACTGACTCTGAGACTGCCCCCCCCCCCCCCCCCGCCGCCCCCAATCTGGAAGCTGGAATCTCTTCTCAGTCTGGATGGTCATCTCTTTGGCATTGACCTATAGGAAAGATGATGCCCTAGAAGTCTCTCAGCTGCCCTGGGATCAGGGGTGCCAAAGTCCACACTTTAGCCTAGGATGAGTATGCATCAAGTCTACATGGGGGTCGAAAGGAGAATGAATGTGTAGGCCCACTCCTCAGAAAAGGCCAGGCTTTTGGCCTGTGAAGCCTGCAGATTGTGGGACATGCTCAGTCCTGTTTACCATCCCATATGTCCTTTCCAGAGCCCGTGCCAGCGGCTTGCGGAGGCTGTGGGCTTTGCACTGGAAAGCCAGAGGCTGGGTCCAGGAAAGTTGATTTTCTTCTCCTGAGATGCTTGCACAGGCCCCAGGCCAAATCTGCTGAGGGCTGGCGAAGGGCTGGGAAACGTTGGGCTGCCCTGTCATTGTGGACTCCAGCAGCACCTCCAGGGAGGAGAAAATCTTCCTGGAGGGCAGCGCCGGCTAGCGTGCTGATGAGACAAAAGGAAATGGGGACGGGTTGCCAGAGAGGAGACAGGCAGATGTTCCTGGGGTAAAAGCACTGACCAGTGAATTTGACCTAGAAGAGGAGGAGGTACAGGAAGGGGAAGGAAAAGCAATAGAAACATTGGAAAAGCCCAAGGGGCATGTTGCCCTTCCCCAGAAGGGAAACTGATGGAAAGCAATAGCTAGAACAGGAGCTGAGCTTAAAAGGAGACAATAAGGGGCTTGATTCTTTGGAATTCTCGATGGCGGCCTAGAAAGGTTGACTCCACTTGGTATGAAGAGAGTCCTCGGGGTCGGGCATAGGGAAATCTCTGTTTGGACTTGACTCCATCTCTGCTGAGCTTTCACTAGAATGCAAACTCCACGAGGTCAGGGCTTCCTGGCTGTTTTGTTCATTGCTTTAAGCCCATTGCTTCAAGGCTGCATAAAATAAAGGCAGGCACAGATTATGTCCTCAATAAAAAACTTTATTAAATGAATAAGTAATGTGAGTACAGGGATATAAAGAAAGGAACATTGTATCCTAGGGATGCTTGAAGAGGGGTAGTTTGGGCCACACATTTGTATGGAACAAATGGAGGGAGGCCTGTAAATGTGGAAGAAAGCAGAGGGAAAACTGAAGGTAGACTGTTCTGGCTGATGGTTCAGGCTGGAAGACAAATGATAGAAGGTTATGGTCCAAGTGAGTGGATAGAGGACCAGGGTAGAGTCAGGTGTCACACCAGGGATGTCTGCCAGCTGACAGCAGGGCCTGGAGCAAGAGCAGGAATGAGAGTGAGACAAGATCTGGGTTGCTAGGGCTGGTTTCAAGGCAGGATGCCAAGTCAGGGGCTCAGGATGGGCCCGAGGAAAGAGGGAGGCCAGTGGGTAGATCTGGGAATGGGATGCAGGAACAATGGCTGCAAGGGCACAGGAAGCTGTGTCCAGGGTAGGAGGAGGGGGCTCAAACTCCTTCTCTTTCTTGGCTTCCTGTTAATATTTATTCTAGGATTTAGGACAGGGTGAGTTACAAGTGATGTCATGTGACTCTAGTGGTGGGAACAGGAGAGCCTCAGACATTAGAAACCAGACAGGATCCTAACAGGAGGTACACTAGCAGCAGGCATGGAGGCAGAGAGACCCAACATAAGGAAGTTAGCTGTGTGGACGAGAAAAACTGAAGAGGGCCATTGTGGAGGTCATGGACAAAACTGAGGGTCTTTGTGTGAACATTACGTGAGAAGTGGGCTCTCTTCTCTCTGTGGGCCAGACTCAGAGTTTTGTGCCCAGCCCAGAACCATGGTACAATTTTCCAGGGAGGAGCAGACCTTTCTGTGTGACAGGGTGTCACTAGCATCAGAGAGCAGCTGGGGAAAGTTAGGGAAGAAGTAACTTGGAAATCATTGCAGAAGCAGAGTATTGGGCAATTGCAGGAGGAATCACTGAATATGATCTAGGGGAGGAGGTGGGCAGGAGTCAGCTTATTTTCTCAGACTAAGAAAAGAGATTTTTCCCAAGGCCAAAATCAGGCTGGTCAGAAATCTAGGAGACAGTCTCTTTCTGACACCATATTCTGCTTCTCAAGGTGCCTGGGTAGGAGAGTTGGGGGAGAAAGCATCCCTGAGATGTGGCTGAAGTTGAGCAAGGGAGGAAACCAGATGGAGAGTGAATGGGATTCCTCACCCCTGTTTCAGGGAGGGCAGTTGAGGAGGAGGCCAGGGGTTTGGACTTCCAGGAACTCTAGCCTTGAGGAAGCCAGGCAAGTCTGAGCTTTTCCCAGGCATCCAAGGAAGCCATGGAGGAAACCCATCCATCACTTTCTCAGAGGTGTGGAGAGCTTGAGCCAATCCCAGAGTGAAGCAGGAAGGCCTCTTCTGCTGTTCCCAGAAGGGGTCCAGTATCTGTTAGTATTTATCCAGGCTGCAGGGTATGAGGGGTGGTCCAGCTAAGAGTCAGCACCATCAGACTGAGTGAGGAAGGATGAGGCAAGCTGTGGAGGGCAGATCCTTTTCTGTGGGCCAGTCCCTGGGTCTTGGAACCCTTGCTGCAAGTACCTGAGAGAATATTCCAGTTATTTGTTTCATAAACAGTGTCTGAAAACCAGTCCTATGCCAGGCACTGGCTTAGGAGCTGTGTAAACAGTGGTGAGTAAAGGCAGGTGTGGTCTCTGCAAGGAGCTTAGTGTCAAGCAGGAGACAGAGGGACTGATCAAGTGATCACTGACTGATGTGTGGGTTCTAAGGAAATCTGGAGGTCTGAGAGGGTTTCCTTGGAAAATAGGAATTGAGTTGAGACTGGAAGGTGGGTGAAGGTGGTGTGAGGGAGGATGTGTTTTCCTGTGGAGGGACAGCATGGCAGAGACACTGTGGTGAGCAGAATGGTGTGTTCAAGGACTTCCTGAAAAGCAGAGAGAGGGGACCTTGTCTGAGAGGAGGCTGGAGGATTCAGGGCCATGCTGGCCAGAGTAAGGCTTTTTCTTCATCCTGAAAGCATCAGGAAGCTGTTTTAAGCAGTGGTGGTGGATTGGTGTTGAACATGATCAAAAGTGCATTATGTAAAGGTCATTTTGGCTTCTCTGTGGAAGCCAGATGTTAGGAGGTGAGCATGAGAAGACTTGGTGTAGGATTAGATCTGAAGGGGTGTTAGCATAGATGAGGAGGGGTTCCAGTCTCCCGGTGTGCTTAGTGGGTACCAGTAGCTCTAATAGGTACCAGATGGATGGGACTGGAATTGGAGAAGCTGTTCATGAGTCTGGTCTTGGGCAGTGCAGTGATTTTAAAATAGGTCCACACATTCTCTTTTTTTAAAATTTAATAAATCTTTATTGTTCAGATTATTAATTTGTTCCTCTTCCCCCCCCCCCATAGCTCCCCTCCACCCGGTTCCCACCCCACCCTCTGCCCTTACCTCCCCCACACTGTCCTCATCCATAGGTGTACGACCTTTGTCTGGTCTCTTCCCGCATCCCCCACACCCCTTTCCCCCTGAGAATTGTCAGTCCACTCCCTTTCTATGCCCCTGATTCTATTATATTCACCAGTTTATTCTGTTCATCAGATTTTTTATTCACTTGATTTTTAGATTCACTTGTTGGTAGGTATGTATTTGTTGTTCATAATTTTTATCTTTATCTTTTTCTTCTTCTTCCTCTTCTTAAAGAGTACCTTTCAGCATTTCATATAGTACTAGTTTGGTGGTGATGAACTCCTTTAGCTTTTTATTATCTGTGAAGCTCTTTATCTGACCTTCAATTCTGAATGATAGCTTTGCTGGGTAGAGTAATCTTGGTTGTAGGTTCTTGCTATTCATCACTTTGAATATTTCTTGCCACTCCCTTCTGACCTGCATTGTTTCTGTTGAGAAATCAGCTGACAGTCGTATGGGTGCTCCCTTGTAGGTAATTAACTGTTTTTCTCTTGCTGATTTTAATATTCTCTCTTTGTCTTTTGCTCTTGGCATTTTAATTATGATGTGTCTTGGTGTGGTCCTCTTTGGATTCCTTTTGTTTGGGGTTCTGTGCGCTTCCTGGACTTGTAAGTCTATTTCTTTCACCTGGTGAGGGAAGTTTTCGGTCATTATTTCTTCAAATAGGTTTTCAGTATCTTGCTCTCTCTCTTCTTCTGGCACCCCCATAATTCTGATGTTGGTATGCTTGAAGTTGTCCCAGAGGCTCCTTACACTATCTTCATATTTTTGGATTCTTTTTTCTTTTTGCTTTTCCGGCTGAATGTTTTTTGCTTCTTTGTATTTCAAATCTTTGACTTGATTCTTGCGTTCCTCTAGTCTGCTGTTAGGTCTCTGTATAATATTTTTTTATTTCAGTCAGTGTATGTTTAATTTCTAGTTGGTCCTTTTTCATATCCTCGAGGGTCTCACTAAATTTATTGGCCTTTTCTAGGAAATTCTTGAAAAACCTTATAACCGTGGTTTTGAACTCTATATCCAGTCATTTGCTTTCCTCCATTTCTTTCGTTTGTGATCTGTTTCTTTGTCTCCGCATTTTCGCTGCTTCCCTGAGTTGGTAGAGTAGCTTTGTGTGCTAGGTGTTCTGTATGGCCCAGTGGCTCCGCCTCCCCATTTACCTGAGGTGGACACTCTTGGTGCACCCCTTTGTGGACTGTGTGTACAGCCTTGTTGTAGTTAAGTCTTGATTGTTGTTGGTATCACTGGGAAGAATTAACCTCCAGGCCAATTGGCTGTGAGGACCAGCTGTGTCTACACCGGGAGAACTTCTATGCTGGAGACAACCTCAAGAGATAAGACTTGCAAAATTGTAAAAGCCTCTGTGCTCAGCTTGGATGGGGCAGAGTCTCAGGGCTGAGCAGACAGCCTTGGCTTCCCGTCAGCCCTGCCCTATGAGGCCCCTGGGTCTCAGTGTCCCTCGGTTATCGCTGTAAGCACCTCTAAAAAAAAGCCACCCTCGAGTTTTGCCCGCTGCCAGACAGTCCAGTTTCTCCCCCAATGAATCTGGATTCCCAGATTCTCGCCCAGAACTGGAGTTCAGTGCAGTCGGGGGCTTCCATCTTCCTCCCGCTAGAGAAAGCCAGCGGCACACTCAGCAGTCAGTCCTCTCAGTGTGCACTCGTGCACGCGCCTCCAGACCTCTGCCTTTTCGGCTCCCCTGAGTTTCCGTGTGCTCCTCTCTTTTCCCGACAGTCCAGACTCCCCCCGTATGAGTCTGGGTCCCCAGGGTCTCGCCCGGAACTAGGGTTCAGTGCAGTTGGGAGCTTCCATCTCTCTCCTGCTAGAGAAAGCTAGCCAGGCACTCAGCCGCCCTTCCTCTCCGCGCATGTGTCTCTGTACCTCAGCCTTTTGCAGCTCTTCTGAGTCTCTGTGTGCCCCTTTCTTTCCTTCTAGTTGTAGAATTTCCACTCAGCCAGCTTTCCTGTGGTTCTGGATGATGTCCGTTCTGTCTTTTAGCTGTAGTTTTGAAATTGTTGTGCGAGGCAGCAGTTTAGGTGTTCACCTATGCCGCCATCTTGGTTTCTCCATCCACACATTCTCTTATGCTCTTTTTTTCCCAAGAGATGGAGTTCAATGCCCCTCCCCTTCCTTGTAGGCTGAATTTAGTAACTTGCTTCTAATAAATTGAATACATGACAATAAAGGTGTATAACTTCCAAGACTAGGTCATAAGGAGCATTATGGCTTCCACCTTGTTCCTTTCCATTGTGTCACTCACTCTGGGGGAAGTCACTGCCATGTCGTGAGATGTCTATGTGGCCAACAGCCATGTGAGTGCACCATCTTGGGTCCTGCAGCTCCAGTCCAGCCTTCAGATGACCACAGCCCCAGCCAACATCCTGATTCTTAACATGTGAGAGACCTTGAGCCAGAACCACCAGCTATGCTGCTCCTGGATTCATGACTCTCAGAAACTGTGTGATAATAAGTGTTTGTTGTTTTTAAGCCACTAAATATTGAGGTAATTTGTTATGCACCAAAATACATCAAATTTAGACAACCAAGGGTAGGTGTTAGATAGGTGTTAGATTGGCATTAAAATTTGGGAGTTGACAGCATTTTGTGGTGGTTGAGCATTTAGGGAGACTTAAGAGGCCCAGGTCAGGCTTCAAGAAGAGAAGTTCTACCCCTTTGAGGCCCTGTGGAGCAGCATGAAGCGGGTTTCAAACTTTTTTCTGCATGGTCTCTGTCCTCTGGAAGGGCCTCAGGGGATGCATGGAGGTTTGATGGGCTTGTAGCTCTGCAGGTCCCTAGGCTGGTTCATTTAGAATGGGCCAGGTTTCTCTGGTTTTAGATCAGGGTTTAAAATAAGACTTATTTGGGGGAAAGCAAGGATCTGATTTTAACATATCACAAACTACTAATCTGGTGCAATCCCTAATTTTATAGATAAAGAAACTAAGGCTCAGGGAAGCCTAGTGTTCTTGTCATTGAGTTTCCTTGCCTCCAGCACCTTCCACTAGGACCTGGGGAAGAGAGTTGGGTGGTATGTAGAGGTCGAAATTGGGCCCCTGTCCTTGGCATTCTTCCCCCTAACCTGTCACACACAGGAGACAATGACACCCATCCACTGGCCTGTGGGGTGCTTTCTCTGGGCAGGAGGCAAGAGACATGGGATCATTACTGGTTGTACTAGGCATGTGTTTGGTCTGAGCCTCAGTTTCTTCATCTGTAAAGTGAGAATGAGGATTCATCCCTTCTCCCCAGGCTGCTGTGAGGGTCACATGAAGTAGGAGAGGCCAGAGGGCTTATTACCGTTGATGTGCTGTATAGAAGGAGCAGATAGGTCAATACTGGCTGGGGAGATGCAAACAGTCAGGCTGAACCCAGGCAGAATGGGGTCCTTGGGGACCCGGAGATCTGGAAACCCCACATGATATAGATCTTCTGCTGAGCGAAAATCCAGGCCAGCTGCTTGAATGATGGAGCTGCCAAACTTTCAACTACCCGGGACCCCTGCCAGTCAGGATGTTCCCCCTGCGGCTGATCTGCAGTGCAAATGGACTCTTAGCTGTTCCAAGTTTTCTTGGCTCTCAAGTTCCCATGATCCAGGCCCCCACCCATTTGCCCCCAATTCTATAAATCTTCCCCCCTCACTGTCTCTACCTGATGTGGAATTGTATGGAAGGGATGTTAGTAATCAATGCATGTACCTATTGTTTTACAGGGGGGACTGGGCCAGCCCAAGAAAGTGAATCGATATGCCCACCACCACACTATTCTCTACTCACCCATTTCCTCTTTTATGATTTCTTTGGAACGAAGCTTGTGATCTGGCACCCCCACACCACCCCTTGTAACTGTCCTCCCTTGGCTCTTGGGCAGTTCCCAGTCTGTTCTATCCAGTCTATGGCCACATGACCCCTGCTCTCACCTGTATCCTGATGCACAACACTGGATGGCTAACTCCCACAATGCACTTGGCTTTTGAACCCGGTCCGGAGCTTATGGCACCTGGTTCCATGTTGTCCCCCTCTAGCTGGCAAACCCCCTTTGTGTGTGAGATGTGACTCCTCAGTCCTCTGAGGGTGGGCAAAGAGTTCTTAGAAGAGGAGCCAGCAGGCCCCTGCAATTGGGTACCCCACCCCCATGCCTGGCTCTCACACATCCAATCCCTCCCCACACCTCTTATCCCTCTAGCCCCCTCAAGCCTCCAGGCTGTTTCTGAGGTTTGGAATCAGGAGAGTTTCCCCTGATCCTATATTTTCTTCTCCCACATCTCTTTGCTTGAAACCATTTGTAAGCGAAAAACCATTTGGGGTGTTGTGTTTATTTTTTCCTAGTTCCACGGGAAATTACTCAGAATTTATAAGTATGTGTTTTCCTTAGAAAACAGATTCCTTTACATTTTGGCTTTGTGGTTCCTGAGACAAGTGGGACCCATAGAAACCTAGGCTGCCAAGAGGGCTCCCCCTCCAGGAGTCCTCTCGGCTTTAGAATTATAGCCTGTCTCCTCTGGGATCCAGCCACCCACCAACTCCCTTTTGGGCCCCTCAGCTTCTCAAGCCCCACAAGACTTCAGCCCTGGTGGGCCAGACATCTCTCCACTAGATTTCCCCTGCTTCTTGGACTGCAATTATAAAAGGCTTCTTGCCTGAAAGACTTTGGTCATTGTCATCTGGGGCCAGCGAGAGGCCCCGAAGACCCTTTGGCATCTTCTCCTCTACATTAGGTCAGGGCTGGTGGGCCCCCGAGGAAGCCCAGCTAGAGCCCTCATGATATGTCTGAAGGAGAGGGTACAGGGTGATGATGAGCTGTCCAGGTACACAGGACAAAGGCCAGAGACCCCGTTACCCAGGGCCTAGGGGAAGAAGGCCAGTGCTGACCTGCCAGGGCACCAATACATGCCTGTGACTCAGTAGCTGGATGCCCCACTTGGGGGGAAAGCACAGGTTGGACCAGGCGTGGTGCCGGATCTCGCTGGCCGGATGTGTGGAAGCCGTGATGCCCCTCTCATTATCTCCTAATTCCGCCCTTCTGTTTCCACTTGCTCTGCTTCCTGCTAAATTCCCTTCCCAGGCTAAAAGTTTCCATCTCTGGGCTTGGCCCCAAAGTGAAATTCTTTGGAAACTTTCAGCGGAGTTCATTTAGCTGTTGTTGAGTGGGAAAAGGTGGGTGAGGGACACAATCTGGGTTCTGCTTATTTTTGATGCTTCAAATGCAAGCACGGTTGAGACCCCTTGGCTGCTTGGGGTCTCAGCTGGAGTGATGGAGGAAAGTGATGCAATGGAAACAGCTTGGGGTTAGGGGGGCAACAGCTGTTGGATTCTAGGCCTGGCCAGGATGAGTCCTGCCCTGCTGCCTGCTGGTCAAGGTACTTTATTCCAAATCTATGTGCTGATTTCTAAAGCTGGATTTTTTTTGAACAAACTGTCTCTAAGATTCTTTCCACACAGCCCTTATGCTGGCTGATCGATGTTTTAATCTCATAATATGATTTTTTTTGAAATGAGTTCTGCCTCCTTCCATGTGGGCAGCCTTCAAGAGGTTCTAGCTTCTGCAAATGCCTGTGCAGCCCTGTCAGCCTCCAAATCATAATCAACCACGTGGCTGGACCACAGACGTCTCAGGCTTGGCCTGATGGAAATCAGGCAGCTGGCCCGGAAGGAATGAGCCTTGCTCTGCCCACCCTTCCTCTCCCATTTGTTTGGTTTTCCTTGTGTTTCGTGTCAGGGATACTCTGGTTGGGAGAAGGGTACAAAGCTTAGAGCCTGGATCCACACAGGTTGTTTGATTTGGGAAATTAAAAACAAAACATTTGGTTGATTTTAGTACAATAAAGAAATATTTTAGTAAGACAGGTTGTTGGTCTGGAATTAGCTGAAATTTTTTTTACCCTAACATGAAAAGTTAAAAGAAAATCAACCATTATTAAAAAAAAAAAAGTTTGGAAAATGATCTCTGTGAATTAAATTCCTGCTCAGAGGGTCTTCTGTAGGTGGGAGCTCAAAGGTGCAAGTCAAATGAGTGGGGAGTTGCAGGAAAGGAAGAGGCCAATGTGGAATTTTCAGATCACCAGAAAGTTCTATGGCTTTGACATAATTTCTGAGACATATTTGTAAAGTGTCTAAAATGTGCAGGGAGAGAGAAAGGGGCTGAGACCTTAAAAGTATGTAGGGCCCAGCCGGTGGGGCTCAGTGGTTGAGCATCGACCTATGAACCAGGAAGTCATGGTTTGATTCCCAGTCAGGGCACATGCATGGGTTGTAGGCTTGGCCCCCTATTAGGAATTGTGCAGGAGGCAGTTGATCAATGATTCTCTCATCACTGATGTTTCAATCTCTCTCTCCCTCTCCCTTCCTCTCTGAAGTAATATATCCTATATAATAAAGAGGTAATATGCAAATTGACTCTCACACCCTCATAAGATAGCTGCCTACAACCAGGCTGGCAGGGGGGTTTGTGAGGGATGACCAAACGACTGAACAAGCAGGCTGCATGGGGCGACCAGGCCAGCAGGGAGGGCAGTTGGGGGGTGACCAGGCCAGCAGGGGGGGCAGTTGGGGGTGACCAGGCTGGCAGGGGGGCAGTTGGGGGCGACCAGGCCAGCAGGGGGGCAGTAAGGGGTGACCAGGCCAGTAGGGGGGGGGAACAGTTAAGGGCGATCAGGCTGGCATGCAGAGGCAGTGAGGGGCGATCAGGCAGGCAGGTGAGCAATTAGGAGCCAGTGGTCCAGGATTGTGAGAGGGATCCCAGATTGGAGAGGATGCAGGCTGGGCTGAGGGGACCCCCCATGCACGAATTTCATGCACCGGGCCTCTAGTATATATAAAAGTATGTAGGTCCCCTGGTGTCTCGGAGGTTCTTAGTAGTCCTGCCTGGAGGCAGAGGGATGAATGAAGTTACCTCTGAAGGGCACACAGACACAGACGGAGATGAACCAACCTGTTTGGCTGAATATACAGGATTACAACCCCCAACTTGCGGGAGTGGAGGCCTTCACAAGTTGTCTTTCCCTGGGCTGTGGTCGTGGTTCCTTAGTATTTCCTTCTCTTCTGTTTTCTCTCCAGTCCTGGGCTAGACATCTGTTCAGGTTATTCCAGAGACCCTCACTCAGTGCTTTTTATGCCTTTGGATGCTGAGCTGATGGGCACAGTGAGGCTGTGTCATTGCTGTTCTCACACCTCTTTCCCCTAAGCTCACCATCTTACTCTGCCCTTCAGATTCTTGTCTACCTTTCACAAGAGTCTGCATGGCAGTTTTAAAGATATGAAGGAGAGATCAGGGAGGGGGCATATTTTGGGATGGGAGGTACCTCTCATTTACACAGTGGGCACCTGCTTCTTATCTGGCCCTGAAATGGTCAGCGTTCATTGTCACCATGAACTGAGCGGCTAGTATGTATGGGTTTCTGTGCTGCCCTCTGAGAGCATCACCCACATTTGGGAAACCGAGGTTTTTACTCAAAGTCACAACTTTGGTGAGAAACAAAGCAGCGATTGGAACCTAGATTTGTCTGATTCTAAGCCTGTGATCCTAACCACATGCTCAGCCATCTTCTGGGGCCAGTGGACACACACAGTTACCAGTACTCTCCAGTGGCCCCTCATCCTGGCTCTGCTCCCGACTGCTGCCCCATGCTTCATATGCCTCATTCAGTCCACTGCTCTGCTCCTGGCTTTGGTGGAGTTGGCCTGCGCTGAGAAGGTCCTCAGATCTGAGCAGTGTTGCCCCAGGGTGCGCTTCTGCCCCCAGGCCTCTTGCAGGATCTGTGCAGGCCGGAAGCACTTTGCCCTAGTGAACCCCTTCCTCCATAGAGAAATATTAAAATTTTTATTTTATGACTACACTGGTATAAAGACAAATATATTTCAGGCTGAATTCATGACTATATATTCATTTCTATAATATTGATTTGATAGGTATGGTTCTTTTATTTTGGTACAATTTTATTTATTTATTTTTTAAATTTTATTTTATTGTTTAAAGTATTACACATAGTAGTACATTTCTATTATATTGATTTGATTCATATGGTTCTTTTATTTTGGTACAATTTTATTTATTTATTTATTTAATTTTATTTTATTGTTTAAAGTATTACACATAGTAGTACATATATCTCCTTTTTCCCCCATTGACCTTCCCCCAACCTCCCCTACCCACTGTCACATGCCCTCATCCCACCCCCCCAGTGTCTTGTGTCCATTGGTTGTGCTTATATGCATGCATACAAGTCCTTCGGTTGATCTCTTTCCCCTCCTCCCCAACACTCCCCAGCCTTCCCGCTATAATTTGACAGTCTGTTCAATGCTTTACTGCCTCTGTACCTATCTTTTTGTTCATCAGGTTATAATGTTATTTATTTTCCATAAATGAGTGAGATCATGTGGTGTTTTTCTTTTATTGCCTGGCTTATTTCACTTAGCATAATACTCTCCAGGTCCATCCATGCTGCTGCAAATGGTAAGAAATCCTTCTTTTTTATAGCAGCGTAGTATTCCATTGTATAGATGTACCATAGTTTTCTAATCCACTCATCTGCTGATGGGCATTTAGGCTGTTTCCAAATCTTAGCTATGGTGAATTGTGCTGCTATGAACATAGGGGTGCATATATCCTTTCTGATTGGTGTTTCTAGTTTCTTGGGATATATTCCTAGAAGTGAGATTACTGGTTCAAATGGGAGTTCCATTTTTATTTTTTTGAGTAAACTCCATACTGTTCTCCACAGTGGCTGCACCAGTCTGCATTCCCACCAGCAGTGCATGAGGGTTCCTTTTTCTCCGCATCCTCACCAGCACTTGTCATTTGTTGATTTGTTGATGATTGCCATTGTGACAAGTGTGAGATGGTACTGCATTGTTGATTTGATTTGCATCTCTTGGATAATTAGTGACTTTGAACATGTTTTCATATGTCTCTTGGCCTTCCTCTGTCTTCTTTCGAAAAGTATCTATTTAGGTCCGTTGCCCATTTTTTTTTTATTGGATCATTTATCTTCCTTTTATTGAGTTGTATGAGTTCCATGTAAATGTTGGAGATTAAATCATTATAAGTGATAACATTTGCAAATATATTCTCCCAGACAGTGGGCTTTCTTGTTGTTTTGTTGATGGTTTCTTTTGCTGTGCAAAAGCTTTTTATTTTGATGTAATCCCATTTGTTTATTTTCTCTTTAGTTTCCATTGTCCTAGAATTGGTATCGGTGAAGAAATTGCTTCGGCATTATGTCTGAGATTTCTCTGCCTGTGGAGTCCTCTAGTATTTTTATGTTTTCCTGTCTTATGTTTAAGTCCTTTATCCATTTTGAGTTTATTTTTGTGTATGGTGTAAGTTGGTGGTCTAGTTTCATTTTTTTGCATGTATCTGTCCAATTTCCCCAGCACCATTAATTGAAGAAGAGACTGTCTTGACTCCATTGTAGGTTCATGCCTCCTTTGTCAAATATTAATTGAGCATAGTGGTTTGGGTCGATATCTGGGTTCTCTATTCTATTCCATTGGTCTGTATGTCTGTTCTTGTACCAGGACAGTGGCTTTGTAATACAGCTTGAAATCTGGTATTGAGATCCCACCTACTTTGTTCTTCTTTCTGTATCGTATGGTTCTTAATGAAACTAAAATAGGCACATTTTTGAGGGCCTCCTGAATAGTGTGAGCCCCAGGCACAGAGCCCAGTGAAAGAGGCCTGGTGCTGTAAGCCACAGTGGCCCTGACAGCCTTGTCTGAGGGTCCAGGGCTCTGAGCACTCCCCTGGGCCCCACTGCCCCTGCTATCACCTGATGCAGAGCCAAACCCCACTCCATCAACACCTGGATCCAAGGTTCTGGAAAACCAGGGCCGCCTCTGCCCTCTTCCCTCACCCTCTCCCCTGTCTCTCTAAAGTCTTGAAGAGAACCATTTGCCAAAGACAGTGACCTCTCTAGGCCCTTCTGAAGCCCATTTAGTCCTTCTCACCTCTCCCAGCATAAGTTCCTTGATTTCCTCTCTTTCTCTCCCGCTTTGGGAATGGCCGACCTCCCTGCAATGACCTTGGGCAATTCACCGCACTCCCCAGGAGTCTTCTTTTCCTCCTGTCAGAGGACAGTGGAAGCTCAAATTCAGGACAGCCTCTCTGGGGGCTGCTCTGGGATTTGGGCCACCCCTCAAGCCTAGGTGTGTGCCTACTAGTGGAGTGGTTCCATCCAGTCCTGGGAGAAACCCTGGGCAGAAGCCTGCACAGGTACCCAGAATGCATTCAGAAGGAAGTACTGTGGTTGGCTTATTCCCTTTGCCCCTCCCGCCCCCCCAAAACAAAAACAAAAACAAAAACAAAAACAAAAACAAAAAACCTTACCCTGTAGAGAACATTGAGGCCAGAGGAAGACCAGATTAGGGCTTTTAAGAATGACCCAGAGCGGAAGCCCCTCTTGCCTGGCTCTGAGGGCGGTGCTGTCCTCAGCTTCCACTGGGATACTCACCATCTGGATTATTTTTAGATTTTCTGACTGAGCTTCTAAGGGGTTTGTTCCTGTCTTAAAAGAAGTGAGCTGCTATTAGGGCATGAGGCAGTGGTGGCCCTTTCTGACACCTGACCGACTCCCTCATGTTGGAAACATGAAGAACTGCTTATTAAAACCATTTATGAGTAAACTGAAGTCCTAAAAAGCAAGTCAATAAAGAGGCAAATTCCTCAGTATGACGAGGTAGCTTTTCTCTGATACTAATGGGCAGTTGGAAAATGTTGATAATTTCATAATTAGAGCTCTAGTAGGCCATTTCGTGGGACATACTCATGGAACTCTGACCCTACAGGTTATGAACAACTCCCAAGTTTCACACCAACTCTTCTTACTCTCTAAATTGAGAAAAACATCTGAGTGCTGAGGGGGTGAATGGGGCTTTTTAATCCATAACTGAATTATTTGAATCAGGGACATCCTCTGGCTTGTCTTTCTAACACTCCCATTGCCAGTGTGAAATTTAAACCTCCCGCAGCTTCCCTCCATATGAACGCAAAGTGGAGAGAATACCAAATGTTGTGTTCATCTCTTTTCCTGCAAAGGAATTAGTTTCCCATCTCCTAAACCAATTAAGTCAGCCATAATTACTGAGTACCAACCATGTGCCAGGCACCTGGCTAGCGCTTGCAATGCAATGGTGAATCAGACAAGTGTGGTCTTGACCCTTGTGATTTTACAAAACCTATTTTTTTAAAGAGTAAGAAAACCCTCAGTCTCCTGACAAATCACTCCGTTGCTTTCAACATAAATACAATGAAGCTTCTTTTTTGTAGCCAAATTTCCCCTTAGTTTGGGAAAACTTGGTGTGAAAGTTTCTCAGAGACATCTGTCTGAAAGGAGGGATGTCCCAGGGACCAAAGCCTTTAAGCAGCTGAGAGACTGGGAGTGTCTAAAAATCTCTACATTGGGTTTGGCCACCAACTCACTGTGTCAAGTGGAAAAAAGTCATTTACTTTCTCTGAGACCCAGTTCTCCACCATGTACTGTAGGTGATTCTCAGTCTACCTTTTGACACTGACATTCTATGGCAAGCACTTTAAAAATAGACAATAAACAGTGTTTTATGCATGGGTCCTAAATGACTTCACCTGATGCTCACCTTGAACTGTCTTGCACCAGGGGTTGTCTGGTCTCTCTTGGTCAGTCATCTTTGTCTGATCTTTGTCTGCTATTTTCCTTGCACTGCTTTGAAAACTGCAAGCGAGATGGATCCCAGCTGCTAATGGCCCCTGGGACTTTCCAGATCCTCTGGCTGAAGAATCTAACCCAAGGCTTTCATGATGATGATCACTTATTCTTACATCTGTTTTAGCACTTATGCCTCAGCGATCAATATCTCCCACCAGATTGATCCATCTATGGCATAAATATTTATCAAGAGCCTGGTAATGCTGGCATTATTATAGCCACAGTAGGGAATCTAACAAGCTCCTAAGTGAATGGAACTGACACTCCAAAGGGGAAGGAGAACAGGGACACACACACACACACACACACACACACACACACAGCATGATGTCTGAGTGATAAGTATGTGAGGAATAGGAAAGCAGACTGAGAGGTTAGAGTGTGAAGCAGAAGTGGTATTTGTCTCAGGTTATCAGGGAGGCCTTTTGAAGGAGGTGACTTCCAGCAGAGATCTGAAAGAAGCCACAGCAGGGGCCAAGGAAATGTCTGGAGGATGAGTGGTTCATGGAGAGGGAACAGCAAGAGCAAAGGCCCCGGGATGGGGCATGCCGGCTGGGCTTTAGGGACAGCAAAATGGCCAGTGCGACTGAGACAGGGCAGAGTGAAGGGAAGAATGGTAGGTAGGAGGCTCAAGGCCTAGAGGTCAGATCTTGTAGGGGCTTTTGTTTGAAGTGTGATGTGAAGCCTTTGGGGGGGCTTGAAGAAGGGGACAAAGCAAATATGATCTGCTTTGGGTTTTAAAAGGACCACCTGGCTGCTGTGTATAGATTGAAGCAAATCACACAGAAAAGCACAGTGATGAGTATGGGAGACCAGTGGGGAGATGATGATGGCTTAGTGAGGGTGGTGGAGGGTAGAAGTGCTTGCATTCAGAATGCATCTGTGTGGGCACAGACCATGTACCATCATCCACTTGCAATGGCATCTGGCACAGAGCTGGTGCTCAGAAAAGGGAAAGCATGACAGAGAACACCTGCACAGCTCCAGAGAGCTCACCTCTTCGCCTCTCTCTGCACTTCCCATGCCTCTTTTATTTGTCCCTGATGTGTATGCAATAGACAGTGTCTGTTCATCCTCTTGTTCAATCTGGCAACTCCTATGCCCAAACCTGTTGCTATGTCTCTGTAGGACCCTTTCCTTCTTGGGTCAGGGCTTCCTTCTTTTGGGATTTGTCCCCTCACCCCTTCGCCTTAATGTCTGCATCACCTCAGATTGCCTCTCTCTTAGGCCTCACTGCTTGCTCATGGAGATCCTCACCTACCTCACCCATAGTTGCAACTACTGTTAGCGGTTCCCTCTCTGGATGATTTCTAAGTTCCACCATGACCTTCATTGCTCCTGCCACGGTGACCTGACCCACAGAGGCCCTCTTCCCCGATTCTGGGGAGAATAGAAGAGAGGAGGGGTCCAGCAGACCGAGTTTTCTCTCTTCTTCCCTCTGACGGGATGCTCTCAGGCACAGTGATTATGCCCACATCATGTTAGACCATTCTATGCCAACAATAAGCTTTCATGAAGCTGTGGACAACTTGGAAATGCACTTCCTTTTCTTCCCTGCCTTACTTTTCCTCTCCTGCACTCTCATTGCCTTGAGATTGTGCCTCCCAATAAGACCGATCACTTAAGGGGTGCCTCGGGGCTCATTTTCTTAGGTGCCCCCCAAACATGTGGTTCTAGTGAACTCTGTCAACTGGTTCCCGACCCTTGATCATGGAGGTGAGCATGTCCCCAGCTAGGCCCATAACAGTCTTTACCTGGTGTCTTTTTAATTGGGACTGAAGGAATAGCAGTTGTTGCCTCTGGCATTGAACTTGATGATGTGAGTCTGAGAGCCATTGGGGGCCATCCCCCAGGCACATGGAGGAAAACTACGTGGGGGAGGGAAGCTGGCCTTCAGAGAGAAGCAGAGATGGCAATGAGAGAATTCTAGATCCAATTGTTCCTGAGGCCCAGCTGCGTCCCAGCCCATAGTTCAGTTTCCTTCTGTGAGGCAATGCATTCCTCCTCTTTTCAGGCTGGTTTGAACTGGATTTCTGTCATTTGCTGTATCAGTCAGGGTCCAGACAGAAAACAGAAACCTCTCTGAGTATTTCATATGGAGAGAGTTGAACACAGGGAATTGGTTACACAGAGACAGGAGAGGAAGTTCCTAACACCCTGGGGCTGGAGGAATAAAGGGGAGGGGGCATTACTGGCAATCAGCTCAGGGCCATCTGGCAGAAGCTGAAACCATGGGCAGCCCTTGTTGGCAGCTAGAGCCATGGTATAGAAGCTGCCCAAAGTGCTTAAAGCAGCGAGAGAGGGCAGAGATAGCCTGATCTCCCCCTTCCTCCTACCTCAGTCTTCTCTCCTGACTCCCAGGCCAGGGGCAGAGGAGGCTGGGAACTGTAATTTTCTACAACGTAGCACAGAGCAGAGAGGAAACGGGGGTTGTGGTGGTGGTGGTTGGGTGGTGGTGGTGGGGGGGGGGTGGATAAACAGGCAAATGACCAATACACTAGGTCAATGAGTTTATTCCACTGTGTCTGCTTTTGACTGTGAAGCCCAGAGGGCCAAGAATCCCATAGAGCACTGTGCCATACCCCAAATTTCCTCACAAAGGACTGATAATGAAAGCATTTACATTGGCTGTTCCTGAGAACTCCTCCTCCCTGGGAGAAATGAATTGATTCTCTTCGTACGTGTCTCCATGCCTTTATGCTCACATAGGGAAACCACTGGCAGCTGAGTTTATTATGTAGGGACTCAGCTGAGCCACAGAGAGAACCAGGTATAACCTCAGCATTTCCACAGCCAGTAATTTCCTTCCAGCGTAGCTACGGCAGGAGCCTCCTGAGTTCCAGCTCGAGGCCGGCCAGAGCTGCCTGAGCTATGCTGGGCACATCGGAAGTTCTTAGGGTTCAATCTAAGTCCCTTCCCTGGAACATCAGATCACCCTTGGGAGACCTGGGGTGTGATTGCCCTCTGTCATCTAGAAGATAATTCAGAATCTTGAAAAAAGGAAAAAATATTTTCTGATATGAACTGAGTGTGGGCTTAGTGAATTCTGATGATGTGGCAAGGGAGGGGCAGGGACAGGGGTCATGTGAGGGATTTTTCAGACTCCAGAGTGACCGGAATGACTAACTGGAGGTTGTCCAGGCAGTGGGGTTTGAGGTCCGGTTGTGCTCAGCAAAGAGGTTCCTGGGAACCTAATGGGGACAATTTGGGGTTTTGCAGATCATCTGAACCAAGATTGTTTCACATATGTTGGAGGGCATGCAGCTCGCTATACGTCTATATTTTAAAGTAAATAAAGGCTCTCTGAGCAAACCACACGATATTGGATGCACTCAGTTTCCAGTTCTGAAGCCTCTGCTTTCTGGCTTCACAGGAGCCTGTGGTGACCACTCTGGGCTGGGAGTCCGAGTTGCTGAGTCAGCTTCTGGCTCCTGCCAATAAGTCACTGTAGCTCCAGTGGACAGGCAGCCTGCCCTGCCTGGGCCTCAGTTTTGCCTTTCTGTGAAACAGGCGGAAGAGCTGGGTCATTGAGTGTTGTGAGAAGAGACGAGATTTTAGCTCAGTGTTATGGGTTGAATTGTGTGCCCCCCAATTTAATATGTTGAAGTCCTAACCCCCAATATCTCAGAATGTGACCTTATTTGGAAACTGGGCCTTTACAGAGGTATTGCAGTTAAAGTGAAGTCATTAGAGTGGGCTCTTATGCAATATGACTGGTATCCTTATAAAAAGAGGAAATTTGACAGAGAGACACATGTAGAGAGAAGATGATGTGGCCCTCAGAAGGAACCAAGCCTACCAACACCTTGAGGTTAGACTTCTAGCCTCCAGCCCAAGCAAACTAATATACTTGGTCTCCTGTCTCTTCTCACCGTGAAGGTGTCAGGAGAATCCCTGTTCTTCCCCACCTCCCCTGCCACCTCCATCTTTTCCCCTCATAAAAGCTCAGTTCAAAGTTCTGTATTATTTTTATAAAAAAATATATTGTCACTACTATGTCATCAACTCAGCAAGTTTCTATGCCCCTGGAGTACATAAGGAAAAGAGGTCTTTGTTGGTGGCCAGGATCAGTTAACAATAGGGAAGCAAGGGCAATAGATGGGATGGAGTGGAGTCATTGGGAGGGGTCACTCTCAGGGAGGGAAGTCAGACGATGGGGACCAATGGGAGAGGGAGGCCATCACCACTTCCTCCCCAGAGATCTGGATGAGAAGGAGGTCACAGACTAAGGTCTGAGTAAGATAGAGCTGACTGATGAAATGACTCTCAGGGGCCTTGAAGATTAGTTCCCAAATCTGGATACTTCAAATCACCTGGAGAGCTTTGCAAATTTTTATCCCCTTTCATGTTAATGAAAATGCAAAACACTGTATGAGACACCTTTTTACTTACAGGCATTGCTTAATTCAGGGGTGGGCAAACTTTTTGACTTGATGGGTTTTTAAACTGGACCAGAGGGCCGGAACAAAAGCATGGATGGAGTGTTTGTGTGAACTAATATAAATTCAAAGTAAAGGAGCGGAGGGGAGAGCAAGAGAACCGGATAGAACAGCCGGATCCGGCCCGCGGGCCGTAGTTTGCCCACGGCTGGTAGGATTAGAAGCACCTGTACTTCTTTCATTTTTATCTTGGGAAATTTAAAAATCTTAGATATTTCCTACCACAGACTACTAAACCATCCTCCCCAGTGGTGGGACCTGAGAATGTATTTCACAAGTTCTCCAGGTGGTGCAGAGCAGGGAGGAACAGGGAGCACCTATGGATGGAGCCCACTAACCCACTGAGATTATGTTCTGAGAGCCTCCAGACTCTCCATCCAGGACCCAGCTCTCTACATCATGTTGGCAGGCACGCTGGTGCTGGTCTGTGGAGACAAGGTGGAAATGGGGACTGAGGAGCACTCAGCAATAAGGGGCTCTGGTGAGAATTTGTGGAGAAGATAGAAGCCAGAGGGGGAGAGAGATAAGAGGCAGTGGGAAGAAAATGGAGGATACCCTTTTATTAGGCGAAATGAGAATCAGCTTTATTTTACAGATTTCTAAGAAGAGGTTCTCTTCTTGTTAGACAGTAACGAATGTCTAACCTTCTTTCTCATCCATTCTATTTTCAGCCTCTTTTTCCTTCCCTGGTTATATATTCATGGACAAGTCACCTTGAACCCTAATTTTCACCCCTCGAAAGATAGCTAATGCTACCTTTCTTATTCTCTGTGACAGTGTGCTTATGAGAATCCTATTAACTGACATTCATGCAAGTGGTTTGAAACCCTGAAAGGTCCCACCCGTCCTTCACTGTCAAAATTGAGTATCACCTCTTCTGTCACACCACCCTGGACCCCACCCATCCCTGCTGGGCCAGATATAATTACATTGCATTTCTTCTTTCTCTCGGGGATCACATCACAGACTCCTTTAAATTGTAATTATTTGCTTTCACATCTGTTTTGCTCACCAGACTGTGAGCCCGTCAGGACAGGATAAATGTTTCATTCAGGATTGCATCTCCAATGCCTGTCACATTCTAGGCTATTGATGGATGTGTTTTGCATTAATAAATGAAGACTGTAGGCAGAGCAGAGCACTGAACAGTCTCCAGTGGCCAGAGCAGTAGAGCCATACCTTGGGTGGGTCCAGGTATGGGTGGAGATGGGACAAATGCAGACCTCTTCATTGAAGCTGGACCCACAGGAGGCCCTGCTTTTAGTTTGACTTCACCCAGCACCATGGCCTCTCGTGCTTCAGCCAGCTCCCTGCCAGTACCTCCTGCATTCCAGTCCACTGTAACTCCAGGGCCGTGGGCTTGACTTGTGTGTCCATTTCGAAAGGCAAACATGTAATTTCAGGTCATGTACGGTGCCATTTGGAAGGAAGCTCAGGTTTCTCTAAGTGGAAACAGCATGCTCTGAAAGTAATTATGGACTGGGAGGCATGTTCTGGAGTGAGACACAGCGTTTATAAGCAAAGGTTACCCTTCATGCCTGATGACAGGACAACCCAAGGAGAGGACAATCAGTTCCAGTTAACCCCTATAGTATCCCAGGAGAGCCTCCATTGTGCCTGACACAGGGATATTTGCCAGAATTCTGGCCCTGGGTTTTCAGTGGACTCTCCAAGATCACTCTTTTCCATGTTAGGATCTTGGAAATGGATTATGACATACCTATCCTTAGGAGTCGTGGGACCTTGGGCAGTCATGTCCCCCTTGTTTTTTGTATCATGAGGAGGTTGAGCTAGATGGCCTCTTACCAATTGTGTACTGATAAAAGTTTAACACTAGCTCTCTGAAAAAAAATGTCTTGATCTGTAGCATCTGCTCATTTCTATGGTGTAAATACTCCCATCATGGCAGATTTCAAGTTATGATGTCACATTGTTGGGTACATACTTGGGAAGAAATGCCATATCGACTGTTATGAGCTGGTATGAGCTGTAAGAGCCAGCCCAGCACACCACTGCTCTAACGCTGGCACCCAGAAAGTTCTATTATCCAGTTGAATGTTATCCAACATTTATTTGCTATTGTAACCGGAACCAAGGCTCAGCTGCCTGCTGCCACAAAAACCAAACTCATGAGACAGATGCTGGTGAAAAAAGAAAGTGGTTTATTCAAGTGCTGGTCACCTGAGGAGATGGGTGACTCTTGTTGCAAAGCCCATCTCAACTTCTCAGTACAGGCAGAGGTTTTTATAAGGAGGGAGAAGGAAATCAGAACAAAGAAATCAAGGAGAGAGCCTTGGAAAGTTCTCTACATGCAGGCCAGCACAGTCCAAACTGGTCAAGTGATGGTCTGGTGTGAGTCATCTTGGTTCTACTGTTGAAGGTCAGCAAATCTCCTGGAACTGGGATAACTGAAGGTTGGAGTCTTTATCTACTGAAGTTAGTTTCTAGGATTCTTATAAAAACATTCTGTTTATCTACAAGCTACATATTAGTCAGAGTCAGCATTTACAGAAACAATGTCAAAAGAATGGTGGGGTGAGTTACAATTCCCACCATTACACTATGCACCTGTACAAGTGCACTCAGGGCTGGCTACATAATTTGCAGGCTCCAGTGAAAAATGAAAATGCAGGCCCCTTGTTCATACAGCAGGAAAAAAGTGCTATTAAACTACTAAAACATAAAGCTTTTTTCTTTTCCTTTATCTTTTTTTAAGGGTTTTTTTCCCCCCACCCTCAACTGAGGATATTTTTCCATTGATTTTTAGAGAGAGTGTAAGAGAAAGGGAAAGACAAAAAGAAATATCGATGTGAGAGAAATACACCATTGATTGCCTCCTGCATGTGCCCTGACCAAGGCCTGGGCAGGGGAGGAACCTGCGTCCAAGGTACATGCCCTTTACCAGAATTGAACCTGGGACACTTTAGTCCACAGATCAATGCTCTGTCCCCTGAGCCAAACCGGTTTGGGCTTCAAGGTGTTTTTAATTTACTATTTAATGTAGTTTAAAGCAATTGAAAATTAAAAAATTAAATTGTTAGAGTGAATTTTACTGTTATATTGTACAATGCTAGTTTTGGATAAAAGTGCATTTAATGAGTGCAGCCACTGAAATGACACAATTGTATTTCATAGTTAACCCTAACCCTAACCCTGACTCTATTAGTGGGAACTCTCACAAAATTAATTCTGTTTTTCTTTTACTTCTTGATATGAGTACATTATACCAGCTGTCTCTACCTTCACCTTACTGATGAGGAGAAAAGATGAAAAGGAAAGAGATCTGTGAATCGCTCTACCTTCCCCTGGCCTTGCCTTGGTTGTTCATGTTTCCTAGAAGCCACTTCTTTCTCTTCATGTTCAAGGCAAGTTCTGGTTCTAGCTTGTTGAGGCTGTCAGCTCCCAAATTATTTAGTTATAGATATAATGCACTTATCTTATATTTGCTTTGGGTTTTTCTCAATTGCCAGGAATCCACTGGAATTCTGTGCTCATAGGGATGGCAACTGCTGTATTCAAATGGGGAGGCAGAGAATGGTGGACAAGTGTAATGTCCATATGTGCTGTGCTCACATGTATAACCAGTGTCCCATTTGGCTTCACTTACAAAATACAAACATACAATTATTAAGAATTTCAAGACTGTTTGACAGTAGAACTTCAAGCTCAACATGGGGCCCTTCTGAGCTCAGAGACCCCATGTGCTCGCATAAGTCACATGCACAGGAGTGGGCCTTGTGTGTACCACTGCTTATGTCTTGGGTCACAAATTTACTGTGTTATTCTGAGGCGGTGTGGAGTGGGACTGAGAGCAGCCCTTGGAAATCCCTTCCAACCACCTTATGTTTTTGCTGCAGTGGGTCAACCCACCTCAATTTGAGAAGCACAGCTGCAGACAATAAACTTTGAAAGGAGGGAGAGACTGTAGGCCTAGCAGAGAGCTAGGGTGTAATATGTATTTGTTAAGTAAGTGAATGAATGAATGCATTCAAGAAAGAAGATTCGAGAAGCCTGGAGTCATTCCAGAGAGATTTTAGGGAGAGATGAAGAGTGAACTTCCAATCAGTCCTATATGTTAGGCACCTTCTTGCACTCTATTATGCTCTGCTTGGGGCTCTTGCTCCTCCCTGGAATCTTAGGTACATTCTTGCATTCTATTATGCCCTGGTGGGGGCTCTTGCCCCTCCCGGAGATTTTCCTGTTATTCTCATTGTAGGTTTCATGATTAACAGCCTTTGGCTTCCAGTAAACTGCCTCATCCAGTTTCCAGTGACCACCTACACCTGGCCTCCACCTGCACCTGGTCCCACTGGTTACTCTGACTGACCTTTATAAGAGATAAATATCCTGCTCTCTCTACTCTGCCCTGCTCATGCCGTTTTGGCCTCAGCCCTTCTGCTAGCAGATGTAACAATAAATTTATAAGTCTTTACCCCTTTTGGCTTCATGTGTTCTTCCTTTGGCAACTTTAACACTATATACCTCATCTCTTCCTACCTTTTAAAGGAATTCCCAGCACTTGTCTCAGGGCTGGGAGCAGAGGGGTGCAGTTGAATTACTGAGGCACCAGAGAAGTCCCACGTTCCCCACCCGGGCCCAAGGACTCATGGTAAGTTGAGGGCAGAGGTGGGTGAGATCTCAGAGCTCTCTCTTAGTCAAGTGGTTTCCAAGTCACTCTCAGGTCCTGAGTGAGACCCTTTCAGCATGCAAATCCAGCCAGGCTCTATTTGGGAACTCTATTTGGGAGAGGAGGTATGGAGGAGGGCAGCATGGGAGGCCTCAGTGAGTGAGGATGGAGCAGGGTTTGAAAAGAGGGGCCCACATTTCAGCTCTGTCTCCTCTTCAAGGTCTTCAGAGAAGTGCTCCCAGCTGCCTCCATCACCTGTTCCCGTGCCTCATCAGGGAAAGTCAGGAGCTAAATCCCCAAGGATTTGGCTGTCTGGGGCACAGAAATGCCACCTGGGTCAAATGCCTGCTGCCTGCCTTCCATCTGGAAGGCTCCACTCCCTTCTTGGAACTCCCAAAGACTTTGAGCTGTGCCTCCACCTCTAAGCCAATCTTGTGACTTGGGCAGTGTTTGTGCTGGTAAGTAGGGCCTGAATGATTTATCTCCCTGAATCTTTCTACACTCCTACCCCAAGTGATTATTTGGCACTGAGCTGCTGGTCTGGCTTGCTAAGCACGTTGGTAGGATGAAGGCTGGTAGGTCTGTGTCCTTTGTTTATAATGCAAGATGTGTGTTCTGCTGCGCTTGTGGGGCTCTCCCTAAGGCAGGGTGGCATTCATCAAAGTCTCACAGTGCAGCACTAATGCACACGTCCACAGGTGACGTGGTGTGGAGGCCAGACGCAATCCTCAGCAAGTTTTCTGAGCTGTGCTGAAAGAGACTTGTTAAAGGGCACATCTTGTCCCCAGTGGCTCTCTAAATGGGAAGGGACCCAGTCTCCACAGAGAGTGGAGGAGCCCTGGCCAGGTGGCTTGATTGGTTGGAGTGTCATCCTGTACATCAAAAGGTTGCAGTTTCCATTACCAGTCGGAATATGTACCGGAGATGGCCTATCAATATTTCTCTCTCATAAATATCCAAGAATGGAATGGCTGGATTGTATTATTGGTATGTTTACTTTTCAAAGAAACTGCTATTAGCAGCTGTGGAAGTTCCAGTTCCTCCATATCCCCACCAACACTTGCGATGGTTAATCATCTTAATTTTAGCCATTCTAATAGTTGTTCAGTGAGGCATATTACAAAATTTAAGAGTTTTTTTTTGAACAAAAATTTATTTGAATTGGGTAGTACCAAACTGGAAATGGTTAGGAGTGCTATTGACAGGAGCTTGGGGAGAGACTTTTATAGAGAAAGGTGGAAGCAAAGTAAGGAAATTATTGTTGGCTGTAACTTAAAGGCTAGTTTGGTTTATGATTTTCCTTAAGTTTCAATTTTGTAAACTTGAGGCATTTACAGGTTTAAGTTTTGGTTTGCTTACATAGGCTGCCATGTAATTGAGCCACATCATTCTAATGGCCTTCTTGTAATTAATTTAACAAGTGATATGTTATTGTGGTTTTAATTTGTACTTCTCTATTGACTAATGATGTTGAATTTTGTGTGTGTGTTTGTCATCCATGTATCTTCTTTGGAGGAAGTATCTGTTCAGATTTTTTGTTTTTTAGGGTTGTTCATTTTCTTATTGAGTTTTGAGAGTTCTCCATGTAAATCTGTATCAAAGTCATTTTATCAACTACTATATGTTTTGCAAATATTTTCTCTCCATGTGTTGCTTATCTTTTTCTTCTGATTTGGAAGAGCAGGTGTTTTTAATTTTGGTGAAGTTCAGTTTATCAATTTGTTCTTTTACCACTTGTACTTTTGAAATTGCCTTTAGGAAATCATAAAATATTTTTCAGTATTTTCTGTATATATGTGGTTTTATAGTTTTACATTTAGGTTTATAATTCATTTTGAGTTAAAATTTTATATAGTGCAAGGTGCTATTTCTGGTGTTCTTCATTCCTTTGTGAGATTCATTTTCCATCTGGCTTCATTTCCCTTCAACCTGAATAGATTTCCCTTAACATTTATTGTTGTGTGTATCTGCAGGTAATAATTTTTTCCAGTTTTTTTTTTTTTAATGCTTGAAAACGTCTTTATTTCACCTTTTTTAAAGAAAGATTTTTCTAAGTTATAGAATTCCCGTTTTTTTTTTTTTTCTTTCAGTACTTTAAAGATACTGTTCTACTGTATTCTCACTTGAACTATTTTGGATAAACACCTGCTCATATTTTGACCTATATTCCTTGGTTTATAAGTGTCTTTTTTTCTGACTGCTTTTAAGATCATCTTTTTATTACTGGTTTTGAGCAATTTAAATATGTGGTGTGATTTTCTTCTTATTTCTTTTGGGTGGCATTCATTGAGCTTCCTGGAATTATGGATGTATAGTTTTTATTAAATTTGGAACAGTTTTTGCTAGTATTTCTTCAAACGTTTTTGCCCTACCTCTTGACCTCAATTCTGTGACTCCAATTATACATATATTAGGTTGCTTGAAGTTGACCATAGCTCACAGATGCTCTGTTCATTTTTCTAAAATTTTCTTTTCTCTCTTTGTGTCCTTTTGGATTATTTCATAGTTCCTATTGCTCTGTCTTCAAGTTTATTAATTTTTTCTTCTGCAATACCTGATTTACCATTTATTCTAATGGGTGTATTTTTCTATTTTTCATCTCAGACATTTTTCTTTTTATCTTTAGAAGTTTGATTTAGTGTTTTTCAAATATTTTGCATGTTTCCACTGAATTTTTGAACATATAGAAAACAGCTATAATAACAATTTTAACTTCCTTGTCTGCTAATTCTAACATCTGTGTCAGTTCCAGATTGTTTTTTTTATAGGTTGATTGATCTTCTCAATATGAGTAGTATTTTCCTGCAATTTTGAATGTGTGGTGATTTTTGATTGGATGCCATCTTAACCAGATGTAGAAGTCACCTCCAATCATTATTTCACTGGAGTGTTTGAATCAGTAAGTCAGATATTGAAATCTAGTAGTCAAGAGTGTTAAATCCAGTCTTTGGATGTGTTTTGTTTGTGCATAATGTTTTAAAAATGATCTCAGATGTGTCTTACACTTGAAATGAAGAGATCTTATATAAAAGCATGAATTCCTTTAGTTTTTTTAAAGCAGGATATCTTGCAGTGTGGCTGCCATTCCCACTGGGTCAAGCAGCTGGAAAGTGGCTGCCTTATTGAGATGGGTGGGAGATTTTTATAACCGCATTAACTACATCCCCTAACTGCAGGCACTTTAGTTTGAGTATCTGTCATCATCTGAGATCAGTTTTCCAGAAGCAGTGCCGGAGAAAAATATATGTGTATGAGTGATGCATTAATGAAGGGCTTCCAGGAGAAACTTGAGTGGTAGAAGCATACAGAACAGAGGAGGGGCAAGAGTCAAGCAAGTTTAGAACTTTAGGCAAAGACACATGAAGGAGAACTTCAGCTGGATCTTGCCAGGGAACGAGGGAATAAGAATTGTGCCTCAGAGTTTGTACCAACTAGAGGTCAGGAACTCAAAAGTTTCCTACTTCCTCACCAGTTTGATAGTGACCCCCATACCTGGCAAGGTGGGATAAACAGGAAGGGCATTAGGGCTGGCATTAGCATTGCCAGTTCCATGGTCTTTCAGTGGTGCCAAGGAGGCTGTGCAGGGGTCATCTAGGAGCTTCCAGCGGTCATAGCTGGATGAAGGACCAGAGAGGATGCTTCATGGATGCATGGCTTCAGCTCACATGAAGGAAAATGTGGGACTACATCATATTAATGAAGGGACTACATCATATTAAATCTGGATGATGTCTTCATGGCTTCGGCTTAAACATGAAATTAAACATGAAAGAGCATGAAACTCCTGCATCCTGATGATGCTACAGCTTCCTCATCTCTAAGATTTTATTGGTGGGAAGATCAATAGAGATTATTAGTAAAGGCTCATTTTATAGACAAGGAAACCTGGGTGCAATGTGGAGAGGGGACTTACCCAAGGACTGCTATCTCTTCCTGTTGGCAAGTCTTGCTGATGTTACCTCACACATTCCCTTACTTTGAGGAGACATCATCCAGATTTAATATGACGTAGTCCCCAGGAATGTCCCATTCATTTATTCACTCATTCATCATGTACTCACTCACTCATACACATTGAGACAAGCAACATGTTTACAAGAGCTGTTTGAATGACTGTAATCCATTCTTAGGCAGAAATCAGGCAGTGTGCTGTTGTTCCAAATTCCTTTAAATGCTGCAACGGAAGGATTCAAACCCATGTCCTCCAATCTGTGCCCAGGGTGGAACACTTTTGTGCATTAGCTATCACCTGGGAGCCCTAAGTTCAGACACTTGCAGCTTTTCCTCTGGCTTGCTGGGAGTCTGTGCATACTCTCTCTGTCTCTGGATCTTCATTTTCCTTCATGTGAGCCGAAGCCATGAAGGTAGAAAACAAGGGGTTGGGCACTGGCTGTCACAGGTGCATCAGATGATGTAAGCAGAGGGAAATAAAGAATCAAGGTAGCCTTTTGCTTGGCCACTCCAACATCACCAAAGCCTTGGATATAAGAGAAAATAACAGTCTCTACTTTGGGACCCTGAGCTCTGATGAATGGGCTGGATGGGGACCACAGGGAAAGACTGGAGGTGGAGGACAGGTGGGAGTAAGGGAAATGCAGCTGGGGTGGCTGATGCTCTTATCATTGTCCAGCTTTAAGACTGCTGCTGTGAGCTAAGAACTGGAGGAGAGAGGAGAGGAAGGGAGAAGAGAGAAGAGAGGAAGGAAGGAAGAAAGAGAAAGGGAAAGAGAGAAAGAGAAATAAGAGGGAAGAAGAGAAAGGGAGAGACATGGGGGAAAGAAATCAGGAGATGGAACAGAGAAAAGGGGCAAGAGAGTGAAAGAGAAAGCATGGGTATGGAGGAAGATGCTATGGAAGGGGTACCCTGGTTTGGAAATTCTGGGTGTGCTTCAATTCCGGAGTGTGGTGAAATCGTCTCATGGTCTCAAGAAGCTAACAGTAGGCCCATGCCAGGCCATAATAACAGCCTCTCGGTGGCTCTAACCCTCTCTAGCCTCCCAACTCACAGGAACACTAAATTCACACAGGCACAAAATGTAGCCCTGCTTCAGATTGCACAGCCTAATACCTACCATTGTGTTTGCACTGCACCCGCAAGCATCATGGACAATTAAGAAATTCATCCATTGCAATCATGGGCTGCCATTTATGGGTTGGAACCTAGAGCCCTCTGATTAGACACGAATGAGGAGAGGGACGAGTGTTGTTTCCCAGGAGAGGGATTCCTGCTCTTAACTGGCAGATCCCAAAGGGAAGCAAACAAATAACGCTGTGAGCTCATGGAAAGGGAGGAGATGGGGCCAACAAGGGGCCTTGCTTTGTAAAGGGCACATGCATGTACAGAGGCACAACTTCTCACAGACGGTGTGTTCTTTCATGTACATGCATGCAACCCCATCTTGAACACAGACCTACAGATATGTTGGGGTGAAATATGTTTAGAACATTCAAACTCTTGCATGCACATGCACACATGTACAGCAACTTTATACACATGCTGGCCAACAAGCGCACACACTGTGGGCTCACACAGGCATTTGTACTAAGTTAATGTGTTACTAGGTATGTTTACTTATATACCTAGTTATGCATTATATACTAGTGATATTTAATTATGCACACTCACACATTGTCAGGCAGTCTCACAAACACAAATGTATGTCCATATGTGCATGGATAGAAGCATGGATAAACTCAGGCTCATATACATGTGCATGTGTGTATGTGTGTGTGCATACGCACTCACACATATGCACATTATAATATTTATTCCAAAATCCAAAAGCAAGATAGCTCTGAAGACCTTTAAAATAAGCATACTGTAGACTTCAAACTTCTTTCATGGCCGAAAGTAAGAATAGATTTGGGGACTGGGACTGAGACTTTTGTCCAGTGAAAGAAAGAAAAGAGTTCGAAGATAGTTGTCCTTTCTTTGTTCTGCTTTGAGTCATGGCCAATGTCATAGGTGGTTGAAATACAATTGTTGGTGGAGGGCATCTTACCAGGACCCACTCGACCCTGTTGTCACTGATGCACACTCACACATTGGCGGGCAGTCTCACAAACACAAATGTATGTCGATATGTGCATGGATAGAAGCATGGATAAACTCAGGTTCATATACATGTGCATGTGCGTATGTGTGTGTGCATACTCTGAGGGTAGAAAGTTTCAAAATATTCTTTTAAAAAATATATTTTATTGATTTCAGAGAGTAAAGGCGAGGGAGAAACAGATAGAAACATAAACGATGAGAGATAATCATTGATTGGCCGCCTCCTGCATGCCCTCTACTTGGGATCGAGCCCGCAACCAGGGTAAGTATTCTGACCGGAAATTGAACCCTGACCTTCTGGCTCATAGGTTGATGCTCAACCACTAAGCCACACTGACCAGGCTCAAAATTTTCTTCATGCCCTAAAAGCAGAGCTCACACTCCTCACTTCCCCGAAGGTCTCTGTTTCCCCAGCCTGCCCAGAGCAGGGGAACAGATCAAATGAGTAGAGGGTTGTGCACTGTGACTTGGCGATTTTGATTTTCAAATTTTTGAAACAGAGTTTAGAAGTGTTTTCAGCTTTTTCTGAGGTTTGGATTTTTTTCTCTCTGCCTCCCTCACCCCTATTTCCCTCACTGTTATTAGAGAAAGAAAATTGGAGACCGTGTCCATTTTGAGAAGGTCTCCCAGAATAATTGTGCCGTGACACATGGGGAGCACAAATGAAAAACAGGAAGCCAAGCTGCAAGAGTTCGTTTGAAACTGGCAAATTTGTAGCAAAGTTTTCAGCCAGAAAATCCACAGATGGTAACCATTGCCCACAACATCACTTCCCCTCTGTGTCTGGTTAAAACAGGGGCAGCGATTGGCCCGATCTGTTGCCTGTGGTGGGAATGGTGACCTTCTGTGTCAGACTCCAAGACCAAGTTCAGTGCATTTGTTGTTCACTCCACGTGGCGAATTCTGGAAGCCAGCAGCTTCTGACCACCCTCCCACTGCTGTGGCCCATGGAGCAAGGGCTCCGCTGGAAACAAACTAAGGACATTTGTTTTGGAGGCTTTTGGTAGTTTTGATTTGGGTTAGAAGTGGCTTCAAGAAGCCTAATTAACTTAAGTATTTTCACTGTACTTTTAGCACCATCCTCACATTAGTCTTTCATTTTTCTCTTAACTGGCAATAAAATGTACTAGAAAGACAGGAATATTGGAGTGCTGGGACTGTCGGAGGTGAGGTGGTGTGATGCTACTGAAGGATGCTGACATCAACTGTAAAAGAGCTTCTTCTGCAGCTCCAGGGGCTGGCACTGTGGGGGAAAGAAGTGAATGCATTGGGTGTACAGACTTTCCCTTTCCTACACTGAACCTTAGGAACAAAGGTTTTCCTCTAAGGAGGGGCTAGTCTGTGTGACTTCCTAAGAGCCATTCTGGTACTTAGAGGCAATGATAATTAGCTATTTCAATAATTCAAGACCTGTCCCCTGAATTAGGGGTCAGGATTATTCTGTATAGCTCTAGAGGGTGGTTATGGGGTATATCATCTTACTTTTTCTGCAAAACAATACATCCCAAAACTTAGTGACTTAAAAAACAACCACTTATTTAAGCTCATAATTATGAGGGCATGCAGTTTGGAGTGGGCTCAGCAGGGCTGTCCTGCTGATCTGAGCCAGCTGTGCTGATCTCGGCTGGGGCTCACTGTGGCATTTATGGTCAGCCAGCCTGGTTGGCCATGGTCTGGATGGTCTAAGATGGCCCACGCTGGGATGACACAGGTCTTCTCTATGTGTTTGATCAACCTCAGCAGGCTACCCTTATTTTGTTCTCATGGGAAGTGACAGGGTTCCATGAAGCCTAGGCTCTTTGAAGACATGGTATCAATTTTGCTGAATTCTATTGGTTAAAGCAAGTCACTAAATCAGTTCAGCTAAGGGACATGCAAAGGACGTGGGAACAAAGAGGAGTGTAGAATGCTGGCCATTTTACAGTCTACCACATTGCGGACAGATTTTGATTGGATATTCAGAAGCTCTTTCTAATGAGTTGGACAGACAGATTTGCCTGCCGTGATCCTGCTCTGGAGGAAGGAACACCTTTTAGATGTTCAGAATGGGACCACCTAGCCTCCGAAAGCTCTTCCCATTCCAAATGTTTATTTACTAGGAACTTATTTGCAACAGCCCGGAGAAGATTTTCATATTTGAGATTCAGAAGAATGGGAATAATTTCCCCAATCCCTGACAGCCTCTATCTTGACCATGTCTCCTAACCCCCACTCTACCCCATCCCCTTAATGCTGATCAGATTCCTCTCTTTCCCTTTCATCCATCACTACATCCTCTAGTCCCATCTATCTGCCTGGCTTTGTTTGATTGGGGGTAGGAAGCAGAAGAGAATGAATAAAGCATCCCCCCCCCCCTAAACAAGGGTTGCTGGGCTCCAAATTTATATTATGGTCTCTAAAGAATGATGTGTGTTGGAGAGGAAAAAAGAAACAGCATATACATATTTTTCAAAGACATGCACACATGCAGGGAGTGGAAAATAAAAGGAGCCAACAATCAAACCTGAAGTCGGTTTTAAAGGAGGATGTAAACTTGAGCTCCAGAGCTGGAGTCAGGACAGGAAGTGGATTGGCCTGCATGAGGGATATATGCTGCATGGAAAACCACCCTGTGCCTGGGCTCCCTGTCTTCCTAATTCCCTTCAGCCTCCAGCCCTTCCTGACCCTGGGAACAATGCAGCTCTGTGCTGAAGCGTTTCCAGCCTGAGTTGCCGAGACTGTGCCTTTTGTGATGGCCTGGGAGAGGAAGAATGGACAAGCTGGTTTGAGTGTCTGCGTGTATGAATCACTCACGTCACATGGCTAGGCCGGCTGCAGCAGCTCTCGGGTCCATACAAGGGCACGCTGGGAGCATGGCCTGAGCCCATGCCTGGAGGCTGGTCAGCCAGCTGCAGAGTGCCCTGCTCTGAACCATAAAGGCAGGGAAAGGCCAGAGAATGGGGTGGAGTGGGGGAAGGTCTGCACGGCAAGGGCCATTGATTGTACTCTCATGGTGCCACGATGCAGGCTTAGGTGTCTTCCCCCTAAATTCCAGGTCAGTTGTAGAATCTGTGTCTGATGTTCCCAGGAGTCTCAGAATTTCTGGTTCGTCCCTGTAACTTGCAGGGCTCCTCAGCTCAAGGGGCTTTTCCTAAGGACTGGAATATGCCCATAGTGTGGAGAAGCCACCCTATTCTAAAGGACACAGTGAGTTGGCAGGAGCTGATGGCTGCTCTGTTTTCTAGATCTGTTAAATTCTGGCTTCAGAGCGAGAGACTAAGGATTGCTTGTAGACTCCTCATAGGACAGAGTGGAGAGTGTTGGGCAGCAGAACAGGAGGAAGATTTAGGCTGGGCAGAAGAGATTGCTGAGGGTTGAGGGCTGTCCCCTGTCTCTGTTTTAACTTGGAGAAGGATTGTACTATGTGGAGACAGGGGGATAGATCCCAAGACATTGGGCCCTCTGAATTCAATTTGTCTGACTTAGCCGAGCCTAGGTGTCTTCTCCCTGGTTCCCAGCAGAGGGCAGTGTGGTACTGTGGGCAGGACTGCTGCGTCATCAACTTTTCCTTGTACTCTACCTCCTTCTTAATCTTTTCAAATCAAATCTGCTTAGACTCAACCTGAGCCCTGTGTGAATGGCATGGCTTTAGCCTGGTGCTCTGGGCCCTTTTGCTGAGAGAAGTCCCTGGCCTTAGATCTGCTTAGAAAACATGCCTAACTCTCCCCTCTACCTGTTTCCTGGTTCCTACACTAAGCCTTAGGAACAAAAGCTAAAAGGTGGCAGTGCTGATGGGCAGAATTTGGTGGCACACATGTAGAGCCTTATGGTTTTCAAGAAACGTTCTCATCTATTCCTTACATAGATGAGAGGTGGGTGGATACTCCATTTTGTGAAAGAGAACTGAGTCCTAAGAGAGGTGAAGTGATGGGGCAGGGTGATCCAGCTGGTCTAAACAGGAGGACTCTGGTTTTCTAATTCTTGGTCAGTGCTCATCCACCCTCTGTGATATACCTGAAATTCAACCAACACCCCTCATCCCACAATGGACCTCCCGCTTTTTTGTGGTCATGTTTCCTCCCAAGTAAGAAGTGGGAAGATGCCTCTATCCTCTCCTAGATTCTTGTGCTGCTCTCTGCCCAACTTATAAACTTGGGTAAGTAACTTACCTTTTCTGGGATTTGCTTTCTCCATCAGGAAAATGAGTAGATCAGATGGTCTCTAAGGTGGCATAGAACCTTGACCTTTGGTGCTTCCAGGTTTGGGCTGTATCCCCAGTTACAAGTTAGCCAATAGAACTGAGGAATAGAAGCTTGAAGTGTGGCAGGGTGGAGACACTATGTGAATTTGAATTGCAGGTCTGGCCAAACACTTTACATTTCAACTGGTTGCTTCCATGCAATGAATGCAACCTTTGCTCCCAAGGCTTAGGAGTGTCAGATAAAACCACATGGGGCATCCCTCATGCTGATGAATGGTGTAGACAATGATGTTGATGAACATAGATGACAGTCAATAACTGTGTCCAATGGAGTTCCACTGTCAGATTCTCATTGTCAGATGCTGGGGGAGGTAGCACACTTCTCCAGGGGTCTCACTCATTCTGCTTAGTCTCCCCATCAGCCACTGATAGCCCCAGCAGTTTGGAGGTGGCTCAAACTCTGTTTCTATGGCTGCCTCAGGAGATCTGCTTTTTGCCAGGAGGTGGACATGGGACAAGGGAGAAAACAAACTATCCAAGGCATACCCAGGGTCACACCTATGAGATATACTTGGGATGTGTGGTATGGGGAGGAGTGTAAGGACAGAGCAACAGAGCTAGAGCCTGGAAGACAGAATTTTTTTTTTTTATAATGCCAGCATTCACTATTACTTGGAGACTAAGTCAAACAGGTGATACTATCAATATTTCCATTTTACAGATGAAGAAATTGAGGCCAACAGAGGCTGAATAACTTGTCCAAGGTTATACAACTCATGAGAAGTAGAGTTAGGATTGCAAAGCGCACATCCTTAATCACTCACTCTGCTAGGTTGTGAGTATTTCTCTGGGATTGGATTATTTTCCTATTCTCTGGACTAGAAATTAGGACATACCATCTTGAAAATATGAATGTGCTTGTGAGGATCTGAGGAAGAACATCTGCTATCTATCTATCATCTATCTATCTATCTATCTATCTATCTATCTATCTATCATCTATCAGCCTCTCATCAAGCAAGAAGTATAAATGGACTTGGGAATTGGTTATGATTTCTACATCTATATTCTCACTTGTTCTTCCAATAGCCCTGCAGAGTAGGGAGGGCTGATATCCTTGAGGTAAGAGAGCTGAGACCTGGTGAAGGTAAAGTGACTTGTTCAAGGCTCCATAGCTGATTGGTGACTGGCCTGGGATAAGAACTCAGGTCTCCTGACTCCTGGTCATAGTGTCCTCTTGACCACCACTAGTCCCCTGGGAAGAGGGCGCTGGCTTGGCCAATGGGATGAGTGTGTTCACAGCTATTGGAGTCTCGGGGTACTTTGAGTTCCTGGGAGTTCTGTGCACATCTGTGACCAGAGACTCAGCTCTGCCTTCTGCCAGAAACAGCCCAGGGGCTCATGCACAGGATTTTGGTCCTAATGCAGTTTTGGGTGGGAGGTTTTGTGGGATTTATCCTGCACTTATGTCTGGTGTGGGAAGGCATAGGCTTTCCCACAGAAACCACACTATGACTCAAGTGGGAACGCTGAGCTTTGTGCTTCAAATCAGAGCTGCCTACCAAGCCATTGCTGCAGTGTGGCTGGCCTGGGGCAGCTTGAGACAGGGGAGCCCATGAGCCCATGGGAGGAAGACTCGGGTGAGGGTTTATGGCATTTACATTGTGTTTCTTCCCACATAAACATGGAGCAGCTTGGATTTCTGAGAAATGATTCCACCTGATCTAAGTGGCTTAAGATAAGTCTTTTCTGGAGGCAAGAGCCTAGACCTAATGATTTTTAGAGAGTATTTTCTACTGACATTTTCTTTTCCTCTGCCTAGTTTTGCTTTTCTGCTTTAAAACTGCCATCATTAAATGCCTATAATGTAAAACTTCAACTATTTTCCTCAACAATAAGGCTACCTTCTTAGCTTATTCCTGCTGTTTCCTCCCTCAGGATTTGATCTTCCTCTTGTTCCTATTTTTTAAACCCCATTGAACAACTGTGTGATCTTGGGTAAATCTGTGTGAACCTGCGCAAATCACTCAGTCTTTCTAAACCTCAATTTATTCCACTATAAGGTGGGGATAATGATATCTAACTCACTTCATTGTTATGGAGATCTAAGGAAGACTGTAAATCCTTGGAACACAGAGGATCTCAGAATTTGCTAAAATGAGGCAGTTTGGTGAGTGAAGAAGAGAGAATCTACTGAATGTGGAGAAGACAAGATTTCTGAGCTTGATTTTAGTCATAAAATAATTGAGCTCCTGCAATGTGATGTGTGAATCTGTGGGTTAGCAGATGTGGCTCTGGGGCATTTGTGGTCAGTGCCTGCCTTGGAATGTGAGCTTGTGTGAGTGGTGATGATGGCAGTTGGTGTGGGTATGTGGGATAAAGGAGGTTCTGAGAAGGTTCCCCAGAGTTGGGGATTTGGGATGATTCAAGCACCTTAGGTAGCAGGAAGCTTGAGGACTGCTCTGCTTTGTGGGATGGTCTGGAAAAGAACTGGAAGGTTGGAAGATAGAGCCATGTGGCATTTGTCTTTCTGCAAGTAGAGGCGGTGTTTTATGGCCCTTTAACAGAAATTCAAGAAGGTGGAGGAGGCCAGGGGATGGAGTGCTTTGAAGCTCCATCAGTAAAAACTTTAATTTAGGTTGAAAGAGGCTTTGGCTAATAGCAGAGAGTTCAGCAAAGTATGAGAAGGGTGGGATAAAGGGGAGGTGGATAGGATGGTAGAATTCTACAGGCTTTTGCTTATGAGACCTCACCCACTCTGGAGAACATCTTAAGATAGCTTATGTTTTTAACTTTTTCACTGCTTTGATGTCTCAGACAGCAGCCATCAAACTAGCATACCAGACTCATCTCAGCCTCCACAAACACTTAGCACTAGATGATCTGTGTCGTGATGTCACACCCCCCCTGAGCCCTGCTGCTCAGGAAGATGCATAATCGGAAGTTCTGGAGAAGTCACTGTGGATGTGAGCTCCATGGCAATTGTCAGAGAGAGCCCCATGGGTACAGCAGGCTCGGATTAGGCTTCTGGGAAAGCTCAGGCATCAGTTTTTTTCCTCTCAGCAACATCTGGTGGCCATGACCTTCTCATAGCCCCCTAGAGGAAAGCTGCTGTGGAAAGAAGGAGACCAAATAATTGGTGTTTCACATTAGCATCTCATGTTCCTGCACGATCTCCATGATTTCTAAGCAACTCATCCTAAGCCAGATGGGCCTGGGATGGGCTTTTCCAGGGAGAAGCCAATTGGGTGTTATTAATTTAGATTTAACTTGTCTGAAAGAGATTGATTTCTTACCAGCTCTCAGAATTTCTGTAAACATTGGAGTCTATAACCCAGTGAAGGGAAATACCCTTCCCTTGTGCCCAGAACTTGAAAGGACTCTGGGTATTGTCACCTCACTATTCTTTTCTTTCTTATCTGGTGCAACAAAATATTTGCCCCCCCACCCCACCACTTGGGCTCTCATTTGAAATTTCATTTGACCATACTAGAAGTGAGCAGTGTTACTTCAAATCCTACCAAGTGGTGTTAGTGGGAAGGGAATGAGATTGGAAATAGAGGACACAGATTCAAGTTCTGGTTTAATCACAGTGGTCTGAGCTTCAATCTATTCATCTGTAGGGTGGAAAAAATAATGAAATCTATTTCAAACGTTTGTTGTGAGAATTAAAGGAGGTTATGCAATCATAAGCACAGGAGAAGCACTTCAAAATGTTATCATTTCTTTCATGTGGGTCCCAATAAGTCTTTCATATTTTGGGTTTGAGAGTCTGGTGTTGTTAATAGAGCTGCTAATCGATGGGAGGGTTGGGGTCCCATATTAGGTGAGGACCCAGCACAGTTCCCTGTAAGAATCTCTAACATTTTTCTTGGGTGGTCTTCTTCTGCCGACCAAGCAACTATAACTCTGATCATGTGCATACCATCTGCAAGTTGAATCTACACATCACTTGAATAGGAAACATCAATTTAAAATGGATGTTATAAAACTAACCAGGGCCTCCAATGGTGCAGAAAGAGTTCTTGGCCTCAGGTGCTATTTGTCAAAGGCACAATAAATTGCCTGAACCAAAGTCACCTTCCAGCATCTCCTTTTCTTCCCTTGGGGGATTTTTTTTTTCCGTGTTATTTCCGACTTTTGCTCATTTACCTGAGTGGACTCTATCTTGTTTCCTTCCTAGTCTATTAACTGACAATGATTAAGTTTGACTTATCTCACAAACACAACCAAAATAAAAAGTAATTCTCATGGTATGCCTATCAAAGCAAAGTAGTTATCAATACACTTACATATAGCTAAGAAGTAAGGAAAATAATGACAATAACTATAATAGTGAGAATTGGGGGAACAGGCACTCATGACTTGGTGGAAATGTAATTTGGTAGAACCATACTGGAAGGCAGGCATATGAATAAAAAATTAATAAAGTATTATATGTTATTTAAATATCTAGAGATCTATCCTAAGGAAATGACAAAGCAAATCCACATAGTTGTATATGCAATATGGGAATCTTATTATAGTGTTGTTTATACTACAAAAATTGGAAATAGTAAGTAATATAGGGATTTGTTGAATAGATTATGAAATATCCATATGATGATATGCTACATAGCCATTTAAAATGGTGATCTGGATTAGATATTATTGATAAAATTGAGAGGGAAAAGGATTGAAAAATATGTATGTTTCTATTTTTATAAAATAAAGCATTAATAAATACATAGGAAAAAATCTGGAACTTATGCACATCTTATTGGAGGGAAAATAAATTAAGGGTGTTTGTAAAAAAACATTTCTATGTAATTAAGTTTTTATTTTTCCTACAAAAAAATAGATACTGCTTCTTTAATAAAGAAATCATAATATTTAAAACAGAGTTAAGACCATTAACATAGACAAGTGCCCAGCTGACATTCCCATAGAATCTCAGTTTCTATATTTTTAGGCTACATTTGCTTCCCAGAATGCTAGAGACATGAAACACAAATAATTAGTTCTTAGGCAATGTTATTGAATAATCCTGTGCTGAGGTACTAATTGTTAATGATATCATTTTCTACTATTTTTGTTGACCGCATTTCTACTTCATTTGGGCTGAGGGAAAGCTGAAGAGGGATTCTTAGTCCTGTTTTAATTTTTGCAAGACTGTCCTCTCCTTCTGCAACTTTGGAGAGGAAACCAACATTGGAACCCCATGAAGGAGGTAGCTGTATGCATCCCAATCAGTCTGGCTGGAAGGAACCACTCTTGGAAAGTAATGGAAGGGCAGAAGCTCATTCCCCTTCTCTGATGCCCACCCAGCCCTGCCACCCTGGCTCCACTTCCCTTGGCTCCCTTTGAGCCCTGTTCCTGGAATGCTTTTGGAATTGGGTTTGGAGCATCTGTAGCTTAGTTTTCTCTCCAAAAGGAGTTTAACTTTTCTATGAGAAATGAGTAAGCATGCAGGGCCTGGGGCTGTTAGTGAAGGCTCAAGGCCTAGGATGGGGCATTTTGATTTCTGACTTGGTTCTCCAAGCAGGCAGAGCTATTTTGTTGAAAACAGAAAGATGCACTAGTGTGGGGTTTCCGTACTGGTATGAGGGTGGAGCTTGTTCTTGGCTAGAAATCTAAGGAAAGTTACACTAGACAAAATTAAAGGATGCACTTTCTCAGAAGGTAGCACCTTTAGCTATACTGGCTCTAGAAAGGAGAGAACACCCATAAATGATTGCACAGAAGGTTCTGCTTTCTTCTCCCTTTTCCTATCCTCCTTCCATTCAGTCTGTTCACAAACCTGCTCCCATTGTAGTCCCAACACCTAAAACAATTCTTGGCAGTTTGTTATTGAACAAAATATGTGAGCTTAATTTTCCTTTTTCCTGCCCCTGATGTAGGAATGGATGAACTTGGCCTTGGGAAAGAGGGACATAGAAGGCAATGTGGAGAATGGGAAAAAAATCCTGCCTTTGGATCAGGCAGGCCTAGATTTGCTTGGTTAACAGACTAGCTTTGCTTCTTACTCACAGTGTGACTTTGGACCAATAGCTAATGTATAGCTGGAGCTTTCATGATTGCAAGTGATAGAATCCCAACTTAGACTGCATAAACACCAAAGGGAATGTGCTGGATCATCTTCCTGGGAATGAGGACATGGAGCATCAGGCATGTATGATTAGAGAGGATCAACACTCTCATTAGCCTGCTTCTTTTAGTTCTGCTTCTTGCTGATTTATGGTGGTTTTGTTTGAAAGACATCTTCAATGGTCTGATAGCGTGTTCACTTATGTGGCTCCCATATTTCAGCCTTCTTTTGAGTATTCCTCCCCACCCCCTGCACTCTGCTATCTTCTGTCACCTCTAATCCATTTTGAGACTATCAGGGGTTCTCAGAAGACCTGCATCCTAATGATCCTGATCCTAGAACTATGGATCAGAGAGAAATGGCATTCCCTGAGATCTGTCTAAATTCTTCCTACCATATTGACTTTATCTTCCATTTTTGCCCTCAAACCATTCTATTCTACCTGGGATCAACTCCTGATGATATGATAAAGAACTAGGTTTGATTTCTAATATAGCAATTGGAAACAGAAATGGGATGGAGGGTCAGGGAAGAGGAAGATGGCTGATTTGGGAGAAGCAGCCCATTCTGTTGGGTGGCTCTCTGGCTGAGTGGTATCTGAGGCTGGGACCTGGACACAATTCTATCTGCCACCCAGATTCCTGTATCAGGAACAAAGTGACCTGGGCCTTGTCTCTCCAACCCCCATTCCATGCAAATGGTTTCTGCCAGGTTTTGTAATGTGAGAGCTACTCTGGAGGCAGAGGCCTTCATACTTAGCTGCACATTGTTGAGATGCTGTTTCTAATTGTTTTAGCAAGTGGATTGGCTTCCAGGTTGACAGCCTTGGAAACCAGACTCTTGTTTGTCCCACAAACAGGTATTGCCTGTGAGCTGCAAGCAGAGACAAAACATGGTGTCCAAGGCCAACTCCTGATTTTCCATGATTTGTGGTGGGTGTGGGAGGATGAGGGAACATTTGGAGGACCTAGAGAAATGATGTCTATAACCAAAAATTAATAATGAGTATGAGAAATCAGCCACTTGCATTAACTTCCCCCTTAATAAGATGTTTTTAAAGCTAAGTAGCTGAAAGTGACATTCAAATGATTTAAGTCCTAGCTCATCCATCACTCTGAGGTTATTGCTCAAAGACATAGTTGATGAAAAACAAAGAACCTGTTTATGTCCCTATTCAGGCCATAGTAATAGAGACAGGAAAGCCTGTGCTCTAAACCTCCTTTTCAGACATACATCTGAGCTAGAATTTCAACTGGATTGTCTTCTTCAACCCTTATAGCAAAAAGAAAAATAATGATGATAAAAGTAGCTCTGGTAGCTATGGTTTATTAAGTGCCTACGATGTGCCAGATGCTTTATGTGTACAACCTTTAACTCCCCAAATAATCTTGTCAAGGAGGTGATATTACTCTCATGTTATAATGAAGAGTCTGAGCACAGTCTAGGAGAAGCTGTCAATTGCACAAATTTGCGTGAATCAGAAATGTTGGGATCCAGGTGGCATGTTCTCTCTCTAAATCAATCAAGTGTTCTCTCCTCCCTGGTGTTCTGGGCGGGCTCTCATTCTCCCATACTTCCCAAGATCCAGGATAGGTCAAGACCAGGTCATCCATCTCTTGGATTCTTCACTGCACAGTTGTTGGCTGGAACCCACTCTCCTGGTCTACTACATGGCCAGGAGAGGGAATGAGGGGAGAAACCAGGGGTGGAGATGGGAGATGAGAAAGAAACTGTGTTGATTTAGAGAACTATTTACAGATGTTTCTCATGAAAGCTGAGGGGCATATTCACTTTGGCATTCTACGTTCTTAGAATGATAAAGGCCTGGTCTAGGGAAATCTTTATAAAAACAAAATTCACAGGTATTAAGTTTCTGATTTCTCTGGAAAAGCCTGATTGACAAAACCTAGTTAGATCTAACCACTATTTTGGTTATAAGAGAAAAGCATTGCAGAACTGCTCTGTCACCATTTTACCCAATATCAGTGGTCCTGGTGTCCCCAAAGAATTTGGGGGATATCTCCTTCCACAGACCCAGTATGGCTTAGAGGAGTCAATTAGCCTTGGAAGACATAGAAATGTGAATTCTTAATCAGAAAGATGTCCTTGGCCAGGAGCTCAGAGACAGATATGGGCAATGGTTCCAAACCCAGAATTTGGGGTTAGCTTCACCACAAAGAGACAAAATTCTCAATGCTTGCTGATGGATCACATCTCTGGGGTCACCACAGCCCCCATCCAACTCCCATTTAGCTCCCTGATCTGCCCCTGTGGTCACTTTTCTCATGCCCTCTTCTGCATTCTGCTCTGTGTCTAGTGCTGTTTTCCAGCTCCACACTTCCTATTGTCCTAGCCTGGGATGACCACAGTTCTCTTAAGTAGTGGTGATAGAGTATATTCAGGGACAGTTGAAACAAAACTAATGCTCCCCAGAGGTGGACTCTAGCAGGCACTATGGAAGGTGCATTGCCTACAATAACTAATACTCTGCAGAGAATGTACATTATATCAAGATTCAGAGAGGTTAAGTGACTTGTTCAGGACCACACAATTGTTAATAAAGTCAGGATCCAAATTCAGGGCTGTAAGACTCCAGAGTTCATGGCAAAGTGGACAAAGTAAAAGCAATCTTTCTAGTTATAAATACCAACATCACTGTTTAGCCATTCCTATTCTTAGTGTGCTCTGCAGGATTAGGGGGAAAGCTAAAGCATGGAGAGTTTGAATAAAATATCTACATTCCCAAACAGGTCAGCAAATGAACCTGAAACAGTATGTGGGTGGTCCATTAATTTATTACTTTTTTGCAAAAACTGCCAAGAGATCCAATTGATTGCATGAAAAATACTGACTCAGGGAAACACATCAGTCAGACTGATAAAGATGTCAAACATCAAGATGAATGTTTGTCTAGTGAGCCAAGTGGTAAAAATGTGGGTGGCAGGTGTCTCAGAACACTGGCCAGGGTGACTTTCATTTCATAGCATCATAGGATCAGAGTTGGGAGAGATCTGGAAGGTGATACTGTCTAGCGCTCTACCACATCCCTGACAAGCAATTACCCAGCCTGGATACCAACAGGGACAGGAAACTCACATTTCCAGGGGCTGCAAATTCTGCTTTTGGACATTTTTGACTTTCTGGATGTTGGGTCAACAAAAGTAGAATGTCAATATTCTCAGCCTGAGACTCTGTGAGTGCAAATGAGGTCACCATAAGAGTCAGACACAGTGGGAATGCCAAAAGGATCCAGCCACTTTGGAAAATGGTTCAGTTGTTTCTTATAAAGTTGAATATATGTTTATTGTACTGTCCAGTGATCCCCTTCTAGATATTACCCACCAACTACAGATGTCCACAATAAAGCTGCATCCAAATGCTTCATTTGTAATCATAAAAAACTGGAAAAACCCAAACATCCACAGAAGTCCATCAGTTGGTAGATGGACAGACAAACTGTGGTGTCCCCATACCTGCAATACTACCAGTATAGCAGGAAAAAACATATGACTGATATGTGCAACATCATGGCTAAACCTCAAATGCCTTATCTGAGGGAAGGAAACCAGCCTCAAAAGGCTACATATGATTTCAATTATATGACATTTTGAAAGAGGCAATAAATAGAAAACACACACACACACACACAGTAACAAAACATATTGTTGGTACTGTGATGAAGATGAAGAGAGGTATTGACTACAAGGGAGCATGAGGGGAATTTTTTGGGGGTGTCCTGTATCTTAATTGTGGTAATGATTTTACAACTATATGTGCTTCAATTTACTAAATTATACACACAAAAAGGGTAAAATTTACTTTAAGCAAATTACACATGAAGAAATCTGACTTTAGAAAAAAAAAGATGTGGCCACTGCAAGAATCACCTCATGTGGGCACCTGAATCAGTCCAGTCACTCTGGCACCTGGCCACTACTCTCTCTGGGCCAGTAATTCTGATGTTCCTACAGCTCTGACCCAGGCTCAGTCTCGGAAGCTGCACTTGGCCTGTAGCCCGTGTCAAGGCCTTTCTACCCCAGACCACTGATGTGCTCCCTGCTACTCCAAGCTACTTGACAGTAATTTTTTTTTCTGCCAAGACAGAGCTAGATGGTTTCCTTTTCTTGGTGGGCTACTTTTTTATGGTTCTCTCTGAAGAATTCCTTGGGTCCTTAGATATCATGGCTCTTTCCTCTCTCTGCACATGCTACCAGGGTGCTTGGGACTGGAAAAGATTAAAGCAGGGTCATCACTTTGCTACAGTCTCAGAACCTCCACTCTCACCCCTGAGATACCCAGACCCTGGGGCTATGTCCAGCACTCCACTATTTTTTTTGCCTCCATTGCAGATTCTCCTTTGCTTCTCCCTTTGAAATTTAACTTCTCTTGTCACATTCTACCTGCTATATTCTACCTCTACATCCTAAATTCACCATGCCTTTTTCTATGTCTAAAGCCCAAGTTCAGCCATGGTTCAAGTTCTTTCTCGAGGACATTCTAACACTCCATGCAAATCACCGCTGTAAATACATTTTGGGGTTGGGAAGCTGGGGGAGTACCTAACTTCAGATATTTGAAATAGTTCAATTGTAGTGTTGTTCTAAAACTCTCTTTTACAAAATGAGGATGTTTTTGCTTTTTAACACCTTCTTTCTATTGTCCCCATTCCTCTCCTCTGCCACAGAACCAAGTAAATCTAATGCCTCTTCTATTTGACAGGCCCTCAGTTATTTGAGGCCAATGATAATGTCTTTCTGGAATCTTTTATCCAGGCTGTCTTTGCAAGAATGCCATAACTACTGGGAGACTGCATATGAAGGCCTGATTTGAGATGTGGACTCTGCATGTAAAAAGCACATAGCAAAAAGAGAGTGAGGTGACTCAGAGGGAGCAAACAAAGACTCCCACAATATAGTACATCCTAGGAATGGGGACAGCCTCAGATCCACCTCATGCTATGGACCTGCATTTCATTTCAATGCAGAAACATCTAGAGAAATAACTTGTTCTTGCCATGTCATGATTGAGCAAAATAACCTCTTCCCATCAGGAAATCTAGAGTGAAATGATACAGCTCACAAACATTCTCCATAGAGTTATTGCTATGTTTTTGAATAAATGGTTTCTACACTTTAGACCTAAAATGGATTTGACATCTCCCAGGAGGTAAGCCTTGGGTTTGGTTCTGTGCAGAGGCCCAGAGGGAGGAAAAGTCCTGGTTTTAATGGGAGAAACCCCCAGACACATGGGGCAGAGACCCAAAAACAAAAACAGGGAAGCATAATGTACCCAGTCTTCCTCAAAGCACCTGGGAGTTGGCACTATGTGAAATCCTGGTACTCAATCAAGGTTGAAACATAACCCAAACATTGGCAAGTCCATGGACAACTCCCAGAATTCGTTTTAATCTTTACCAAACAAGCTGTCTCTTCTGTCATGTACTGGACAAGACTCACTGCATTCTGAGCACAGATGGAGACCCCTTTCCTTCCTCTCCAGAACTTAGTTTTTGGGAGAGGCCTGTATTTTTTACTTGAAAGAAACACTTTGAGTCACTGTGGGTAGAGAGTGACACCCAGAGGTATGCTCAAGTAACATATATGCCTTTGGAATGGCTATGTGTTAGACAAGGAGAGGAATTGGTGTTGTTCCTGAAAGGAGAATGAGGAGAGAAAAAAAAAAGAGAATGAAGTGAGGGGGCAGCCAGGAGATGGGAAAAACTTTGGGGGTGATCTTAACTCCTGAAAGGTTTAATGTAAGTTATTAAAATTACCAAATGGCTGGGAATAAACTTACGGGCAAGTGTGCTAGAGAAGGGGCTGAATATTGTGCCTAAATTTGAGTGGTAGAAACCAGATACTCTGGCAAGAATGCAGGAGCTGAAGGACTGAGCCTGATCTGCTGCTTCCTTATTCCTTTCTCTCATTGGACTTGAACTCTTTCCTCTGTGGGCGGCATCTTTGCATTTCCAGTTCCTGGCACACTGCCTGAAACACAGAAGGTCTCAATCAATGTTGTTTAAAGGAAGGAAGGGTGGAAAGCTAGGCAGTGAAATCTTCTAATTTTTCAAGTAATAAAGGGTAAAAGATAATTGAGAATGTCCCAGAAACTTCAAAGTGCCAATATTGATTTCTTATAAAGTTTTCTTATTCATTCAAAGTAAAATGGAATCAGTTAAACTTTTCTATAAACAATGTTTCCCATATCTTGACTCTGTCTCTTCTCTAAGTCTGGTTCAGATGCAACTGCTCCATGAAGACTTCTTTATGCCTCTAACTGGGCATGGTATCTGATCCAGAATCATGGAAAATTACAATTGAGAAGGAATATCAGAAGTCAGTTGCAGATATTTTGATCCATGAATATTATGTCACTTAATACTTTCTAGCTTAGTATTTTTGTTTTGTAAAATGTCTTTTACTTTAAAATGAGTTCTCTCTGGACCTGTCAACATAGATGTGTGTTTCCACACATGAATAAATCTAAGTTAAAAGCATGAAACATGATTGACACAATGTTCATCTGAAAAATGCTTTGCAAATGTTTTACAAGAAATAGATATTATTTCAAACCAAAATGGTTTCCTGGTAAATGAAAGACTCCGTTGTTCAGTTGAGCACCTTGAGGTAGCATATGAAAGTGGACTTGGAGCTCAGTTTTGGAGCAGGATTTGAAAGAAGCCAAAGTGATGTTCCAGTGGTAGGGTGAAGGACAGTCCAGGAGGGAGGAGTAGAAGTGAGATGGGAGGAGGTATTGCAAAAATGGACTAGTAAAATGGCAAAAGGTTGGGGTAAGGGGTGATATGGCCAGGGAGCATGTCATGGCAATGTCTGAAAGTCAAAGTGGTGGATGTTCATGTTCTTAAGATGTAATCTTGTTCCCATCTCTATTTCCTGCAAATGTTGAGCTGAATTTTTGAGTAAAGTGACCAATTTTCCCAGAAATATATGGAAATCTTGGGGAGGGCATCGACTCTTCAATAGGATATAGAACAGAGGTTTGGAGAATGCTACCTAGAGCTTCAGAGCAGGGAGACCCAGCAGATATCTGGGTTATACAAGACTATTTAATGCCATGGAAACCTATGTAAATACAAATATCTTTTTCTTCCCTACATCATCACCTTAAAATTAACATATTTAAAAACAGGAGATGGAGATAGACATAAAAGTCATAATTAACCAGTTAAATCTCAGCTGTAAAGTATAAAACATCAATTGAATGCCTTTCACATGGTTTTTGTCTTTCACTTGTATAAATTTTGATGATGTCATTTTTGCTCAAGAGATCTGAAGATCATCACCAATGTGAAAAAGACTTGGGAAAAAAGATGGTCCTAGGGATATGTTGACAGCTTCCAAGTAAAGTCTGATGAAAAGTTTTCACACATCTTTATACACCCAAAGATAAAATGGCATGTGGCATAAACACAAACCAATCCTGAGCCAGGAACATGGTAGAATTCAGGTCTGTGACACTTTCAAAGCCATAGAATAGAGTTAATGTTATGAGGAGCTGTGATGCAGTCCCTACCCAGATGGCTTTATTTCAGAAAGGAAGATGAAATTGATCCTGGTCTTTCTGGTGATCAGATATGATATTTAATGGTTCATAATATCAATGAGAGCAAATGTGTAGCCAGTTCATTCTAGGTATTTCTTCTACTACTTTGTCCATTCTTGTCCATAGCTGTCTTTCTAGTAACTTATCTTGTCCCTTTTCCATTTTACCAAAAGGTTAATGAGAGTTCTAGGTCTAAATCCCCTCTGTGCACACATGGTGACATAAACAACGAAAGCTCCCAGGGCTTGAGGCCAGTATGCAGGCCGAAGTACATGACAAGTTACTTGTTCACCAATCTGTACATCTTCTCATGGCGAAGCTGCTGGCTTATGAGGTCACTTTCAGTTTTAAAATAAAGCAATGAGGAGTTACAGTATATCTGTGCCCAAATTGATGAACAAGAAGTTGGATAGAGTGAGCCCAACAATAATGTAGGTCAAAAAGGGGCAAATATTCTAGGTCAGAGTGTAAGCAATAATCTTTTTTAGGTTGTCAATGATTAGTCAGCTTTCCTCCACTCTGTGACTAAAGATGCAAAGATGTCATTGTCTTTTAATAAGACTGTGTGCTTACATTTTTTTTGTTATTTTTATTTTTTATTGAATCTTTGTTGTTCAGATTATTATAGTTATTCCTCTTCCCCCCCCATAGTTCCCCTCCACCTGGTTCCCACTCCACCCGCTGCCCTTACTCCCACTCCACTGTCCTCATCCATAGGCGTATGATTTTTGTCCAGTCTCTTCCTGCACCCCCCCGACCCCTTTCCCCCTGAGAATTGTCAGTCCACTCCCTTCCTATGCCCCTGATTCTATTATATTCACCATATTATTCTGTTCATCAGATTTTTTATTGACTTAATTTTTAGATTCACTTGTTGATAGATATGCATCTGTTGTTCATAATTTTTATCTTTACTTTTTTTTTTCTTCCTCTTCTTAAAGAATACCTTTCAGCATTTCATATAATACTGGTTTGGCGGTGATGAACTCCTTTAGCTTTTTCTTATCTGTGAAGCTCTTTATCTGACCTTCAATTCTGAATGATAGCTTTGCTGGGTAGAGTAATCTTGGTTGTAGGTTCTTGCTATTCATCACTTTGAATATTTCTTGCCACTCCCTTCTGGCCTGCATAGTTTCTGCTGAGAAATCAGCTGACAATCGTATGGGTGCTCCCTTGTAGGTAACTAACTGTTTTTCTCTTGTTGCTTTTAATATTCTCTCTTTGTCTTTTGCTCTTGGCATTTTAATTATGATGTATCTTGGTGTGGTCCTCTTTGGATTCCTTTTGTTTGTGGTTCTGTGCACTTCCTGGACTTGTAAGTCTATTTCTTTCACCAGGTGGGGGAAGTTTTCGGTCATTAATTCTTCAAATTGGTTTTCAGTATCTTGATCTCTCTCTTCTTCTGGCACCCCCATAATTCTGATGTTGGTATGCTTGAAGTTGTCCCAGAGGCTCCTTACACTATCTTCATATTTTTGGATTATTTTTTCTTTTTTCTATTCTGGTTGGGTGTTTTTTGCTTTTTTGTATTTCAAATCTTTGACTTGATTCTTGCGTTCATCTAGTCTGCTGTTGGATTTCTGTATATTATTTTTTATTTCAGTCAGTGTATGCTTAATTTCTAGTTGGTCCTTTTTCATATCCTTGAGGGTCTCACTAAATTTATCGACCTTTTCTAGAAAATTCTTGAAAAACCTTATAACAGTGGTTTTGAACTATATATCCAGTCATTTGCTTTCTCCATTTCTTTCATTTGTGACCTGTTTCTTTGTCTCCACATTTTGGCTGCTTCCCTGAGTTGATAGAGTGGCTTTGTGAGCTAGGTGTCCTATAGGGTCCAGTGGCTCAGCCTCCCCATTTACCTGAGGTGGACACTCTTGGTGCACCCCTTTGTGGGCTGTGTGCACAGTCTTGTTGTAGTTAAGCCTTGATTGTTGTTGGTATCACTGGGAGGGATTGACCTCCAGGCCAATTGGCTGTGAGGATCAGCTGTGTCTATGCTGGAAACACCCTTATGAGGCAAGACTTGCTTCAGTGGGGCTTTGGTGCTCACTGAGTCTGCCCCCCCCCCCCCCCCCCGAGTGTGTCCCTTATGGATCTGAGGAGTTGTAATCTGGATGGTCCTACTCTGACCCCTGGGTACACTGGCTCTTGGATCTCCAAGGAGGTACTAATTTAGCCTCTGCCTGAGGCCACCCAGCAGGAGCTACGGAGAGATCTGCAGATTCCTCTTCTTTGTTTGGGTTTTGGAGGTGCTCAGATGAGGCCCAGCTGTGAAGCAATGCAAGCTGCTGTAGGGCCGTGGGCCTTCTTTTGGATGTTCTGGGTCTCTCTGACTCAGCTGCAGTTTGTTAGCTAAGTTTAGATTTCAAAGGACCAGGCCATTTATATGCAAAAGCCTCTGCACACAGCTTGGATGGGGCGGAGTCTCAGGGCAGAGCAAACAGCAATGGCTTCCCATCAGCCCTGCCCTAAGAGGCCCCTGGGTCTCAGTGTCCCTTGGTAATCGCTGCAAGCAGCTCTGAGAGAAAGCCACCCTTGAGTTCCGCCTGTTGCCAGACAGTCCAGTTTCTCCCTGTATGAGTCTGGGTCCCTAGTGTCTTGCCCGAAACTGGAGTTCAGAGCAGTCGGGAGCTTGTGTCTCCCTGTGGATTGAAAAAGCCAGCTGTGTACTCTGTTGCCAGCCCTTTCCATGTGTGCCTCCGTACCTCTGCACTTTACTTCCACAGATCCTCTGAGTTTCAGTGTGCTTTTCACTTTCCTTCTAGTTGTAGAATTTCCACTCAGCCAGCCTTCCTGTGGTTCTGGATGATGTCCGTTTTGCCTTTTAGTTGTAGTTTTGAAGTGGTTGTGGGAGGCAGCAAGTTCAGGTGTTTACCTATGCCGCCATCTTGGTTTCTCCTCTACTTTCCCCCATAAGCAGATGTTATTTGTGTGCTTACATTTTGGTTGCATCAGAAACTGCATACCTCATGGCAAGCCCAATATGTGCCTTCTTTAGAGCTGGAGAATGGTTAATTCCATGCTTTGTCACAGCAACATCTGCATCCTGCCTCTGAGAGCCCATCAAACATCTGCTGGGGAGATGTCTGAGCAAGGATGATTTCTGAGTGGTTGGTTGAGATCATTCAAGTGTTCCTGACTTGTATCCTTCAGCTCCATACTGGTCACCATAGTGGCTTTAGCAGCCTATTTGTTAACTTGCTCCATAGTAGTGTTGAGGCATTTTTAAATGTCTTCTATTGCCTCATTGTTGGCTGAAATGATACCTATACTTTTGGCAATAGCTTTGGCTGTGGAGGGACGATTACCTGTAAACATAACAACATTGATCCCAGCACTCTGGCACAGTGGACTGAAGGGGATCAATCATTGACAAGAGCTCACAAAGCAGAAGTTGGATGTGAGAAAGGTCATGGTATCTGTTCAATGAATAGGTTTCTGGAAACTCAATTGCTGGCAAGTAGAATGACAGAAACCCAGAATGTGGCTCCTCTAAGCCACCTAGCCATGTACACTGTATGAAAGGCCTTACCCAAGCCCTTGTCCAGATGCTTGCTCCAGGACATTGATAAAGATGGTGCTACACTTCTCTAAGATCTCATGGTCATGAGGAAACACTTGTCATTGATGTCATCCATCTCATGTATGGGGTGCTGAAAGTTGCTGGTAGAATCAAAAGGGATTTCAAACACTTTGAAGTTTCATTTCCTAATTTTTATCACATCACCCAAAATGATCTCTGAGAATTTCCAAGGGCATTTCCCGAGGCATCTCCAACCACAACTTTCTCAATGATGGGAACACTTTCCTGTCCTTGTTTGAACTCAACTTGATTATACAGTGTTATTATCTTAAATAAAAAAGCCCAGATTCCAGAGCTTCAGGCCAAGAATTGGTTTGTCTCTTCTTCATGTGTGTCAGCTATGTAGAGCTGATGGTCAAGCCACAGATGGGTTCTGTTGTGAGTCCAAGTGTCAATTTTGTCACTTGGACTGACTGAGGGTCTCCATTGCTTCAGGTTCTTCACCAGGCTGTTCTTCTTGGCCATCCATTTCTTGTCATTAATGAGTGTCAGTGATAATGATCTGGAGGTACATGGGCCACAATAATGCCAAGGAGGAAGATAGTAGAGTCCAAGACATACTAATGGATACTGATGATGAAGAAAAATATGCTGGTGAAGCAACAACTCCTACCACAATACAAACAAATGGCAATGAGTGTCTTTTCATTCCCTATTCTTTTTTTTTTAATTTTTGACACTATTTCAGATGTCCTTCTTGAAGCCAGCGAGGCAATCTGTCCAGTGATGGTGTCATTGTTGGTGTTGGTGACCATGTTAGTTGCTGAGCCTTTTTAATGGATTGTAGGAAAGAAACCAATGATTTTTGTTTCAAGGATATTACCATGAGTAAAATCGCAGGAGCAGGATTGGGACTTAGACTTCCCAGTAAGAGATAAATTATCTAGTCTACTCCCTGAGAAGCCAGCCACATGACACCCCTAGGAATTTGGTCTTTCCTTTTAATCTTCATTATGTTCCTGGCCTTTAACTGCTCTGCAGGGATTGTATTCTCTTTTGCATCTCAGATGATAAGAGTTTGGAGAGAAATAATTTATTGAATCTGATCATAATGTTGGTGCTTTTCATCTCTTGGTAATAAACAAAGATTCCCACAACCAGAACAAGCACAGAACCCAAATATATACTTATCACTGGAGTACTAAATCCCAAATGCAACCCAGCCCAGGGAAGACTGAAGGATGAAGAACCCTTGCAACCACCTTGGATTACTAAGGTGGAACTTGCTAATTTATGATGTTTTTTTGAGAGACCTGAGGGTCTGGCATTGTCTTGAGCCAAGAGTTGGCCAGTTCTCATGCTGGAAAGATTAATTTCACTTGAACCATAATTCTCCTCCAGTTCCTTATTGCTCAATTTTTGGTTTTTCAGGTTAATGCTTTCTTGTTTCTCTTTTTACTGATTCTTTATGAGATTTTAAGTAGTCGTTCTTCAGGCCTCTCCTAGCCATTCATTTAGGTGTTTTATCTGTCTCTATTTACACTGAGCTGCAAAAAGTAAATTTTTGACACTGTCTTGCCATAATGATGCTGATGACCTGCATGCTGGTAGAGTGAGATGGGTTTCAGGGTCCTGGGCCACAGGATGACACCGTTCCAAGGTCTGAGCCATAATAAGAGCCAGGGCCTATGGGTACAGGTGTGGGACCTTGAAATAGGGGAGCTGAAGGGCCAGTGTCAGCCAAGACCCTCTGCTGGCATCAGGCAACCCAGTGGGTTCAGTGCCTACTCCTGGTTTTCTCTTATTTCTGTTCATTTTTCTAATTTACTTTACCAGATTGGAAGCTTCCTGAGGGCAGAGCCTGCATCTGTTTCATCACTGTATTCTCATTAGGTGGGAATACAAAATAATATTTGTTCAATGACTAAATGACCTCACAATTTGGGGCCTGTGTGTTTGTGGCCACCACTTGGCAAAGTAATGTAGCCACTGATTGGAAGCAATAAAGCCTGGATGAATGGGCTTCATAAGGGGAGGAGCTTGAACCAGGTCAGCAGTTCTCAGATGGAGCCCCTAGAAAGCCCTGCAGACAACAGGTACACAAGTCAATCCAAGCCACAGTTTCTACATCTATGAAGTCAGGATAAAAACAGAACAACAGTATTTACCTCTTGGGGTTGCTATGATTAAATTAGATATGCATATAGTGCACTTAGAACTATTCCTAGTACATAGTGAGCACTCAAATTTAGTCATTAATAATATTATAGTAAGTAACCATAATAAAGTAATGTCACATGGAGACTGCAGAGACTGTAGCTCTATTTAATTCTATTTGTCAAACTACTAATTGCCTATGACACATGAAACATTGTGGAGGAGGAAAAACATTTGCCTGATTTAACATGACTTAGTAATCCAAGGTAGTCAGCCACCAGCATTATCACCACTGTCCCTGCAGAAAGAGTACTTAGTATTATAGCTCACGATGACTTTTGGTAGTTATTGACTTTGGAAGATTCATTTAGTGGTCTATCAGGCATTTTCTCAAGAGAAATAAAGATATGCATTGCCGCTTATGGAGCTCTTTGAAGGAAGGGAACATGTCTCATTCATCTCATTACTTGCATATATAGCATAGTGCATGACACTCAGGAGGTGTAATATACTACACTTTCTGAATGAATGGATTAATGAATGAATCCTATTCATGGAAGGCACTGATATTGGTTCAAAATGATTCAGAATCAGTGGTGATTTAGCAATGATGGAATTAAACCCAGGAGCTTCCTGAGACCTTTCATACCCAAAAGTTCTAATTATGTTATGGTGCATCTTGTAACCAACAACCTTATCTCCATTGAAACCCATTCCAAATTTGGATCTAGCAGCTGCCTCCACAGTGAGGGGAGAATGAACCACCAGGCTTGTCTTAATTAAAAGTCATTCAATCTGGGCTTTGGAGGGATATAGTCTTATGTAACCCCCATCAACTTCATTAACAATGCCACAATCCATTTTAAGTGTTGAGCCAATGCAGCTTATCAAGGGACCTTAGCTGCTATGACACCATGACCTGGCTTGATGCCCTCAGCCAAAGCCAAGTGTTGGGTGGATAGGTTGGCTCTCTCAACGGTCTGCTTGGCCCACTCGGATGGTATGTGTCAGGGCAGCAAGAATGCATTGCCTAAGCTAGGAATGTGGACCATCTCTGAGAGCTGGAGGAGGAGGGGAACAGAGGGAGGAAGCTCTGATTCTGATGGTGGAACAAAAGAACAGGTTGTTCAGAGGGACATGTAAACAGTTCTTGGCTCCAGCATCCCTGCTGTCATCCACAGTTATTCACAGTCAATCTATCTTAGGGATTGTTCTGGGTCAAGAATAGGGTGAAGCCAAACCAGAAAGAGATAACAGGGCACATTCCAGATCTAGCGTGCATAGGTGTAAACTTGGCCTTGGAATAAAGTGGGTGTGCTCTGACCCTAAGGGAGGCCCTTACTCCTAATCTTTGAATAGAAGTCTACTTATCTCAGGGACACCTTCAGAGTTCATCTTCTCAAAAAGACACATCCTGATTGGCTAGGTGAAAGGACAAGTCCTCTTTTTTTCCCCATACAAATCTTTTCCCAACCAGGTAAAAATCCCCACCAATAAACTTATTTTTGTTCCTTTGTTGATTCCTTTTAATTAATTAAAAATTAAATTTAAAAATAGGAACAGATTTACCTCACTGCACTGGAATCTGAGCTTGAAAGGCAGGGCCTTGGGGCTTTGAAATGTTTTGCAGAAAAAGCAATGGTGTGTGGAACTCCTCTGTTACCAAGCACCTTTCCCAGTGGAGGGAAGAAAACCATTTCTCCACAGTGACTCATCCCACAAGTGATAAATTGGCTGTGGTCTAAGCCTCTGATGCTGTGGGTGTGATAGTATGAAGAATATGCTATTTACCCTCTTTGCTCAGCCATCCTAGCCTTCTGGCATTCCTAGAATATACCAGGCTTTTTCCTGCCTAGAGACTTCACTTCCCCAGTGTTTGCACCACTGGCTCTTTTTCATGCTTCAGATCGTTGCTCAAGGTCAGCTTCTCAGAGAGGCCTTCCTTGACCACTCAATGTCTAGAGTAGGTGTTCCAGCTTCACCTCTCCCAGTATGCTCTAGGATAGCCCTCTGGTTCTTTTCTTTATGTCCCTCTTAACAACTCCAATTGCATTTATGTTTATTCACTTGTTTTTTGTCTTCAGAGTGTGAGCTGTGTGATGGCAAGCCTGTGTGTTCACTGTTATATTTTCACATCACAGAAAAGGCTTAGCATACTTCAAATATTTGAGTCTCTATTATGTGTACTTAAATACCTTGGTGATTTCTGGGAATGTGAGTTGAACATGGTTTCTTTTCTTTTCTTTTCTTTTCTTTTTTTTTTTTTTTACAACTGTAAACAACACAAATTTATTATCTCACAGTTTCCAAGGGTCTAATACACTTTACCTATGTCCTCTGTTGAGGGTCTCAAAGGTTGAAAAATATCAAGATGTCAATTGAGCTATGTTCTCATCAGGAGGTTCTGGGGGAGAATCTGCTTCCAAGCCCATTTAGATTACTGGCAGGAACAGTTCTTATGTGGTTGTAGGACTAAGATCTCCATTTTTTTACTGTGGGTAACTGGCCAAGGGTCATTCTCAGTTCAAGGGTCACTCATATTTCTCACCTTGTGGTCCACTGGCTTAGCCTCCCCAGTCACTTGAGCTAGGCACTCTAGGCGTGCCCCTGTGTGGGCTGTTTGCACAGTTTTGTTGTAACTGAGCCTTGATTGCTGTTGGCATCACTGGGAGGAATTGACCCCAAGCCAACTGGCTGTGATGAACACAGTTTCTTAAAGCGTATGGTCTAGTTAGGAAGATAGAAACTTTGTCAGTAGCACTTGTGACAAGGGCTTTGAGAGAGGGAGAACATGGTGCTGTGGGTGAAACACTCAGACAGGCCTGTGGAAGTTAGAGGAGGGTTTCTCCTGGAAAATCTAGAACTGCAATCTGAAGGAAGCAGAAATGAACCAAAGGAAGAGGGATAGAGATCTGGGCAGAGGGGCCAGCATGTGCAGAAACCTGGAGGTGTTGAAGAGGATGGCATTTCTGAGGACCGGGGAGCTGTTTAGTAGGGATAAGAGGGCAGGCAGCAAGAGATGAAGACAGAGTGGAGACATAGCAATGGCTAGAGCACACCATGGGGAAGTCACACTAAATTTATTCTGTAGGAAATGAGAGTTACTGAAGAGTTATAAATAATCATCAAAAGTAGCCAGGTCTGGGTCACTGAACTGAGGCAGCTTCATGCCTGGGAGCTGGACAGTCTAGTCTGGGTTTGTGTGGTTACCAAGAGTCCTGAGGGCAAGGCAAAGTGGAAACCTGTCAAGTTGGAAGAGAGAGGCAAGATTTGGACCCAAACTAGAAAGGGAGGGGTCACTCAAGGCCTGAGGTCCATGCTAATCACCAGGCTTTACACAAGCGCAGAATACAGAGTTCCAGCCTAGGATGAGTTTGGGATTTCCAGTTAAGCATGAGAAAGTGAGGAAGACCAGAATTTAGACCAGAATACTTGGAACACATTGTGGATCATGGGATAGTCTGTTAAGCTCTGCTCCAGGGTAACTGGGGTGTGATGATTGAGCCCAGGGTCTAAGTGCTTTGGGATTAATCTCTCTCTCTCTCTCTGTCTCTTTCTGCAGGCACCAGAGGTCTGCATGGGAGGGTAAACAGCAGCGGGAGTCTGCCTTTTCAGGGGACCCTTGCTGCTCTCCTAGAAACTCTTGGGACAATAAGAATTCTAAGCAGGTGGCCCCTTCTTTCACAAAGCCTTTGATGCAGCAAAATACAGCATGATATATGTGGACAGCCCTCAGAGGAAGCTATAATGGAATTTGGTCTACATAGTTTCAGCATTTGTCAAGGCAGTGGAATCAGATACCAGTCATGTCTACATGATGCCAACTAGTCAGATGGCAAAGAACAATCCATTTATCACTTTGACCCACTCACATTATAGAGAGCAGAAATTCTCCAGTTTTCGGAATCTGAGACATGGTAGTGACTGGATTCATTGTATTTTCTTTCTCCTGAAACTGCTCAATGGATATATATATATATATATATATATATATATATATATATAGTAGCTAAATGGATTCATACTTAGCATCATACAAAATAACTTGGAACCCCACAGGTGGCTAAGGGAGAGCTGGGTGTGCCAATGCAATTGCAGTCACCTTTTCACAGATTCCAGACCCACAGACCATGCCCTCAGTGCCACATTTCAGAGAGCACCTAATGAATAAATACATTGGGCAACAAGACCCTGGATGATGGGGTGTATGAAAACCTGGAGGTGTCCTTAATTTTCAAAAGCATGGTGAATGTTTGGAACTCAAATCAAGTGTGATCACTTCTTTATGTGCCAGAGCACCCATGGAAAAAAATAAAACTGGGGTCACAATGGGGAAAGTGCACAGACCTCAGCAGGGAGAGAGGCAGGCCTGGCTGCTGGCCAATGCCTCAGACAAACAACAAAAAAACACATCAAAACCTTAATGGGTGGGTGGAGGATGAATTGGTCTTTTCTGCTGTTCTTTTTCCATCCACAGAATTGCTCAATAATTGGATGAAAGGAGTTCTGTAGATGTTATGGATTTGGAATTTTAGGAAAAAATGTGACAGGGCTCCTTGTAAATTTCAATTTGCAATGTTTGCAGATTATTTTGGGAGGCACTGTAGTCAGTTCTCTGCTGGAGAACTGGCCAGAGGTCAGAGGGAGGGGTGGTAGCAGCCTCAAAGTTTGTTGCCAATATCAGTGAGTGCTGTGGGGTAGACTGGCTGGGTATTTGCAGCCTGAACCATTGAAGAGCAGAGCTTCACTTCTGCCCAACCTCCTCTCCAAGTCATGAGTAGATTCTGGAATAGGAGGTGCTGGCGGACAGCAGCAAAGATTCCAGAACAGAACTTTCCAGGTTTAGAGGTCCTTTCTCAGTGGGAAGAGAGAGGAACTTAAGGAAGTCTAGCCTGCAACTGCACAAACAAATACATCTGTGAACAGCAATCCCAAATACAAATGTCTGAATGTTAGGGAGAAATCTGGAAAAAATTAGCATTAAGAGAGACCTGGAACAGGAGGGAGAAGTGCAAATTTGTTTCATACTTGCCCTTGAGTTAGCACTGGCTGACCCAGGGCTGAAGGATGAGGAGTGGTGGGTGGGAGGTGGGGCAGGGACATGATTGTTTAGAAGAAGCCTGTACTATTTAAGGCTACAAACAAATATAGCTGCAGGTCATGGGGAAGGGCAGTCAGTGACCTTCTTGTGGATGCTGTTGAGACCATGGCTATAAAGAATTTAGAGACAAGAGCATGTGTCCCTGGAGTGACAGATTCTGGAAGAGGTTCAAAGAGGAGAGGGTCTGAAAGCCCAGTATGAGGTCAGTTTAGTATCACTGCTGAGGTCTTTCTGCTGTGCTAGGAGATAGAATTTTAGGATTTGCTGGTGGTTGGCAGAACATAAAAAGGGAAAACTGCAGAAAAAAGCAAGGAAGAGAAAGAGAGATGAATGTTGCTAGAGCAGAAGATAAAAAAGTGAGAACTAGAAAGATTTGCACAGTCCATCTTTCAAAGTCCAGAAAGAGAGTAGTATGAATGGTAGTGGTAGTGGTGGGGTGAATTTGGCCTCTAGGGTTTTCTTGGGTTTTATGATACAAAATGAAATAAGGGAAGAGGCTTATTTTAGGCTCAAGATTGTCCTCACTGCTTATGGCACTAGCCTGAGCAACATCTCTTTTGGGGCTGGAGAAAAGGTAAAAAGCTAGAGGCTGGGTAAATGTTGAATTGGGGCAAACATCAGAAGGGGTAAATTTTAAACCTGCTTTGTTAGGTCCTAAGAACAATCCTGAGTGACATTCAAGGTTTCATTTTTTTCTCTCCCTTGTGTCCATAGGAAGTCCACAGGTGGAAAGACAATTTGAGGAAGGGATGGTGGGAAAATAGGTTGCCATTGTTGAAAGGTGCAGGGTATGCTGATTTCTACCATGAATATGTTTTGGGGTCTTGACCAAAGAACTGCCTTCTTTGAGATCTTTCATCTCCCTCTCATAGGTCTCCTGGGGAGTATGGCCTTCAGAGAGGTCTAGAGGCTGGCAGATGTTCTGTGTGGAAGACCTGCTAAGAGCCCAGCTGCGTTAACTAGACTGTGAGTCCTGACTACCTGCTGCTCAAGTTCACTGGAGTGTGAGTGCGGGGGAGTGTGGTTAAAAGCAAAGCTTTTAAGACCTCCCTCCCAGAGATCCTGAATCAGAAATGCAAGCGTGGGGCCAGCAATCAATATTTTTCAAAAAAGCTTTTCTGATGTAACAGTAGGGGTTGGGATTCTCTGTGTCTGGGGTCATTGTTCAGAGTTGGGTGGTTACCTTCTAGATGTTTTTGATGTTAAACAGAAAGCATCGACTTCACATCTGCAGTACTCTCAGACCATTATAAATAATGGCAGTAAATGTTGAATGAATATGTAAGATTTATATATACATTGTGTAGAACTCAAAGAAAAATATATTTGTGTTACTGGAACGTCACAATCAATCTAGACAATGACCAAGTATGTAGGCATTTAATTGGAACATGCTTTCTCTTTTAGTCTACATAAGTTGACCTTCCTCCCACCTTGCTCTTGGTTTGCTCAGTTTTCAAAGCAGTTTTTTTCAAAGCAGTTTCTGTGGCATAGAGGTATAAGCCCTATGCAGGGTGTAAGGTTTTTTTTTTTTTTTTGGCAAGAAGCATGACTTCAGAATCCTGTGAGCAATGGGATTTTTTATGTTGTGTGTGTGTATGTGCACAGGCATACTTATGTGATATTTAATGAGTCTCTAAATGTTTAACTGAAATGCCCTTAAACCCAGCATGTAATCTAAGAAATGCAAGTCATATGAATGAGGCTGCCATCAATATGTAGTGAAACTTTCAGGATCTAGTGATAGAATTAAACTGACAGTGAGGCAGCCAACACAGGCAATGGGGAAGGGTGTCTCATCAGTATTGTCCTTCATTTGGGGATGGGATGGATTGATCCATTCAAAAAGGCAAGGAGTGAGTAGCCTTGAGGAGCCTCTATCACTTCTGTGGATTCCTACAGAGATAATTGATTTTGTCAGTTCCTCAAACAGATTAGCAAATCAACAGAGCAGCTCCCCCAAAGCTGGAGACAGTCTTTGCTGCACACCAGTTATTTGCTTGATAAGTAGAACAAAGCCCTGGAGAGTGTTGAAAGAGAGGGGTGCGGCCAGTGTCTTTGGCTGACAGCACATTCAGAAGAGCTAAGAAAACAAGGGTATACACTCTAAAAATATTTTAGGTTTCATTTACTTAGGCAAAAAGGAATTATGATTACTATAGCAATTAACTGAGTTTGATGAATAGATACAGCCAACCTAACAAAATCAGACCTGTACCCTTTTATCTTTGGCAGTAGACTATGTGGTGTTTACCTTCCTTCTCCAACCCATATCTCCCCTAACACACACACACACACACACACACACACACACACTCACACACACACACACACACACACACATTCTTTTTCTGCCTGTGAAAACTCAATTTTACTTATTTACTTGTCTTCTAACTCAGGGGACTACACACATTGAATTTCATTGTTTCCCAATTATTTAATGCAGGAAAATTTTATCTTTCTGGAGAACCAATGTTGTATATTATTTTGCTACTTATTTTATTTTCCTTTTTCTCCTTCTCTCCCTTTTTCCTTCCCCCTGTTCCTTCCTTTCTCTCTCCCACCATTCATTCATTCATTCATTCATTCATTCCATCCAAGGTCTGCCTAGCTAATGCTGGGACTATGTTGAGCCTTTATTCGTTGTTTTATTCAATCACTATCTTTTTAAAGTACCTATTATATGCCAGTCACTGGGATGAGGTCTGGAGATACAGAGATAAAAGCCAATATTCTTTAGGTTGTTTGTAGCCTAGCAGAGAAGATCTCAGATTCCAGGAAATCAGATTATATATGCTGTTTGTTGAATGTAATTAAATGTTTAATATTGAAATTTACAACTTTAGAAATAGGTTTGTTGGAAAGATGTTTGAAAACAGATTAAAAAAAAATCACCCAAAGACCAAAATGATGGTGCCAATCAAACAAGGTCAGGGGGTTTTGCATGTCTCTGTTCAGCTCTCTAAAGCATTTCTATGAGTCAACCAGCTCTCAGAAAGACTGGCTTCTAAAATGGCTGGGAGAGGTCTCTTGTTCTCCTGTGGTAGCTCTGATGTGGGGAATCTAGGGTGAAGCCAAGTGAAGCCAACTTGACCACTTAGTTTTAGCCACATGTCCATCTTACTCTGTTGCTGATTCTCTATCATTCTCCTAGGGCTTAGCATACCTTCCAAAGTCAAAAGAACTTCCCTCACACTACCTAGTTTCTCTAACCTTTGAGAATAACTTTCTCCTTTATGGTTTACAAAAAAGGTAGAGTAAGGAGAAAAAGGAAACAGGAAAAATAAAATATCAATTTAATAATCCCTCATTTGTAAGAATGAACAAACTCATCAGGGGAAATGAACATGGTTCAGAGAAGGGACTGTGTGTTTGGAAAAGGGGACTTTTCCCATGAGCTAAGTCCTAGCTTATGGCAGGGAGACTCCAAGGAGTCTTGTGCATGAAAGTAGATTACTTTGGAGTAAATTGTTTAATTTGATCTGGGAATGGAATGTATCTTGTACACCTTTTTCAAGAAACTGACATATTTTCAGCTTATAATTCAGTTTACTTAAAATGTGGAAAAACCAGTTCTTGGCATTTCCATTGAGTCTAGGATGACAAAATTTCCCCACTCACTGCCCCCCCAATCTCTCTCTCTCTCTCTCTCTCTCTCTCTCTCTCTCTCTCTCTCTCTCTCTCTCTCTCTCTCTCTCCTCTTTCTCTCTCACGCACACACAATCTTTACTATCTTGTATGTGGGCCATCTTGTACCACCTCCAGTAATTAGATTCCCATATGGCTATTGGGTTGTTATTGCATGAAGACTGGCTGGGGGATGAAATTAACTGGTTGTATTCTTGTCTGAAAAAGTGACAACTGTTTTAAATACAAACTGCTCACCCTTGGTGTACAGTGAGTCCTGTCCTTTTTGGATAAGTATGCTTATTTGATGGAACCTATTTGTGTAGCCCCCTCTCCTGTAGAGGAAGAGGAACCACTGGGTTACCAACAATAGTGTATTTGAAGTTTTGAGATCTCAGGAACACATTGGACATGGCTGTGCCTACAAAAAGGGATTGGGGGTCTTATCTCTCAAAATATGGAAAAGAAGTAATTTTAGAAAATTGGGCCTATAGACATATTTTGCCCATCATATACAATATAGTCTGAGGAATTCTGTATGTCTCTCCAGGCTATGAATTGTTTTTATGTCAAGGATTTTGTTGCACTGTTCTCTGCTTACTAGGGAACTCCCTGTCCTCCCACATCAGAAGGAGGAAGTGGGCTTATATGATAATCAGAAGATTCAAATTAGAAACAAGGTAAAATACTCTAACTCTGTCTAGAAAAATATCCTCGGGTGAGGATTGAAAAAAAAAAACTGCCCTAGGAACTTTCTGTGGTGATAAAAATATTCTATATTTTGATCCGGGTGGTATTTACATGGATATAAACAAAATTACTGAGCTGTATGCTTAAAATTTGTGCACTTTATATAAATTAAATTGGAATTTAAAAAGTCTGCAGAATTATTTACATATGTCACTGTCATTATTTTGAACAATCCTATGAGTCAACAATTATTATCTCATTTTATATATATCCCATTTTACTTAGTTGCTTTGCCAATATCAGACAGAATCAGGGTTCAAATCCAAGTTTATCTGATTCCAAAGTGTCATCTCTCCAGTAGCATCATGTAATGGGGACAAATGATTCATTCATTCATTCTTCAATTAACATTTACTGAGAATCCACTGTATGTTGGGTACTGAACCTGGAATAAAGAGAAGAATAACACATATCCTTGCCTAAGGGGCTAATGCACTATACATAGGAGGAGACAGATCTTTATATAAATGCCAATATACAACTTGATTAGTATTATATTATGCTCAACGTATTTCCTGAACTCCTAAATCAGGACCCCATGAAATGACTGGTACCCATGGACACAAAAGGATAGAATATTTCAAATCAGAACTTTTTTCTGAAAACATATGCTCATAGTAGACTAGCACATTTACATAGTTCTAATGGGAGTGGAAGAAAGAGGCCTGGAGAGGGACAGAAACATTGTTCAGGGCCTCCTTAGAGCCTGGCACTGCACAGGCACTTTACATCATTATCTGTCCCCAATCTGACAACATCCCCTAATTAGTGTTATTTGCCTCATTTTGCATGCAAGGAAACTGAGATTAGAAGAGATGAAAGACTTTTCCCAGGTCATGTAGCCAGTGAGTAGAGGAATTTGGATCTGATCCTAAATTCGCTGTTAATTTTGGGGAGGGCTTGAAAGATGTTTGATTTCTTAACTCCTCTTTTCACTTTTGTTGACTTGGGGCTGCATGCCTAATATGCTGCTGCTTCTCTTTACTTTCCCCAAACTTGATCTTATTTCCTCTGGTGTCCTCGTGGAGGTTTGTGCTGGTTTTGCAAGAGAGTCAATTGTGTAAATTTCTTCCCAACTCCAAGTCCAGTGATAGTCATGTTGATAGCTTGAAATTGGTTATGGTGGGAATGTTCACACTGTTACTATGGAAACCAGTAAATGCTGTAACTCATAGTGTTATTTTTGAATTACAGGGGATGATGAGAGACACCAACTTTTCCAGAACACTACTGTTTTACCTCCTCAGAATTGGACCCCAAATGTCTATGCTTAGTTACATCTGTACCCTTTTGACTTTGCATTTCATATGTGCTCTTTATCCAGTTAAATTCTTTTATGTAAATTTAATTTGCTTAGATCTCATTCTCTTAAATTTTTGCTTTGGGTTTTAAATATGATATGATTTTACCCTTTACTTTCTTATTCTCTCTGCTTTTTTTCCCCCATTTTAATTGCAGTTGGGATCTATTTGGTTCAGTTTTGAGCTGCCATACCTTCTCATTTGACCTTGTTCCTGGACCCATAGGTGAACTGCCACTCTCACCCCCACCCAATCTTGTGACCACATAGGGCCATTTGCTCTGGTCCTCAGTCTCTGTTACTGCCATCCAGGGATCCATCTTTCATGCATTTTTCTTTTGCATTCACAGGCTGCTGGAGTTAGCTGTCTGTCTTTGCCTAACAGGTGTTGATGTGTTGATCTTTTGAAAACAGTCTTTTTTCCTTTGTCAGCTCCCCATTGCGTCTCACAGTTGTCACCAGCCACCTTAAGATATGAGGGCCTAAGCAAGAGATAATGGAGTGTCAGCCCTTTGGGAAGTGTTTGGGGCTCCATCAATCAGCAGCAGGCTTGTTAGCTTGAGTTTGCAGGGAGAGGTCACTAATCCAACCGCCAGGCTATTTCTTCCAGGAGAGGAAGGGGGCACAATTTTCTAGTTTTTCTGGTCATCTGGATAGATTTTCTGGTCACCTATCTTCTACTTAGGCTCTCCTTGTACCTAAATAAAGATAACTATTGAGATGTGAGCAAACCAGTTCTTCCAAGTCTGACCCATGATACTGGTGGCTAGATTCTGCCATTCTGCCACATTTATTGAGTGCTTACTGAATGCCAGGTGTTCTGTCAAGTCCTTCCAACAACTTTGTCTCATTTAATCCTGACCATGACTCTATGGAGGAAGCTAAGCCTCAGAGAGATTAAATAATGTTTCACAATAACATAGCAATTAAGTGTGTGAGTCAGAATTTGAACTCAGGATTGTCTGATTTCAGTTGACATAATCTCCTAACCTCTCTGCTATGCTCCCTTGGCTCTCTGGAGGATATAACAATTTAGCCATCAGTTAGTAACAGTTGTTTATGTTCCAGACTTGGGGCTAGGGGTATAGAGATGAATGAGACACAGTCCCTGCCTTTGAGAAGTTCTCAATCTAGTGGATGAAACAGAAAGACTTGAACACAGATAATTCTATTTAGGGCAACAATAGGAGTTTGGGGAATTGAGGTGGAATCAAGGTCATGGCCCTCTGTGTTTGCGGGGGAGCAATGAACGTGGGGATGCTTCCTAAAGGGGGTTGGGGAGCATTTGAGCAGGCCTGAGAGTAAAGGACCTACTTCCTTACACAGAGGACAGAGACTCTATCTTCATGGAGACAGAAAAAGGTGATAAGCCATCCTTAACCTCAAGGTTCTTCTCCTGTGCCCCTTTCTCAGGGGGTGATGCCAAGGATGTGCCTCCCTGGAGCATGTGGTTAACACCTGCTTCTAGACCATATTCCTGGTACCCTAGACCCTGAAATTCCCTGACCAAATGGCCCTGAGCCTTCCCCGGGTCTGTCTTCCTCAGGGAGCCTGCGCACCCAATGTACACATTCCTAGGCCCTGAGGTGGCCAAGGAGAGGTTATTTGCAGGGTTGGAGACTGTGGTCTGAGCTTGGACAAGCAGCCAGGGGTGGGCAAACTTTTTGACTCGAGGGCCACAATGGGTTCTTAAACTGGACCGGAGGGCTGGAACAAAAGCATGGATGGAGTGTTTGTGTGAACTAATATAAATTCAAAGTAAAGGAGCGGAGGGGAGAGCAAGAGAACCGGATAGAACAGCCGGATCCGGCCCGCGGGCCGTAGTTTGCCCAAGGCTGGCTAGGGTATTCACATGTGTACGTGTAGGTCTCCTTGTTGTATGGGAAGGAGTTGGAGCATAAAGGTAAGCAACTGACCAGAGTCCAGAGGCTGGGGCCCAGGGACTGATGGACACTTCCAAATTCAAACCTTTGAGATTATTATGAAGGCTTTTTTTTTCTTTTGAAAGAATTTTACAGGAGTTGCAAAGCTGAGGTCTTATATATTCTTGACACAACTTCCCCTAGTAAGAATATTTTACACAACCATAGTACCATCATGAAAACAAATCAACATTGGCACAGTACTATTAACTGAATGACAGACTGAAAATAAGTAACTAGTGCTTAAGCCAGAAAGGTCCCCATCTCTGAGAGGTGACTGAACCTTCCAAAGCCAGGACTGGGGCCGTGGATCTTGGGATTTTCAGATCTTGTTAGCATACTTACCATACTCAGAAACCAGAGGTCTTGGGGACTTGGAGGTTCACCCAGAGGCCAAGCCTTAGCCTGGTGACAACTTGATGTCCCCTTCAGCATTCCCCACTGTTTATGATTTGATGAGGGAGCAAATCATGTCCTTTAGTTCTTAGATACATTGCATGAGAAGCTCCTAGTGTCTAAAAATCAGGAAGCTATATTAGGTCATGTTAGATTTTAGAATATTAGATTATATTAGACTATACAGGTGTTTGAGGATGCCAAATGCTGCATGTAGATACACACACATGCAAATTCTCATGGTTGTTTTTTTTTTTTTAATTCCCTTCTTTTCACCTTGCTTTCTACCTGCTGAAGAGTAACAAGCATTAGACTGGAGTCAGATGGCCTGGCTCTCTGCTCTGAGCTCAGTGACCTTGGACAAAACTGTCACCCCTTCTTCACCTTCTGCCTGGCACCTGAGAGGAAACTGATTTGTAAGATCTTCAAAAATCTCTTCCACCTCCAACCAGTATTCTCCCTTCTCTGTGTGTGATTTTCTCTCTACCCACCTTCCCTCATTCCACAACTTTTTTATTTTTCTCAGTCCTTCCCTGTCTTATTTTTCTGCTTTGCTCATCTTTTCTTTTTCTTCTCATTCTATTTTTCTACATTTTCTTGTGTTTCCCTCACCTCTTTCACCTCTTTGACTCCTCTCTACCTCTTTCCTGCTTCTCTCTTTCTCTCCCCCTTATCTCCCCCATGAGTCCCATCCCTCCATGTAGCTATAATCTATATTATACACAGGGCTTCAATGACCCACCAAATGCTGTGGCAATTATTTCAAGTGAGGGGGAAAAAAGAGGGAATTAAATCATAGCATTGGCAGCTGGCAATTTGCTTCAATCACAGAAAAATGTCCCCGGCTTCCTTGAATATTGAAACATTGATGAAGAACAGATTTTCTCTGGCAGTGTGAATTCCCCTCTGTCCAAGTTTGGCAGAGGGGCTGCCTTGCTTGATATTATTCTAGGCGTTTCGATGCATTCCCTGTTTAGCAAAATTGGAACTTGTTTTAACCAACCACTGTATTGATGTAACACTACTTTTATTTGTAATGAGGGTGTATTAAAATACATATACATTTTCACTGATTTGTGGCTCTGGGGAGGCCAGGATCTGAGGACGTCTGGCCAAGAGGGCCTGGGTTTTTCCACCCTCTCTCTGTGGGGAGAGTTCTGGAATTTAGGCGCTCCCCCTTATCCCTACCCTCTTGTTAGATTTCACTGATTTTAATAAACATTTTCCTTTCTTTGGTTTCCTCAGTGACATAGAATCAAATACGTCAGTTGGAGGGTCTTCCAGAGGTCATCTACTCACACTGACAATGGGCCTAGATTGAGCAGGGCCTGAATGAGTGGTTAGGGATGAGATAAAGAAAAGAATCAAACTTATGGAGAAAATATATGGGTATAGATATGCAGCTATTTCATTGTGATTCAGCCATGCATAGGAGGACACAAAAGTGGATGGTGATGAGAAGAAGACTAGTGGAAGAAACTGTGAAGAAGGGTAGGGACAGTTTGGTAGGGAGGAGCACTGGGGTGTTGAGAAGGCCAGAAGCAATGGCTACAGACAGGGAGCTGCTTCTTCTTCTTCTTCTTCTTCTTCTTCTTCTTCTTCTTCTTCTCCTTCTTCTTCTTCTTCTTCTTCTTTTGGTAAAAACCTTTAGTGTATTCTGTAAAGGTAGATCCATCCTTTTACCAGCAGGTGACCTCCCCACTCAAGAACACCTGAATGTGAAGCTCTTTGTATCAGAGCTATGGCAATTATGCTCATAGGATTCCAAAGTTACCTGGGTTCTTTGAAAGGATAATACAGTCTGGGTCTTCTGAGAATGCCCTGAAATAAAAAAAAATTGCATATGTGCCCCCCCCCACACACACTTTTTCCCTCTGGAGCATGGGGGCAAGGTATAGCTTTCATCATTTCTAAAAGAGACTGTGATCCAACTCTCTTTTGCATTCAAATCAGTGGTCCAGTTCAGTCTCCACATTGACTTTCTGGGGGACCAAGGACCAACAAGATGATATGGCTAAACTAGGGTCTTGTAGAGAGTTATTGTAATTCTTTCCATCTGGAGATGATAAAACTGATCAGGGAATTCTAGGGACTCAAACAGCTGGCAGCAGACCCAGGTTGCCACTAGCTGGTGTCTTTGCTCTCAGCCCAGACTTCTTTTGTCCATCACCATTTTCCTCGCTAAGGTACTGCTATCTCCTTATGTCTCCTTGTCCACATCAGGCAGCAGCAATGGCGGTCCATCCCAGACTTCATCCCCTGCTTCTGAGAATTGACAGTCCTAGAAAGGTATGTGAATGGGGCTTGTTTTCACGAGACTAGCCTTCACTGTGATCTTGTTTAAAGTCAACATTCTAATGCACAATGTACTGACACCAACATCTTTGGTTTAGGGGTCTGATGAATGGAAACTGTGAGACTTGAGGTCAATACTGTGTGATGCAACCCCATAAATCTCCACTTACTATACCTAGAACTCATGCTCAATTTGCTCTAAACTCAATTCACTTTCAAAATTAGGTGGGGGCAATGCATAAGGGACAAGAGGGCTTGGTAAGAATTTGATTGAGTCTTTCTTTCTTTGTCACTTCTCACTAGGGACTCTAAGCCCCGGCTCCTCTGAATAGTTTTCTTTCTTTCTTTTAAAAAAAATATATTTCATTGATTTTTCACAGAGAGGAAGGGAGAGGAATAGAGAGATAGAAACATCGATGAGAGAGAAACATCAATCAGCTGCCTCCTGCACACCTCCCACTGGGAATGTGCCTGCAACCAAGGCACATGCCCTTGACCGGAACCGAACCTGGGACCCTCCAGTCCGCAGGCCGATGCTCCATTCACTGAGCCAAACCAGCCAGGGCTCCTCTGAATAGTTTTCTATCCTTTGAATATACCATGCAACTCCATGCCTTTGGTGTAAGCAGTTCCTTTAGCCTGAAATGCCCTTCCTCTGGAAATGCCTTCTTATTTTGTAAGACTTGACCCCAAAGTTTCCCCACTGTGAAGCTTTTTCTGACTCTCCTAGGGTAAAGTTGGGTCTCCCTCTTTCTTTTTCATGTGCTTGTTACAGAGCTTATGACAGGGTTTGGTGAATATTGGTGTAGATATCAATGTCCTGGCTGCACTGTGAGCTTCTGGAGGATGTGGACTGTATGAATAGAACACTAAAGGGCAGTGATTCTTACTGGGGACCATTTTGTGCCCCTCTCCTGAGGGGCAGGACTGAGTGCAAGTGGCTTCTAGTGGTCAGAATTCAGAGATACTATCAAACATTCTGCAATGCTCAGGACAGTCTCTACAACAAAGAATTATTGGGTCCAAAATATCAATAGTGCCGCTGTTGAGAAACCTGCCATAGGAGGTCAATAACCTGTGGTCAAATTCCTCAAACAATTGACAGAAATTTGTGAAGGGTTACAGTCTGAGAAGAGCATTAACTGTTTCCACCTCTTGGTGGACAAAACAACGAACTTAAAAAATTTATTGATTTCAGAGAGGAAGGGAGAATGAGAGAGATAGAAATATCAATGGTGAGAGAGAATCATTGATTAGCTGCCTCCTGCATGCCACCCACTGGGGACTGAGCCCACAACCCAGGCATGTGCCCTGACCGGGAATCGAACCACAACCTTCTGGTTCATAGGTCGATGCTCAGCCACCGAGCCACACCCGCCTGGTAAAACAACAAACATATTAAAGAAAGTTTCAAACACTCAACATGTGTTCTAAGAACTTTTTATGAATCTATCAGCCCTTGGAGAAGATGACATTGAAGATTCCTTCCAATCCTGATATTTTAGAATTCAGTACAATCAAGTATGTCATAAGGCTACTGGCTCTTTAATTGGGAGACCTCATTTAGGAAGACTGCAACGTTTTGAAACTCCTCTCATGTTCTCAAAGGCAATAAAGTTATTTAAATTAAGATGTTTTTTCTATTTGAGAAGTTATTCCAAGATGTGAGACAGACCACAAATAGAATTTTAGGCACATTCTACCTAATCAGCCATATTCTGAGTGTTTATCTTGGAACAAATACATGGATGAACTATTCTTAATAGTCAGCATATAAACTAAGAAATTTTATGTAGCTCCCCCCCAAACCTTTATTGGAAACGCATGCTAGTTAGGAAGGCTAAGGCAGAGACAGTGCCAACATGAGGATCCATTCAGGAGGAGGCTGGAACTGGGATGCTAGAGAGGGGAGGGATGTGCAAGTGCATGGTAAGGAAGGAAAGCAGAGGGAAGGATAAAAGAAGGTGGTTTGGTGAGTTAGGAGGATGAGGGAAAGGCAAGGGACAGGAGAATGGAGTGGGTGCCACAGGGAGGCTGGCCTGATGGCAGTGAAGGATGGGTTTAACAACCTGGCCTTAGGTGAATTGAGTCATTTGGAGGGGAGATTTCAAGACCATGGGAAAAGATTACTTTATCTCTAAGAGCAGTGGTCCTCAAACCCAGCCACTCATCACAATCACCTAAGCCCCTTTAAAAATATTCAGATTGCAATGCCCCATCCCTGGAGGTTCTGCTTCTGTAGTCTTGGCTGAGGCTCAGGGATCTTAAATTCACAAAAGTTCCCCAGATGATTCTGATGCTCATCCAGGTTTGGGCATCAATGCCCCAGATTAGAGAACACTGATGAGGTGCTGAGGGCCAAAGAGTGGCAAGGATACTGATCATCAAAGTAAATGAACAGGTCTGGGACTACTCTAGATGCTGGGAAGGGTGCAAGACACAGGGGTCTCTGTCCTTACAGGGTTCAAAAAAGGCAGTGGGTGCAAATTAAATGAGAATTGAGCCCTAGCTGGTTTGGCTCAGTGGATTGAGTGTCAGCCCACAGACTGAAGGGTCCTGGATTTGATTCTGGTCAAGAGCATGTACCTTGGTTGCAGGCTCAATCCCCCACACTGGTCGGGGCTCGTACAGGAGGCAACCAATTGATGTGTCTCTCTCACATCGATATTTCTCTCTCTTTGTCTCTCCCGATTCCCTTCCACTCTCTAAAAATCAATGGGAAGATAGCCTCGAATGAGGATGAGAGAGAGAGAGAGAGAGAGAGAGAGAGAGAGAGAGAGAGAGAGAGAGAATTGACCCTGTAAGCAATACACGAGGGCCTTTTAAGTGGCAATAAGTGATCACAGTGGCTGAAATTATCAGAGCCCATAAGAGCAGGGATGAGACAGATGAGATCCCTCCTGGAATGATGGGGACAATTTCTATGCGGAGGGTGGACTTAGCTAAAGGCTTTAGGCCTAGAAAGGCAGGGAGACTAAAAGAGGAGGAGGATATGGGGTGAAGGTGTGAAGAGTTTGGACAAAGGCTTTGGTTTGGAATCAGGGAGGATAGTGATAGCTAGTAGTGTTTTGGGAAACTCAGTGGATGGGTACCAGGCATTGCTGGGGAACCTCTAACCCCCTCCTTGTCTCAGGGCAGTGCTATTATCTTTGTCAAAGAGAGGCATGCTCTAGAAGCTCCCCAGACACCTGGTGGTATATCCACCATTGAGGAACATCCTTGAATGGGAGAGTTTAGAAGCTCTTGAGGACACCACTGATGTCCAGGCTGCAGCCATTCCCCACCTAGGGGTGTGATCACTTCTGTCCCCAATCTTATAGTCCTGTCCATAAGTCTTTCTCTTTCTCTCAAAATGAAATTGATTAGATGATTTTGCTCTTCAAGAATGGCCTCATTAAAAAGCTTGCATTTATTGAGCAGTTATTCTATACCAGATATATAGCAAAATGTTTTCAGTATATCTTACTTAATTTTAGTGTAATCTCTTAAATATCTATCTATCTATCTATCTATCTATCTATCTATCTATCTATCATCTAGATTTATTATAAGAAATTGTCTCATGTGGTTATGGGCTGGCAATTCCAACTTCTGCAGAGTCGATGCACCAGTTCAAGTCCGAAGGTAGTAGGCTGCTATAGGATTAGGGTTGATGCCGCAGTTCAAAGACCATCAGGCAGGAGAATTTTCTCTTCCTTGGGGGGATGGTCAGGTGTTTGTTCTATTCAGGCCTTCAGTTTATTAGATGAGGACTAATCACATAATTGGGGCAATCTGCTTTACTCAGTCTACTGTTTAAAGATTAATCTCTAAAAACAACATCACACAACACTCAGAATAACATTTCACCAAATATCAGGACACTCCATAGCCCAGCCAAGTTGACACAAAAATTTAATCATCATAAGTACTATGAGGATAAACGTATTTTTTAAAAAAATATATTTTATTGATTTTTTAGAGAGGAAGGGAGAGGGAGAGAGAGTTAAAAACATTGATGAGAGAGAAACATCAATCAGCTGCCTCCTGCACACCCCCTACTGGGGATGTGCCTGCAACCAAGGTATATGCCCTTGACCAGAATTGAACCTGGGGCCCTTGAGTCCACAGGCCGACACTCTATCCACTGAGCCAAACCAGTCAGGGCTAAACATCTTTATTTTAAAGATGAGGAAGAGAGGCATGGACAGGAGATTCATGTGCACAAGGTTACACAGTGGTAGGTGGGAGAGCTGGGGTTTCTGCTTTATGTAGCCACTGCCTGATCTTCCTGTCTCTGTCATGGAATGGGCAATGGACAACTACTCTTGATGTGATCTAGTAGATCAAAGTGTACATCCCTAAAAATGTCCTTACCACCACCTTGCTAGATACCTGGAGTTCCTTCAGAAAGTGAAATCTCTTACAAAACACCATTGAGCATTTTGCCTTGACTATGGTTCTTTTGTTCCTGGGGTCAGAAGGGTATGTTTCTTCCATCAGTTAGCCAATCATCAAGCTTAATTCTTTTTGATTTATCTAGCAACACTGCATCCTTATTGGGCTAAGGAATGGAGGACTGAAAAAGTCAATTCTGTAGGAATAAGCTTGTTTTCCTGTCCCTGTGTTCCTCTGTGGGGTATCTAGAATAGTCTAAGAGCAGCAAAAAGACACTGAACTCCTGGATGAAGTAGCAGGCTTCTGAAAAGAACCATGATTACTTAATATTTCCAGTGGTGGGGACTTCACTACCTCACAAAATAATCCATTATATTTTTAAGAAAACTCATGGAACTTTCTTCTCAGATTGAAATTGCCCTATTCTGGAGTAACAGAATAAATAGTCTCTTTCTTACATGAACGCTTTCCAAATATTTGAAAACAGGGATTATATCGCCATGAGACATTTATACTTCAGGCTAAATGCTTCTAGTTCCTTTTAATATTCCTTTTGTCATTTGGTTTATAGACCCTTTTATGGCATTATCCTTCCCTGGCAATGGTCTATGCCCTCCTTTAAAAATCCCAAATATTGTAGTTCTGGTCTGACTAATGCATTTAGTTGAATGGAAATATTACCTCAATGTTTTGGCCATTAGGTGTTTATTGAAGTATCCAGGTTGCATTAACTTTTTAAATAACATTTATTGTTTTATATTGAGTCTGTAGTCAACTTAAATTAGGTCTCACCATGCTATTCTTTTGCACTTGATATTTAAAAAATATTTTAAAAAATATTTTTATTAATTTCAGAGAAAGGAAGAGAAAGATAGAAACATCAATGAGAGAGAAACATAGATCGGCTGCCTCCTATACACTCTCCATTGGGGATTAAGCCTGCAACCTGGGCATGTTCCCTGACCAGGAATTGAACCAGTGACCTCTTGATGTATTGGATGGTGCTCAACCACTGAGCACACTGGCTAGGCATCAGTTGATATTTTTTATTTAAAATTTAGAATTGTACATTAAATATTCCTGTTAATATGTGTTTTTGTTATTTGACCCATATCTCAACCTAATTCTGCCTCCTAACATCTTGCTACTGATATTTGGCTAGGGGAGAAAGTGAAGAGGCATGGAAGAGAAAGTCCTCTTAGTTCTCACCTCTGTCCCCTGCTGCTCTGCTGGTGGAGGAAGAACTGCAGAGTTGGAGCTACCCTGGGGAGTAGAGAATCATGGAATTTCATTAGAGTGGGGTTAGGATTCAGGCGAATATGTGGACAGTGAGTCTCACATACATTTTCCTTTTCCATTTTCACTCATCCTAGTGATCTGAGACAAGGATGCATCCAGGGTCTAGGGGCAGTGAGATCTGGATGCCAAGACCTACTGCAAAGGCTCCAGTTATTAGTCAAAGCTTAGATATATATACCCTTTATGCTTTCCTTGGGGGCTCAGTCTAATTTCTTCCAGAGCTTTGGGCCTGGAAGCAATGAAAGATGTGGTCCTGGCCCTCAGGAAAAAAACTATGATTGGTTTGGGGAAGAAAACGTGCATGCGTGAAACCACAGCAAACTGCCTAGGAATGAAGACAAATTTGTGGTAAATGGTGTGGAACTGACCACAGCCCACATGAGGGGCTATGGGAGGAGGAAGTAGGAGAGGGATGGATCCACCAAGGAGTGTCTCAGAGGAAGTGGGAAAGGAGTTGGGTCATGAAGGATTTGGAACGTGAAGAAAGTAGGAAAGACTTTACAAGGTAGGGAGGGGTATGAACAAAGTGGGTGGTGATGACAACGACTCTGCAGAGACCGGGGATGGAAAACAGACTGGTTCTTTTCCAGGCAATGGAAAAAATTCTCAGAGAGAAATACTTTGTGGTAAGGACCTTTCAAAGACCCAGTCCTTGGATCTGACCCAGCTTTGCCATTTTTTTTACTATCAGCCCAGTCCAGGCTCTCTTCCTCTTGATTCCAGATTCTTCATGACTTCTTTGCTGGTCTTTTTGCCTCTATTTTCCTGAACTCTTACCCAAAAACATATTAAATTTTTTCAAATACTGAGAATGAGCAAGACACAAAGAGGCACATTAATGCATTCCCAGTTTCAAATATTTATCTCATTGTTCCTGTTTGTTGATCCCTTCCTGACAACCTTTGCATCTCAGTTATTCACCTAGAATATATGGTAATACTGTTATTAATAATGAATAATAGTGGCTGACCTCCAGAGTGAAATAGATATGCTAGATTTTAAATATGCTAGGAGTTAAACATGATGATCATCTAATGAGGTAGGTACCATTATCACCACCATTTTATAGATGAGAAAACTGAGGCATGTAAAGGTTAAATAAATAGTCAAAAGACACACAATAAGTGGCAGCGCTGGGGCAATCACAAGCAGTTTGACCTCAGGTTCTGCCCTATTTATACCACTACTTCACCACAGAAAATACAAGGTTAGGTCTTCCAGGAGAAGTAGTGAAAAAAAGGGCAAGTTCTTTTTGACAACTAGTACAAGCCACCCTTTGTGCTAAGGCATTGTACATAGGTCATCTCAGTTAATCCTTACCCGGCCCTGAAAGATAGATATCATTACTCTCATTTTACTAACGAGGGAGACAGATGTCAATGAAGTAGCTGCTTGTGGGCACACAGCTGGCACAGTGGGTATTTAGAGTCTGTCTTTTCCCCAGAGTCCAAGTGTTTCCATTGCAAATGTGAACCAGCTCCCAAGCAGCTGGTATAAGGAGGATGAGAATGAGCCACATGTGAGCAGAGAGAGCCCAAGAAAACTTTCCTAACCATAAAAAAGCACCCCACTTCAGTCCATGTGACACAGCTGGGCACAGCTGGAAGATAGCAGTGAAGCAGTATCTGGGGCCAAGTGCTGTTGATTCATACTTTTGAGAACAAAGAGTCTGGGCTGATCTTCTGTGCTTATGTGCAAAGAATCTGAGAGAGCAGCAGGCAAGCAGCAGTCACTGACTGCATCAAAAAGCAGCCGTATCCTTTGGACAGTGCAGCAAAGTTTGTCCACTCACAGTGGCTTCTTTAGTCTACACCAAAACCCAGGAGGTGAATGCCACCTGCAGGTGATCTTTGATTAATCAAGGGGGGCAGGTACCCAATTTTAATAATTTTGGAAAACCTGGGTGCTCTGTTTTCTTATCTGCCTTCCTTCCTTCAGAATAGGGTAGGAAATAGGCAGGGAAAGAGAGGGACAGAGATGCTTTCCACTGGCTCCCGAGGTTCTAGAGTAGGACTTCTCCAATTTTCCTGTGGGTCAAAATCACCCAGAGGTGACTGTTACAACTAAAGTGTTGAAATGGATTGTTAAAGCCCTGACAGGTATGGCTCAGTTGGTTGGGCGTTGCCCCAAGTACCAAAAGGTTGCTGGTTGGATTCCGCATCAGGGCATATGCCCGGGTTGCCGGCTTGATCCACCATAGGAATGTCAAGGAGGCGGCTGATCGATGTCTCCCTCTCATATCAATGTTTCTCTCTCTTTCTCTCTCTCTAAAAATCAATAAAAATATTTTAAACAAAACAAAAAAACCCCAACTGGATTGTTGGAAGAAAATCTTGTTAAAACTAACATAGTGGGACCCCACTCCCAGGGTTTCTGATTCATGAATTTTGGGGATAGGCTTCAAGAATTTACTTTTCTAACAAGCCCAAAGGTGACACTGATGCTGCTGGTTTGGGTCTACACATGACCTCCTCAGGGTGGACATCCCCCTTCCTCTCCCTTTTAACCTCCACTCTTGCATTGAACATACTGGATGCATACATTGGGGTCCTGGCAAGAAACAGCATTCATCTTGGATGGTTCAAACCTGACTTTAATGAACGGCTACTTATGGAAGTGTGGGCAGGATGTTAACAGGGCACACAAGGGAAGTTGAGGCACCCAGAGACCAGTACCAACAGGAAGTGGTGACCATCCTAAGGCTTCAGACACAAGGGAGAATGCAGTGTTTCCAGAGCTTGGTCAGGGCTGGGCTTGTGGAGGATGGGCTGCCTGGGGGTACTGGCATTATGGGGAGACATGCTAGAAATGCAGCACAATAATGGGTGAAGCCATTTACAGGGGTCCCAGGGTAGAGAATGGATGTAGAATGGGGTGGGGGCAAACAGAGTATGAGTAGCACATACTCTGTGCTGCTCCTCTTCCTCATGTGCCCCATCTCTTGACAAATATCTTTCTTTTTCCAGAAGCATACTAGAGGCCAGCTGGCCCAGCAGAGACGGGGAACTGAACAATGTCCACAGTCACTCTCAGCTCCCACTCAGTAAACTGGGACCTTGACCCTGCCTCAATGGTGTGTGGAGACCTCAGGACTCTGAGAGAGCCTGTTAGCAGAGCTGTCTCTCCTCAGCATTCATCCTCTTTACAAACTCTTCCTGCCACCTCAGATAGGATAGTGATATTTCCACCACCTTCTATGGCTTCCCTATGATCAGGCAGGTTGGGAAAAGGCTCACTGCTTCTGTAGCAGCCTTCATGGGACTCTGAAAGGAGAGCTTAGAGGGGCTGGGGGGACAGTGTGGGATGGCAGGCGAGGGGAGGGGACAGAGAGTTTCAAGTTATTTCCAGACCAAACCATAAGGAACACACAGTGCTTGGCTTTGGTTCAGAAAGACCTCCCTTTCCATCTATGGAACGATGGAAATGAAATCTCTTCATCCTTAGGAAAGAAAACAAAGAAGAGGGAAAAAAAGAGACCTAGGAGAGGTGTGTACATCTGAGGACTGTCCTAGAGCTGCCTGCCAAAGGGCCATGTTGCTGCTGGCCCCAGTTGGCGAGAGTTTAGTGTCTCAATTTACCTTTTTGTGGATGTCAGGATGTTTTCCTGAGCCACACAGCAAGATCTCTGTGCCATATAACCCCTTCCATGGTAAGATAATCTGTGAGCATGTTTAAGAAACTGTGGGCTGACCAGCAGTTTCATAACCTTACATGGAAATCAATGGGCGGCAGACAAACTGGGAGGCTCTCATACCCTCAGGACAAGGAGAATTGGCCCTTCTTCACAGGAAGTGGTGTATATGGGTGGGAGGTGGATCTTGGGTGCTAGGAGGGTCTCTTAGGCAAAGAGTGGTCTAGGCCCTCCCCAGGTGTTTAAAAGGGTCTCTTCTCCCCGAAGCTTCTAGTTCTTTTTCTTCTTGAGGTAAAAACAAAAAAGCATTGGAAGCCAGCATCTCTCAAAGGCTCTTGAGCCTTGAAGAAGAGGCACCTTATGAATTAGGGCCAGGGAGCTCTGGCTGGAGACAGAGAAATGGACTCCCTATAGTTTGATGGTTCTTTATTCTCTGAGCTCTACGTAGAGACCTTGGCCTCACCCATCTTACCCATGAATCCCTATCTAACTCTATCCTTGAATTTGCCCCTCTACGACACAGGAACAATTGGGAAGAGGACAAGCTTAGGATGTGCATTTATGATGCTGCCAATTTGGAAGAAAACAGAAATGATCTCTGACCAGGTCCTGTGGGAGAAGAGATGCTGGTGTGGGAGGAAGCATGGCAGGTTAGGGGGAGGCCGGGGCAGACTTCTTTTCTAGATAGGGGTGAGTGCTTGAACTTTCTTGTGGTTTCCTCTAAAAGCCACTTCTACTGCCTGCATGGCATTCGGAGGTGAGAGACCTAAACTTCTGATCTGGGACACCTGGTAGAATAGAATGAGTGTTGGATGGCAGCTCAGGGCTCCCAGGAGGAGTTTGCCTTCTGCCATAGTTCCATTTGGGGGAGACATTTCCTCTCTGGGTTGCTAATTTCCCAGAGCTGTAATAAGGGGTCTGGCTAGATGAGTGCTGAGATTCTGTTCAGCCTTGATATTCTGAGATTCTGTGGCCTGGTTGTTGCCTCCATTAGTGTTTCTTGTCCTCAGAGATCTCTCTTGGACTCACAGTCATGTTTTAAAGAGAAAAATAAGATTTGAAAATCCATTACATTTGGGAAATGTACCTTCCTGACACCATTTTGGTAATTATGGAAGCTAGCCCAGGCACTGCACACTGTGATTTCTGAAGAAGCTTGATTATTAATGAGATGGGGCCATTTTCCTGGCCCTTGAGCCTCATGTGTTGTGGCTAACGTTTCCATCCAGACACTTCATTTTCTCCTGGGAGCTCCCACTTCCACAGTCTCATGCATGAGCCTGACCCAGAGCTAATAAGGGGTCTGGCTAGATGAGCGAGGTGTAAGTTGGATACATGATGCTATTTTCTCTTTATGCTCTGATCTAAGTCAAGTACTCTGATCAGTGGTAGAGCTAAAGGAATATGGGGAACATGGGAGCGGGTCAAGACTGGAAGGAGAGGCTCAGAGTTGATGGAGGAACCAGTAAGGCCTTGTCCTTGGAGTCTGACAGGTTCAGGGCTCAACCTGGCAGCTACCATTAACCAGCTCGGTGACTCAGAGCTATTCATTTAATCTCTCCAGCCTCAGTTTCCTCATCTGAAAAATGTTTATCCCCTTTGATGATAAAATTACATCCACCTTTGGGGGCAGCTAAGAGGATGAAATAAAAACATCTATGCAAAGTATTTCTTTCATGTCCTAGTTCAAGTTAGATATTCAATTCATGAGTTTCCTTTCCTCTTCCTTTTAAATTTCTGGGAGGAAAGTGAAAGGAGAGAGAGACCCATTCTGGAGAAAGAAAGGCCGAAGGATGATTTGTAAGTATCCTTGACTTAGAGGAAGGTGACTCACAGTTATGCACATTATGCCCTGAAGAAAAGAGAGAAGCTAAGTACTCACAGGAGGAAAATAATTTTAGGTAACCACAAACCCAGAGTCTGGGATGGGAGAAAAGATAACCTTTTCTGTGGAGTTGTCTTTCAGCCTGTAGATGACCAGTCTTGGATGGGCACCTAGGAGTCTTTTCTCATATTTGTCTTCTTTTCTCTTCTCTTACCCCCTCCTGAGACCTCTTTGTGCCTCTCTGCCCACCCCTTTTGGCTGCTGTGAGGCAGAGGGGCCCTTCTGACCTTCATAAACACAGGTTGTGCTAGTTCAGGTTTCTTTGAGTGGAGCACTGATCACACAAAAACCTTTCCCTTGCTAACACTAGTGCAGAGAATTATTATGCTAAAGAAATCTCTTTCCAGACAGGTAAGGGGTGTGGAATCAAGGGAGTGAGGGACCATCAATCCCCATCTATGAATTAAAAGATGCCCCAACAACCTTTTATGAGTTTCCATAGACTCAGATCACCAAGTAGCTGGAGGGCTAGACATCAGAAGAATATTCTAAGAATGAGAGTCAAAGCCCTAGATCAGGTGAGTCACAAAAATTTCACACTCCAATTGAATTTATCCTCCAAAAATAAAAAAGGCTTTTATTTTTTATTATTATTATTTTTTCTAAAGAGGATGGCCTTCCTGGATCAGAGAGACAGGAGAGAAGAAGTCC